>NW_026988482.1:31909166-32520000 GCF_030222135.1 Aotus nancymaae
ACCCCAGATAAAAGCAAAGAACATGAGTTTTTCCCCCACCTCTTTTCTCCTTCCACACTCCAGACCATGAACTGGTAATGCACCATTTACTGAGAGCTGTGTAAGTGCCTAATACTACGTAAGTGCTTTATTTTGTTTGATTCTCAGACCTCACAACAACCCCATGTAGGAAGAACTCTTATCTGTGTTGCCATTTCATGGAAGAGAAAGCAGAGTACTTGAAAGTGTGAGTCCATTTCACTCCAGGTTTTATGGCTGCAGGTTGAGAATTAAATATCCAGGTATGAGTGATATATTTTGTGGGTAAAATGATATATAAAAGTGGGTATGGTAATGAGAAAGCGTGACATTACTTTCATCTTACAAATGAAGGTTCAAGTATGTGACCGTAGTGGACACTTCACAATGGTATTTTTTGTCAAACCACAAACAAGACTTTCAGATGTATCAGAACCATAAGATAGTTTTATTAAAACTTTTGAAAAACGTACTAACCAGTGGTAAACCATAAAGACTAATAAAGTAGTATTAAAAGCGTGTTTTCTTACCTCAACATAACTTTAAGAGATGATTTAAAAATTTCTAATCACTCATAAAACATGCTAAATAACATTAAACAGATGAAACAAACTGCCATTATTATGAAGATAGGAGTTATAAAATAAAAATTATGCCTTATAACTATAGTAGAAGCAATTTAAAATTCACCAAATGATGACGTATTAAACTAATATACTTTAAATTTTTAATTACCAAAATCATATGTACAAACTATATTTATCCTCAAGAGTAGATTAGAGGTTTCAAGAAATAAAGTTTCTGTGCTAGGAGCAGCACTTCCCCAAAAGCACTTACCTCCATCACTTCTTGTTTCTCATCTGCTGCAAAAATGTTAGGCACTTCTCCTGTATTGAGCACACTGTCAATATCCTCTAGAAAAGCTTCCTCTTTAATCTGAGTGTCTGTGATGAGAAAGACGGTCTTCTGGCCCTTCATGCCCACATTCCTTAACAGACCCTTAAAATAAAAATGTACTTATAAACAGCATACGGTAGACACCTGTTGGTTTTGATTTCCTTCACTTTCCCCTTCTTTTGATAACACCACTTTGTTTTTAGGGTGGTACCTCTCCCCACTTCTAGTGTGGCTGTCAATCAGGGCCTCCATTGCTTCCATCCCCTAGGTGGGAGATCCAAACTGGTCAGTTTCCCCAAACCCCTAGACATAATCACTGATTCAGAGGAAGGCATATGATTTAAGCAGGGCCCAGTCACAGTCTTGCTTCAGGGACTGAGATGGACTTGAAACAGAAAGAGTCCTGGCTGTTCTGAGATGGAATATACAAAGGCCAGTAATCTAAATTACTTGGAGCTCACTGCCTCATGGAATGAGCCTGCTGGAGAAGGAAGCCAAAAGGGGCAGAATTGTGTCAGGAGATAGAAAGAGTAATTACTAGGGACGTAATTTGAGATCCTAAATACAGCTATGTCAAAAGCCTATCTACCTCTAGACACTTCAGTGTAGACAGGCTAGGGTTTTTTGTGGAGGGGTCAACTGCCACCCAAATTCCTAATATAAGATATGGGCTCAGTAGTGTGCTGAAGTTGACTTGTATAGGCTTGTTAGAACTGACTGTTAAAATTTCAGGAACTTGTCAGAAGTTTGTAAAACATAGCCAGTATTTAAAAATTGAATTATATAAACTTACAATTATATAAAAATGTAGTTATATTTAAAAGGGAGGTATATGCTTAAATTTCATCATGTCCTATTTTACTACATTATTAGTATCTATGCTCTGGAAAGTTTTTCAATCTATTTTAGCAATACAGTTAAATCCCATGTAATCGTGTTCTACACACATCTCTTTTCAATTCCGTTCTCAGTGACATCATGTTGGGAGCTTCAAATTAGCCATGGTAGAAGTTTTTACATCATGGAAATTGGAAAATCTACCACCAGAGGCTCCCTCTCACCCCAGTCCTGGAAATCTGGTTTTTAAACATTCATCAGCATACAGACTGGCTATAGCTCACAGTGAAAATAGCATTACAACTTCTGTAAGTTATTTTTAAAAACAACCTTCTCAATTGTAAAACCATATATTTTAAATCATTAAATATTAATATTTTAACTCCCTAAAATAAATGGTGGATTTTTATATTGTACACAACTATGTCCTTTTTCCATTAAAGCCAACTTCCAATATCAAGACTGTTTTATTCTTAGAAATAATTTTCTGTCATCAAAACTAGGGAGTCTAGTTTTTAAAGCACTATTGTATCAAAACATGTCAGGCCTGTAATTATTAATATTATATCAAAACAAATATTAGGTTGGATGCAGTGGCTCACCCCTGTAATCTGGCCACTTTGGAAGGCTGAGGCAGGAGGATTAATTGAGCCCAGGAGATTGAGAGCAGCCTGGGCAACATAATGAGATCCTATCTCTGAAAAAAAAAAAAAGAAAAAAAAAAAAAAAAAAAAAAGCCAGGCATGGTGGTACAGGCCTGTAGTCCCACAGGCAGCTACTAGGGAGGCTGAGGTGGGAGGACTGCTTGAGCCTGGGAGGTTGAGGCTGCAGTGAGCTATGATGATCACAGGGTGACAAAGTGAGACACCTCTCCAAAAAATATTTTTTTTTAATTTTAATTTAAAATAAACTTTACAATACAATATAAACAAACATATTTAACTTATTGTCATGAGTCTTATTTTAATTTTTTTTTTTTTTTTTTGAGACAGAGTCTTGCTCTGTCACCAGGCTGGAGTGCAGTGGCATGATCTCGGCTCACTGCAACCTCTGCCTCCTGGGTTCTAGCGATTCTCCTGCCTCAGCCTTCCAAGTAGCTGGGATTACAGATGCATTCCACTACAAGCTATTCTCCTGCCTCAGCCTCTGGAGTGGCTGGGATTACAGGTGCGTTCCACCATGCTCAGCTAATGTTTCTATTTTTAGTAGAGACAGGGTTTCGCCATGTTGGCCAGGCTGGTCTTGGACTCCTCACCTCAGGTGATCCACTTGCTTCAGCCTTCCCAATGTTCTGTTATTAGAGGCATGAGCCACCGTATATGGCCACATCATTGTATTTGTTATGTTGTAACATACAACGTATAAAACTGTTTCCAAGTAGGAAAACAGAATTAACATTTAAGAATATTGGCAAGGTACAATGGCTCATGCTTGTAATCCCAGCACTTTGGGAGGCCAAGGCGGGTGGATCACTTGAGGTAGAGTTCAAGACCAATTTGGCCAATGTGGTGAAACCCGTCTTTACTAAAAATACAGAAAAAAATTAGCCAGCCATGGTTGTGGGCACCTATAATTCCAGCTACTAGGGAGGTTGAGGCAGGAGAATCACTTGAATTCAGCAGGTGAAGTTTGCACTGAGCCAAGATTGTGCCATTGCACTCCAGCCTGGGCAACAGAGTGAGACTCTGTCTCAAAAAATATATATATTAATTATATGTCAGTAATATTATGAAAATCCTTACATACATTACATAATTTAACCATAACGACCTAGGAAATAAGTGGTATTATCCAAGTTTTACAAATGAAGAATCTAGAAAGTGATATCAGCAAGATAATGGTCTAGGAAGCTCTAGACCCTTGCTCTCCCCTGAAGACACTGAATTAGCAATATACAGTTACCTTTGTGAGAACTTTAGAAACTAGTTAAGTTGCTGCAGCACCCAGAAAAGAGCACAAACAAGAGAAGGGACTGTTCCCAGAAAGGTAAGACAATACCTCACATTTTTCTCACTCTAGCCCCTCCCCCAACAGGGCATAGTGTGAGGAGATCCAGACAATACCATCCAAGTCCTGGCTCCTTGCTTGGGACAGAAGGAATATAGTTGAACTTGAGCCCAGCATACTGGCTTGTGTGAGGGCTGTTTCACCTGCCTTTGAGTGCTGACAGGAGCCTATTTTGGATACCAGGTTGGAGGCCACTGAAACAGAGGTGAGTTCCCTGGTGGGTTAGAGCAGCAGAGGCTGCAGTTCTATAGGCAGGCACCAGAGGGAGGAAGAGATCAAGGGCAGAGGAATACAACTGAGTCAGTAACTGAAACCTCCTGAGAAGAAACAGGAAATTAAGACAATCAAAAGCTCTCATACATGCTACAATAAAAGCACACATACAACCTCAAAGAAGACACGTCCCATAAAAGGTCTGAAAGGTCCCAGAACCTCTACATTAATTGGTGAAGGTCTTTCCTGCATGAGGCAAGTCATAATGATTGGGAGAGGTAGCTGTATTTCAAATCGTCAACTTTTAACAAAGATCACAAGGGATGCAAAGAAATAACTGTGGCCCAATGCAAGAAACAAAATAAACTCCAGAAACCAACCATAAGGAAAGGCAGATCTATGAACTGACTAACAAAAAATTTAAAATAACTACCTTAAAGATGCTCAATGAGCTGAAAGGAACACAGAGCTAAATCAGGAAAACGATGCATGAACAAAATGAGAATTAGCAAAGATACAGAAACTATAAAATAGAAATAGAAATTCTGGACCTGAAATATACAACTGAACTAAAACATTCTCTAGAGGGGTTCAACATTAGACTTGATCAGGTAGAATCAAAAGTCAACTAACTTGAAAACAAGTCATTGGAAATCACTGGGTTAATGGACCAAAACCAAACCAAACAAAAACAATAAAGAAAGGTGAAGCAAGCCTAAGGGATTTATGGTTGGTACACCATCAAGTAGACCAATATATGCATTATGGAAATCCCAGAATGATAAAAGAGAGAGAAGGAGAGGACAGAGAGCTTGTTTCAAGAAATAATGGCTGAAAATTTCCCAAATCTGAGGAAAGAAGTGGACATAAAAATTCCATTTTATGGAAGATCAACGAATTCCAACTAGGATGATGTCAAAGAGATCCACATTGAGAAACATTATAATCAAACTTTCAAAAGTCAAATACAAAGAGAAAATCTTGAAAGCAGCCAGAGAAAAGCAACTTGTCATCTACCAAGGGCACTACCTTAGGATTATCAGTGAATTTCTCAGCAGAAATTTTACAGACCAGAAGGAAGTGGGGTGATAAGTGTAGAAAGAAAAAAACCTGCCAACCAAGGACACTGCATCTGGTAGAACTGCCCTACAAAAATGAAGGTAAAATTAAGACCTTTCCAGATAAACAAACACTGAGGGAGCCATCATCACTAGATCTGCCCTACAAGATATGCTAAGGGAGCCCTTCAAGTTGAAACAAAAGAACCTATAATGTAACATGCAGCCATACAAAAGTATAAAGTTCTCCAGTAAAAGTAAACATGTGGACAGATAGAGAATCCTGTATTACTGTAATTTTGGTGCATAAATCTACTTTTAATTCTGAAAGACAAAAACATGCCTTATAAATGTACATTAATTAGTACATAATATATAAAGATACAATTTGTGAAATCCAGAATGAAAAATGGGGAAGGGGTGGAGCTATAAAGGAGTAACATTTTTGTATGCAGTTAAAGTTAGGTTGTTAGCAGTTTAAAATAAATTGCTGTAACTTCAGGTTGTTTTATGTAATAGGAATGGTAATCACAAAGAAAATGTAGAATATAAACAAAAGGAAATGAGAAGGGAATAAAGAACGCCCCTACAAATAAAAATTATCAAAACATAAAAGGCGGCAGTAAAAGAAGAAATGAGGAACAAAGAAGCTGCAAGACACACAGCAAACAAATCTCAAAATGGCAATAATAAATCCTTCCCTGTAATTACATTCAACGTAAATCGATTAAATTCCTTAATCAAAAGACATAGAGTGGCCAAACAATTTTTTAAAAAAGATACATTAACATGCTGCCTACAAGAGACTCATTTTAAATCCAAGGAAATATATAGGCAAAAGAATGGAAAAAGATATTCCAAGTAAACGGTAACTAAAAGAGAGCAGGAGCAATTGTCGAAGATGGCCGGTTAGGAGGAACTCGAGATTGCAGCTCCAAGAGAAAGCGCAGAGGGTGAGTGGACGCTGCATTTCCAGATGGATTTTTACTGCCCACAGACCAGGAGATTCACAGGCGGAGGAGCCCCATGGGTCGCCAGCGCCGCTGGTTTGAACAGCGCGGCCGCTTGGCCTGCACCCTGGGGCAGCGGCTCCCTGTACAGAGTGAGAGAGACTGAGTCCCCTCTAAGCCAGCAAGGGGAGCTGAAACGGGGAGCCAGGCCAGCGCCACGAATCTCAGAGCCACGGCTTCAGCCGACGCAGCAGCTCCGGAGGCAGAGCAGATGAGACGGTGTCCCCTCTTAGCCAGCAAGGGGAGCTGAAACAGGGAGTCAAGCCAGGAGATTCCCAGGCAAAAAAAGCACCACTGCAAACACAACTGAACCCGGGACGGTCCAGCTCTGTGGAGGATAGGCGTCCTCCATTACAGAGGCACCATGCAGTTCCCAGGGCAATCTACCAAGGCAACCCACTACTACAGAGACTCCGTCACTACAGGGGCGGGCCAACATAGCGGAAGCAGTTCTAACTACACGCATATAAACAGGACTGCAGGGAAGTTCACACGGAAGCTGGGTGGAGCCCACAGCAGCTCAGTGAAGCCTCTGCAGGCTGAGTGTGACTAGGCTGCCACCTTGTGGGCAGGGAAAACAGCAACCGCACAGCGGAAAATCATAAAGCCCTAACTGCCTGGGACAGAACACCTGGGGGGATGAAAAGGGGGTTTATGAGTTCTGCTGCTACAGACTTAAAATTACCAAAATCAGAAAGACAGCAACTACAAAGTTGACAGGTGGATAAATTCACAAAGATGGGAAGAAACCAGCGCAAAAAGGATGAAAATACCCGAAACCAGAACACTTCTCCTCCTACAAGGGATCACAACTCCTCACCAGCAAGGGAACAAGACTGGATGGAGAATGAGTGTGATGAAATGACAGAATCAGCTTTCAGAAAGTGGATAATAAGAAACTTCCGTGAGCTAAAAGAACATGTTCTAACCCAATGCAAAGAAACTAAGAACCTTGAAAAAAGACTTGGCGAAATGCTAACGAGAATGGACAACTTAGAGAGGAATATGAGCGAATTGATGGAGCTGAAAAACACAACACGAGAACTTCATGAAGCATGCACAAGTTTCAACAGCCGAATTGACCAAGCAGAAGAAAGGATATCAGAGGTCGAAGATCAACTCAATGAAATAAAACAAGAAGGCAAGATTAGAGAAAACAGGGTAAAAAGGAATGAACAAAATCAACAAGAAATATGGGACTATGTGAAAAGACCTAATCTACGTTTGATAGGTGTACCTGAATGTGACAAAGAGAATGCATCCAAGCTGGAAAATACTCTTCAGGATATTATCCAGGAAAACTTTCCCAACCTAGCAAGGCAGGCCAATATTCAAGTCCAGGAAATACAGAGAACACCACAAAGATATTCCTCTAGAAGAGCAACCCCAAGGCACATAATCATCAGATTCACCAGGGTTGAAATGAAGGAGAAAATACTAAGTGCAGCCAGAGAGAAAGGTCGGGTTACCCACAAAGGGAAGCCCATCAGACTCACAGCAGATCTCTCAGCAGAAACCCTACAGGCCAGAAGAGAGTGGGAGCTGATATTCAACATCCTTAAGGAAAAGAACTTTCAACCCAGAATTTCATATCCAGCCAAACTAAGCTTCATAAGTGAAGGAAAAATAAAATCCTTTGTGAACAAGCAAGTACTCACAGATTTCATCACCACGAGACCAGCTTTACAAGAGCTCCTGAAGGAGGCACTACACATAGAAAAAAACAACGAGCACCAGCCACTCCAAAAACACACGAAATGGTAAAGAGCATCAACACAATGAAGAATCTGCATCAACCAAAGGGCAAAACAGCCAGCTAGCATCAAAATGATAGGATCAAATTCACACATAACAATATTAACCCTAAATGTAAATGGACTAAATGCCCCAATCAAAAGACACAGACTGGCAAATTGGATAAAAACCCAAAACCCATCGGTGTGCTGTATCCAGGAAACCCATCTCACATGCAAGGATACACAAAGGCTCAAAATAAAGGGATGGAGGAAGATTTACCAAGCAAATGGAGAGCAAAAAAAAGCAGGAGTTGCAATTCTCATCTCTGATAAAATAGACTTTAAAGCAACAAAGATCAAAAGAGACAAAGAAGGACATTACATAATGGTAAAAGGATCAATGCAACGAGAAGAGCTAATGATCCTAAATATATATGCACCTAATACAGGAGCACCCAGATACATAAGGCAAGTTCTTAAAGACTTACAAAGAGACTTAGACTCCCACACAATAATAGTGGGAGACTTCAACACACCATTGTCAATATTAGACAGATCAACGAGACAGAAAATTAACAAGGATATCCAGGACTTGAACTCAGGCCTGGAACAAGCAAACCTAATAGACATTTACAGAACTCTCCACCCCAAATCCACAGAATATACATTCTTCTCAGCACCACATCACACCTACTCTAAAATTGACCACATAATTGGAAGTAAATCACTCCTCAGCAAATGCAAAAGAATGGAAACCATAACAAACAGTCTCTCAGACCACAGTGCAATCAAGTTAGAACTCAGAATTCAGAAACCAACCCAGAACCGCACAGCTTCATGGAAAATGAACAACTTTCTCCTGAATGTTGACTGGATAAACAATGAAATGAAGGCAGAAATAAAGATGTTCTTCGAAACCAACAAGAACGAAGACAACACATACCAGAATCTCTGGGACACATTTAAAGCAGTCTCTAGAGGAAAATATATAGCAATAAGTGCCCACATGAGAAGAAAGGAGAGATCTAAAATTGACACCCTATCGTCAAAATTGAAAGAGCTAGAGGAGCAAGATCAAAAAAACTCAAAACCTAGCAGAAGACAAGAAATAACTAAGATCAAAGCAGAATTGAAGGAGATAGAGACACGAAAAACCCTACCAAAAAAAATCAATAAATCCAGGAGCTGGTTTTTTGAAAAGATCAACAAAATAGACCACTAGCCAGATTAATAAAAAAGAAAAGAGAGTATAACCAAATAGATGCAGTAAAAAATTATAAAGGGGATATCACCACAGATGCCACAGAAATTCAATCCATCATCAGAGATTATTACAAACAACTCTATGCACATAAACTAGAAAACCTGGAGGAAATGGATAAATTCCTGGACAGTTGCCTCCTCCCAAGCCTAAACCAGGAAGAAGTTGAAACCCCGAATAGACCAATAACAAGGTCTGAAGTTGAGGCAGCAATTAAGAGCCTACTACCCAAAAAAAGCCCAGGTCCAGATGGGTTCACAGCCGAATTCTACCAGACATACAAAGAGGAACTGGTACCATTCCTACTGAAACTATTCCAAATAATCCAAAAAGAGGGAATCCTTCCCAAATCATTTTATGAGACCAACATCATCCTAATACCAAAACCCGGCAGAGACTCAACAAGAAAAGAAAACTACAGGCTAATATCCATGATGAACATAGATGCAAAAATCTTCAATAAAATACTGGCAAGCCGATTACAACAGCACATCAAAAAGCTTATCCACCATGATCAAGTAGGATTCATCCCGGGGATGCAAGAATGGTTCAATATACGCAAGTCTATAAATGTAATTCACCACATAAACAGAACCAAAGACAAAAACCACATGATTATCTCAATTGATGCAGAGAAGGCCTTCGACAAAATTCAACAGCCCTTTATGCTAAAAACTCTCAATAAACTAGGTATCGACGGAACGTATCTCAAAATAATAAAAGCTATCTATGACAAACCGACAGCCAATATCATACTGAATGGGCAAAAACTGGAAGCATTCCCTTTGAAATCTGGCACTAGACAAGGATGCCCTCTCTCACCACTCCTATTCAGTATAGTACTGGAAGTTCTACCCAGAGCAATCAGGCAAGAAAAAGAAATAAAGGGTATTCAATTAGGAAAGGAGGAAGTCAAATTGTCTCTATTTGCAGACCACATGATTGTATATCTAGAAGACCCCATCATCTCAGCCCAAAATCTCCTGAAACTGATAAGCAACTTCAGCAAAGTCTCAGGATACAAAATCAATGTGCAAAAATCACAAGCATTCCTATACACCAATAACAGACTTAAAGAGAGCCAAATCAAGAACGAACTGCCATTCACAATTGCTACAAAGAGAATAAAATACCTAGGAATACAACTAACAAGGAACGTAAAGGACCTCTTCAAGGAGAACTACAAACCACTGCTCAACGAAATAAGAGAGGACACAAACAGATGGAGAAACATTCCATGTTCATAGTTAGGAAGAATTAATATCGTGAAAATGGCCATACTGCCCAAAGTAATTTACAGATTCAACGCTATCCCCATCAAGTTACCAATGACCTTCTTCACAGAACTGGAAAAAACCACCTGAAACTTCATATGGAACCAAAAGAGAGCCCGCATAGCCAAGTCAATTTTAAGCAAAAAGAACAAAGCGGGAGACATCACACTACTGGACATCAAACTATACTACAAGGCTACAGTAATCAAAACAGCATGGTACTGGTACCAAAACAGAGATATAGACCAATGGAACAGAACAGAGGCGCCGGAGGCGACACAACATAACTACAACCATCCGATCTTTGACAAACCTGATAAAAACAAGCAATGGGGAAAGGATTCCCTGTTCAATAAGTGGTGTTGGGAAAACTGGCTAGCCACATGCAGAAAGCAGAAACTGGATCCCTTCCTGACACCTTACACTAAAATTGACTCCAGATGGATTAAAGACTTAAACATAAGACCCAACACCATAAAAACCCTAGAAGGAAACCTAGGCAAAACCATTCAGGACATAGGCATAGGCAAGGACTTTATGACCAAAACACCAAAAGCATTGGCAACAAAAGCCAAAATAGACAAATGGGACCTAATCAAACTCCACAGCTTCTGCACGGTGAAAGAAACAGTCAATAGAGTGAATCGGCAACCAACAGAATGGGAAAAAATTTTTGCAGCCTACCTGTCTGACAAAGGGCTGATATCCAGAATTTACAACAAACTAAAACAGATTTACAAGAAAAAAACAAACAAGCCCATTCAAAAATGGGCGAAGGATATGAACAGATACTTTACAAAAGAAGACATACATGAGGCCAACAAGCATATGAAAAAATGCTCATCATCATTGGTCATTAGAGAAATGCAAATCAAAACTACATTGAGATTCCATCTCACGCCAGTTAGAGTGGCGATCGTTAAAAAATCTGGAGACAACAGATGCTGGAGAGGTTGTGGAGAAATAGGAACACTTTTACACTGTTGGTGGGAGTGTAAATTAGTTCAACCATTGTGGAAGACAGTGTGGCGATTCCTCAAGGACCTAGAAATAGAAATTCCATTTGACCCAGCAATCCCATTACTGGGTATATATCCAAAGGATTATAAATCATTCTACTATAAGGACACATGCACACGAATGTTCATTGCAGCACAGTTTACAATAGCAAAGACCTGGAACCAACCCAAATGCCCATCAATGATAGACTGGACAGGGAAAATGTGGCACATATACACCATGGAATATTATGCAGCCATCAAAAACACATGGACACAGGGAGGGGAGCACTATACACTGGGGTCTGTTGGAGGGGAGTGGGGGGGGGGAGTTGGGGAGAGATAGCATGGGGAGAAATGCCAGATATAGGTGAAGAGGAGGAAGGCAGCAAATCACACTGCCACGTATGCACCTATGCAACAACCCTGCATGTTTTTCACATGTACCCCAAAACCTAAAATGCAATAAAAAAACAAAAAAGAGAGAGCAGGAATAGCTATACTAATATCAGACAAAATAGACATTAAGTCAAAAACAACCACAAGATAAGAAAAATATTATATAATGATAAAAGGGTCAATTCACTGGGAAGATATAACAATTACAGTTGACCCTTGAACAATACAGGTTTGAACTATGTGGGTCCACTTACATGTAGATTTTCTCCACCTCTGCCACTCAAGACAACAAGACCAACTCACTCCCCTTCTTTCTTTTCATCCTCAGCCTACCCAACATGAAGATCATGAGGATGAAGACCTTTGTGATGATCCACTTCTGCTTAATGAATAGTCAATATATTTTTATTCCTTAGGAATTTTTAAGTAACATTTTCTTTTATCTGACTTACTTTATTATAAGAATACACACAAAATACATATTAATCAATGATTTATGTTGTCAGTAAGGCTTCTGGTCAACAGTAGGCTATTACTAGTTATGTTGTGGGGAAGTCAAAAGTTATATGTGGGCCAAGCACGGTGGCTCATGCCTGTATTCTCAGCACTCTGGGAAGCCAAGGAAAGAGGATCACTTGAGTTCAGAGGTTCAAGACCAGACTGGCCAAATGGTGAAACCCCATCTCTATAAAAAAATACAAAAATTAGCTGGGGGTGGTAGCATGCACCTGTAATCCCAGCTACTCAGGAGGCTGAGGCATGAGAATCACTTGATCTTGGGAGGTGGAGGTTGCAGTGAGCTGGTATCGTGGCACTATACTCCAGCCTGGGGCAGAGGGAGATTCTATCTTAAAAAAAAAAAAGTTACATGTGAATTTTCATCTGTGTTGGGGGCTGGTGTTGTTTAAGGGTCAACCATATAAATATTTATGCACCAAACCACAGACACCCTAAATACATGAAGCAAACTTTGAGAGAGTTGAAAGAAGAAATGTACAGCAACAAATATAGTAGATCTCCCCTTATCTATCAGGGATACATTCCAAGACCCCCAGTGGATGCCTGAAACAACAGATAGTACTGAATCCTTTATATGCTATGTTTTTTCTATACATGCCTCTAAGTTTAATTCATAAATTAACAGCAAGACATTAACAACAACCAATAATAAATAAAACAATTATAACAATATACTGTAATAAAAGTTATGTGAATGTGGTCCCTTCCACTCTCAAAATATCTTATTGCACTGTACTCACCTATTTTTGGACCACAGTTGACTGTGGGTAACTAAAATTGCAAAAAGAAAAGCCACAGGTAAGTGGGGACTACCATAATATTAAGAAACTTCAATACCCCACCCTCAATAACGGACAGAACACCTGCAGAAGATCAGTAATAGAGGACTTGAACACTGTAGACCAACTGGATCTAACAGATCTATACAGAACACTCCATCCAACATCAGCAAAACACATACTCTTCTCAAGTGCACATGAAACATTCTCTAGGATAAACCACATTAGGCCACAAAACAAGTCTTAACACTTAAAAGAAATCATAGAAAGTTTCTGTCCTGATCACAATAGAACAAAACTAGAAATCGATACAAAAAAAATTTAAAAATTCACAATATATGAAAATTAAACTGTTAATTTAATTATTAATCTTAACCAGTAATTTAAAGAATAAATCACAAGGGAAATTAGAAAATATCTTGAGAGAAATGAAAACAAAAACAAACCAAAACTTGAAGGATGCAGCAAACAGACTGTTAAGAGGGAAGTTTGTAGCCGTAAACACTTGTATTAAAAAAGAAGAGGCCGGGCACGGTGACTCACACCTGTAATCCTAGCACTTTCAGAGGCTGAGGAGGGTAGATTGCCTGAGCTCAGGAGTTCAAGACCAGCCTGGGCAACACCGTGAAATCCAGTCTCTACTAAACTACACACTCACACAAAAAATTAGCCGGACATGGCATCATGAGCCTGTAATTCCAGCTACTTAGGAGGCTGAGACAGGAGAATCACTTGAACCTGGGAGACAGAGGTTGCAGTGAGCCAAGATGATGCCACTGCACTCCAGCTTGGGCGACGGAGCGAGACTCCATCTCAAAAAATAAAAACTAAATAAAAATAAAAGAAGAAAGATCTAAAATCAACAATCTAACTTGAAACCTCAAGGAACTAGAAAAAGAAGAATAAACCAAACCCAAAGCTCCCAGAAGGAAGGAAATAATAAAGATTAGAGTGGAGATGAATGAAATAGAGAATAGAAGATCAATACAAAAAGAAAAAAAGAGAAGACTCAATGAAAATCAGAAATGAAAAAAGTAGCAAAACCAATGCATGGAAATAAAAAGAATTATAGGAGAATATGAACAACTGTATGCCAACAAATTGGATAACCTAGAAGAAATAGATAAGTCCCTAGAAACTAAAGCACAGATCGATTTAGTGATATGCTGAAATCACGCAAAGCAGGAACTAATACTGTATCTGTCTAATTTCAAAGTCCATGTTCTTGCTACAATGAAGTAGTACATGAAGTATGCTGATTTCTAAACCTGTAGTTAATTTGGTAGTAAATGCATCAAAAGTTTTCCTCTAAAGTGTAAGCAGGAAAAGAAACAATATAAGTGTAATTTTTCCTTTCATGTCTATGTAAATAGATTTCTTTGATATGAGCTTGAGTTCTACCATTTCCGCCTAGAATTGGCAAAGAAAAATCCATTTTTGTATGCTAACTTTTAAGTTGTAGAAATTTAGTCAGTGAAAATGAAAGAAGTCCAGCAATTTCTCCCTTCTTTTTTTTTCACCTTGTATTATCTCTCTCTGTGTTGGGTCTACAGACCACTAGGCATCTAAGGATGAAGCCTCAAGTATGTACTCCACTATCCTGTTGGTTACTGGGACAACAACAAAGCTCTGAAGAAACTACTAAGATTAAGGCTGGGCGCGATGGTTCACGCCTGTAATATCAGCACTTTGGGAGGCTGAGGCAGGCAGATCATGAGGTCAGGAGTTTGAGACCTCTGGCTAACATAGTGAAATCCCATCTCTACTAAAAATACAAAATTAGCTGGGTGAGGTGGTGGTGCCTGTAAGTCTAGCTATTTGGGAGGCTGAGGCAGGAGAATCATTTGAACCGGGGAGGTGGAGGTTGCAGTGAGCCGAGATTGCACCACTGCACTCCAGCCCGGGCAAGTGCGAGACTCCATCTCAAAAAAAAAAAAAAAAGCAGAAAAGAAACCATTAAGATTACTACTAAGACAACATTAATGCCATCCTCATAATCAGGTTCATGTTTATATCTGCTGGAAACCATATTTTATCTGAAATAAGTCCTCTCTGAAGTGGAATAAATATACAGTCAGTGGTATAAGCCAGGAACAGAAAGATAAACATCACATGTTCTCACTTATATGTAGGAGCCAAAAAAGTTGACCTCGTGGAGATAGAGAGTAGCATGACAGGTATCAGAGGCCAGAAAGGAGAAGGGGGGTAGGGGAGGATAGAGAGAAGTAAGTCAATGGGTACAAACATACAGTTACAAAGAAACAAGTTCCAGGGTTCAACAGTAAAATAGCGTGACTATATTTAACAATATATTGTATATTTCGAGAGAAGATTTTCAATGTTCCCAACATGAAAAAGATCAATGTTCTACATGATATCCTAAATGTGCTTACTCCATAGTTATTCATTCTACACATGTATCAAATATCACATGTGCCTCATAAATATGTACAAATATTACGTATCAATTTTTTTTTTAAGTAGCAGCAGTGGTGATAGTGTGGTGGATAAGACGAGTTAGAAAACCTTGCTCTGCTGCGTGTCACATGCCACTGAGCTTTGGTAATACACAGAGACAACCCACCTGCTTCATTGCATTGCTGTACCTATAAAATGAGATCATGTAGGTAAAAGCTAGGTAAAGCACCCAGGGCAGAACTCAGCACACACAGCAGATACTCTAGGGACAGCATTATCATCGTCATCGCTGGAGTTGAGTATACATCTACGCAGGCTGGCTCTAACCTTACAAGTAAAATAATGACTGCTTTCATTTTAAATATTAGGCTTCTTCATAATTTTACCTTCATATCCTCTCTCCATTCATTCATACCATAGCTCTTGGAAATTTCTGGTTGGAAAATATGCATTTTTGCCATGGATGTAGCCAAACGAGTTAAAGATTGACGACCACTTCCTCCAAGTCCAACCAGCAAAGCATTTCCACCAGACTGCTTTAGAACTCGACATATTCTTGATAAATGTTCCAAAACATACCTACCACAAAATAAAAATTGTATTATACATTACAATACCAATGTAAATGTATATTTACATGTAACTATTGTTTTACTTTTCTAGAAGAATGTGACTTTGCTGTCCCATATGTTACTATTCCAATTTTAAAGAGTTTACTATCAAAAAGTGTGTGATTTTTCAAAAGTAGTTACAAATGGATCATTTGATGTAGGGGAAAATTAATTAAAAGTTCAAATTCAGGAAATTTAATATATAAGTTATACAAATAAAACGAAATATTAACTGCTTATCTAGCAGTATATTAACATTTTTATTAAATACGTTTCTTCAGTCTCTTAAGATTTCTATGTGAGAAATAAAAGATCAGTTATCTATAAAATAACAAATTCAGAAAAGGAACTTAGCTTCACTGATAACTAGGTTAATTAAAATTAATCCAATAATGAGATACCATTTCACTCTCCTTAGACTAGAAAATCTTACAATATCTGTCAATCCTAAGCATCAGCAAAGGTGAGGAAAAATGGAAGCTCTCAAAAAAAAATAATCATTTTTAAAGACTTTTTGGCAAAGTTTAGTAAGTTGAAGATGCTTATATGACATGATTATCCCACTTACGAGAAAATAGCCTAGAGAAATTCTCACACATGTACCCAAAGAGACATGCATGTGAATTTTCAAAGCCTTTTTTATAATAGCAAAAACTAGAAGTCACCTAAAATTTATCTCAGAAGAATGGCTATATTGTGGTACAATTATATAATAGAATGCAATATAGTAGTAAATATTCATTTTTCTGTGACTCTCACAATATGGAATAAGAAACTAACAGAAGATTGTATCCATTTATAAGCAGTTTTAAAATATGCAGTTTTAAAATATGCATTTATAAGCAGTTTTAAAATAAAAGTATACCATTTATAAGCAGTTTTAAAATATGAAAATAAGACTGCATATGTATTTAGGAATATATACGTGTATAGTAAAAGTTCTAAGAAACACAGGTTTCTTTTCACTACTACACGTATGACACAGGATGCAGGAGAGAGGATGGCTGCAACAGGGAACTTCAAATACATTACTAATATTTTATGTATTATGCTGGATAATGGGTACAAAGTTATTCACTGTATTTTTCTTTACACCTTTTTAAACATTTCTTAGTAATATTTTACAGATAGCAATTACAAAGATCAACACCAAACATACGTACCTAAAAATGACAAGATTCATTCTTGTTTTGTGAGTTTGATTATACTCATCTAAGCACTGGTCCACAACATCATTAAAATGATGAGTATTTGGAATTTCAATATAAAGTCTCTCATCTCCTTCAAGGTCAGGATTCATATAATCACCAAACATGAGATTTCTTAAGTCTTCTTCAGTTACCTGTAGAAAAGAAATCAACAAATTACAAAACATAAAACTTTTAAAAATAAGTTTAAGAAAACATACAAAATTTGTGTTTCATCCGTATTATAAAATGATTAATTTTAAACATTAGGGTAGTAAATAATATACTTATAAAATTAATACCTGAAATTATATCCTTAGAAAATAAAAAGTAAGATTTTCTATCAATCATATATGTTTTGTTGTCGTTAGGCTAGAGAAGTCATTCTGGGCAACTCCCATTTATTGAGTAGTTATTAAGTGATGGTCATCATGGTAAGTGCTTTATATCTATTATATTATTTATTCCCTATCACATAAGGTGTTATTCTTTAAGTAACTTCTATGTTGCATACATTCCTATGAAGATAAATCCTCTCAAAACAAACACCTATCTACAAGGAAAGCTAAAAGAATATGTTCATTAAAAAATGATTTTTAAAAAGATAACAATTCATGTATTGTACTGCTTTAACTTGATATGTTCTTAATCACTGTACTCACTGGTGCATTTTGTTTCCTCAAATGTGAAAAGATACTGTCAAATGATTCTTTAAAATGGTCCTTTATAACAGTTTTAGTTAACTGGAACAGCCATCTTCGATCATCATCATTAATCAGGCGGTCGTAAAACACTCGGAGAACCTCATGCACAAACAGACGGATCATAGTGTGTTTGCTCTGCACAGAGTCTCTTTCGATGAGTAAACAGCCGCGGATGACACGTGAAAAATCACGCAAGTTGAAAGTATAATGGGATTTAGTGGGAGTGGGTAAAAGATTTTCCATGGATTTTTTATATATCTGAATATGAAAAAAGCAACAAAGCAAAAATAAAATGCTTATAATCAGCAAAGTCATATAACCAATGGAATGCTATACAAAATATTTGCTCTATCAGATTATATTGGCTTGGGCTGGACGCGGTGGCTTACACCTGTAATCCCAGCACTTTGGGAGGCTGAGGGGGGCAGATCACCTGAGGTCAGGAGTTCGAGAACAGCCTGGCCAACATGGCAAAACCCCATCTCTATTAAAAATACAAAAATTAGCTGGGCGTCATGGCACACACCTGTAACCCCAGCTACTCAGGAGGCTGAAGCAGAAGAATGGCTTGAACCTGGGAGGTGGAGGTGGAGGTTGCAGTGAGCCAAGATTGCACAATTGCACTCCACCCTAGTCAACAAAGGGAGTCTGTTTCAAAAAAAAAAAAAACAAAAAAGATTATATTGGCTGAGAAAATTGCATAGTACTAAGCCTAGCATGGCATATATGTTTATTTTGGCTTATAGCACTCAGCCAGGCATCGTGAAGTTAAGGGAACTTAGTATTATCTGATTCCATCCAAGCCCGTCCAAATAGAAACCCCATCTCTACTTTTATTTCCCAGTTATTACAGTTGTGCCATTTAAAGGTGAATAACTTTAGTGATTAAAAAACAAAGCCTCTGGAATGTCAAATTACTTGCTCTAAGTCAAATAGCTAGTAAATAGCAGTCAAGGCCCAACCCAAGTTAGATTCCCTGATTTCAAATCCTGTGATCTTCCCATTCTCTAGTCTTCTGAACAGTTTCTCTGACACCAAAGATCAAAGTAGATAGCTAAGTGGGAAACAATGTTAAAAAATAAAATAAGGGCCAAATGAGGGCAATATGTAATCCCAAAACATTTACACTGCTTTATTGACTGACCTCCATAGTCCCATTAACTATCTGGTTCCCAATTACAAAGTACTTTGGAGGAAATTCACGAGTTCTAAGGTAGAATGCTACAATAGATGAGAAGATTCGGACCATAGTTTCATCACTAAAAGAATTAATACTGCAGACGTTGAAATGTCGAATAAAACGGGGAGTAACTGGATTTCTTCCACCACCTGGAGGGCCCATTGCAGCAATCAGCTCTATGTCCACCAGCGTGATTTTACTTGTGTCCTTAAGGTCGTACCTTAGAAAGCACATAAAAATTTGTTAGATAATCTGTTTAGATAATCTGTTATAAAGATGGAATGAAATATAGATCTCCCAAGAAATTTAATCAGATTTTAGCTTCTCTAAAAGGAGTAACTTCAGATAACACTTTGAGTAGGATAGAATTTTTTAAAAAGCGGAATTTCATTTCTCCCCTCCATGACTGATTCTGTTACCCAGATTCTGGGTATCTAGAATGACCCTTCCTCTTACTTTTCCCTCTCTTTCCTAGTAGTCTTCCTTGCAGTTTGGCTCTCCATTTCTCCTTTCTTATTGAAGATCTAGAAGCATAGATGAGTGATCAATCCTATTTGCAGCTGTTTATAGATAAGGTGACTGTGTATCTCATTTTACCTAGGACAAATCTGGCTTGTGCTTGTTGTATTGAAGTAATTATTTATAACACTCCCCTTTTACTCTCAGAAATGTCACAGTTTGAACACTAATTTATATAGTCTAACTGGTTATAGCAATGTCCTGATTTTCTTTTTCTCATCTCAAACCGTAACTTCAGAGTAGATAAGGATGTCTAAATAGGACCTATACATTTTGTTATAGAAAGGGACCCATTAGGGAAAAATGAATGAAACAATTGAGTTGGAAGCGCTCAGAGTAAAAGGTTGCTATTGTCAATAAGCCATCAAGTCTTTAGTATTGAAGCTACTGCATACCCAGACACCCAGACATACACATACAAAGGCTGGGGGAGGATTCTATCTAGCCAGTCCTTAGGCTAAGAGCATGCTAGAAAGTATGAAAATGAGGTTTTTGGTAACAACCCTAATAATCATCAATGGAAGAACAGCTAAGTAAATTATGGTGACATCCACATAACTAATATTAAAAGCCAGTAAAATGAATGAGTAGACAAAGATGCACTGATATGGATATTCCAGATAAATATGTAAGTGTAAAATAATGTATAAAACATCACATGTAATATGAGCCTATTTTCAAACGTAAAAATATATAGAAAAAAATTAACTCAGGAGGGTGACTATCTCCTGAGATAATCACAGTGATTATCTCAACAATGGTTATCTCCTGAAAGCAGAATTCCTAGGGCCTATAATAACAAAAGTGCATCTGTAAAATATGACTTAGCTTTGAAATTAGTCTGCCCTTGACTTCTGAGGCAAGCGGATCACGAGGTCAAGAGATCGAGACCATCCTGGCCAACATGGTGAAATCCCGTCTCTATTAAAAGTACAAAAAAATTTAGCTGGGCGTGATGGCATGTACCTGTAGTCCCAGCTACCCAGAGGCTGAGGCAGGAGAACTGCTTGAACCCAGGAGGTGGAGGTTGCAGTGAGCCGAGATTGCGTCACTGTACTCTAGCCTGCCGCCTGGCGACAGAGCAAGACTCTGTTTCAAAAAGAAAAAAAAAAAATCATGGCATATTGAGGAATAGAAAAGTACATTTAAGAGAAGGAAATGAATTATTCATCCTAACTAAAAGGTGCTGTATCTTGCACGTTAGAAACTAATGATATCACCATAAATTGGTATGGGGAGAATGCAAGGGTTATCCATGAAATTGCTGTCAAAACCAAGCCATCTCAAAGATATGGCTGGTAGTCCCAAGCAGCCACAGAAAATATAGGGTTAAACATGGTAGAAAAATTGGGTGCCGATCATGGTTACTTAGGTGGGACACTACCCACAAATTCTTGACTTGGGGGAATGGTACTTTGAAGGATGTAATCTGTAAGTTATTTTCAATAATTAAAACTAACAGTTGAAGTGTAGGCATATCCCATTTTATTTCACTTCACTTCATTAAGCTTTGCAGATATTGTGCCTTTTTTTTTTTTTTTTTTTTTGAGAGAGAGTCTTGATCTGTTGCCAGGCTGCAGTACAGTAACGCGATCTCGGCTTACTGCAACCTCCATCTCCCAGGTTCAAGCAATTCTCCTGCCTCAGCCTCCCGAGTAGCTGGGACTACAGGGCATGCCACCATGCCCGGCTAATTTTTGTATTTTTAGTAGAGACAGGGTTTTACCATGTTGGCCAGGATGGTCTCGATCTCTTGCCTTGTGATCCACCTGCCCTGGCCTCCCAAAGTGCTGGGATTACAGGTGTGAACCACCATGCCCAGCTGATACTATATCTTTTACAAACTGAAAAAGGTTTTGTTTGTTTTTTTGAGACAGAGTGTCACTCTGTCACCCAGGTTGGAGTGCAGTGGCATGATCTGAGCTCACTGCAACCTCCAACTCCCAGGTTCAAATGATTCTCCTGCCTCAGCCTCCCAAGCAGCTAGGACTACAGGTGCAGGCCACCAAGCTCACCTAATTTTTTGTACTTTTAGTAGAGATGGGGTTTCACTGTTGTTAGCCAGATGGTCTTGATCTCCTGACCTCATGATCTGCCCACCTTGGCCTCCCAAAGTGCTGGGATTACAGGTGTGAGCCACCGTAGCCTGCCAGTTTTTTTTTGTTGTTGTTGTTGTTTGTTGTTTTTTTTTTAAGAGAGAGAGTTTCACTCTGTTGTCCAGGCTAGAATGCAATGGCACCATCTCAGCTCCCACAATTTCCATCTCCTGGGTTCAAGTGATTCTCCTGCCTCAGCCTCCTGAGTAGCTGGGATTACAGGCACGTGCCACCATTCCCAGCTAATTTTGTATTTTTAGTAGAGACAGGGTTTCTCCATGTTTGTCTGACTGGTTTCGAACTCCTGTCCTCAGGTGATCTGCCCACCTTGGCCTCCCAAAGAGCCGGGATTACAGATGTGAGCCACCATGCCCAGCCTGAAAAAGGCTTTTAGAAACCCTGTGTTGAACAGGTCTACAGGCACCGTATTTCCAGCAACATTTGCTTACTTCTGGTCTCTGTGTCACATTTTGGTTATTCTTGAAATATATGAAATTTTTTTATTATTGTTATGTCTGGTACAGTAATCTGTGATGAGTGATCTTTGATGTTACTACTGTAATTGTTTTGGAGCACCTTGAATTGCACCTATATAAGAAGAAAAACTTAACTCATAACTGATAAATGTGTGTGTTCTGACTGTTCCACTGACTGGCTGTTCCCCATCTCTCTCCCTCTTCTCAGACCTTTCTATCCCTTGAGATACAATATGGAAGTTAGGCCAATTAATAATCCTCCAAGCTTGGCATGGGGGCTCACACCTGTAATTCCAGCACTTTGGGATATCGAGGCAGGCAGATCACTTGAGGTCAGGAGTTTGAGACCAGCCCGGCCAACATGGCCAAACCATCTCTACTAAAAATACAAAAATTAGCTGGGTGTGTGGTGGTGCATACCTGTAATCCCAGCTACTTGGGAGGCTGGGGCACGAGAATCACTTGAATCTGGGAGGCAGAAGTTGTAATAAGCCAAGATCACACCACTACACTCCAGCCTGGACAACAGAGTGAGACTGTGTCTCAAAAAAGCTAAAAAACCAAAAACCTGTCAGTAAACTGAAAATAAAGTTAACATCTTCAGCTTGGTAAGATGTTAATATCCTTACAGCTAATATCAAATGATGAGACTCTCCAAGCTTTTCCACCAAGATCAGGAAGAAGATAAGAATGTCCCCTCTCACCACTTCTTTTCAACATCGTACTAAAGGCTAGCAATAAGACAAGAAGGAAAAAAAGGTAGACTGGGAAGAGAAAAATGAAACTGTCTTTGTTTGCAGATAACATGATGATCTATAAAAAAAAATATGAAAGAACTACAAAAAACTCCTGAAACTGGTAAGTGATTACAGCAAGCTTGCAGAATAAACAGCCTGTAAAAGTTAATTGCTTTTTCATATACCAGCGATAAGCAAGTGGAATTTGAAATTAAAAGTACGATATCTGGGCCAGGCGCAGTGGCTTACACCTGTAATCCCAGCACTTTGGGAGGCTGAGGCTGTTGGATCACTTGAGGTCAGGAGTTCAAGACCGGTCTAGCTAACAGGGAGAAAACCCATCTCTACTAAAAATACAAAAGTTAGTTGGGCATGGTGGCACATGCCTGTAATCCCAGCAAATTGGGAGGCTGAGGCAGGAGAATGCTTGAACCCGGAGGCAGAGGTTGTAGTGAGCCAAGATCATGCCACTGCACTCCAGCTGGTGTGACAGAGCAAGACTCCATCTCAAAAAAAAAAAAAAAAAAAAAGGTACCATACCATTTACGTTAGCACCCACTCCCAGTGAAATACTTAGGGATATATCTAACAAAATACATAGAAGATCTATATGAAGAAAACTATACAACGTTGATGACTAAATCAAAGTACTAAATAAAGAGAGATACTCCATGTTCACAGATAGGAAAACAATATTATGAAGATGAGAGTTCTTCCAAACTTGACTGGTAGATTCAATGCAATCCCAATCTAAATCCCAGCAAGTTATTTTTGGATATTGAGAAACTGATTCTAAAGTTCATATGGAGAGGCCAAAGGCCCAGATTAGTCAACACTATTGAAAGAGAAAAACAAAGTCAGAGGACTGACACTACCCAACTTTAAGGCTTACTATAAAACTACAGTAGTCAAGACAATGTGGTACTGGCAGAAGAGACAAATAGGTCAATGGAACAGAATAGAGAGCCCAGAAATAGACCCAATAAATATAGTCAACTGATCTTTGACAAAGGAGCAAAGGCAATATTATGGAGCAAAGATAGTCTTTTCAACAAATGTTGCTGGTCACAGTACCTCACACCTGTAATCCCAACCACCCAGGAGGCTGAGGCAGAAGGATTGCTTGAAGCCAACATTTGAGAACAGCCTGGACAACATAGCAAGACTCCCGTCTTTCAGCAGAAAACAAATATTGTTAAACAACTGGACATCCACATGCAAAAAATTTATCTATACACAATTTACACCCTTCACAACAAATAACTAAAAATGGATCACAGGCCTAAATAATAAATGCAATACTATAAAACTCCTAGAAGATAGCATATGAGTAAACCTAGTTGAACTTGGGTATGGCAATGACTTTTTCCAGACACAACACCAATGGATTAGTTGAAAAACTGGACTTCATTAAAATTAACAACTTCTGCTCTGCGAAAGACAATGTCAAGAGAATGCGAAGACAGGCCTGACTTGGAGAAATAATTGTAAGTGACACATCTGATAAAGGACTATCATCCAAAATATACAAAGAACTCTTAAAACTCAGTACATAAGTAAAAAACTCAATTTAAAAATGGCCAAAGACCTTAACTGACACCTCACCAAGTAAGATACACAGAGGGCAAATAAACATATTAAAGGATGCTTCTTATCACATGTCATCAGGGAATGCAAATTAAAACAATGAAATACCACCACATACTAATTAGAATGGCCAAAATCTAGAACACTGACAATGCCAAATGCCAGAGAAGATGTGGAGCAACACTGTCATTCATTCCTGATCGGAATACAAAATGGTATGGTTATTTTGGAAGATAATTTGGTGGTTTCTTACAAAACTAAACATATTCTTACCATATTGTTCAGCAATTGTGTTCCTTGGTATTTATTCAAAGAAGCTGACAACTTATGTTCACATAAAACCTGTACGCAAATGTTTAGTGCAACTTTATTCATAATTGCCAAAAACATGAAGCAACCAAGATGTCCTTCAGTAGGTTAATGAATTAGTAAATTGTGGTATATCCAGACAATGGAATGTTACTTAGTGCTAAAAAGAAATGAGCTAACAAGCCATGAGAAGACTTGAAGGAAACTCAAATGCATATCACTAAATGAAAGAAGCTAGACTGAAAATGCTACATACTGTATTATTTCAACGATCTGACATTCTGAAAATGGCTAAATTATACAGAGAGTAAGAGATCAATGGCTCTCTTACAAAGGGGCTGGAGTTGGGGGAGGAATCAAGAGACAGAACACAGAGTATCTTTACAGCAGTGAAAATACTCTGCATATTATAATGATGGATACATGTCACATACATTTCTCCAAACCCATAGCATGTACAACACATAAAGCAAACCCTAAAGTAAACTATGGACTTTGGGTGATTGTGATTTATCAATGTAGGCTCATCAGTTGTAACAAATGTGTCAATTTGTGGGGATGTTGAGGCTGAGGAGGTTATGCATGTGTTGGGGCAGGGAATATACAGGAAATCTCTGTACCTTCCTCTTAATTTAAAATAGCCTTTTAGAAAGATATTAGAAAGCCTTCCTTCCTGTATAGGAAAATCTGACCAACCATTCTTTTCCCTAAATAGCTTGAAAAATATATTTTACTTTGAAAACCTGAAAGAAAAACTGAGCTATAACTTCCACATAACTTGAGACTTGAAATAGTTACCAATGTCCACAGTCAAAAAATTGTCGTAATAATTCAATAGGAGGTTGAGCTCCGTATTTCTCCAATGCAGGCATATTCATATCATCTATAAAAATTATACACTTCTTTCCCATAGGTGGTCCAAAGACTCCTTTGCGTCTTTTATCCAATCTAGCCATGATAATGTTCTAAAATATAAAGGAAGAGTAGTATATTTACCTATAATTGAATCACGAATTTATTATTATACTTATGTTAAATCAGTATCAACAAGTAAAACAACCCATTTTGCCAGAATCCATGGAATTTTTACCAGTAACAATTGCTATCTGCTGAATTTATCAATGATTAACTTAACATAAAATGTCATATTTAACACCAGAAAAACAAAGTTTAAGTCTGAGGGAAATCATACAAAGCAGCATTATGTGTGTATTTTTATTTATTCATATTTAGGGTGATACTAAACTTCACAATCAACATCATTTAGACATTTGTTGAAATCCTTCTATGCAATCACAATTGCTACACACATATTTATGTATCTTTGTATAGTATATGCACGTTTCTACAATATTTCTACAAATGTCACCAAAATTTTTACAATATTTTCCTCATTGGATAACCAACGTATCTATTTTTATTTTTTTCTTCACTGAATAAATTTTTCTTTCCAACTTCTATTTCAGGTTCAGGGAGTACACATGCAGGTTATATGGGTAATTGTGTGTTACGGGGGTTTGGTGTATAGATTATTTCATCACTGAGGTAATAAGCATAGTACCCAATACACGGTTTTTCAGTCCTCACCCTCTTCCCCACTTCTACTCTCCAGTAGCCCCAATTTCTGTTGTTTCCTTCTTTGTGTTCATCTGTACTCAACAACATATCTGTAAACTAACTTACTTAATGCATTAATCTTTACATTTGGCAGCTTTTTATAGCCAAAATAAATGTGGATGCTTTCTTATAGTTCTAATACTTTTGGAACTTACTTGTCTATTGAAAAAATAAACCAAAATTATTGTTTTCATTCAAATAAAGCTCCAGAGTAAAGAAGTTCTAAATTTGTAAGATTCTGAAGTTGAGGGAAGTATATAGTCTTAAAACAATAGAAATGGGGTCAGGAGAGAATGGATAGGTATATATTTAGGAATGGATGATAAAAATGGCAATTAGAAAAGGTTTCATGAAGTAGTTTCACCTTGGCACATTTGAGGTCAAAGGGTGGGATGCACTCACGTGGTTCCTGTCACAGGTCACACAATAGCCCATGGTTTGAAACGTCCAGCGAGCAGCAAATGCCCCTGAGGACCATCCAGGAGTCTTGAGAGAACAATTCAAGGTCCTCTCATTTCTCCCGGGGTCTCCCAATCCCTGCCCCACTGTGCACGCATGCACGTGCGTGTGTGCATGTGTGTGTGGTGTGTCTTTTATACTCCCTTCACCAGTTAAGAAATCAATTGTTGCTTTTCAAGCTTAAAAAAAAGGTAATAAAGCTCAATAACCCACTATTAATGTAAAAATGTTCTCTGAAACTTTTGTCATTAATTTCAAAACTTGTAACTCCCCAAACATTTGAAAGTTTTAAATTTATAGATGTATACAGTTGCTTATTTAATGTACAATTTTAAACACTGATCAAATAAGGCAAAAGAATTAATAATGATAGACCCACGTTTGTATCTTTAAACTAACCTGAACCTGATTGGCACTGGTCCGTGCAGAAAAGTTAACATAAAAAGGAAAGTACCGGTCCTTTTCCAAGTGATTCATTAGCTTGTCCTTCACATACACAGACTTTCCTGTACCCGTTGGACCCACAAAAAGCAGTGGCCTTAATGAAAACAATGAATATATTATTCAAAATGGAAAAAAGTCAGTATACATTTCTACTAAAGGAGGCTGTAGTTAAAAGCTTACATAAGAATCAAATCATCTTCATTAAAAACTCATTTTACCCATAATTATTATTTCATAAAATATGTATAAAAGTAATGATTGGCATACATTTTTCCATAATGTTGCAGGGACTTTATTTTGTATCATTTTTTATTCTTTTTTTGAGACAGAGTCCAGCCCAGGCTGGAGTACAGTGGCATGATCTTGGCTCACTGCAACCTCCACCTCCCAGGTTCAAGCAATCCTCCTGCCTCAGCCTCCCAAGTAGCTGGGACTACAGGCATGCACCACCATACCTGGCTATTTTTTGTATTTTTAGTAGAGACAGGTTTCACTATGTTGGCCAGCCTGGTCTCAAACTCCTGACCTCAGGTGATCCACCTGCCTCAGCCTCCCAAAGTGCTGAGATTACAGGCATGAGCCACGATGCCCGAACTATTTCTATTTTTTGAGATGAGGTCTCACTCTGCCACCCAGTCTGGAATGAAGTGGCACGATCATAGCTCACTGCAGCCTCAAACTCCTGGGCTCAAGTGATCCTCCTGTCTCAGCTTCCCAAGTAGCTAGAACTACAGGTGGCATGTCACCACACCCAGCTAATTTTTTTACTTTCAATGTTTTGAAGAGACAAGACCTGGCTATTTTGCCCATGCTGGTCTCAAACTCTCAGCCTCAAGTGATTCTCTCATCCCAGCCTCCCAAAGCACTGGGATTACAGACAGGAGCCACTGTGCCTGGCCTTGCAGATACTTTCACAGTAATAAACTATTATTTGAATAGATATAATGTTGCTATATACAAAATGCTTATAAAATAAGTAATAATATGCTTAACTTTTTAAAACAGAAAGTCAAAGTCTATCTCCTCAGAAAAGAGCTGTATTTGTACTTTTCAGTTAGGGTACAGACTTGGGGGCACCATGTGGAACAGAATAACAGGGTGATGACAATAAGACAGCTGTAGGCTGTTTCACAGTGATCTCAATAGCCAAAGGTTTTGTGAGGGATGGAATGACAGTGAATTCA
This sequence comes from Aotus nancymaae, assembly GCF_030222135.1. Taxonomy (NCBI): domain Eukaryota; kingdom Metazoa; phylum Chordata; class Mammalia; order Primates; family Aotidae; genus Aotus; species Aotus nancymaae. The sequence continues at coordinate 31,937,701 of NW_026988482.1, forward strand.
AAAGCTAACAGTTATATATACTGTTAACAGCATTTTAAAATCAATTCAATTACTAACTGAAAATATTTGTCTAAAAGCAAACTCTAGTGAATTCTCTATTCAGTGAGGCTTCAAGCAAGATTTCAGATTTTTTTTTTTTTTTTTTTTGAGGTGGAGTTTTGCTCTTGTTGTCCAGGTTGGAGTGCAATGGCACTATCTTGGCTCACCACAACCTCCGCCTCCCAGGTTCAAGCTATTCTTCTGCCTCACCCTCCTGAGTAGCTTGGATGACTACAGTGTAGCAATTGTATGAATAGTACCTGTGCCTTTGTCACCAGTAGAAATCATAGCTATTATTCTACACATTACAATTGTTATAGTGTCTCAAAAATATCCCTCATGCCCATTCCTTCTTCAAAGGTATTATAGTCATCAGACCCACTGACAGATCTTGTTATTTAATGAGCTAAGAAAGAAACATATATATTACTACTATAGCCCAAATATGTTCAATATTTTAATAAATGTATTTCAACATAGAAAAAAATTGGCTGGGCACAGTGGCTCATGTCTGTAATCCCAACACTTTGGAAAGCCAAGGTGAGTGAATCACTTGAGGCCAGGAATTTGAGACCAGCCTGGCCCAAGTGGTGAAACCCCGTCTCTACCAAAAATACAAAAAAATTAGCCAAGCGTAGTGGCAGGAGCCTGTAATCCCAGATACCCAGGAGGCTGAGGCAGGAGAATCACTTGAACCCAGGGGGCAGAGGTTGCAGTAAGCTGAGATCATACCACTGCACTCCAGCCTGGGAAACAGAGAACAACTCTGTCTCAAGAAAAAATAAAATAATATATATATAATTACATATATATGTATGGTTTGCATATATATATATATATATATATAGTTTACTGTATAATTCTATTTATACTTATTTATTTAAAAGTATTATTCTGGCAAATGGTTCTTGACACAAAAGAACTGTATTGCCGGGCACAGTGGCTCACACATGTAATTCCAGCACTTTGGGAGGCTGAGGCAGGTGGATTCCTTGAGCTCAGGAGTTCGAGATCAGTCTGGGCAACCCTGTCTCTACAAAAAAAAAAAAAAAAAAAAAAAACACGCCACATGGCATAGTGGTGCATGCCTGTAGTCCCAGCTACATGGGAGGCTGATGCAGGAGGATCGCTGGAACCTGGGAAATTAAGATTGCAGCGAGTCATGACTGTGCCACCATACTCCAGACTGGGTGACAGAGTGAGACCCTATCTCAAAAAAAAAAGAACTGCTACACTAGGAATGTCCCAGAATTGGCAACTGTCTTCCTTGCTTAGCTTTTAAATGCAAAAATGCAACTACAGACACAAAATAGGGGTAAACTAATTTTCCCTCATAAGCTATTTTTTCTGTTTTTTCTTTTAAACAAGATAAAATTATTCATAGAATGCATTCAGAAACAGGTTCTTTATCAAAAAAAGACATTTATGAATATAATATTGTCTAGTTTAAATACTATGAATGATAAATTATGCCTAGTGTTTTGAAAGAAAAATAAATATTAAATGTTATTAAGAAAGTTGGTATGGATATGCAAACAGTACATATTTTTTATTAGTTTCATGTGTCTTTTTTTGATGGACTCTTCTGAGTTAAGTCTGAGTTTTTAATATTAAGTTATGGAATCCACAACTGGCATAGGGCATATGTGAAAATGCCAAATGTAATAGGAGAATGACATCTCAGGAGTACACTTAATCTTTCAGTGGAATGCATACTGTGTGTGTGTGGAGGGAGAGGGGCAGAGGCGAAGGGGACAGGGGGACAGAGGGGCAGAGGGACAGAGGGGGAGAGGGGAGAGGGGAGAGGGGAGAGGGGAGAGGGGAGAGGGGAGAGGGGAGAGGGGAGAGGGGAGAGGGGAGAGGGGAGAGGGGGTGGGAGGGGGCAGGCGGAAGACGGGGTGGGAGGGGGGCAAAGGGGGAGAGGGGGAGAGCGGGTGTTTAGCTTTTGTTGTCCTGGCTGGAGTACAATGGCGCAGTCTCGGCTCACTGCAACCTTTGCCTCCCAGGTTCAAGCCATTTTCCTCCCTCAGCCTCCTGAGTAGCTGAGATTACAGGTATGTGGCACCACGCCTGGCAATTTTGTATTTTTAATAGAGGCGGGGTTTCTCCACATTGGTCAGGCTGGTCTCAAATTCTTGACTTCAGGTGATTTGCCCACCTTGGCCTCCCAAAGTGCTGGAATTACAGGCATGAGCCACCACGCTCAGCCCAATGCATATCTTTTTAACAGTAACACTGCAGCAGACTTTCAGTGTGCTGTTACAAATCAGAAAAATGTTAGGTGACTTATGAGGCAGCAAAGTATGATGGCAAGGGCTTTGGAGTGGGCAATGGGAAATGTGCATTCCAGGTTTGCCAATACCAACAGATGTCACCATGAACATGTCAATTAGTCCCCCAGGATCTCAGTTATCTGAAAAACAATGATCTTAAATACTTCAAAAAATTGCCATAATCCTATTAAAATGGTACTTTTACATTTCAAAATACTTGTTTATAGCAGAGTTCCTTACTTTGCGTAGGTAATACTCAAATCCATTAGAAATGTATATCTAATTGTGTCCATCGTAGGGACTATGATGTCGTGAATCTTGGTTTGTTTATCTCCTAAATTAGTATTTTTAATTAATTCATTCCAGTGGAGCCAGCGACCTCTGTTTTTCAACTACAAGAAAAGATAAGTTTTAAAATACTAAAACCATGTACTTATTACATCTGAAAGGCTCTTGTCAACATTTATATTATATTAGCTTTTAAAAACTTTAGCCTTCCCACTTTTAATGAAATATTACAACCATATTAAAGAACACATATAACATATTTTAAGTCATAAAGCGGATTAATAAAATAAGCATTCATGAAAACACCACTCAATTTAAGAAATACTTCTTAAATTTTCCTTTTTAATAACCTGAAAAACACAGTGAAACTTTTGTTATCACATATTCAAAATATCTAACATTTCAGATATTTTTGCCTTGATGTCTTCTTAACATTCAATATTCCCCAAATGCCTTCAAGATGTTCTTTTGCATACATCAAGTATTTATTTGAAAGCTACTCTAATGTACCTCAAGTAACAATTTCCTGGATTTTGGCTTTAATTTTTTTATTTTAAAATAAATGGGCAATAATCTAACTAAAAATAAAATATCCGTAAAACCACTACATTTGTTTCTCTAACATTATTTTCTTTAGCATTTTGATCCAGGCTGAAACAACCAGGAAATATATCAGCATAGCTGTATTGATGGTTACAATATGAAATTCTTCTGAACCACCAGCTAAATAGCTGCTATCCTGACACCCCTGAGTGCCTCCCAATCTTCACTCCAGCCCCAATCATCTTCTTCTCCAGGTTGTTATGACCCCTCCCTGGAGACCCCCAGCCCTTCCACTGTTTTTTTTATTTTTTATTTTTTTTGAAATGGAGTCTTGCTCTGTCACCAGACAGGAGTACGGTGGCACGATCTCGGCTCATTACAACCTTTGCCTCCCGGGTTGAAGCAATTTCCCTGCCTCAGCCTCCCGAGTAGCTGGGACTACAGGTGGGTGCCACCATGCCTGGCTAATTGTGTGTGTGTGTGTGTGTGTGTGTGTGTGTGTGTGTGTGTGTGTGTGTTTAGTAGAGACAGGGTTTCACCATGTTGGCGAGGATAGTGTCGATCTCCTGACCTGGTGATCCGCCCGCCTTGGCCTCCCAAAGTGCTGGGATTACAGGCATGAGCCACGGTGCCCGGCCCTTCCACTATTAAGTAACAGAAGTTTTAATACCTGCCAAAGTAGTGGGACTCTAGGACCCTATTCCAGAGCTGTGGCTGGAATCTCTGAATCTTTTCCTATCTTGCAGCAAATTATACATCTATATATGTTGTATGTTTCAATGGAGGTATGTTGCAAGTTTGGGTGAATGTTTCTTTAGTAATTCATATTTGTATGTTTTTAAGTTTTAGCTTTTTTTTAATCAACATTAAATATATACATATTTTACAGTCGAAAGATTTATAAGATTAAGAAAAACAGCATTTCCCTATTCTCACTTTCCCCTTCCTAGAGACCTTTACCTCTCTAAGCTGGATTGTTTGATATTTATTTTCAATTCTAAAAGAATATGCTTGTGTTACTATCTCTTTTTCACTTTTAGAGATTACTTTATTGACTTCCTGCTATGACTAATGAGGATGAGACCCTCTTTCTGGCCATATTCTGAAAATTCTGTGTCAGCATGGTTTGGGGGAAAGGGTCCTGAACTATTAGGAGAACTGGAGTCAAGTTCTGGCTCTGCTAGTCACTAACCTTTCTAGGTTTACTTCCTTATCATAAAACTTGAGATTTAGGTCAAATGATAACTAATGCTCTATCTAGATCTTACAGGGTATGAAATAAAATTTGTAAGAATCAAATAATTATTCAAATACTTGCTGTTTAAAAAATGCTTTGGGGATTTAATAAAATGAAAATTTTAAATGTAAAATTATAAAAATATTATTAAAGCAAATTTATTTATACAGCCAGTAAGTTATGGGAGGTGAAACTAAAAAGAAGGGAGACTAAAAAGCTCACCACAGGAGTCAAAATGACTCTAGGATGAAAATGCAGGAGCTTTGTCTGCTGATCCAAGGCTTTGTGTTTTATTTGACTATACCAAGCTTTCCGTGTCATACCTCATACACGTAGTCATAGACCAGGCCTTTTTCATCAAATGGGCATTCCCATTTACCGACAGAGTCTGGCACTGGGTTTTCTTCATCTTTTCCCAGTATGATTAATCGTATAAAAGCATCAAAAACGTGACGGCCATCTGTATCACAACTTCCTCCAATAGACCAAATCAAAGAGAATATAAAGGAAGCCTGTTGGTGGAGAAAAATTTAACTTATAGCAATTATTTTAAAAGAAATTTTAGGAGAAATTTAACCAAAATTCAACATGTTAGGACCTGCTCGACCTACTTGAACAAGGTCATAAATGTAAATAAAGTGGAATGGAGCACTGCTCAGCCATGTAGGGTCATTTCTCTGGCAATTTCTATCAAAATATATGCATGTCTTTTTTTTTTTTTTTTTTCTGTTTGTTTTTTGAGACAGGATCTCGCTCTGGTTGCCCAGGCTGGAGTGTAGTGGCACAATCTCAACTCACTACAACCTCAACTCCCCAGTTCAGGTGATTCTTCTGCCTTTGTCCTGAGTAGCTGGGACTACAGGCATACACCACAAAGCCTAATTTTTTTTTTCTTTTTTCCAGTTTTGTCTTCTACTTACTCATCTGATAATGTTTTATTTTTTTTAAGTAGAGATAGGGTTTTGCTATGCTGCCCAGGCTGGTCTTAAACTCCCAGACTCAGCAGTCCACCTGCCTCAGCCTCCCAGAGTGCTAGGATTATAGGCATGAGCTACTGTGCCTGGCCCAGTATCTATCAAAATTTTAAACACCATACTGGCCGAGTATGGTTGTTCACACCTGTAATCCCAGAGCTTTGAAAGACTGAGGTAGAAGGATTGCTTGAAGTCAGGAGTTTGAGATCAGCCTGGGCAACATAGTAAGACCCTCATCTCTACCACACACACACACACACACACACACACACACAGTTTCTTGTTTTTTGAGATGGAGACTTGCTCTGTCACCAGGCTGGAGTGCAGTGGCACAGTCTTGGCTCACTGCAACCTCCGCCTCCTGGGTGCAAGAGACTCCCTTGCCTCAGCCTCCTGAGTAGCTGGGACTACAGGCACACGCCACCATGCCTGACTAATTTTTTGTATTTTAGTAGAGATGGGGTTTCACCATGTTGGCCAGGGTGGTCTCCTGAACCCATGATCCACCCGCCTCAGCCTCCCAAAGTTCTGGGATTACAGGTGAGAGCCACTGTGCACAGCCCAAATTTGTTTAGTATTAAATCACCTTATCAAGTGTTTATCAAATTATACTCTTTCAAAAAAAATAGGATAGTTGCCAGGCCTAGTGGCTCATGCCTATAACCCCAGCACTTTGAGAGGCCGAGGTGGGTGGATCATGAGGTCATGAGTTCAAAACCAGCCTGTCCATGATGGTGAAACCCCATCTCTACTAAAAATACAAAAATTAGCCAGGTGCAGTGGCAGGCACCTGTAATCCCAGGTACTCGGGAGGCTGAGGCAGGAGAATCGCTTGAACCCATGGGGCAGAGGTTGCAGTGAGCCAAGATCATACCACTGCACTCCAACCTGGGCAACAGAGTGAGACTCTAGTTTTGGTTCCTTCTGACATTTTAATTTCTTTAGTGCTTGTTAATATCAGAATACCAGGTGTCATGGCATCTTTAGTGTCTCCAGCTATTCTTTCAATGCTCACCAAAAAATAGCTTTGAATCTTGTCATGTCTTTCTCAATATACATATCATGTACCAGAAGCATAATTTATTCTGTAATTTAAAACTACATGAAGTATAAAACAAACCATAATCCAAACACGAATGTGCTTGCTAGAAGGATCATCTTCTACCACATTACAAAGTAGTACTTCAAAGAGGCGTGTGAGAGATACAACCACATTGCTGTTGCTTGTAGGAATCAGTTCCTGCAAGGTGAAAACAAGGTAACTTTCTTAATTTTCATCATATGTAGAAAATAAACACTTTATTTTTAAAAACTGATAAAAGTAAGCATGGTTTAAATAAGGTCTCTCTTTTTTTTTTAGATAGAGTCTCACTCTTACCCAGGTTGGAGTCCAGTTGCACAATCATAGCTCACTGCAGCCTCCAACTCCTGGGCTTAAGGGATTCTCCTACCTCACCCTCCCAAGTAGTTAGGACTATAGGTGTGCACCACCAGGCTAATTTTTTTTTTAAGTTAGGGTCTCACTCTGTTGCCCAGGCTAGAGTACAATGGTGTGATCACAGCTCAGTGTAGCCTCAACCTCCTGGACTCAGGCAATCCTTCTGCCTCAGCCTCCCAAAATGCTGGAATGAAGGCATGAGCCACCACACCTAGCCTCAGGAGGTCTTTATAATATTTAAACTTAGAATATTTAAGTAGGCATGATAAAACATTTCTGAAATATTTTAGTTTGCCATATTATATTCCACAACTATACATAACAATTGTACAATCACACATAACATTCTAAATTATCTGACAAATCAAAACTAGCTACAGTAAGAGAATGTTCTAAGGATAGCAGAAATGAAGTCTCTAGGAGCCATTCATTCATCTATTCAACAAACATTTATGAAAAACACACATACCTATGTGGCAAGCTAGGAGATATGAAAATAAAAGAATCTCTAAAAAGGAGTGATAATAAATTAAATAGGCAAAAATAATATGATATAATAATGATATGACAGAGAAAGTCTCAGGGAAGATGGAGGCTACTAGAGTGCTTGGGATAAACAACTGGAGGAGTGGACAAGGAGGAAAATGGGAGAGAGTTACATCAAGGAGGGCTTCCTGGAGGAAGTAATAATAGCTGAGCTGAATTTGGAAGGAAAATGTTAGTTTGCCAGGTGAACAAGGGAAGTATGTTCAAGGCAGGGGAAACTATGTATACAAAGAAATGGAGATGTGAGCAGACACAGATTAAGGGGATTCTGTAGGATAGGAAAATAGGGTATGAAGGACAAATGGCCAAAAATAAGGCTTGAGAAATAGACAACAGTCAGATCCTGAAAAGTTTTATATGTTGTATTAAGATTTAATTACAAGAGAAAGAGTTCCAAGGGAAGGTTTTAAATAAAGAAATAAACAGAAAGGATTTGTGTTTTGCAAACTTCATTCTATAGCAGGATGTAGACTAGACCAGAGCAGCTCTATTGTATTGGATTCAGGTAGGAGGTGATGAAGGTCAGAACTGAGATACTATAATAGCAAGAGTGGGGTGAGGAGGTGGCTCAGAAACAAGGATGGAAAGAATACAGATATAAACACTATCAAGAAGGGAAAAATCAATAGATCCTGGGGTCTGGGTGCAATGGCTCATGCCTGTAATCCCAGCACTTTGGGAGGCTGAAGTGGGAGGATTGCTTGAGGCCAGGAGTTCGAGAACAGCCTGGCCAACACGGTAAAACCGCATCTCTACCAAAAAATAAAAAAAAAAAAATAGCCAAGCGTGGTGGTGCAAGCCTGTAATTCTAGTTACCTAGGAGGCTAAGGCATGAGAATCACTGGAACCTGAAAGGTAGAGGTTGCAGTGAGATTGCACCACTGCACTCCAGCCTGGGAGATAAAAAGAGACTGTCTCAAAACAAACAAACAAACAAACAAACAAACTGGAGAATGAACTATGAGAAAAAAATCCATTACTCATTACATGGGAAGATAAAGACTATTTTGTATTATTTATAACATACAGCATTAGAGCTTTAAAACTCCAAAAGGACTTTATTTTCTCTGTGAAGACACTATACAGAATCTTCATAAACTGGAATTGTTCATTTTTTCTTTTAAATGGCACTTTTCTCTAACCCTAAAACAGTATTTTAGGATGATAAATCTGAGTATCTCTTTCCCCTCTCTATATCAATATATTTATTTATATGTAAGAAACTTTGTGTGTGTGTGTGTGTGTGTCTGTGTGTGTGTGTGTGTAGGTTATGGTGCTAATGGTTGAACAGTGGTTCCCAAAAAGATATTTCCATGTTCTAACCTGAGGAACTTATAAATGTGATCTTATATGGAAAATGTCTCTGAAGAAGTAATTAAGTTAAACATCTCAAGAGGAGGACATCATTCTGGATTATCTGGTGGATGCTAAATCCAAGTTCTAGCAAGTGTCACATGGAGGAGAGACATACGGAGTAGAAGGCCATGTGAAGATGGAAGGAGAGGTTGGAGTTATGTAGTCACAAACCAAGGAACACGTGAGGATACTAGAATCTGGACAAGGTAAAGAAAGAGTCTCCCTTAGAGCTTCCAAAGCAGTATGGCCCTATAAATATCCTAGTTTCAGATTTCTGGCCTCCAGAACTGTGAGAGAATACATTTCCAGTTTTGGGCTGTTTTTTGGTTTTGGGGGGTTTTTTTTGAGATGAAGTCTTGCTCTGTTGCCTAGGCTGGAGTGCAGTGGTACAATCTCAGCTCACTGCAACCTCCATCTTCCAGGTTCCAGCAATTCTCCTGCCTCAGCCTCCCGGATAGCTCGGATTACAAGCATACATCACCATGCCCAGCTAATTTTTATATCTTTAGTAAAGATGGGATTTCACCATATTGTCCAGACTAGTCTTGAATTTCCGACTTCAAGTAATTCGTCTACCCCAGCTTCCCAAAGTGTGCTGGGATTACAGAAATGAGCCACCGTGTCTGTAGTTTTAGCCATCAAGTTTGTGGTAATTTGTTATGACAGCCCCAGGAAGCTAATACAATATGTAAAGCTTTCTCATAAAATACTAAGTATTAAATAACTCAAACTCACTAAATATACATGTGAGTTTTTAGAAGCACATATTTAAAATAATTTGAAATACAAAAAGTAATTGGAATTTTTAAAGCTTTAGACACTATGGTTGTATACAAATAGTTTAGCTGGAGTAAATTCAACCCCTGGGTGATTCAGCCATAACTTGATCAATATAAAACCAAGGGAATAGTAAATGTGTAAGGATAAACTGTTTTTCGTTATTCATTCTACCAACCACTGTGACTTTACACTTAATCAAGTTGAATGGAAACTAAAGACACTTGAATAGGTCAGAGAATTATAGGATTACCTTGCATTTTTTCTTACGATGCTTTAAAGAGGGTGGTATTAACCAGGCAAAAAGTCCTCTCAGAAGAGCCTGATGTTCTGGTTCAGATAGAGGTCCTTTCAGTGAATTCAACCAAGAAGACACAAGCGGTTCCCATCCTAACTGTGAGGGCTCCAAATAAATCATACCACAACGGCTTACAGTGGCAGGCTAGAGAAAAAAGACAGTTCTTTCTTTTTCTACTGTTGCTTTTATACTAGTGGCAGCTGGCAATTATCAACTACTTCTTGGGATGACTTATGAGGCCCTTCACAATCTAGCTCCCATCTGCCTCACATAGCTTCACGTAAGTCTAAATGTTCCCCATACAGAAAATTATTTGCAGTTCAGTTCCCCAGACACGTGGCTCCATGTCTTTTAACATTATCTTGATTTGGAAATGCTTAGGATTTCCAAATCCAATCTCCCTGGAGAAGTCTTACATCTTTCTCAAAATCACATCCAACACTCAGTCACCTTCCACAGTGCTCTTCTAACCCTCCTCCTTACAGATGCTCACTCCTCTCCACACTCTTAAAGCACTAACATGTAGCTGTGTATTGAGATTATTTATTAGGATGCTTCTCACCCTCCCTCAACAAGCATACGCTGTGTCTTATTCATCTTTGTATTCCCAGTGCCTAACCCATTTGCTGACATATAATAAAAAATACTTATTGGCTAAATTAATGAAGAAATAAACAAACTGCTATTGTATTAAATTATGAACTTACAGACGCCTGGGAAAGGTCCATTGTTTCAAAGATGAGGCTCATCTGGGGGGACATCTGAATAATTTCTCCACTCATAAGGCAAAGCTAAAGGCAATTATTTTTAAAACATTTACTTTTAAAACTTTCAAGCTTCTCAGATAAAAATTTATACTATATATAAGATAAAGTAGCTCCTGTGATATAATGAAATAAGAATTAGAATGGAAGCCAGAAATCTTAATTCTAGATCCAGCCATGTTACTACTGTTAAGCAAATACTGAGTCTCAGTCTCTTCATCTATAAAACAGGAGTAATATCTCTCTTGTAGAATTGTGAGAAGGGAAACTATTAGACAAAGTCCGAAACCTATAAAATCCTATATAAATATCAGCTATTAAGAAAATTAAATGAGTCCGTGATCTCAGCACTTTGCAAGGCCAAGGCGGGCAGATCACGAGGTCAGGAGATCGAGACCATCCTGGCCAACATGGTGAAACCCTGTCTCTACCAAAGATACAAAAATTAGCTGGGTGTGGTGTTACACACCTCTAGTCCCAGCTACCTGGGAGGCTGAGGCAGGAGAATCGCTTGAACCTGGTAGGCGGATGTTACAGTGAGCCGAGATCATACCACTGCACTCCAGCCTGGTGACAGAGTAAGACTCCGTCGCAAAAAAGAAAAGAAAAAAAGAAAATTAAATAAAATACTACCGAATTTATAGTTACCATAGACCTTTTTATTAAATTAAAAAAATAAAGACTAGCACAATGAGTATTCATATACCCACCTCTTAGATTTAATCAATGTTAAGATTTTGCCATATTACCACTGCCTTTTTAAAAAACTTTTCATTTTTTGAGTTGGAGTCTCACTCTGTCACCCAGGCTAGAGTGCCAGTGGTGTGATCTCAGCTCACTGCAACCTCTGCCTGCTGGGTTCAAGTGATTCTTCTGCCTCAGCCTCCCCAGTAGCTAGGACTACAGGCGCGTGCCATCACGCCCAGCTAATTTTTGTTTTGTTTTTCAGTAGAGACTAAATTTTTAGTAGAGACTGGGTTTTACCATATTGGCCAGGCTGGTCTCAAACTCCTGACCTCGTGATCTGCCTGCCTCGGCCTCCCAAAGTGCAGGGATTCTAGGTGTGAGCCACCGTGCCCAACCTTAAAAAACATTTTAAAGAGCATTATAGACATCATGGCATTTCACGCCCAAATGAAAATGTCTCGAAAATAAATATATTTTCTACGCAATCCAATAACATTATCACACCCAACAAAATTAGTAATTCCTTATCATCTAATACTCAAATTTCCTCAGTTGTACCAGAAATGTCTTTTCAATGGATTTATTCAGAGCAAAATTCAAAGACCATGTATTGAGTTTTTTATGTCTCCTTGGTTTCTCTTAATCTAAAACATTTCTTCTTTTATTAAATATGTCAAAAACTGAATTTATCAACTGCTTCCTTTCCCTCAAATTTCTATCTTCTCTGTTATTATTAAAGCCATCCTATCCCCTCAATCTCTTTGGCTCGTACCTTTGGAATTGTCATTAACTGTTTTGTTTTGTTTTTTGGGTTTTTTGTTGTTTTTGGTTTTGTTTTTTTTTTTAAGACGGAGTCTCACTCTTGTTACCCAGGCTGGAGTACAGTGGCATGATCTTGGCTCACTGCAACCTCCACCTCCCAGGTTCAAGCAATAATTCTTCTGCCTTAGCCTCCTGAGTAGCTGGGATTACAGGCATGTGCCACCACGCCCGGCTAATTTTTTGTATTTTTAGTAGAGACGGGGTTTTACCATATTGGCCAGGCTGGTCTTGAACTCCTGACCTTGTGACCTGTCTGCCTCAGCCTCCCAAAGTGCTGGGATTACCAACGTGAGCCACCACGCCTGGCCATCATTACCTTTATTAACTTGATACCTAAATTGATTTTATTACTAAAGTCTTTGAAATGCTTCCTCTACATTTAGTTTTCAGTGTTTCCTCTCTGCTTTTACAATCATCACTCTAGTTCCAGTTTTGCCCCATCTAGTCACAAGTCAACAATGAGAAATTTAACATTTGTGGATTCCGTTTCCTAGCTGCAAAATGAATGATGTAGAGCTGGATTGTCCAATATGGTAGCCGCTAGCCATATGTGGCTATTTATATTTAATTTTAACTAACTAAAACTAAAAGTTTAAATTCAGTTCTTCAACTGCACTAAGCCACACTTCAAATGCTCAGTAGCCACACATGACTAGTGGCTACCTTATCAGAGAACGCAGGTAGTTTCATTATTGTAAAAAGTTCTACTGGACATGCTGGTCTTGAATCCTTCTCATCTTTGACCAGATGATTTCAGCAAACACTCTCCTACTCTCCACACATTTGAAAGGTAGGGTCAGCATTCTCCTCACTGTCCCATGTCGTTTCCCAACTACTTCTATTCCACCCCAGTGACAACCCTTGCTCCTTTGACAACTCCTGCTTTTTTGCTGCCACTCAACAGCACCCAATGATTCCCTCCTCCATAGCTAAAGGCCCAATCTCTCTCTCCACTATAACTCTTGCCTGCTCCAGTGTTAAAAAGACTGAGAATCTCAACACAGCAGCCCATCAGATCCTTGACTACCTTGCTCCACTTCAGCCATCCACTTTATATATCTGGAACCTTCTCTCCTAAAATATTATACAGTTCTGAAATATTAAATTCAAGTATCTCAGTCTCTGCCCATAGCCTCCAATCCATCCAGTTATTTCATTCATTGTCTCCTGCTACACTTGCTCTTCATTTTCACAAGATTTTCACATCCCTGATGTTTTTACTTCTTTCATTAGGCAACTTCTGTCCTACGGTCTAATGCTTCTACCATTCTTATGTCAATATCTTTAAAGTCTTACTATATTTCCAGGCCTGAAATATCACCCATGCTTAAGCTGCTTAGACTGGTAGAGAGTATCTCACAAAGGCAGACGGTGGTACTACTACTACCAATGTATGATCTTCCACTCAATCAGGCTCTCAGTGCTACCCAGAAATGTTTCTACATTTTCCTAGGTAGCTCTCTTTCCCATTTTCCACAATGGCTAATTTTGCAAAGAACCAAGGCCTATCACTTCACGAAGAAAAGAGAAATCATCAGAAGGATTTGCCTTCAAATTTCCACAATCAAATACATACACTCACCTCTAACTCTTTTTTCATAATTTCCTCTCATGTAACAAGAGACAATCCATTCACTTGGCTCTGAATTCTTAGACTTCACTCTCCAATTAGAATAACTTTTCTACTTCTTGTCGATTTATTTTCTACCCTCAGCTCAACCACTACTACACAATGAATGAAGGAATGTGGATGACAAACCACCTATAATAAAGTGCTTGAGTATAGCTTCTTTTTTTATTTTTGAGAGAGAGTCTTGCTTTGTTGCCCAGGCTGGAGTGCAGTGGTGTGATCTCAGTTCACTGCAACCTCCTCCTCCTGGGTTCAAGTGATTTTCCTGCCTCGGCCTCCCAAGTAGCTGAGATTACAGGCACCCACCACCACACCCAGCTAATTTTTTAAAGTTTTATTTTAGTAGAGACAGGGTTTCACCATGTTGCTCAGGCTGGTCTCGAACTCCTGACCTCAAATCATCTGCCCACCTCCGCCTCCCAAAGTGCTGGAATTACAAGCGTGAGCCACTGCGCCTGGCCTTGAGTAAATATTCAAATGCTAATTAAATGAGTTTGCTTATTTAGTAGTATAGTCATTTCATGTAAATATGAAAATAAATTACGATATATTCACACACTAGGATACTAATAGATATAAAAGGCAAAAGTTAATGAAACTCAACTACAACAATATAAGCATCACACATATATTGATTTTAAAAAAAGAAAAACACTAAAGAGTATGAGTCCATTTACATGAAGTTCAAGGGCTGGCAAAACTAATTCTTCATAGAAGTCAGAAGAGTGATTATCTCTAGAGGAAGATATACAAACTGGAAAGGAACATAAGTGAATCTTGTAGGGTATAGGAAATTTCATGTGTCATTTTTTGGGTTGGCGATTATGTGAATGTACAAATACACTTTTAAAAATCACAGAATCTGTACTTGAAATTGGTGTACATTTGATACTTTATATATGTTGTCTCTCAATTAAAATAAATATTAGAATACTTTCACTTGCTAGTTCTTTTGTGTATCTCATAGCCCCTAAGGTGATATACTATATATAAACACTGAAGCATTTCATGTTTTCAAAAGGAATGAGGCTTTTGTTATTTTCTCCTAAAATATTAAAGTTCTATAAGAAACCATAAGACTAAAGCCACTTAACTTATTCTCACCTGGATTACTACGCCTTCTGGCTAACACGGAAATTTTAATACAACACTTTCATTCTATAAAAAAAATTAAGCCAAGGACTTAATTTATACTACTTACTATAGCACAGTTTTCACTGAAAAGCGAATTTATAAACCTCAACTTGCTGCATCCTTTATTATATTTTATTTTTGCATCCTTTATTTTAAATAGGGTCTTAGTTGATTAGTTGTTGAACACATAAAATTGCTTAATCATGGCTGAATCTGCTGCTCTTTTGATCATGATTTACCTTTTTATTATCATCCAATACTGTGTTCATGCTCTCTATCCACAAAGTGTCAATAGGACCATCAAATACAACCCATTTCCGGTCAGGTGTTTCTGACAAGGCAAATTCTCTAAAAGTGTTAGCCACAATACCATCAGTCCACTGAGGAGGAAAAAAAAAAGAATTAAAAAGCTGTCTTCATAAAATTCGATTTAGGAGTGAAACTATGAAAATATTTCACATTTCTTGCTTTAACACACACTTTCCATAAGAGTTGAGAATGTTTTTATTTAGGTTACCTCATGAGACACTGGGTCAAACTGTCCAAAAAGTTGGCCCATGGTAATAGATTTGGGGTTTACAGTTCTATAAATGACCTTTTCTTCCTCTCCATAGCCATGTTCATTCATTAAAGTTAGCGTATCCGCCAGCACGTGCAGAACTTTTGTCTTAGCAGCAAAAGGCTCTCCTACTAACATAAAACTATTAAGGACAAGAAATAATAAGAGTCTTTAAAAAGTTAAATTATTTATATCAGCATATAAAACTTCACCTTGTGATAATTATTACTTATAATTTTTGAAATCATATGAATTTTTCTCAGACATGAGGAAAACATATTTAACTTCTGAACTGGTTAAATCAAATTCTTCACACTAAAATTATTTTCTCCAAGAAAAAATAATCTCCAAACGACAATGAAAACTTAATATCTGTATACTCTAACCTGAACTAAACTCAACCTAAAGCCTCCTAAGGAGAGAAATGGGAAAGATTTATATTCCCAAAGTCTTCATTTGCTATAAAATTATTAATGCTCTTTACTATTTCTGGATCTCCTCCCTCCTGGTACATATAGGATTTCTGGCCCTCTTGTGGAAAGACTAGGTAACTAGTTCTAACCAATTAGTAATAAATGGAAATGATGGGTATTACTTTCAAGCAGGGGTAGATAATTGCCAGCTAGATGACCTTACAGAGATCCCTTTTCCCTCTAGCACAGCTATGACCCACAATGTTAAGGTGGTGCTTACTCTAATAGGCTGGGCCCTGAGTGGTCGCCCTGCTAACCTACTATGGACACAGTACACATGAGAAATCTTTGTTTTTTTAAGTCACTAACATTTGAGTGTTGACTGTTCCTACAGAATATCCTAGCCCATACTTAATAACAGAAATTGGTACCTTGAAGTGGGGAGGGTGTTCTTGCCCTAATAAAAACTAATGTGGTATTGGCTTAAAGGCCAAGTTGTGAGTGACAAATTAACTGTTATCAGAAGCTAAAATATGGACAATTATTATTATGCAATGAATGATGAAACATTTGGTAACTGTATTCCTTGAGATAACCGGGAAGACAGCTAGTTACCTAAGGAAATGAGAGTTTTAGGTGAAAAGGATAGTAAACAGAATGTTACTAGTATACAATGGCAACTACTGGTTTCATTTAAAAAAAGAACCAAATGAAAGAAATGAGTCCAGAAAAAAACATGGCCAGTTTGTAAGCAGGAATGAAAGGGAGTCCAGAAATTCATGGACTTCTAGAATTGAATGTATCAAGTTATTCTCATTTACAATTGGTAAAATATAAAATTAAGAAAAACTTCAAACAAAAATCGATTAAAATTCAGCGTGGCATCAAGGAAAAAAAATCAAGGATAGGGTCACTGTACCTCATTATTAAAACGTACAAAGAATTAATATGGGCCAAGTGGCTCCAGCCTGTAATCCCAGCACTTTGGGAGGCCAAGGCGGGTGGATCACTTGAGGTCAGGAGTTCAAGACCAGCTTGGCCAACATGGTAAAACCCTGTCTCTACTGAAAATACCAAAATTAGCTGGGCATAATTGCATGCCCCTGTAGTCCCAGCTACTCAGGAGGCTGAGGCACAAGAATCGCTTGAACCCAGAAGGTGGAGGTTGCATCAAGCCGAGATCTTGCCATTGCATTCCAGCCTGGGTGATAGACTAAGACTCTATTTCCAAAATATATATATATATATATAATATATACATGCATGCACTTGTAAATATATATATATATTTTTCCCAGTAATCATTTCAAGAGGATAAAATGATTCATGAATAATAGACTAAGATTGCGGCTCCCTCCACAAAGCCTGATAGGGTCAAGGATACTACAAGGAAATTTTAAAAGGCATGACTTAATAAGGACAATTGTTATGGATATAGGAACACGGAGCTGTCTGGAATCAAACAGATAAAAAGCTGATTGTTTTTGAAGGAGTTTACTGACCAAAAAACCATGAGTCTAGTCTAAAACATATGTGAATGCTCAAGACTTAAATAATCCTTGGGAACCAGGTGTGGTGGTGCGCACCTGTAGTCCCAGCTGCTTGAGAGGCTCAGGAGGGAGCATCACTTGAGCCCTGGAGTTTGAGACCAGCCCGGGCGATATCGACAGACTACATCTCAAAAATACGTCATAAATAATGTTTAAAATAATCTTTGGGTATTGGATACATAAGGGTTGTTTGTACTGTTCCCTCTACTTTTGTATATGTTTAAAATTTTACATAATGTTTTTGTAACCCTATCTTTAAAAAAATTGTGACAATTGAGATTCTAACTTTCTACAGAGAGGAATCAGGTTGAAAACATTTCTCAGTTCCCAAGAACAGTATTTTCTCTCTTGCCCACTTCATATGTGCCCAGAGAAGAAAATGGAAATGTAGAGACTTCTCAGAAGGTTAAACCAAGGCCCACGGAGAAGAATTAAACTGGAAAGCCCCTCCCAGGTAGGAAAATCAAGCAGAGGTAGATTCAGGTTTTAAGAAAGGTGGCTCTCTAATATATATAACTTTACTTGGATATTTATACCTTTTACTTACTTATATAACTATAAATACAAAATATCCATAACCACTTTAATGACACCCTGTATAATAAATCACACATACAAAATGCTTATGGCTCCTTGGATGAGGCCCTACAAATGTGAGGTCCTGAAGTTTAAACTCTATTAGTTTCACAATCAATCCGTCTCTAGAACTGAGGCCCTCACATGACCAGCTGGATTTCAGAATTGTCACAGAAGAGTGTTGGCTATGTCTTCTATTCTTCAATTTCTGAATGGGAGTGTTTGCTCTGGTAATCCTGTTCTGATAAGCCCACAATTGTGCACTGTGTTTGTGGAGAAAAGATAACTTGTCTTTCTAGGTTGTAGGTCTCTAAATCAAGAGGAACAACTTCCAGATGTAATACAAAGGCTACCATGCATCATCACCTAGGGATCCTGAACTTTGAGTCTGGTTCATTTATTGATTAGAAATTTTAGGTGTCTCCTTGGGAAGGGAAGAGTGTACTTTTATGCAAATGATGGTGGTTATTAGTGATAGGTCACTGAATGAGCACTTCTTACCAATCCTTGTTGGACATGTAGTATGACAGAGAAATAAACCTTTGCCTTTTAAGCCACTGGGGGGCCAAGAGGGCAGGTGGGGGTCGCTCTCAAGCTCACCAATCAGTTTGCCAAGTCTTTGGTTCATGGATTTTAGTTAACAGTTTAATTAAGAAATAACATCTAACTATAGCAATATATAATCTTACCCATGTCTAACAATCATCATTTCATATGTTTGAATTATTTTTTCAAGAAAAAATTTAACAGGCTGAAGATTATGTGCATTGCAGGCTTCATGAGCACATTCTAAAAATTCCTGAAAAACAAAAGTAATGCATTTCTACAATACATTATCAATCATGTCATACCTGTCTTAAAAGTATAGATTTTAAATTTACAAGTTAAAAAAACTGCATCTTCTTTCATTGAATTATTTCTTAAACCTTTATTATTTTTTCAAATCAAGAGGAGAAACGAAACATATAGACTTAAAATACTTTTAATATATTAGTCTTCCCTATCATAAGTTATGAATGATCACAGCATCATAGCATTGGGTGTATGCTGCATGAAAACAACTCCTTTCAATAGTGTTTCCCAGAATTTCACTTTTGGTTAGGATATAGGAAGATATGCCAAACAATCCTTTATACATAGTAACTAGAAATAAACATGTTTTTTAAAATTATAAAACACTTAGACACATAGAAATACTTTAGATGCAAATAAACATAAAGGAACTCAATTTCAGAAAGGGATGATGAGCCTTTCCTAACTAAGTACAAAGCAACGGCTGTTTTATCCTGGCGACATTTTCTAAGTCTGGACATGGTGGGTATTGGATTGGGCCTGCTATAGACAGAAGGACTTAGCCAAAGTAAGAAGAAACCAATAGTGATTTTAAGGTTGTGTGAGCTTATGTGACAGATTTGAATTTGGAGGAGCCCAAATGCCAAGCTGGTTCTCCCCACTATCCATGCTTTTGCTCAGCATGTAGTGACACAAGAGACCAAGGGCTCAGCTGGAAAGACACACAGTGAGATTTCTTTAGTCTCAGAATACTTAGATCCCAAAATCCTACTACAGGGAAGGGCCAATCCTATGGCAGCACAATTCTTACTCTGAACACATTTGAAACCAGAAGTAAACAAAACTCTGACTTAGGTCAACTCTCGATTGAATTGATTAGCAATTAGCAATTAGCTATCTGAAATAGGAAAAAAAAATTCATGATTTTTCTGCAGGAAAATAATACTATCTTAGTCTGTACAATTATTTTATACACAATAACATATAATCAAAACTTAAAGTTGGGAGTCCTAGCCAGAGCAAGCAGGCAAGAGAAAATAATAAAAGGCATCCAAATTGAAAAAGAAGTCAAACTATCTCTCTTCTCTGACAATACGACTCTCTGCCTAGAAAACTCTAAAGACTATCAAAAGGCTCCTGGAACTGATAAATGACTTGGTAAAGTTTCAGGAGCAAAATCAATGTACGAAAATCAGTAGCACACACCAATAACATTCAAGCTGAAAGTCAAATCAAGAATGCAATCTAGCCGGGCACAATGGCTCACAGCTGTAATCCCAGCACTTTGGGAGGCCAAGGCAGGTGGATCATTTGAGATCAGAAGTTCAAGACCAGCCTGGCCAACATGGTGATACCCCATCTCTACTGAAAACACAAAAGTTAGCTGGGTGGTAGTGGCGCACATCTATAATCCCAGCTACTCAGGAGGCTGAAGTGAGCAGAGACTGCACCACTGCACTCCTGTCTGGCCAACAGAGTGAGACCCTGTCTCAAAAAAAGAAAGCAAGCAATTCCATTTACAATACACACACACACACACACACACACACAGAATACATCTAATCAAAGAGGTAAGGATCTCTACAAGGAGAACTACAAAACACTGCTGAAAGAAATTACAGATGACACACACAAATGGAAAAACATTCTATGCTCATGGATTGGAAGAATCAATACTGTTAAAATGGCCATACTACCCAATGCAATCTATGGATTCAACACTATTCCTATCAAGCTACCAAGATTATTTGTGACAGCATTAGGAAAACTTATTCTAAAATTCAGATCGAACCAAAAAAGAGGCTGAATAGCCAAAGAAATCCTAAGCAAAAAGAACAAAGCCAGAGGAATCACATTACCTAACTTCAAACTATAAGACTACAGGAACCAAAACTGTATGGTGCTGGTACAAAAATAGTGACACAGGCCAATGGAATGACTAGAGAACCCAAAAATAAAGCGGCATATCTACAGCCACCTGATCTTTAACAAAGTGGACAAAAGCAATGAAAAAAGGACTCCCTTTTCAATCGATAGTGCTAAGATACCTTGCGAGCCATATATAGAAAAATTGTTGGACCCCTAACTTTCACCATATACAAGAATTAATTCAATATGAATTGAAGAGTTAAGATCTCAAACTATAAGAATCCTAGAAGAAAACTTAGGAATCACCATTCTCGACACTGGCCTTGGGAAGGAATTTATGACTAAGTCCTCAAAAGCAATTGCAACAAAAAAAATTGACAAGTGGGACCTATTTAAACTAGACAGCTTCTGCATGATGAAAGAAACTCTCAACAGAGAAAACATAGAACCTACAGAATGGGAGAAAATATTCACAAACTATGCATCCAGCAAAGGTCTAATATCAAGAACTGATAAGGAATTTAGACAATTGAACAGAAAAAAAAACATTTTAAAATGGGCAAAAGACATGAACAGACACTTCTCAAAAGACGTGCAAGCAGCCAACAAATACATGAAAAAATGTTCAACATCACTAATCATCAGAGAAATGCAAATCAAAAATACAATGAGATACTATCTCATACCAGTCAGAATGGCTATTACTAAAAAATTTTTTTAAAAAAGATGCTAGCAAGGCTGCAGAGAAAAGGGAATGCTCATATGCTGTTGGTAGGAATGAAAATTTAGTTCAGCCACCATGGAAAGCAGTTTAGAGATTTCTCAAAGAAGTTAAAACAGAACTACCATTTGACCCAGCAATCCCATTACTGTGTATTTATCCAAAAGAAAATAAATTGTTCTACCAAAGAGATACATGCATGCATTATGTTTATCCCAGCACTATTCACAATAGCAAAGACATGGAATCACCCTAGGTGTCCAACAGTAGACTGAATAAAGCAAATGTACATATATGCCATGGAATACTATGCAGCCATAAAAAAGAACAAAATCATGTCCTTTGCAGCAACGTGAATGCAGCTGGAGGCCACCGTCCTAAGCAAATTAACACAAGAACAGGAAACCAAACACTGCATGTTGTTACTCATAAGTGGTAGACAAACATTGGGTACTCATGAACTATTGGGTAATATGCATAGTGCCTGGGTGATGGGATCAATAATATCTCAAACTTCAGTATCATGCATATGCCCATGAAACAAATCTACACATGTACCCCTTGAATCTAAAAGTTGAAATTCCTTTTTAAAATAAATAAATAGGCCAGGTGCAGTGGCTCACACCTGTAATCCCAGCACTTTGGGAAGCCAAGGTGAGTGGATGGCTTGAACCCTGGAGTTTAAGACCAGGCTGGGTAACATAACAAGATTTCCTCTCTACTAAAAATACAAAAAATTAGCCAGGGGTGGTGGCACATGCCTGTAGTCCCAGCTACTCAGGAAGCTGATGTAGGAGGATTGCTTGAGCCCAAGAGCTGGAGGCTGCAGTGAGCCATGACTGCACTGCTGTACTCCAGCCTGGGTGACTGAGCAAGACCCTGACTCTAATTAGTCAGTTCACAACAAAATAATTTTTAAAAAATAAAACAAAGTCATGAGAAGCAGCTGATGACCAAGAGAAAAAACAGTAAACAAACTCATAGATGACCCAAATGTCATAATTAACAGATAAGAACTTGATAATACATTTACAAAGTATCAAAGAGAATAGATTATAAGACAGAAAAAATAGAGAAAAAATAAGAGAATTTTAGCAGAGAAAAGGAATCTCTAAAAAGAACCAGTTGGACACACTAGAACTTAAAAAAGAAAAATATGTGAAATTAAGAATTCATTGAAGGGGCTTATCAGCAAACTGGACAAAGCCAAAGAAAGGACCATTAACCTCGAAGATAGGTCAATAAGAAAATATCCAAACTAAAGTACAGAGAGAAAGGAATGAAAAACAAAAGAAAAAAAAACAGCATGAGAGCCACATGAAACTATATTAAATGGTCTAATAAACATGTCACTGAAGTTCCAGAAGGAAAGGAGAGAAAAAATTAGGACAGAAAAATATATAAAAAGATAATTACTGAAAATTTTCTGGCTGAGTACAGTGGCTCATGCCTGTAATCACAGTACTTTAAGAGGCTGAGCCAGGAAGATTGTTTGAGCCTAGAGCTTGAGACCAACCTGGGCAACAAAGTGAGACCTTGTCTCTACAAAAAATTAAATAGTTATCTGGGTGTGGTAGCACGTGCCTGTAGTCCCAGCTACTTGGGAGGCTGAGGTGGTAGGATTTCTTGAGCCCAGGAGGTTGAGACTGCAGTGAGCTATGATCATGCCATCATACTCTAGCCTGGGTGACAGTGAGACCCTGTCTCTAAAAAAAAGAAAAGAAAATGTTCTGGCAAAACACATCAACCCACAGATTCAAACAGCATAGCAAATCCCAGACCATAAAGTACAAAACAAAGCTAGGCAGATAGTCAGTCTGCTTAAAACAAAAGCAAAATAAATAAGAAAAATGCCTGACTTCTAAGCACAACACTGAAAGGCAGGAGTCAATGAAGTAACATCTTTAAATGCTGAGGGCAGGGTGGGGTGGGGAGGAGATACCTGCCAATCTAGAATTCTATACCCGTGAAAATATTCTTCAAAATTAAAGATTACATAAAGACATTTTCAAACAGACAACAGGTGAGGGAATTTGTTGCTAGAAGATACATATACACACAAGAATTACTAAAGGAAGTAATTTAGGTTAAAGATAAAAGATCCCAGATGAAAACACATATCTGCCGGAAAGAATAAAAGTACTAGAAAGGGTAGTGTAAAAGGCTTTAAAAAAAAAAATCTAATAGTTAAAGCAGAAAATAATAACAATGTATTGTGGTGTTTAAAAATATATAGAAGTAAAATATATGAAACAATAGCACAATGGGCAGGAGTGAGTGAATAACGAAACTATACAATTTAAGGTGCTTAGATTTTTTTTGTGAACTGGTAAAATGCTAACAACGTAAAACTGTAATAAGCCAAGGATATATACTGCAATCTGTGGACACTAAGGTAAAAGTAAAAAGCCAATAGAGAAGATAAAGCGGAGTGATAAACTTTTTTTGAAATTCAAAAGAAGTCGGTAAAAGAAAAACAAATACAGAACAGATTTAAAAGCAAGATGGCAATTTAGTACTATTTTTCAAACTGGAATCTATGGATTTATTGCTGTATTCATAAGAGTATGTAAGAGTTCAAGAAATATTAAAATTTTCTATTTTCATTTTGGTGTTTAAAAATCATATTAGCATATCCTGACTCATCTTGATAGTCACTTTAACCTGCCATAAAATGCAGGTATTAGTATTTGAGCATGAGAATTTAAAAAACAGACAAAAAAATAAAAATGCCTTTACGTGAACTGATGTCTTGATGATATGACAGCTCAAACAAAAAGATTTTGCAGTCATATCAGTAAAGAGAAGAAGTGAAAGAATTGAACCATCACTTGGCAAAAGCTGGTTTGTGCATGCGAACTCAAAGAGAATCTTCACTGTACATTTCACAGTAGAAATTCCCATAAAGTGACAAATTAGTTTCAGCCACATATCATCTATTTCATTAATTGTGTTAAATTGAATTTGAGATTGTTTT
Organism: Aotus nancymaae; assembly: GCF_030222135.1. Taxonomy (NCBI): domain Eukaryota; kingdom Metazoa; phylum Chordata; class Mammalia; order Primates; family Aotidae; genus Aotus; species Aotus nancymaae. Next base: position 31,961,964 of record NW_026988482.1, read on the forward strand.
GTTTCTAATTTTTTTTATTTTTATTTTTATCTAGGAGTCTCGGTCTGTACCCCAGGCTGGAATGCAATGGCACGATCTCGGCTCACTGCAACCTCTGCCTCCTGGGATCAAGCAATTCTCCTGTCTCAGCCTTCTAAGTAGCTGGGACTACAGGTGTGTATCACCATGCCCAGCTTATTTTTGTATTTTTAGTGGAGACAGGGTTTCACTATGTTGGTCAGGCTGGTCTCAAACTCCTGACCCCAGGTGATACACTCACCTCAGCCTCCCGAAGTGCTGGGATTATAGGTGTGAGCCACCATGCCTAGCCTATTTTATTTATGAGACAGAGTCTCACTGTTGCCCAGGCTGGAATGCAGTGGTGCAATCTAGGCTCACTGAGACCTCTGCCTCCTGGGTTCAAGTGATTCTCTTGGCTCAGCCTCCCAAGTACCTGGGATTCTAGGCACCTGCTACCACGACCGGCTGATTTTTTTGTATTTTTAGTAGAGATGAGGTTTCACCATGTTGGTCAGGCTGGTCTCGAACTTCTGACCTCAGGTAATTCACCTGCCACAGCTTCCCAAAGTGCTGGGATTACAGGCGTGAGCCATTGCGCCTGGCCTGCAATTCATTTTAAATTGTATTCTGGTTTTATATAACAGCTATAAGCAGCAGACAAGTATATACATATTTAGGCTTCATTATAATGTGTATAATAAAATTTAAATGAAATTAGAAATGCAACTGGTTTGTGTCTTATTTTTATTTTTGTAAAATTTTAATTGACAAAAATTGTATATATTTAAGGTACAGCATGATGATTCGATAAACATACATTGTATAACGATTACCACAATCTAATTAACATATCTATCACTACCCATAGTTGCCATTTGTATGTGTGTGTTTGTGTGTGTTAAGGACCATTTCCTTTTTTAAAAAAGTGAGCGTACTACCTAAATTTGAGAGACAAAGCTTTATTATGTTACCTATAGAATATACTACTTTCATTTCTACCTAGTAAAATACATAATAGTATTTAGTATGCATTACAGTATCATAGTATACATACTAATAAATCACAAGATAGAAAATAAAATATTTATTCTCTTACAAAGAACATTACCTTTAACTGAATCTTTTTTTTTTTTTTTTTTTTTTTGAGACAGTCTCGCTCTGTGGCCCAGGCTGGAGTACAGTGGTGGGACACCACCATGCCCGGCTAATTTTTTGCATTTTTAATTGAAACTGGGTTTTGCCACATTAGCCAGGTTGGTCTCAAACTCCTGACCTCAGGTGATCCGCCTGTCTCAGCCTCCCAAAGTGCTGGGATTACAGGTGTGAACCACCGTGCCTGGCTGGTTTAACCTGTATCTTGACAGGTAACCCTGGCATCATATAAGAGGTACCCTTGGCTGGGCGTGGTGGCTCATGCCTGTAATCCCAGCACTTTGGGAGACCGAGATGGGTGGATCACAAGGTCAGGGGATCAAGACCACCCTGGCCAACATGGTGAAACTCTGTCTTGATTTAAAAAAAAAAAAAAAGAGGTATCCATATTTACTTATCATTATTAACTAAAGTGGCCAAAGTAAGGGATTTTACTCCAAACAGAATTTTACTCTAATAAATCTTGGTAAACAACTGAGTCATCAGATGAATTTATTATTCCGAATAAATTATTCTCATGGGTTTACTTACATGATAGTCAGCTTCGGGAAGTTTAATACCAGGAAATAAGTCACTAGTTATTCCATTAAATAAAGGTATATCATGTGATAAGAACTTTGGTTCGTTTACATCTTTAATTGATCGAAGAAGCTGAAATTACCCCAAAAGTGCAATGTAAGTTAGTTGCCAGCATTTGCAATCCCACTTTTCCCTCCACCCCACTGCCCTGGCCAAAAGTCAAAGTTTATTTTACATTGCTCTATGGAATCCCCATAATAAAAAGCCAATACTGTGCTTATCAAGCCAAAAAGTCTTTGTATTCATATGAAGTGTAACAATAACATAACCCAAAAAGCTATCATTTCGACCTCATATGAAAAGACAAAGCACAACCTTCTCAAGTAAGTGCCTATTTGTAGTTCCCGAGCAACCTCACTAAAGAAAATTATCTTTCTACTGAAACTTTCACAATGTATGTATTTAATACTTACAAGTATATCTTCATTTTCATTTGGATATTTTAGTTTTAGATTGCCAGCAGCCACTAAAACTGCTTTTACTGCTCGCATTCCATAGTCATAATGAAACTGCGATGAGAGCTGCTCTGAGCAAAGCCTATAGGTCATTACTATTTTCACAGACAGAGGTTTCGCATTCAAAAATCCGTAGGAGTAGAGGGAGATTTCTGCTATAAGGGCATAGTTTGGAACCATCATAGCCACTGTTCTAAAAAGAACCTGAATAAAAGAAATGAAATATATTACTTACATAAATGAAGCTGTTTTTAAGGTGAGCATAAGCATTCAAAGATGTGGTGTTGATTTTCAAGTTTATTCCCCAAATGCAGCACCTTTTTCTAAACTCAACTTTTTTCAGTAGTACTTTTAACATCTGTATGCGTTTAGTATTTTTTTTTTTTTTTTGGATGTCTAAAAAAGTTTTGGGAGCGAAATTATAATTATATGGAAAAAATATCATTTTGAAATCGATTATGCTGGGGTTTTTTATTCACAAACTTAAACTCTTAAAAAACTATTGTCCAGGCACGGTGGTTCATGCCTGTAATCCCAGCACTTTGAGAGGCCGAGGTGAGTGGATCATGAGTGAAACCCCATCTCCAATAAAAATACAAAAAATTAGCTGGGCGTGGTGGTGGGTGCCTGTAGTCCCAGCTACTCTGGTGGCTGAGGCAGGAGAATCACTTGAACCTGGGAGGTGGAGGTTGCAGTGAGCTGAGATTGCGCCACTGCACTCCAGCCTGGGTGACAGAACAAGACTCCATCTCAAAAAAAAATAAATAAAACTTAAAAATTACCTTAAGATTGTCCGGCAATTCAGAGCGTCCTGCATAGCCAGGATTCATGGTAATAGCTACAAAACAATTTGGATTGAGCTTAAGTTCTGTCCCTTCAAAAACAAACACTTCCAGCTTCTGTTGAATGGCTCTCTGAATGCAAAGGATCTGTTGAGCTACCACTGACAACACTTCCAACTCAATTCGATTGAATTCATCAAAGCAAGCCCAAGCTCCAGAAGAAGCCAATCCTTTAAAAAACTAAGGACAAGGAAAAAATGAAAGTGATTTTTTATTAGAAAAGAGTATCATCTCTTAAAACAAATATCTAACATTTTAAGTCAGAATTGAAAGTTAAATTTAATAAAAGTTTCAAGAATAAAAACAATGTATTTACTCCTAAAATGAGAGTTCAAGTAATATTCAAACCACATTCATATGTCTAAACATGAGTTTGCTTCCATTTATCCAATTAGACTTAGCTGTAAGTTTGTAACATTTAATATTATTGATTCAATAATTTAACTACCTTTCCCATTGCTAGATAATCTAGCCCATCGGAACAGTTGAACACCACACACTGCACAGCAAGAGCTTTAGCCAAATCCTTGGTGGTTTCAGTTTTTCCTGTGCCTGCTGGCCCCTCTGGAGCACCTCCAAGGTTTAAATAGAAAGCACCTATCTGAAATGAAAAATATGTGTGAAAAGAAATCCATGCTTAAATGTAAAAACAAAACAGATCCTTGTTTACCAAATGGATTTAATATTTTCTGTAGCTTCAGAGAAGCCATTAAATATATTGTTCAGTTAATTTTTAGCACAAATTTTTCTAGCTGTACAAAGAAAAAGCAGTTTAAAATGTTCAGAACAGTAAAAATGTATCAAAAATTTCTTGTCTTCTGACACTTTCATAAGTATCCCATTTACCTTTAAAAACAAAGAAAATCTATCCTTGTGGGAGTGAAATTAGTTCAGGAAGGTTTTTGTTAGAAGTAGTTGTGGAGATGGTTGTGGAGGACAACAATGACACATTCTGGATGGCTTGCTGCAAAGGGGGTTAAAAAAAAAACACTGAAAAGTGAGAGCTATAAATGGCACCCATCATTGGGAAGAGAAACAGATGACCTATTATATAATTTTGTCTATGATTCGCCTTTTACTTTTGGTATGTTCTCCATTTTCTACAGTCCCATAAAACTGTTCTATGCTTCTTTAAGGTCTGCACCACAGACTATGCCATGGTAACCTCTGTGACCTGCATGTACACTCCAGGTGAGTTCCTGGAATTAGAAAGTTTGAAGTAACTGGAAGACCATGAAAAAGGGAAGAATGATCAATCACTGCAGCACCTAATTAACTGGACACATTCTTCTATTGTTCCTCATTCCGCCTCAACTGATAAGGCAATTAAACTTTGTAACTGACCTTGGTCAACCTTGTGACTCCAGACCCTGTGATCCCTTCCCAGCTTGCAAAAACCATCCTGAACTGTAACTTCTGTAACTTTCCACTGCCTATCCCAAACCTATAAAACTAACTTCTATCCCACTGCCCTCTGCTGACTCTTCAGATTCAGCCGCCCGCACCTGGGTAATTAAACAGCCATGTTGCTCACACAAAGCCTGTTTAGGGGGTTTCTTCATTCAGCACGTGCATTTAACATCTGGTGTTGAAACCTGGGACAGGGCTACTCCTTTGGGGAGACCAGACCCCTGTCGCCACTCCCCCTCTAGAAAGAGACCCACTGAGACCTCAACACATCAGATCAGGCCAGCAGTTCGCATTTAGCATGCCGAACAGCTCTCTCGCCACCCTCAGATTGGGTAAGCAGTCTACCCCTCTTTCTCTCTTTTCTTTTAGAGAAAAGGAGACAAGTCTCTCCCTTTCTCTCTCTTTTCTTTTAGAGATAATCTCTCTATCTCTAAAGGAAAAGAGAGAAAAAGATAAGTCTCTCTTTTTCTCTTTTCCTTTAAATCCTTCTCCTTCTAGGTAGAGAAAAGCAGACGAGTCTCTCCCTCTCTCTCTTTTCCTTTAAATCTTTATCCCTCTAGTAGAGACAAAGAAGATACTCTTTATTCATGTAGTGACAGAGGAGACAAGTCTCTCCCTTTCACTCAAAAACTCCAACGTTGGTCACAGACGGGAAGACAGTCTTCCCTTGGTGTCTGGTCAATCATGGGGACATGTGCCTCGATCACTCACCCACATTACAGCCCAGGATTCAGTCAGGGATGCCTACTGAAAACCCTGGTAGCTGGTCACTCCTTCTCCTCGTCTCTACTCTATCCCTTTCCTTAAACTTATCTCCTTCACTGTGGGCAATACTCAGCCCTCCATTCCTCAATCCTCACCTCTAGCCTGCATCCTAAAAAACCTAAAACCTCTTCAACCGTTGCCCAATCTGAAACACAAACGTCTCATTTTCTTTTGCAATACTGCCTGGCCCAATACATATTAGTCAATGGTTCCAAATGGCCAGAAAAGGGCACTTTTGATTTCTCAATCCTGTGTGACCTGGACAACTTTTGTCACCAAATGGGCAAATGCTCTCAAGTGCCATACGTCCAGGCATTTTTCATGCTCAGATCCCTTCCAACTCTCTGTTCCCAATGTAACTCATCCCAAATCTTCCTTCTCTTCCCACCGTTCCTTCAACCCTTTCCCCTGACACTGAATCTTCCTCCTTATCCATTGATCCCACTGCTCTCTCTCCTCCCTGTCTGCCTCAGCCAGACCCTGACCCTCTCCCCGCTCCTCCTATTCCTAATGCTTCCCACAACCTAACCCCTCTCCAGTCAGCACTCTGCCTCCCTAACTCCCTCCTGGTACCAGTCCACCTCATACTAGATCTGGTTTACAATTCAACCCTGGGAATAGCCCTTCCCCGCCTGCCCAACAGTTCCCCCTTCGAGAGGTGGCTGGAGCTGAAGCTATAGTCAGAGTCCATGTTCCCATCTCCCTGTCTGACCTCTTTCAGATTATCCAACAATTAGGCTCCTTTTCCTTAGACCCTACAAAATACATACAGGAATTCCAATACTTGACCCAGTCTTATAGTTTAACCTGGAATGACTTGAATGTCATCCTCACTTCCACTCTCACCTCAGAAGAGTGAGAAAGAGTTTACGCCCTGGCTCAGTCTCACACTGTTGATCGCCAGCATCTATAGCCTACTCTCCAGGAAGATGCCAGGGCAGTTCCCCAGGAAGAGCCTGACTGGGAGTACCAGGCAGGTTCCCTGGTATAGGAAGGTGAAGATTACGTGATTTCATGCTTAGTAGAAGGGCTAAAAAATAATCAGCATGTAAAGCTGTCAACTATAACAAACTTAAATCACCCAAGGCAAAGATGAAAACCCCGCTACATTCATGGCCCACTTAGCAGCCACCCTTAGACAATTTACTGCTTTAGACCCAGAATGCTGTCTTATTCTTAATATGCATTTCATTACCCAGTCTTCCCCGATATTAGGAAAAAACTTCAAAAACTAGAATCTGGCTCTCAAACACCACAACAGGAACTAATCAACCTCACATTTAAGGTGTTTAATAACCAAGAAGAAGCTGCCAAGTGGCAACATATTTCAGAATTAAAAATGCTTGCCTTCGCTGTAAGACAGACCCCAGCCACTCCTTCAGCTGGCAGAAGTTTCAGACAACCAAACCCACAGTGTTCAGGCTTCTCTTCAGGACCTCCTCCCGCAAAGCCTTGCTTCAAATGCAGAGAACCTGGCCACTGAGCCAAGGAATGCCAGCAACCCTGGATTCCTCCTAAGTCGTGTCCCATCTGTGCGGGACCCCACTGGAAGTCGGACTGCCAGACTCAAACTGCTGTCCTTAAGGCTCCAGGAGCCCAGCCCCATATCCCTTAGGTTAACTCTTTCCCTGATCTCCTCAGCTTAGTGGCAGAAAACTGATGCTGCCTGATCGTCTTGGAAGTCCCCTGCACCATCACGCCGAGCTTCGAGTAACTCTTACAGTGGAGGGTAAGTCCATCCCCTTCTTGATCGATACGAGGGCTACCCACTCCACATTGCCTTCTTTTCAAGGGCCTGTTTCCCTTGCCCCCATAACTGTTGTGGGTATTGACAGCCAAGCCTCTAAACCTCTTAAAACTCCCCAACTCTGGTGCCAAATTGGAAAGCATTCTTTTATACACTCCTTCTTAGTTATTCCTACCTGTCCAGTTCCCCTACTAGGCCAAAACATTTTAACTAAATTATCTGCCTCTCTGACTATTCCTGGACTACAGCCACATCTCACAGCTGCCCTTTTGCCTGATTCAAAGCCTCCCTCACAACCTCCTCTCACATCTCCCTACCTCAACCCACATGTATGGGACACCTCTACTCCTTCCTTAGCAACAGATCATTCGCCCCTTCCCATCTCATTAAAACCTAATCGCCCTTACCCTGCTCAATGCCAGGACCCCATCCCACAACAGGCTTTAAAAGGACTAAAGCCTGTTATCACCCACCTATTACAACATGGCATCTTAAAGCCTACAAATTCTCCTTACAACTCCCCTATTCTACCTGTCCAGAAACCAGACAAATCCTATAGGCTAGTCCAAGACCTTCGCCTCATCAATCAGATTGTACTTCCCATCCATCCTGTTGTACCAAACGCTTATACCCTCTTATCCTCAATACCCTCTTCTACAACTCGTTATTCTGTTCTTGATCTCAAAGATGCCTTTTTCACCATCCCTTTACACCCCTCCTCTCAGCCTCTTTTCACCTTCACCTGGACTGACCCTGACACCGACCAGTCTCAGCAACTCACCTGGACCATTCTGCCCTAGGCTTCAGAGATAGCCCTCACTGCTTTACTCAAACCCTTTCTCAGAATCTCCTTTCCTTCTGTCCATCTGCTTCTCGCCTTATTCAATACGTGGACAACCTTCTTCTTTGCAGTCCTTCTTACAAATCTTCCCAAGATACTCTCCTGCTTCTTCAGCAACTATACTCAAAGGGGTATCGCGTATCCCCTTCCAAAGCCCAAATTTCTTTCCCATCCATCACCTATCTTGGCATAATCCTCCAGCAGAACACACACGCTCCCTGCTGACCGTGTCTGGTTGATCTTCCAGACCCCAACTGCTTCTATTAAACAGCAGCTTCTCTCCTTCCTAGGCGTGGTAGGATACTTCCGCTTCTGGATGCCAGGCTTTGCCTTACTGGCAAAACCACTCTATAAGCTTTCAAAAGGAGACTTAGCTAACCCCATAGACCCTAAATCCTTCCCTCATTCTTCTTTTCATTCTCTGAAAAAAAAGCCCTACCAACAGTTCCTACACTGGTGCTTCCCAACTCCTCCCAAGCCTTCTCTTTACACATAGCAGAAGTGAAAGGCTGCGCAGCTGGAGTTCTTACACAAGAACCAGGCCCACGACCCATAGCCTTTCTGTCTGAACAACTTGATCTTACAGTTCTAGGCCGGCCAACGTGTCTGCATCCCACGGCAGCCACTGCTGTTTTACTCCTGGAATCCCTTAAAATTGCAGGCTATGCTCCGCTTACCCTCTACAGTTCTCATAACTTTCAAAATCTAATTTCCTCCTCACACTTGGCTCACATACTTTCTGCCCCCCAAAACTCTACTCATTTTTCATCGAAACCCCCACAATTACCATTGCCTCTGGTCCAGATTTCAACCTGGCCTCACTTAATACCTGACACAAACCCTGAACCGTGTCTCCCTAATCCATATAGCATCCTCCCCATTTCCTCATATTCCTCTCTTTCCTATTCCGGACTCAGACCACACAAAGGTTTATTCATGGCAGCTCCTCAAAGCCCAACTGGTCATCACCAGCGAAAGCAGTTTATGCAATCATGTCTGTCACATCTGTTACTGAAGCTGCTATGCTCCCCCTCTTCTACCACGTCTCAACAAGCTGAGCTTATTGCTTTAATCTGTGCTCTCACACTTGCAAAAGGATTGCATGTCAATATCTACGCCGATTCTAAACATGCCTTCCACATCCTTCTGTTTTATGAGCAGAAAACCATGCTGTTTTATGGGCAGAAAAAGGATTTCTCAATACACAAGGGTCCTCCAGTATTAACAATGTCCCCCTGATAAAAACCCTTCTTAAAGCTGCTTTACTTCTAGCCAAGGCTGGAGTCATTCACTGCAAGGGACACCAAAAACCATCAAATCCCATTACTCAAGGAAATGCTTATGCTGATAAAACAGCTAAAGAGCAGCTAACACTCCAACGCCTGCCCTCATGGTCAGTATTTCTCCCTCTCATCTGTCACTCCTACCTATTCTCCCACCAAAACCTTAACCTATCAATCACTTCCTACTCAAGGCAAGTGGTTCTTAGATCATGGAAAATTCCTCCTCCCTGCCTCGAAAGCTCATATTCTCTGGTCCTTTCATGACCGCTTTCATGTAGGGTACAAGCCACTAGCTTGTCTTTTAGAACCTCTCATTTCCTTTCCATCGTGGAAGTCCATCCTCAAGGCAATCACTTCTCAATGTTCCATCTGTCAATCTACTACTCCTTAAGGTCCCCTCCTTTTCCTACACATCAGGTTCGAGGGTTCACCCCTGCACAGGACTAGCAGATTACTCATATCCCTGTCAGAAAGTTCAAATACCTCCTGGTCTGGGTTGACACTTTCACAGGATGGGTGGAAGCCTTTCCCACAGGGTCCAAAAAGGCCACCAGTCATTTCTTCCCTTCTGTCAGACATAATTCCCTGCTTCAATCTCCCTACTTCCATACAGTCAGACAATGGACTGGCCTTCATTAGCCAGATCATCCAAGCATCTCACAGGCCCTGGGCATCCAGTGGAATCTCCATGCCCCATACCATCCTCAGTCCTCAGGAAAAGCAAAAAGAACTAACGGCCTAATAAAAACACATCTCACCAAACTCAGCCACCAACTTAAGAAAGACTGGACAGTTCTCCTATCCCTTATTCATCTCAGAATTCTGGCCACTCCTCCAGAACCCACAGGGTACAGCCCTTTTGAACTCCTATATGGCCGCACCTTCCTGCTTGGGCCCAACCTTATTCCAGACGTCAGCCCTCTCGGTGACTACCTTCCAATCCTCCAGCAGGCCAGACATGAAATTCTCCAGGCTGCTAAACTTCTCTTACCTACTCCAGATATCCAGCCATGTGAAGATATCCTAGCCGGACAGTCAGTTCTGATAAAGAGCCTGGCCCCCCGGTCTCTACAATCTCAGTGGACAGGACCCTTTCTGGTTGTCTACAGCACCCCAACCACTGTCCACCTGCAAGACCCTCCCCAGTGGGTTCACCACTCCAGGGTGAAGCTGTGCCCATCAGACAGCCAGCCTGACTCTTCCACCTCCTCTTGGAAGTCGCAAGTACTCTACCCAACCTCTCTAAAGCTCACTCGAATTTCCGAGGAAACTTAAATGCCCTGTTTTTGTTTACACTGCCAGTTTACATTTTTCCTTCAGGCAATTATGGCCGATATTTCATGGTTTTATCCCCAGGCTGCCACCCTCAACTCTCTTTTAGAGTTGTTAGATGATCAGTGGCAAGGAACTCTCCAGTTCTTCCACCCCGATGAAGTCCTTTTCTTTTACACTCACTCTTAATCTCTCTCCCTTTCTCCTGCTACCCCCTACCTCTCCCTGATTACCTCCAACATACCATAGACCTAACCCACTCTATCCTAGCCAACTCGAACCCTTCCTTAGATTGCTGGCTATGCTCTTGCCTCTCCTCATCCCACTACACAGCTGTTCCCACCCTACTGACCAACTGGACAAACTCTCCCATTTCTCTATACCTCCAGACTTCCTTCAACACCCCCCACCTGTACCCCCAGAACTCCTCTACCTCCTAGACAGTTGACAGAGACACCCCAGATATCTCATCCCAATAGGCTGCTGCTCTTCTACGCACCTACCTAAGTAATCTTTCCCCCTATGTCAACTCAACACCCCTGATCTCAGACCGCTGACTACAAAAACAACTATTCCTATCGCTGCTCCTTTATGTATTTCCTGACAATTACCCACTGGAATCCCCCTAGGAAATCTCCCGCCCTCTTTGTGTTCCTTCACACTTCACTTCAAGAGCCCTGCTACCCACGTTAACCAAAAAATAGGAGCATACGAACTGCGCATTACAGAAAAGCCCTCCCTTATTACCAGCAGCCTCAAAAAATGTCAATAGCAGGTTTTGCCTCGGTGGGCATTTACCCTGCCTCTGACTCTACCCTTGGCTACCCTCCCCTTGCTCCTCAGACTCTCCTCCAGACCCCTCTTCCTGTCTCTCATACCCAATCTTGTTAATGAAAGTGAGTGGTTACTTATAGATACCACACACCTCCTCATACACCATGAAAACAAAAGCTCTCTCTCCACACAGTTACCCTACCAAACCCCACCACAACCTTTAACCACCGCAGTCCTTGCTGGTTCCCTTGGCATTTGGGTCCAAAGCCTCAGCCCCCTCAGAACACTTTCTGACCTTTTCAGTTTATACTTCCAGTTCTGTCTAAGCCAAGGACCTTTTTTCCCCTCTGTAGTTCTTCTTCTTACATCTGCCTTCCTGCCAACTGGACAGGCACTTGTACCCTAGTTTTCCTTACTCCCAAAATTCAGTTTGCCTCCCTGTTCCCCTTGTGGTCCTGACATGACACAAGCAGGTCATTCCATCGATCCCCTTACTTGTAGGGTTAGGAATTACTACTGCACTGGGCACAGGCACAGCGAGCCTTACCACTTCAATCATCACCTTCTGTAGCCTCTCTTAATGGTTTCTCTGCTGGCACTGCAGAATTAACTCAATCACTATTCCTTCTTCAAGCTCAAGTAAATTCCCTAGCTGAAGTTGTCCTCCAAAACCGCAGAGGTCTTGATTTACTGGCTGCTGAAAAAGGTCTTTGCCTGTTCCTAAATGAAGAATGTTGTTTTTATGTAAACCAGTCTGACCTTGCATATGATGCCATCAATAAATTAAAACACAGAGCCCAAAGCTTGCTAATCAGGCAAATGGTTATTCTGGACCTGGCTGGACTGGCTGGACACTCTCTAACTGGGTGTCATGGCTTCTTCCAATCCTCACTCCTCTGGAACCTATCTTTCTCCTTCTTTTATTTGGACCCTGTGTTTCCCGATTAATCTCTCAATTCCTACAAAATCATATACAAGTGATAACAAATCAGTCAATACAACAAATGTTCCTTCTAACAATCCCACAATATCACCCTTTGCCCCAAGATCTCCCAGCAGGCTAATTTCTTTCCCATTTTTAGGTTTCTGCGCCACCCCCAATCCCACCCGAAGAAGCCCTGAGAAACATCGCCCCATCACCCTTTTGTACCGACCTTCCTAATATTCCATTGCCCTCCATTCTACATTTCTTTTTCCTTTATATTACTAATATAAAAAACAGGAATGTAAGGTCTTTAGGCTGACTGACTGCACCACGGACTATGCCATGATGTACACTCCAGGCAAGTCCCTGGAACTAGAAAGTCTGAAGTGACTGGAAGACCATGAAAAGGGGAAGAATGATCAACCCCTGTGGTGCCTAATTAACTTGAGACATTCTTCTATTTCTTCTTATTCCCACCTCAACCGAAAGGGCAATTGGACTTTGCAACTGACCTTGGTCAACCTCGTGACTCCAGACTCAGGACCCCCTCCCAGCTTGCAAAAACCGCTCTGAACTGTAACTTCTGTAACTTTCTACTGCCTACCTCAAACCTATAAAACCAACTCCTATCCCACCACCCTCTGGTGACTCTCTTTTTGGACTCAGCCCGCCTGCACCCGAGTGAATAAACAGCCATATTGCTCACACAAAGCCTGGGTTTAGGGCGTCTCTTCATTCAGAGTGCGTGTTTAACGCTTCTCTTACCAGTAGTATCACTTTCTACCTTGTATTATACTTAATTACATACATTCTTTTTTCTCATGAGTTAGTCTTGAAGCTGCTTAAGGGCAGTATCACCAGTATTTGAATTATTCCTGGGTCCCCACAATGACTGGAATAGTGGCTGGAAATTTTTAGAAACATAAATTACAGTCAGCTCTCTCTAACTACAGAGTCCATTTCATGGGAGTTTCAAATTTAACTTCTTTTAGAAAAAGTTGGGCTAAGTGACCAAGGCTGTGCATATAAGGGGAGAAAGGGGACTAAGAGAACCCTGTACTTGGCTCTTAATTTTGCTATGAACCTAAAGTTGCTCAAAAAAAGGTCTATTTAAAAAAATAAACCACAAAATATTTTTACTTTATTTTAAAAACCCAAGAGAGACAGCTAGTATAAAAAAATGCAGTATCAGTGATATTTCACGCATTTTATTTTTTGAGACAGGGTCTCGCTCTGTTGCCCAGGCCAGAGGACAGTGGTGTGATCTCAACTAGCTGCACCTCTGCCTCCTGGGCTCAAGCAATCCTCCCACTTCAGCCTCCTGAGTAGCTAGGACTACAGGTGTATGCCACCATAATCAGTTAATTTTTTTTTTATTTTTAGTAGAGATGAGGTCTCACTATATTGCCCAAGCTGGTCTCAAACTCCTGAGCTAATGCAAGCCTCCTAACTCAGTCTCCCAAAGTGCTGGGATTACAGGTGTGAGCCACCACACCTGACCAACCTATTTTAAATTTATAATGGATGCTCTATTGTTAACGTCCATTAACTTGATTGCTGAAAACCTCGGGCTCTTCTTTCTTTTCAATGTTAAGAAAATGTTCACAAACATGTTCCCTTTATTATGAATAATAAATACACTAGGAAACTTTTTTCTCAGTGTCTAGTTATTCAAGTGTTTAATATGATCCCTGCAGGGAGCAGTGGCCTACACCTGTAATCCCAGCACTTTGGGAGGCCTAATCAGGTGGATCACTTGAGGTCAGGAGATCAAGACCAACCTGACCAACATGGTTAAAACCCCGTCTGTACTAAAAATACAAAAATAAGCCAGGTATGATGGCATATGCCTGTAGTCCCAGCTACTTGGGAGGCTGAGGCAGGAGAATTGCTTGAACCTGGGAGGCGGAGGTTGCAGTGAACCAAGATCACACCACCGCACTCCAGCCTGGGTAACAGAGTGAGACTATCTCAATTTAAAAAAAAAAAAGGGGTGTTGAATATGATTCTGATTTTTACAACTCAAAGTTGTTAGCCTCCACCTTACGAGCGTATCACAGCTTCTGACTTCACTGAGGTAACAGATGTGACATCCTATCTTGAGATTCATCTGCTCAAAAAATATTTAGGGATAACTGTGTTTTTGTTCAGCACTAGAGTAAAGTACGAGACAGACATAGTCCCTGCCCACAGGCAGCTACCGAGAAAATAAAGGATTTGGTGAAATCTTTTCTCCTAGACCCATTGTTGCCCTACCCAAAGCCCCTTTACCCAGCCATTGCATTCAACCGCCATTTTCCATGTAAGTTGCAAACAGTTCACAGCTGCTCTTTTCTCCTTATCAGCAAGAAAATGCCTGAAAGCTTACTCATGTCCCTGCCCCAGAGATGACCCTTAGTCAACGACAATAAACGGGTACAAAAGCCAGACCCCACTGCTTTGAAATGGAATAACTCATGCCATTCATGCTTCAAAATGCCCTGTGAGATCAGGCTACAACCGTAGGTCTGTTGAAACCACATCTTTGCTTAGCTTTTTCCCGTCCCATCCTGCGGTCCCTATTTATTTCCCTACAGGTTTTTACTAAGAACATTCCCTAATAAATCATTTGCACAAGAATCGCCCTTCATTTCTGCTTTAAACTTATTCGATGACACGTTAATTTCACTTACTCAGCACAGGTAGAGTCATACTTCTTGATGCTCCTTCTCAATTCCCATAGGTAGGGTGGCCAGATTTAGCAAATAAAAATACAGAATGCCCAGCTAAATTTAAATTTCAGATAAACGGCCAGGGGCACTGGCTCACATCTGCAATCCCCGCACTTTAGAAGGCTGAGGCAGGCAGATGGCTTGAGCCCCGGTGTTTGAGACCAGCCTGGGCAAGCAACATGTCTACTTAAAAAATACAAAAATTAGCCGGGTATGGTGGCATCTGTAGTCCCAGCTACTTGGGAGGCTGAGGTGGGAGGATCACTTTGAGACCAGGAGGCAGAGGTTGCAGTGAGCCATGATGGTGCCACTGCATCCCCGCCTGGGCAACACAGTAAGACTGTCTCAGAAAAAAAAATAAAAATTATGTTACAGTGGGTGGCTAGTCAGGTAACAGGAGGGCCGGAGACGGCTCCCCACGCCACACACACACCAGGAATGTCGGGCAACCATCAGGTGATGGTCAGGGGTTTTTAACTGTTGCGCTGAAGTAATAATTGGTCACAGCTGGTGTCAGGGATAGGCGGTCTCCTAACAGATAGAAAACACCTGAAACTGGTGATCAGCAGCTTCCCTGTAAGATCTCAGGAGTTGGGTGAGTGAGGAGAAGTAATGCAAGACCCAGAAAGTATGCCAAGGTATAAAACCCCAAGTCAAAAGGTCAAGCTGCGTACTTGATCTCTCAAGTCACCCACTTGGGCCTCCTCATCTTTACTTCTTTTCTTTCCTGCTCTAATGCTTCTTAATGAACTTTCACTCCTGCTCTAAAACCTGCTCAGTCTTTCCTGCCTCATGCCCCTCAGTCGAATTCTTTCTTCTGAGGAGGTAAGAATTGAGGTTGTGGCCGGGCGTAATGGCTCACACCTGTAATCCCGCACGTTGAGAGGCCGAGGTGGGAGCACCTGAGGTCTGGAGTTTGCGACCAGCCTGATCAACATGGAGAAACCCCGTCTCTACTAAAAATACAAAATTAGCTGGGTGTAGTGGCGCATGCCTGTAATCCCAGCTACTTGGAAGGCTGAGGCAGGAGAATCGCTTGAACCTGGGAGGCAGAGGTTGCAGCAAGCCAAGATCATAGCATTGCACTCCACCCTGGGCAACAAGAGCAAAACATCGTCTCAAAACACACACACACACAAAAAAAAAACAAAAACAAAAACAAAACAAAAAAAAAACAAGAATTGAGGTTGCTGCAGACTCGTACCGATACAGAAACATTCCACTGGTAACATATTTTGGTGCCGTGTGACCTGGGTAATTTCCACTGCTAACATTCAGATAGACAACAAATAATTTACTAGTGTAAGTATGTCCCGTGCAATATTTGGGACATATTTACTTATACTAAAAAATTATTTGCTGTTTTCCTGAAATTCAAATTTACCTGAGAATCCTGTATTTTATCCAGCAACCACATTCCCAGGGTTTTTATAGTTACAGCTCTGTCTTCCATAGCTCCCAACCAAGCACAGATCTCAGCACCACCCCCCTACATCTCATCTCTCCATCCTATTCAACAGCACTAATTTGGTGTCCTAAGGCCCAAATGCACTTTCCTCATCTTCCTGTCATCTCTCCCAAGATTCCACTGCAAAAATTGATACCATTTTCCAAAGCTTCAGTTTTGTCATATTGTCAATACTGTCCTTTTTCTAATTATGAAACGATATTTCTAATTATGGGAGTTTCTAATTATGAAACTCCCAATGGGAGTGACTCACAACTTTCATACAATAAAATTTCAACACTCTTGTATGCTACAAAAGCACCCAGAAGTAAATATTCATTATTATAATTTTGCATAAAGAGAATTTGGGATTAGAAAGAGATAATTGTATTCAACTATTGCAGGTAAGACAATAAGTGAGAAAAGATGATGCTACAGCATAAAGTTATTATTAATGAGTGAATTAAGATAATTTAAATGCATACCAGTGTTCTGTAACACCTGTCAGTTAGAGGAGTAATGACAAGTCGAGGTGAGTTACCAAGATATTCATAAGCATATTTTACATTGCAATTAATGATACGAACTCGGGCGTTCTCATTTTCCCAATAATACCGGAGCTGAGCAAGCCACTGGAAATCTGTATCATGTGAGACACCTAGAAAGAATAAAGTAAGATGCATGATCCTTAAATGGAAATAATTTGAAAAATAAGTGTTTTATCTTTTATAACAGCAAATATTAAAATAATTCATGTTTGCCAACTTATTAAAAAGATTGTGTTAAACAAATTCTGTTGAGAGAAAAATACATATAGTACAAGTCTTTGTTTCCTGATGCTATCAACATTTTATCTTTAAAAATAAAGAAAAAGTCACATACCCATTTCAATCATGTCCATAACCACATCTCTAGCATGGACATCAATAGTAACCAAAGCCCCCAGAGTGGTCCTGGTCTGCTTAGACAGCTTTCCTCTTACCAGCTCTACAGTATCATTCAGCTGGTTCTGAAGATCCTTATAGTACTTCTTTAATCCCTACAAAACAAAAAAAGCAATCTAATTGATGTCATATCATACTTAAAACATGTATTTTATATATGTAGTCTTTTATAAAACAATTCTGACTTCATAATCTACGGGTTCAAGCAATTCTCCTGCCTCAGCCTCCTGAGTAGGTGGGACTATAGGCGTGCACCAGTAGCTGGCTAATTTTTTGTATTTGTAACAGAGACAGGGTTTCACCATGTTGGCCAGGCTGGTCTCCAACTCCTGACCTCAAGTGATTGATCCACCGGCCTCCACCTCCCAAAGTGTTGGGATTACAGGTGTGAGTCACGGCACCCTGCCCAAGGTGGGAGGATCGTTTGAGGGCAGGATTTCAAGGCCAGCCTGACAAAGCAGAGAGACCCCTGTCTCTATAAAAATTAGCCAGATGTGGTGGTGTGTGCGTGTCGTCCTAGCCATTCAGAGGCTGAGGTAAGAAAATAGCTTGAGCCCAGGAGTTTGAGGTTATACTGAGCTATGATTATGTCACTGCACTCTAGCCTGGGTAACAGAGCAAGACCCTGTCTCTCTCTTTTTTTTTATTTTTTCCTTTTTTTTTGAGACAGAGGTTTGCTCTTGTTGTCCAGGGTGGAGTGCAATAGCGCCATCTCAGCTCACTGCAACCTCAGCCTCCCAAGTTCAAGTGATTCTCCTGCCTCAGCCTCCTGAGTAGCTAGGATTACAGGCATGCGCCACCACACCCAGCTAATTTTTTGTATTTTTAGAAGAGATGGGGTTTCTCCATGTTGGTCAGGCTGGTCTCGAACTTCAGACCTCAGTTGATCTGCCCACCTCGGCCTCCCAAAGTGCTGGGATTACAAGCATGAGCCACCATGCCCGGCCGACCCTGTCTCTTAAAAAAAAAGAAAAGAAAAGAAACACACACACACACAGAAATGAATTTTGTGAGCGATTTCATCTAAGCCCAGTAAAATATTAAGAACAAGTTCTCAATGAATAGTATAATTTCAAGATCACATATAGAAACTGACAGATATATTGTCTTTGCAAACAATACATAAGCTAACTAAGAAACATGGAACGGGGCCAGGCACAGTGGCTCATGCCTCTAATCCTAATACTTTAGGAGGTTGAGGTGGGAAGATTTATTGAGGCCAGGAGTTTGAGACCAGTCTGGGCAGCACAGCAAGATCTCATTTCTAAAAATAATAAAATTAAATTTAAACAAAAAGCTGAAATGAAGAATGTTGCTTAAAAGCAAACAATGCTTTACCTCTGTCCCATCACTTATAGCTTCCTGTGTCTCAGATGTCCAGAACATTTGAGAAACACAAAGTACAACTTGGCCAGGCCACTCTCGAACCCAGTCTCTTCTTGCAGATTCTGGATAAGCCTGAATAATTAAAATAAATTTCTAACTTTAAAAGACTGAATGAGAAAAAATAGCTAAATGTCTAGCAATAAAGAAGTGCAATATTTGCTACATACATATGCTAGAATATCATATAATCATAAAAAATGTTAAATGGCTATTTAAAAGATTCCTCCCAAATTTCATAAATTATTATTGTATTTTTGAAATACTTATTTATAAAAGAATAAAAAGATAAACACCAACATGTTAATAATGGACAGATATAACTGTTGATTCTTCTGGAAGTTGATTTCTATGTGATTTTTATGTTCCTTTGCTATGAGGAGTTGTCAAGTTGTCCATATAGAATACCTATTACTTCTATTATAATAAAGTATAAAAAATTTAGTAAACTTCAAAAAACTAGTTAAGGCCAAGTGCAGTGGCTCACACCTGTAATCCCAGCACTTTAGGAGGCTGAGGCTGGCAGATCACCTGAGGTCAGGAGTTTGAGACCAGCCTGGCCAACGTAGTGAAACCTCCGTCTCTACTAAAAATACAAATAAAATTAGCCAGGCATAATGCGGGCACCTGTCATCCCAGCTTCTAGGGAGGCCAAGGCAGGAGAATCGCTTGAACCCAGGAGGCAGAGGTTGCAGTGAGTGGAGATCATGCCTCTGCACTCCAGCCTGGGCGACAGAGTGAGACTCTGCCTCAAAAAACCAAAAACAAAAAAACAAAAAACTAGTCAAATAGATTATGTATATTGATTCCAAGATTTAATTGAAAAGGAGTTTAAACTACAATATAGTTTAAAACTGCACTAACAGCACCCTTGAATTATTTATCCATAGCTTTTCTAAAAACCTATATGATCAGAGTATATAATTTAACAATCATATATTTGTTCAATTATGTATAATTGAACAATCTGTAGTTTTGAATTCAAGGTATATTTTCTTTTTTTTCTAACACTTTGATATTTAAAATGCATTTAAGTGGATTTATGGAGGGAGAGGTTCAATCTTTTTTAGAAGAGCTTGTTTAAACAGTAAATGATTTTAGCATATCCAAACTATAAATTGAAAACAACTACAGAATGAATTTTGAAGCTGATGCTAATGCAAACTATATTTTCAATACAATAACATCATCTTAGATATAAGAATGTTAAAATAGGATATAAGTATTATTACAATATGCTTATTAGTAATATTTAGAAATAAATGCAAATGATAAGCCAACCTAAGCTTTAAAGAAGGGTGAGTGGTGACTAAGAGCCATTGCTAGGTACATAGAAGGTAAATTTCTATACTGATTAAGGAAATACTTTGATGGACAATGGTGATTATTTCCTATGTATTTTAGTTTGTTTTGAATCATAAATAGCAAAAGGGGAGAAAAAGTCAAGATTTATCTGTAGTAACACTGAAGCTGAACAGAATAGCCACCACGAGAAGATGAGCTTCATAGGGCTCTTGATGAAAGAAAAAGAACACTCCCTGACGTACAGTGAGTTGCTGAATATAAAGCATTTTAAAACTATTCTACTATGCAACTGCTCCTTTGTGGTCTTAAAGGCAGAAATATACATGTTTATCATTCAAGATTAGGTTAATTGAATTAGCATAAGTGAGATACATATAGTGCCAAGGGTTATCTTTCAAATTTATTATATATTCTTTAATGTTTGTTCATCTCATTTGAGTTTCTAAGTAGTTGTTTAAGTGTAAAAAGCAGTAAGTGAACTAGGTCTTGTATTTACCACTCATGTCTGAAGAGAACTGTCCTACAGATTCGCATGTGCTAATGTGCAGGATTGTTTGCCTATGAAACATATTTACTAGGCTGGCTCATAGCATTTCTATTTTAATACATCTAAAATCGAACTCTTGATCTTCCCCTAAGCCTCACAAACCTGCTTCTCGTCCAGGAGTCGCCCAGAACAAATGCCACCCATATGCTCAAATTAGAAGCCTAAAAGTGATTTTTGAGACCTCCTCCTCCTTACCCTTGTACTCTACAACCAATTCATCATCAAGACCTGTTGAAATTAACTACAAAATATATTTCTGATATTCTGCTTTGCTCCATATCTTCTGCCATTTGCCTAGTACCAGACTACATCTCTTTTCCCTTATTTTTGGTTTTTGAATTTGAATCTCTGACAAACCAGCCCACATCATCTTTCATCTAAACTAATCTGTGTCTCCTAATTTGCCTTCCTGTTTTCACACCTCCACTAATCTTTTCTTTATACCACAACCATAATGGTACAAAAATATAAATCAGACTATGTCCCTCCCATGATTAAAATATTTAGGTAGTGTTCCATTGCATTTAAAATAAAATGCAAACTCCTAACTGCCTTCCTTTCCAACCTCATGTGACTTCACTCTCCACTTTGCTTACCCTACTCCAGACACGTTTGTCTTCTTTCAGGATCTCACAACTCCCCAGTTCTTTCTGATTCCAGGGCCTTTACGTAGGATACCTAGATGCTCTCTCACTTGCTCTTTACCTGGCTAATTCCTACCTAACCTTTGCGTCTCAGTTTCAACATCTCCTCCTCTAATAGCCTATCACTGGACCTTCCCCCATTCCAAACTATATACCTCTTACTATTCTGTCATAATATCTTTTCTCTTTTGTAACCATCACATACTATTATCAATTCATAGTAATATTGTTGTGTTAATAATAATGTTAGAAACAAACAGGTAAAGAAAATAAATGATTTAAAATAGTAACAAGTTTAAATGTTAATTTACTGGTTTTCAAAACCTCTTAAACAAAGCATTTGCAGAAAATAGAGTATACATCAAATCCTAGGAAACTTACCAGCCTGGCTGCAGCGATCACATCGTGAATACTCCGGAGCATTAGATCTTCCACTTGAAGGAGCCACTTTTCCACAGCACCCCGAGCTGCAGACGTGGAAATGAGTGCTATCAACTCCACTCGCTCGCCCTCAGAACTATACATGGCTTTAATGTCCAAATTGGGAAGGAACTCCAATTTAGCAATGCCCTCAAAGCATTTTTTTAAATGCGGCTGAACTCTAAGTGGATCTTTGGTCTCTGATAAAATCTCTAACATTTCATCATTAGATAAGAAGAAAAAACTAGGGAAAAACATACAAATACAAAGGCTTTAGTTATAATTCATTACACATATAAAAATGCTTTTAATTACAGCACAACTGATTATCTATCATACCGAGGGAAGAAAAGACGTTTCTTTTCAAGATATGCATTAAGACCTTTCATAATTTTCTCCAAAAGTTCGTTGCAGTTCTGCAGTTTTTCCAACAAACCTGTTAAAGAAGTGGCAGCAAGAACCTAAACGAGACACATTCATTCAAGTCAGCACTTACGTGCCAGATACAAGACTTAAATATCAATCTATACTATATGTTAAACATTTTTTAATGTTCAAAGGTTTATGAAAAAATGTCAGGTTTATAAAATTTGCAATGAAATCTTTTTTAAATGTAAAAACTAAAAGTCAATGAATTATAAATACTTACCCAAAGACACTAGTTAAAATGACAAGTTATGATTGTCATGCATATTGTCATTTCTCCTACATTATTTTGAATATTGTGAGAAAAGTCTGTTCGGCTGGTGCTCGATTTAATTTTTACTTTTACTACTGTCAACCATAAATTCAGCATTCTATAGCAAGGAGTTGGCCAACTACATCCTGCAGGCCAAATCCAGCCTGCTGTCAGTTTTTGTATGGGTTGTAAGTTGAAAACTATTTTTACACTTTTAGAAGTTAAAAAAATCAAAAGAAGAATATTTTGTGACATATGAAAATGTCCGTGTCCATAAAGTGTTACTGTCGCACAGACACATTCATTTACATATTATCTTTGACTGCTTTCTCACTGCAGTGACAAAAGAATTGAGTAGCTGTAAAAAAGACCTGTCTTGCAAAATCTAAAATATTTATATATTTGCAAGACAAAGTCTAAATATTTTACTATATATTTTACTATTCTGCCTTTAGCAGAAAAAAATTGCTGACCTTTGATCTATAAGAAATCATGTTTCACAAAGATTCTGAAGTCCACAGGTAAAGCAAAATCCTTAAAACATAAATTTCAGTGCATTACTGACTCAGAGTGAGTGCAGCACAGCTACTGTTCATTCAGCATGGGAATAAATTGTTATTTCTTAAATTGAATACCAGATGAAAAAGTAGATGCATATCTATGGAATATGTGCACTGTGTGTATGAAAAATATATAGTATGCCTTTCAACATTTACTGGGAGAGATATTGGAATTGAGACCAAGTGAGAGAACAGCAGATTTTTCCCCATCACTCCCTGAGTGTAGTCACTAGTAGAATGTCAGGTGAGTCACCTGCACTATTCATTCTCTCTCCCTCTCTCTTGTTCTCATTCTCTCAATTTAATTTGATTTATCTATTTATTTATTTTTTTATTTTTTTATTTTTTTATTTTTATTTTTTATTTTATTTTATTTTTTTTTATTTTTTTATTTTTTTATTTTTTTTATTGCATTTTAGGTTTTGGGGTACATGTGAAAAACATGCAAAGTTGTTGCATAGGTGCATTCATGGCAGTGTGATTTGCTGCCTCCCTCCCCCTCACCCATATCTGGCATTTCTCCCCATGCTATCCCTCCCCAACTCCCCCCCCCCGCTGTCCCCCCCACTCCCCCACAACAGACCCCCGTGTATAGTGCTCCCCTCCCTGTGTCCATGTGGATTTATCTATTTATTTTGTGAGGAGGAGAGCAGTGAGTGTGTATAGTAGAAGTCATGTGAATCAGATGTAAATTTGAAGCAGCTCCACTAGGTATACTAACGAGTTACAAGCAGTGTATCTCATGAATTGAAAAGTAAACTTATTTTAATACTTTTATGCTTTCTTATATTTTTCTGAACTTTCCAGTTTGTATACAATGAGCAAGTCAATTTTTGTAATCAGAAAAAAGTCAGATGTTTTCTTTAATATCCAAAAACAAAGGTTCACCTACTGTGAGAGAGAAAACAAACACTTCACCTTTGGATCCTTTGCACAAAACTTCATGATATCCCTCCAATATCTGTCTACTGTCTGAAATTGACGCCCTTCTTCTGGCATCTGTTGCATGATATCCTCAGAACAAAAGATAGGCTCTAAGTAAAGCCATTGAGCTTGTACTTTTAACCACTCATCAATTGTTTCTTGTATTCGAATCAAACGGTCCTCCCAGGCCTTAATGAAAAGCATACTGTATTAAATTCTAGTTATTAAAGAAAAGCTATAAATTATAGCAAGGAAAATGCATTTTAAATTTACTATTATTTTTAAAGAAATGCAAAACATCTTACAGCTTAAGCTTACTTATGTATGTCTCACAAAGGCTTAGAAAAATTCTAAGAGGTCTGAGGTTTTCCTAAATCACTGGAACTCACAATTGGAAATGACTGTAAAGCTATTTTGATCAGTTTCCTGATCTCTAGGCGAGCCATCTGGAGTCCCAAAAGCACCCAAGACATATCCTGCTCTACAGCAGTGGTTATCAACCATGGGCAATTTTGCCTCCCACCCCAGGGAACATTTGACAATGTCTGTTAACATTTTTGATTGTCACAACTGATGGGGGAAGACGCTACTAATGTCTAGTGGGTAGAGGCCAGAGATGCAGTTAAACAACCTATAATGTACAAGACAGCCCCCAACACAAAGAAGTATAGAGCCCAAAATATCAACAGTGACAGGTTGAGAAATCCTGCTCTACCTCAACACGATTTGGAGAAAAATGAGCTGAAATGAAAAATAAAATGAAATAAGCCTCCTTATTCTCATAGATCCCCTAGAAATGACAAGATATTTCATTAGCTGAAGACCATTAATATAATATCTCTCTTTGGTTCTTAAATATGTACCTAAATCTATGTGTCAAGAGATTAAGTCTCATATCTTTGATTTTTAAAAAAATCTATAAGCTCACTTTTAAATTTGTTTTCTAAATTCCTCGTTAGACAAGTAAGTTTCTACAAAAAAGTAATATTTATCAGGAAAGGCTAGGCTAGACTGCTTCTTAGGATAATGTCCAGCCTTATGTCCTCTTGGAAGAACATGACTCTGTTTTCTCCAAATAATGACAGTCAAAATTTTCTATAAAACACTACTTATGCTCATATTAAAACCAAAATGCCTTGGTTTGAACCCCAGCTCTGTCATTTATTAGATAGGTGAACTCAGGAAAATGACCTGTCCTCCTATACCTTGGTTTCCTTGTCTATGAATACAGATAATAACAGTGCCTACTTTGAAGGTCAGCTGCAGGGATCAAGTGGGTTAATAAGTGTAAAGTTCCTAGAGCAGCATCTGGAACATAGTTTGAAATCAATTGATATCAGGGTAAAAAATCCAGCTGTCTTTCCCCAATTTATATAGTCCCCAATTAGAATTTTTACAATACCTATAGAGCTATTAGTTATCATAATTTGTTTGCACTCTATATTTAACCACATCAACCAAAAAGTATGAAATAATCCTGGAGCCACAAATACCATTTATTTTTCTCAAGTGAACAATAATTCATTAATTACTCTAAAAGATCCTCAGGCTAGCTGTTTACAACTATAATTAAAGCATGGTGTATAGAACTTTACTACGAGTTGCAGCAATGCAGCATAAAACAGGGTC
This sequence comes from Aotus nancymaae, assembly GCF_030222135.1. Classification (NCBI taxonomy): domain Eukaryota; kingdom Metazoa; phylum Chordata; class Mammalia; order Primates; family Aotidae; genus Aotus; species Aotus nancymaae. Next base: position 31,987,202 of record NW_026988482.1, read on the forward strand.
TAGGCTTTCTAAAGTTAGAGTAAATAATACCACCTGTTTTCCTCGAGTCTATCACTGCCATTGGAGAAGATTTTAATAAGACAGTTTTCTTTTAAAAATCATTTATGTCTCAGGTGTATATATTTCTATATTAAATTTTGAATATCACTTTGTATTTTATGAGATAAAATATCAAGGTTATAGGTCTATGATTTGAATAAACACTTAAAACTCCATCCAATAAACTACTTATTACCATGACAGCATAGATGTAGTAAGACTGCAATCTGTATAAATGACCAAGAGCTGATTGTCATATTTAACATACCTTGATCTCATTTTCAAATGGTTTGATGAAAGGTGAGCCTCTCATTGTCTGAGTTTTTACAATTTGATCATCAAGGATGGCCTGAATCTCATCCACTGAAGAAAGAATACAGACTCCAGTGTCACGATAAAGACTTATATGAAAAGCAATATCATCCCAAGTTCCCATCATTGTATGCATGGCTTTCTCTAATGAAAATTCCTAAAACGTAGGAATGAAGAAACAATGGGATGGTGACAAAAGGCTCTTATTTACTATATTGACTTTCCCTAGTGAATTCAGTAAGCATTTGATGTATTACATTATCACTTCCTTAAGACAATGTCACTTCAGTATAACTTTTTAAGTTAGAAAGGTTTTTTTCAACATTTTCAAAATGACTATGAAAAATAATTATGTAGTTTTTAAAGATTCACTTGCTATGAAAACTACTGCTGTCATTACTAAAAATGGACAAGAGAGGCTGGGCATGGTGGCTGACGCCTGTAATCTCAGCACTTTGGAAGGCCGAGGTGGGCGGATCACAAGGTTGGGAAATACAAAAAAATTAGCTGGGCCTGGTAGCACACGCCTGTAATCTCAGCTACTCAGGAGGCTGTCAGGAGAATTGCTTGAACCCAGGAGGCAGAGATGGCAGTGAGCCGAGATCGTGCCACTGTACTACAGTCTGAGCAACAGTGTGAGACTCCATCTAAAAAAAAAAATGGACAAGAGAATAAAATGCCTGTAGGACTTTCTTTGAAGTGGCCTTTCTACAGGCAGCCCATAGTCTGAAGATGTTTTCTGTGTACTTCAAGAGCCCATTCTTTAGGGCCATACTTACCCTGCTAGAACACACACATATCACATGCCACACATACATCAGTACCCTTAATGAAAAAATTATGTGCCAACACTAGCACATCATCCAACTACATCAGAATGTGGCAGAATTAAGAGGATGTCAAAGGAGTCATTTCTCATTTGGATTCAGGACAGGTAAGTACACACTTTGTGTGGGGGTGGGAAGAGTGTTTTTTTGCTTTGTTTTTTTATTTTGTTTTGTTTTGAGATGGAGTTTCACTCTTGTCACCCAGGCTGGAATGCAGTGGTGCGATCTCGGCTCACTACAACCTCTGCCTCCCAGGTTCAAGCGATTCTTCTGCCTTAGCCTCGTGGGTAGCTGGGATTACAGGTGCCCACTGCCATGCCCAGCTAATTTTTGTATTTTTAGTAGAGACAGAGTTTCACCATGTTGGCCAGGCTGGTCTCAAACTCCTGACCTCAGGTGATCCTCCTGTCTCAGCCTTCCACAGTGCTGGGATTACAGGTGTGAGCCACCGCTCCTAGCCAGATAGTGATCTTCCACCACCACCTCCCACTGCTATCCAGTACTATACACATTCAACCACAACAAAAACTATGATTACTTGATTAACAAACTCATCACGTAAAGTATTTCAGTTGATCTTTATGTTTACCTTGCTTGCACCTGCACTTATCACTTCGAATTGTTCCAAGTATGGGGTAAGGTTTAATTTTAAAACTTTTCTCAGTGTAGTACCAGAGTCTGGAGTCAAGTCATAGCCTACAATATCTGACATCTGTTTCCAATGACGAGGTCTCATTCCTGGATTGCACAGAATGGAGACAGTAGGAATATATTCCTAATGGCAAAAATATAAACAATAATGAGTCACTCACTTGACTTACACACACATAGATTCCGTAGATGAAGCCTTGATAGTATAAGGATTACATTTCTTCAAATTATTTAATATATTTCTATCAGTACAATCAAAACCTCAATTAGATTTGGAATGAGAGAGATGCTAACAAAATGAATCCAAAGTTCACCTGCAAAAATAAGCATGTAAAAATAGCCAGGAAAATTATAAGAGCAGAAAAGAAGAATGAAGGGCCAGGCACAATGGTTCATGCCTGTAATCCCAGCACTTTGGGAGGTTGGGGTGAAAGGATCTCTTGAGCCCAGGAATTTGAGGTTACAGTGAGCTATGATTGCAACTGTACTCCAGCTTCGGTGACAGAGTGAGGCCTTCTCTCTATTTAAAAAAAAAAAGGAAGAATGAGGGGTAATTATTCTATAAGATATTAAAGTATATGATAAAACTGTGGTATTATTTTAGAAATTCAATTTTGTTATATATACTACTTGCAGAAAAATATAATATAACATATATTTATAAATACACACACATAGCATGAATGGGGAAAATATCTGTGCCAAAAATCCCAAAATGTAACAAAGTTTTATCTCTGCTGAGTGACACCTGCCTTGGCCTCCCAAAGTGCTGGGATTACAAGTATGAGCCACCATGCCTGGCCCCCTCTTTTATTTTTTCATGAGTCATGTTTTAACTTTGTATAAGTAATAACTTAATATTACAAATTTTTTTAATTGGAGGACCACAAACTAGCACACTTTTTGTTTTGCTTAGTTAAGGACTCTGTTTTAACCTCCTATTGGTTATCACCATCATGTTTTTGCTTATCACATATTCCCTAGAACTCATCAGGGGACCTGTGGGAAGCAGTCACCTTCAAACATGCAATTCACACACACACACACACACACACACACACACAGAGATTATTCATACATTATATTATATAGGTAAGAAAAAGAATGAAGAAGCTCCCTATATATAACAAGAAAAGGTCTCTAAGATAAATTAAGCAAAACGAAGAAAGAAAAGAAAATCATATACATCATATGCTACATTTTATGTAAAAAGATAGACGGATAAGAATATATATTCACATTGTTATATGTGTAAAAAAACTCTGGAACTATAAACAAGAAGGTAATAACACTGATCACCTGAGTGATACAGGTGAGAAACATGAGAAGGAAAATTTTCAGACATATCTTTTTATATTTTTTAGACCATGCAAATGTATTCAACATTGAAAATAATTTTTAAGTTAAAAAAATCAGGCAGCCATGGAATCTCTGAGACGACTAGACATAGACAGGAACAATGCTTAAATCCAGTCACAGAGTTTGCACTCTGGGCATGCTGACAGTGGAAATTTGCCAATAAAACCAGTGCCACTACTGCCTTGGGAAGAGGATGTATTACCGACTGTCACAAAAACTATTTTTCTTCTCTCTTTATAAATGGGAGGACTGAGGCACAAGCAGCTAAATATCTTGCTCAAGGTATGGAACTGCCAGGTGCAGAATAGTATAACTAAGCAGTATGGCTCCAAATCCTTCCCAATAAACTGTTACCCTGTGTTGCTGCACTTAGTATAGGCTATGTGGTCTGCCCTAGTAAACTTACGTCCTTGTTTTTGTTGAGACAGGGTCTCACTCTGTTGCCCAGGAGTGCAGTGATACACTCATAGCTCACTGTAATCTCAAATTCCTGGGCTTAAGTGATGCTTCCACCTCAGCCTCTGGAGTAGCTGGGACTTCATGAACAGCTGAATTTTTTTATCATGCCTGGCTAATTTTTTAATTTTTTGTAGAGGTAGAGTCTCACTATGTTACCCTGCCTTTTTATTTTTTATTTATACCCTACTTTTTATTTTTTGTAGAGGTAGGGCCTCACTATGTTACCCAGGCTGGTCTTGAACTTCTGGCCTCAAATGATCCTCCTGCCTTAGCCTCCCAAAGCCCTAGGATTACAGATTACAGGTGTCATCCACTATACCCAGCCTGCTTCCAAATCTTTCCATTTCTTTTCATTAGCACTTGATAATGAGAAAAGCTCTATCAAGGCTTTCTTGAGTAATTTTTTTTTTTTGAGACGGAGTCTGGCTCTGTCGCCCAGGCTGGACATGCAGTGGCATGATCTCAGTTAACTGCAACCTTCGCCTCCCAGGTTCAAATGATTCTCCTGCCTCAGTCTTCCAAGTAGCTGGGATTACAGGTATGCACCACCATGCTCAGCTAATTTTTTGTATTTTTAGTAGAGATGGGGTTTCACCATGTTGGTCAGGCTGGTCTCAAACTCCTGACCTCAAGTGAGCTGCCCACTTTGGCCTCCCAAAGTGCTGAGACTACAGGCATGAGCCACCATGCCTGGCCTTGAGTAATTCTTAAAATTTAGAATCCATGGGTCAATAATTTATCTGGGCTCAAAAGCCTTCTCCACCTGAGCATTTTGCAAATGCTAAAAACTTTTAATGTTTTCATCTAGAAAAAAATAGTTATAACCTCACTTCAGAGTTTGGATTATACTGAATTAATGGTGGGCTATTTTATTAGATTTGTTTAGTTTATTAAAATTATGAACAATGGTGTACTCTTCCTATATTTTCCGTAGGAAAATGATTTGGTATCATTTTCAGGAAGTATGCGATCTGCCCTAACAGATCTAAGCAATCTTCTACTGCCTTTCTTGGGCCAGAGGAACTATTTGCCCCAGTTTTGTCAGATCTGGCTTTATATGTATATTCTCTTTGATCTGCCCCTCAAATATGGCTGCCATTCACCACCCATTAGCCTTCCCTACACTCCATAATGGTGCTTCATGACAAGGAGCTAAAGTTGTGGGAATGAGACACCAAAACATCAAAGATGCAAACAGATGTAATTCAAAAGATGAGAAGAATAAAGTGCCCTCTCTCGCCCTTACCACTTCCTCCCAAAACCAGTCACTCAGCTCTGTCACAATACCCATGCCTACAACAGAGCTGGGAGTGAGTCAGAGCTTGACCAAGAGGCTGAGGCATAGCAGAGGAATTTTAAATCTTATTTTTTTCTGATTGTTTCTCCTCAGTACCTTCATTTGGCCACACTCCTTTGATTACAAGTGACAGAGACCCGATTCATTGGCCAAAGAGGAAGAAATAGCGTCTTCTTCCTGAGCCTAGGAGTCTGAGGCTACAGTAAGCTACGATTGTGCCACTGCACTCCAGCCTGGGCAACAGGGTAAGACCCTATCTAACAAGTAATAATAATAGGCCAGGTGTGGTGGCTCATGCCTGTAATTCTTGCACTGTGGGAGGCCAAAGTGGACAGATTGCTTGAGTGCAGGAGTTCGAGACCAGCCTGGGCAACATGACCAAACCCCCTCTCTCCAAAAAATTATCCAGGCATGGTGGTATACACCTGTAGTACCAGCTACTCAGGAGGTTGAGGTGGGAGGATTGCTTGAGCCCAGGAGGTGGAGGTGGCAGTGAGTCACCACTACACTCCATCCTGGGAAACATACTAAGACCCTGTCTCAAAACTTATTAATAATAATAATTAATAAACATGTAAAACAAGAAGATAGGCTTTATAATTTATATATTATGCAACAGAAAAGTTGAGAAGATAACTAAAATATTAAAATGTTATTATATACATTTATACCTTAAAAGCTTTTATCTGTTCCATGACTGTACTGCACATAGTAATAGTAGGATTCTCTTTGGATTCTTCTTCAATTTTCTCTTCTTCCAGAAGCCGTTTTCCTGCTGCCTTTCTTTTTTCTTGTAATTCTTTCTTTAGCTTCATTTGGAAAAATTTTAGTGTCTTAAAAATTTCTCGGGAAAACTCTTCCACATCGGCCTTCATGCTTTCCTCATTGAGGTCCAAAAACCCTCCATCCATCCACCTGAATTGAAAGAAAAAAATTATTAAACTCAGACTTTTGGAGTTTGAAGGGGCCTTAGAGATCCTTTAGACTAGACTCCTTATTTTTTTTTTAAGAGAGAAAAATGAGGACAAGAGCTGTTAACAGTTTTTCTCAGGTACACAGGTAGCAAGACAGAACTAAAATTATCATTTTGACTATGCTGCATGTGCTAAAGTATGTATCAGAGTATAAATGGATGACTTAGAGTACCCAAATAAAATGCAGATTCACATCAGAGAAATGCAAATCAAACCACAATGAGAGACCATCTCCCATTGACCAGAATGGCTATTATTAAAAAGCTTAAAAAAACAAAAAACAGATGCTGTGAAGAAAAGGGAATGCTTATTCACTGTTGCACTGTTGGTGGGACTGTAAATTAGTTCAGCCACTGTAGAGAGTAGTTTGGAGATTTCCCAAAGAACTTAAGACAGAACTACTATTTGACCTAGCAATTCCATTACTGGGTACATACCCAAAGGAAAATAATCATTCTACCAAAAAGACACACGTACTTGTCTGTTCATCACAGCACTATTTATAGTAGCAAAGACATGGAGTCAACCTAGGTGCCCATCAACAGTGGATTGAATAAAGAAAATATGGTAGAAAAGTAACATGATTGAAAGTGGGGGTACAAATAAGAAAAAAAAAGAAAATTTGATACATATACACCATGGAATACAGCACAACCGTAAAAAAGAATGAAATCATGCCCTGTGCAGCAACACGGATGCAGCTGAAGGCCATTATCCTAAGCAAATTAATGCAGAAACAGAAAAGCAAATACCTCATGGTCTCACTTTGAAGTGGGAGGTGAGCCCTGGGTACACATGGACATAGAGATGGGAGCAACAGACACTGGGAACTACTAAAGGTGAGAGAGAGGGGAACAAGGGCTGAAAAACTACCTAGTAGATGCTATGCTCACTACCTGGATGATAGGATCATTTGTATCCCAAACCTCGGTGTCATGCAATGTACCCATGTAACAAATCTGCACATGTTTCTGAATCTAAAATAAAAGTTGAAATTATAAAACAAAAATAAAAATAAAATGCAGATTTGACTCCATACTTCTAATTTTGGGGGTAAACATTAGTGAAATTAATCTATTGTATTAAAAATGAAATTGACTCTCAGAAACCGAAATGACAACTCATATATTATATATATATTTTTCATGTCAGAAGGGTAATGTGCTGACATTGTAACAATGTTTGAGGGAGGCATACTTCTCACACATGAGCATGAAAATCCAGTCATTATGCCCATAAGCCAGAAAAGGATCTCAGATATTATATTAGTAAGGTTAGTGGTACCTTAGCAGCACTGGATGCTTCTCCTATATGGTACTTGGTTCTCTTTCAAATGGACAGATAACTCCTACTTTTAAACACTTACCCAAAAAAAAATCAATTTATATTTTGCAAGTTATTTTCTATCATTTGCTTGATTTTTATTACATTACCAGAAATTACCGTTTTTCTGATCGTTGCCACTTCAGAACAAAATTAAAAAACTTCTGATAGGGCTCAATGTTAACTTTTAATTTATCCAGTTCAGGATATTTTGTCAATTCCCACTTGAAAAGTTCCTCTTCTTTATTAATAAACTGTACTGCTTCTTCAGATTCCTGAATACGTTTTTGTAGTTGTCTTACATCTGTCACATACTAAAAACAAATAATTTTTTTCTTAAAAATATTCAAGTAATGTTATAAAATAGTATGGTACTGTGTAAGATATGTTCTTGCATTTATACAGCAACCTTATTTTATTGTTAGGCTGGAGTGCAGTGGTGCTATCTGGGCTCACTGCAACCTTCGCACCCTGGTTCAAGCGATCCTCCCGCCTCAGCCCACCGAATAGCTGGGACTACAGGTGCACATCACCATACCCGGCTAATTTTTGTATTTTTAGTAGAGATGGGGTTTCACCATATTGACCAGGCTGATCTCAAACTCCTGACCTCAAGTGATCACCCGCCTCAGCCTCCCAAAGTGCTGGGATTATAGGCATGAGCCACCGCGCCCGGCCTATACAGCAACTTTAAATATTAGCTTCACAACATAATTATGATTGAGAGCAAAAGATATAATTATGTCTATACTACAAATAGAGAACTTAGTCACAAGAAAGATTACATAGTTCCAGTTCTGGGCCTAAAATTCAGGTCTTTGTTTGCCAGCCTGGGCAACATGGCAAAACCCCATCTCTAAAGAAAATATAGGCCGGGCGCGGTGGCTCAAGCCTGTAATCCCAGCACTTTGGGAGGCCGAGGCGGGTGGATCACGAGGTCAAGAGATCGAGACCATCCTGGTCAACATGGTGAAACCCCGTCTCTACTAATACAAAAAATTAGCTGGGCACGGTGGCGCGTGTCTGTAATCCCAGCTACTCAGGAGGCTGAGGCAGGAGAATTGCCTGAACCCAGGAGGCGGAGATTGCGGTGAGCCGAGATCGCGCCATTGCGCTCCAGCCTGGGTATCAAGAGCGAAACTCCGTCTCAAAAAAAAAAAAAAAAAAAAAAAAAAAAGAAAATATAAAAAATTAGCCATGCATGGTGGCACATGCCTGTTAGTCCCAGCTACTCAGGAGGCTAGGACTACATATAAAATATTTATATAAATATTTATGTATTTTACTATATATTATAGTATTAGATAAATGTAATTATATTTTTCTATATATTATATATATCTATATAAAATAGTTAACATAAAAAATATAGTAAACATAAATTTTTCTATATTTTTTAATTTATGTTAACGTGTCCTGTATGACTCTATGGGCTGGCCATAGCTTTGTCTTATATATTTATCAGACCTGTTGCATGCGTTCCAGCTCTGCAAATTCTGTAAACTCTTCCATGCGGTGTGATTCCTTTTTTATTTCCAAAATAACTTTCTCTCTCTTGGCCATTAGTTCATTTTCTTTTTTATGTTTAGCATTCTTAATTAGCTTTTTAAAAGACAATTTAATCACGTTAGTTAATCTGTAACAAAGAATTACCAAGTCAGAAATCTAAATACTGTGTATAATAATAAAACAAATCAGAGGGCTGGGGGCGGTGGCTCACGCCTGTAATCCCAGCACTTTGTGAGGCCGAGGCGGGTGGATCACAGTCAAGAGATCGAGACTATCCTGGCCAACATGGTGAAACCCCGTCTCTACTAAAAATACAAAAATTAACTGGGCATGGTGGCACATGCCTGTAGTCCCAGCTACTCAGGAGGCTGAGGCAGGAGAATTACTGGAACCTGGGAGGCGGAGGTTGCAATGAGCTGAGATTGCACCACTACACTCCAGCCTGGGTGACGACAGAGTGAGACTCTGTCTCAAAAAAAGAAAAAAAAAAAAAAAAAAAACAGAGAAGCAAAAATGAGAACAAAAATAAAAACAATGTTTATAATAACTGATACAAAAATGCAAAGAATAATAAACCACACAGAAAAATGTTCTTAGATCTCTAAAGTGACTTTAACAACTGTATTCATTAAATACTTTATTTAACAGATTCCGGGATAATAAAATTACCATTTATTGAGCATATGCCCAAGAACTATTAAATACCTTACCTATATTATTACTGGTATTATTATTCTCATTTCAGAGAAAAGAAATGGAATCTTAGGAAATCATGTTCAAGTTCACAAATAAAATCAAAATCTGGATGAGAATCTTGGCTTATCTGATTGAAGGCCACGCTTTTTATTACAATACCATCTTACCTCCCAATTTAGGATAAATTGGTTTACATTAGGACTTTTTCAATATCTGAAATATATTCAGTCTGATATAAAATCATAAATCTTATCTGTAATACTGAGCTATTCAATTTCTCTGAGTCTCATATTTCTCATCTATAAAATGGAAGAAATGAGAGCACATGAGATTTTTACGAGAGTGAAATAACTGAATAAATGGAAAGCACTTTCTCAGTTAAGTGCTTCTATTATTAATTTATGTAATAGCTCTGACTTTTTAAATGTCAGCCCCACTACTTACCAGACCTTGTGAGTTAAGCCTAACAGCTTGCCTCCATTAAGGGTGGCCAGTCTCAAACTCATATTGACACACAATATTACTTTTAAAGCTAGATGGCCAGTAGATATGAAATTAAATGTGAATTATGTGCTTGAAATGTCAGAATACAAAAATACATACTGAAAAATATATTTACCTCAACATTTTCATCAAAAATGGGATTAATTTTCTTAGGCCACATGAGAACAGTTGCATTTAAAGCTAAGTCTTCTTGAGGAAATAGAAAAACATCTAAAAAGTAATTCATTTGGCGTTTAGATTCCTACAAAAGAAACTCCAGATGTAATATGCCATATAGAAAAATCTAAGTCATTATGAAAAAGAGAATTAACAACAACAATTTTTAATACCCTTTCAGATTTCAACTGGACTCAGATTATTAACCGCTATTTTATATATCACCCCAACCAGATGGGCATTTCAATAGCTATAATATTATTTATCTTGTTTCATGTCACATAGTTGCTTATTTTTATGCTAGAAATAAGGCTTTTAAGAAGTTTTCACTTGCAGTTGACTAACATAAAGGAACTCTTGGTCCTCCCATGTTTATGACTGAAAAACATAACTAAATGTTCAGCAATTATTTTACTTTGATTTTAAAGTATTTTAAATTATTTTATTCTTATGAATTTTTTAATTTTTGAATCTCTAATGACAGACACTAAAGTATCTTTTGTTTTGTTTTGTTTTGTATCTTCAGTGACATCACCATATTGCTTTTTTGCCTACTTCATATATTGCTGTATGCAATAGTTTAGAATATTGCTGTATGTAATCATTCAGAAAGAGTTGTAGGTGAGTTGGCTGGGTGCGGTGGCTCACACCTATAATCCCAGCACTTTGGGAGGATGAGGCGGGTGGATCACCTGAAGTCAAGAGTTCAAGACCAGCCTGGCCAACATGGCAAAACTCTGTAGCTACAAAAAATACAAAAATTAGCCGGGCATGCTGACACACGCCTGTAGTCCCAGCTACTCAGGAGGCTGAGGCAAGAGAATTGCTTGAACCCCGGAGGCGGAGGGTGCAGTGAGTCGAGATCCGCCACTGCAGTCCACACTCCAACCTCAGTGACAGAGTTAGATTCTGTCTCAAAAAAAAAAAAAAAAAAAAAAAAAAAGAGTTGGAGGTGAGTTGCAAATTAAAAAACTCTTAAAACAATAGATTTATCTGAGTAGAGAGGTTGAATAATTTTACCTTCTGTATCTTTCAATGCTCTATAAGCTGTACTGTAGTACTAATTTTTAAGAACTGAAATACAGATTCAAAGGCAAATTTAAGGTTTTTGATTTTATATTATATAGCTATACATAATTATATATTGCAAAAACATTAAATATGTATTTTGTACATTACATATATACAATGCATGTGGAAATAAAACTTTAAAATAAAAAATGATCCATGTAATCTATTTGTGGATTAAATTATAGATTTAATAAATTATAATTTTATAATTATAGATTAATAGATTAAATTAATAAATTAAAGAGAAAAAGCATATGACCACCACAGTAGATGCAAAAAAGAGCATGTAGTGAAATTCAAAGTCCACTCATAATAATTTTTCTTTAAAAAAAAACCTAGTAGCACATCAGCAATAGAAGGGAATTCATTAATCTGGCAAAAGTACCTATATAAAACCCACGACAAATGTCATGCTTAGTAGTGAAATCTTGAAAGCTTTCCCCTTAAGGTTGGGATAAAGATGGGAAACCTGCCATCCACTGCTATTCAACATTGTGCTAGAGTCCCAGACAGTCCACTGTTGCAAAGAAAATAAAGTTTTGCAAATGTGTAATATTTGACCAGGAAAAACAAAACTGTCATTATTTGCAAGTTATATAATGCAATATACAGATATTCCAAAATAATCTTCAGATAAACCATTAAAATTAAGAAAGGAAATTTAAAATATATGAAAATATTAAAGTTGAATTTTTTTTTTGAGATGGAGCTTCACTCTTGTTGCGCAGGCTGGAGTGCAATGGCACAATCTTGGCTCACTGCAACCTTCACCTCCCAGGTTCAAGGGATTCTCCTGCCTCAGCCTCCCAAGTAGCTGGATTTATAGGCATGCACACCCAGCTAACTTTTTGTATTTAGTAGAGATGGAGTTTCACCACGTTGGTCAGGCTTGTCTCAAACTCCTGACCTCAGGTGATCCACCTGCTTTGGCCTCCCAAAGTGCTGGGATTATAGGCATGAGCCACTGTGCTTGGCCTAAAGTTAAAATTTTTAAATAAAAAATTTTAAAAGAAAAAGTCAGCGATGGGTATTAAACTACTATATAAAAATAAATTTTATATTATAGCCCAAAGTATAAAATAAATATCCATAAATTCATATTGATATGAATAAATGATTGAATAACTTAAAAAGTGGGGGAAAAGAGACAAATCTCTGATGCATAAAAGTTCTAAATAAATTGTGCATATTCTGCATCCTAAAAGAAAGAGAACATAACTTCCCGATTCTTAAGTATGACCTGCAAATAGTGACTTCCTTCCAGAGGGTACAAAATGGAAGGGGGAGGAAAAAGATGGAGAGACCTGACAAACAGGACTTCAGCCAGGTGATCAAGGCCAACAACAGTGATAAGTCATGATGATTGTATACACCCTTGATATGATGTCATAAAGTGGCACTTAACCTCTGTGATCCTCCTCCCAAAGAAACCATACCTGAGTCTAATCCTGAGAAGAAAGGATAGACGATATCCATAGGAGGCCTTCCTAGCATATACCTGATCAAGACTTTTCAAAACTGTCACAGTCATCAAAAACAAGCAAAGCCTGAGAAACTGTTATAGCCAAGGGGAGCCCAAGGAAATATGACTAAACATAATGTGGTATTTTAGATGGGATCTTGGACAGAAAAATGGCATTAAGTAAAAACTAAGGAAATCTGAATAAACTATGGGCTTTAACTAAAGATTTCCTTAGTTTTTACTTAATGCCACTTTTCTGTTCCAAGATTCGTGTGGTGGCTCACACCTGTAATCCCAGTACTTTGGGAGGCTGAGGTGGGGGGATCATTTGAGGTCAGGAGTTCGAGACCAGCCTAACCAGCATGGTGAAACCCCATCTCTACTAAAAATACAAAAAAATTAGCTGGGCGTGGTGGCGTGCACCTGTATTCCCAGCTACTCAGGAGGCTGAGGCAGAAGAATTGCTTGAACCTGGGAGGTGGAGGTTGCAGTGAGCCAAGATCATACCACTGCACTCCAGCCTGGGCGATATAGTGAGACTTTGTCTCAAAATAATAATAATAATAATGTATCAATAACAGTTTATCAATTGCAACAAATATACCATACGAATGTAAGATATTAATAATCAGGACATTAAGTGTGGAGGGGAGCACCAGGGGTGGGGTGGTAACATAAGAACTGAAGAACTGTCTTACTATCTGCCCCATTTCTCTGTATATCTAAAATTGTTCTAAAAAATAGTTATCATTTTATAAATTAATTATATTTCTGTATTCAAGCAATAAACAGAAGATTAAACCATTTAAAAATACTATATAATATAAAAAGATATTAAGTACCTAAAATTATACCTAAAAAAGGTATGTACCACCTCTACAGAGAAAATTATAAAACAATGAGAGATGTTAAATAAGAGGTAAATAAATAAAAGATTCTATTATGAATCGGAAGACTCCATATTGTAAATTTACCAATTCTCTCCATTGTCTACTTAATACATTCCTAATCAAAATCCCAACAGATTTTTGTGGAATATGAAAAGCTGATTATGAACTTTATATGCAAATGTTAAGGGCTAAAAACAAGCAAGAAACATGATAAGAACAAGGTGAAAGGACACGTTCTACCAGGTATCAGGACTTATTATTGTTATTGTCATTAACCTGTTATAATTAAGTGAATGTGGTATCAAGACAAGGATAGACAAAAAGGCCAATGGAGGCTGGGCACAGTGGCTCACATCTGTAATCCCAACACTTTGGGAGGCTGAAACATGTGCATCACTTGAGGCCAGAAATTCGAGACCAGTTTGGCCAACATGGCAAAACCCCGTATCTACAAAAACTACAAAAATTAGATGGTCGTGGTTGGTGCATGCCAGTAATCTCAGCTATCCGAGAGCCTGAGGTAGAAGAATCGCTCGAACCAGAGAGGTGGAGGTTGCAGTCAGCCGAGATTGTGCCACTGCACTCCAGCCTGAGCAACTAAGTAAGACTCATCTCAAAAAAAAAAAAAAGAAAAGAAAAAAGAAAGAAAAGAAAAAAAGAAAAAGGCTAACAGAACCGAACAAGCTGCCTCAAAACATATCTACACCTGTATGGACACAGTGGGGATGGTCTCTTCAATAAATATGTAATTGCTCATCTATATGGGAAAATATTTAAATTCGACCTCAACATTATTCACAGAAATAAAATTTCAGGATTGAAACATAAATCTGAAAAGCAAAACTAAACAGCTTCTAGAAAAGAAAGGGTAGAATAAAAATATCTTTGAACCAAGGTAGGAGAGGATTTCTTAAACAAAACACAGAAAGCACTAGCTATAAAATAAGATTGTTCCATTTAACTGCATTAAAATCAAGGACTTCTGTTCATCAAAAACACCATTAAAAAGTTAAATTACACAGTGAATAAAAAGATACCCAATAATATATTAAAAATTACTACATTGGACTGTAAACTTAAAAATGGTTAAAATTGTCAATTTTGTGTTATTTTATTTTACCACTTTTTTAACTGCTGCAAATCAATAAGGAAACGGTACATAAAATCCAAAAAATAAATGAGCAAAATATATATACTATCATTTCACAAAAGAGGCACTCCAAATGGCCAATAAGCATATGAAAAGTGTTCAAAATTCATTTTTTTCAGGAAAATGTACATTGAAAATACCAAACTTTCACCCAATAGAGTGGCAAAATTGAAAGCATCTCACAATTGCAAGTAAGGATGTAAAATAACAGAAACTTTGTGCACTGCCAATAGGAGTCTAAAACTGGAACTACTTGGAAAAGAATTTTGCCATAATTAGTAAAGTGAAGAAAAGCATATCCTATAACACCTGGAAGAAATGAATATATGCACCAGGATACACGTATAAAAATGTTCCCAGAAGCATTGCCAGTAACAGCAAAAGCAGAAACAACCAAATATCTAGAATAGTAAAATTTTTTAAATAAATTATTGTATACAATGTGGAAGGGAATACTAGACAGCAATGAAAATCAACTAAAGTTAAGGAACAATGACATTACTATACTAACATATCATTGCCGAGAGGCAAAAGAATATAAACAATATGACTCCCTTTATATAAAGACCAAAATCAGAAATTACAGTGATTACAAATGCATGTCTAAATTGTACAACTATAAAAAGGAACAAGGAAATAATTACTATAAAAATCAGAATAGGCTGGGCACAGTGGCTCACACCTGTAATCCCAGCACTTTGGGAGGCTGAGGCAGGTGGATCATAAGGTCAGGAATTCAAGACCAGCCTGGCCAATATGGTGAAACCTCAACTCTACTAAAAATACAAAAATTAGCTGGGCGTGGTGATGGATGCCTGTAGTGTCAGCTACTCAGAGGGCTGAGGCAGGAGAATCACTTGAAGCCAGAAGGCGGAGGTTGCAGTGAGCTGAAATTGCGACACTGCACTCCAGCCTGGGTGACAGAGCGAGACTACGTCTCAAAAAAAAAAAAAAAAAAAAAAAAATCAGAATAGTGCTAACATCCAGAAGACAAATGATGATGATGGGCTTCAAGGGTGTCAGCAAGGTTATATTTATTTCCCTAGGTGGCAATTACTGGCTGTTTACTTTAGAACATTCTAAATTGTACAATTTGTGTTTTATGTAATTTGGGTATATGTATTGTTTAACATTTTAAAAAGTTTTTAAACAAAGAATAAGAGTAAAATATAGGTAAATAGGTATATAATCTTGTGCTGAAAAAGGTATAAATTCAGAAACTATAAAAGAAAAAATATTTCTAAAAATCTATATTGTTTAAGGACATACACACAATTGGTGAAACCAAAGAAATTCAAAGCTATGATTACTGTACAAATCAACTGGAAACCTCTAGAGGAGGACAGGGAAGAAGGAGAGACATTGTGATCAGGAAGTCATATGCAGAGTCCTGGGGTGCTAACAGTACCCTATTTCTTGACCTAGGTGGTGGCAATATAACTGCTCAATTTACAATTATTTGTGTAACTATCTGTTTTACACATCTTCACTATGAATATTGTATTTCACAATGAAAAAAACACAGAATGTGTAAATTAAAAGTTTCTTACCTGGATCCTTGAAATCAACTCTTCAATTCCTGCAGTCCGGGCTTTTTCTACATAAGTTATCAGATCCATCATCTCTTCTGCTGTTTCAGGGACTTTTAATGCATGTTCTTTAATTGCTTCAAATTCACTGCAAATACTGACATAATACTTCTCTTTAATAGACATGTTAATTAATATTACATCATATTCAATAAATGTTATTGAATATTCAATATTCAATAAGTGTTTTGACAATTATTATAAAATAAGAACTGTGCTATCCTAAAAATAATTGGTTGATTCGCTAAGGCACCTTAGAATATTAAGCTTGGCCAGACACAGTGGCTCACACCTGTAATCCCAGCATACAAAGACAAATTGGAGAAGGACACCCTATTCAGTAAACAGTGCTGGGAAACCTGAATAGCCACAGGATCCCCATCTCTCACCTTACACAAAAATCACCTCAAGACGGACCAAAGACTTAAATCCAAGACCTGAAACCATAAAAATTCCAGAAAAAAAAACATCGGAAAAAAGCTTCTGGACATTGACCTAGGCAAAGAATTCATGACTAAGACCTCAAAAGCAAACACAACAAAAACAAAAATAAAAAAATGGAACCTGATTAAACCAAAAAGCTTCTACACAGCAAAAGAAATAATCAGCAGGGTAAACAGACAACCCACAGAATGGGAGAAAATATTTGCAAACTATGCCTCTGACAAAAGACTAGTATCCAGAATTCACAATGAACTCAAACAAATCAGCAAGGAAAAAACAAATAATCTCATCAAAAAGTGGACAAAAGACATGAATAGGCATTTCTCAGAAGAAGATAGACAAGGCTGGGCTTAGTGGCTCACGCCTGGAAGCCCAGAATCGTGGGAGGCCGAGGTGGGCAGATCACAACAGATCAGGAGTCCGAGACCAGGCTAACCAATATAGTAAAACCCCATCTCTAATAAAAATACAAAACTTAGCCAGGCATGGTGGTACACACCTGTATTCCCAGCTACTCAGGAGGCTGAGGCAGGAGAATTGCTTGAACCCAGGAGGCGGAAGTTGCAGTCAGCTGACATTGTGCCACTGACTCCAGCCTGGGCAACAAGACCCCATCTCAAAAAAAAAAAAAAAAAGAAGATAGACAAACAGCCAACAAACCTATGAAAAAATGCTCAACATAACTAATCATGAGGGAAATGCAAATTAAAACCACAATGAGATACCACCTCATTTCTACAAGAATGATCATAATTTAAAAGTCAAAAAATAATAGATGTTGGTGTGGATGTGGTGAAAAGGGAACATTTAAACTGCTTGTGAGAATGCAAATTAGTACAACCACTATGGAAAACAGTATTGAGATTCCTTAAGAACTGAAAATAGAACTATCATTTAAGCAATCCCACTACTAGATATCTATCCAAAGGAAAAGAAGTCATATGAAAAAGACATCTAACAAGCATGTTTGTAGCAGCACAGTTCTCAATTGCAAAGCTATGGAACCAACCTTTAGTGCCCATCAACCAATGAAAAGGCAAAGAAAACATGGAATACTACTTGGCCACAAAAAGGAATGAAATAATATCTTTTGCAGTAAGTTGAATGGAGCTGGAGGTCATTATTCTAAGTGAAGTAACTCAGGAATGGAAAACCAAATATAGTATATTCTCTAAAGTGGCAGCTAAGCTATGAGGATGCAAAAGAGTGAGTGATATAATGGACATTGGGGACTTGGTGTGAGGAAAGCTGAGAGGCAGGTGAGGGGTAAAAGACTACATATTGGTACAGTGTACACTGCTTGGGTGACGGGTACACTAAAACCTCAGAAATCACCACTAAAGAACTTACCTGCTGGGCGCGGTGACTCGCACCTGTAATCCCAGCACTTTGGGAGGCCCAGGCTGGTAGATCATTTGAGGTCAGGAGTTTGAGACCAGGCTGGCCAACATGGTGAAACCCATCTCTACCAAAAATACAAAATTAGCCAGGCATGGTGGCACTTATGTGTAATCCCAGCTATTTGGGGAGCTAACGCAAGAGAATAGCCGGAACCTGGGAGGTAGAGGTTACAGTGAGACTTTATCTCAAAAAAAAGAACTTGCATGTAACCAAACCATTTGTAACTCCCAAAACTATTGAAATTTTAAAAATTAAAACAATTTTTTCTTTTTTTTTTTTTTAAAGACAGGGTTTCATCATGTTGGCCAGGCTGGTCTTGAACTGCTGAACTCAGGTGATCTGCCCACCTTGGCCTCCCAAAGTGCTGAGATTACAGGTGTGAGCCACCATATCTGGCCAATAATTTTTTCTTTAAGAAAAAAAAATATCTAGCCCAGGTACAGTGGTTCACACTTGTAATCCCAGTGCTTTGGGAGGCCGAGGTAGGAGGATCTCTTGAGCCCAGGAGTTTGAAATCAGCCTGGGCAACATAGCAAAACCATGTCTCTAGTAAAAAAATTTTTTTATTTTAAGTAAGAAATAGAAATCTGTATTGTCGTGCTATTACCATAAATATAAGAAAAAAAACATGCAAAAACAAAGTGTAAAAGAGGTAAGTGACCTCTTAGTTCATGCGGGAATTTAAGGAATATGTGGGAAATTATACTTGCTCATTCACTCATTTAATAAATAGCTGAGGACCTACAATATGCTAAGAAAAAGTCTAAATATTGTAAATATAGCAGCAAATGAGACCCTGTCCTCATAAAGCTTATATTCAAGCTGAGGAGAGAGACAAAGCCCACAAATATGTACTACGTTAGGTAGCAAAAAAATGATGAGGATCCCTTAAGCCCAGGAGTTCAAGGCTGCAGTGAGCTATGATTGTGCTACTGCACTTTAGTCTGGGCAACATAATGAGACCCTGTCTCTAAAGGAAAAAAAAAAAAAAAGGCTATGAAGAAAAATAAAGCAAGGTAAAAGGAAAAAGAACGATGGAGTGTCAGGAAGAAGCCACTATTTTATAAAGAGTGGCCAGGGAAGGCCTTTCTAGGAAGGTGATATTCAAGGTAGGGAAAAAAAAAACAAATGAGTCGTTCAAATAAGAGGAAAAGAGATTCCAGGAAGAAAAAAACAGCAGGACAAAGGCCATACAGTGGTAATAAGCTTGGCATACTTCAGGAATGGCAAACAGGCCAGTAGGAATGAATACCAGGAAGAGGACCTAGTACAAAGTTGGAGTGGTAAGCAGGAGTCAGATCAAGTAGGACTTTATAGTTAATTCTTGATTATCGGAAATACAAGAGGAATGTGGCCAGGCACGGTGTCTCACACCTGTAATCCCAGCACTGTGGGAGGGCAAGAAGGGAGGATCACTTGAGTCCAGGAGTTTGAGACCAGCCTAGGCAACATGGCAAGACCTCATCTCTAATTAAAAAAAAAAAAAAAAAAAGAAGGATGGAAGGAAGGAAGGGAGGGAGGCAGGGAGGGAGAAAAAAATATAGGAGGAATGCATTATTGTGGATAATGCAAAAAGACAGATAATCCTCCTGGGGATCATCTTGCTAGAGCAGAATCTGAGTCCTTTGGGGAGAGATACTTCAGCAAAGGAAAAGGAGACAAACAAAATTATGAAATCAAGACGGCCCAAGCAGATGCTAAACCAAACTGTGAAGTAAGCAAATTGCTCCTCAATGACCTTGTACTTAATCTAGTGGCACACATTTCCTCCTTTTGATGTTATCTAAAGTATAGAATTTAAACAGGATGGAATCAAAGAATAAACTAGGTGAAGGAAACTGGACAAATTTTCAGTTGCTTTTATATCATAGGTTTATAATAAGATAGTTATTTTGTGAGAAGTATGGAATTTTCCAGAAAAATCACAGATACTATGAAAATAAATACAAAAAAGTTCTGTTAAACATTTTTTTTTTTTTTTTTTTACTAACTGTGGCATTGCCATTGTTCTTACTCATCAGGATGGTTACAACTCTCAAGAAAGGAAAAAGTTTTAATACTTTACCCTCTTTGATATCTTCTTGTGTAGTCTACTTTTATATAGAGAGTATGCCTGATAAATTTGACTTCTGACTGTAATATATTTGCTTATTCAATTTAAGATATTTATTAGGCTCCTATTCTATGCCAAGCAAGGTGCTAGATATTTAACAAATGTTATCTGTGATCCTAACATTAGTCCTGCAAGGAAGGTACTATTTCTCATAGTTGACACAGTAGGAAACTGAAGCTCAAGAAAATTAAGTAGCTTGCCCGGATTTATGGAACTAGTAATGGCAGTCAGGATTCAAATTCAGGTCTTTCTGATTCCAACGCATACAATTTTTTCACTTTGCTTCCAGGAAAAAAAACATAATAGCTAACATTTATGGAGAACCCATGTGCCAGGCAGTGTGCTAGGTGCTATACATACATTAGTTTTAATATTTACAAAAGTTACAAGCTTTTTGGGGGACCCGCAGATAACAAATGAGTTCAATAAATTGGATGATGGATTGGTTGAGCACTGGGTGAACAAAGCACAGGACATATTCCCTGTCTAACAAGGAAAGTTGCTTCTTAGCTCCATTTATCACAGCAGGCCCAACGTGGCATGGTCTTCCCACTTTTTCAAGAAAAGTAAGAAATCCAAAGTGTGTGTGTGTGCACATGCATGTGTGTGTGTACTCCTAATTTTAAAATAATAGCAAGTCCAAAATGTGTTTAAACAAAATAAAACACAGTGTGAAACAAGCAAAACACATCTACGTGACATATGCAGGTAGAGCCCACTAATTTATGAATCCAGTTTTATAGTCACCTGCAAAGTAGGTATTAGTGTCCCCATTTTACAGATGAGAAAAATAAGCTAGGTGATACGATAAGTAAATATTGGGGTCAGGGATGATCACAGATCTGCCCAGTATCACCAAAAGTCTATAATCTTATCATTATCATGTAATCTGTACCTAAATCTGGTTTATTTCCATTTCTTTTTTTTTAATCCTGGGTTTCATTAAAAATAGTATCAAACAAAAAGAACTCAGCCCAATGGGACTACAAAGGCACCTCTAGAGGAGGCAGCTATGGAGAAAACGTTGTAAGTACTTGCATATTTTAAGTTTTTGCTTTTAAACAAGAATTACTTTAGCAAAATATTTCTTTTAGCCATATAATTCTGAGCTTGGGAATTAATTCTACTTACCATTCATTTTCTTTTCTATATTTTGAAGCTGTATCATTTAATAATATGTTTGCAAAGGCTTTTGCTTTATTTGTCAGGCCTGTCTTCAAATCTTCACAATCCAAACTCACCATAGGGTAATGAATCCACTGAGGCAAAAGCATTATTTCTGAGGCAAGACTGAAAAATTTTTCTATAAACTTGAAAAACAGTGTTCAAATTAAAAAAAAATGCCTAGAACGTTCACTGATTTTATAATATTGTATCGTTATGAAATTCTTAATTATATAATATAAATACACTTTATTCCTTTTCTGCTAAGTGACTAAAATTTTTTTCTTGTTGCATACATATTTTTTTCACCTGTTCTTTCCTTAAGTAATTTGCCAATTTACCAGTAAATACCTAATACGATGACTTTCACAGTATCAAAATCTGAACATATGGCAAGGTAAAATTTCCCTCAATAATTATTTTTTAAAACTACCCCCAGAGTCAACTTGCATAGCAGATAAATATTTGCTTTTGCCATTACTGATAGCTCATTAAATTTCTAGTTTTTTTCACACTTTATGTCCACATGGTCAAGGATTCTAATTCAATCTTCAGGGAAAAAAATATATATATATAAGGAACCTATTGGTTTTTGTCAAAATACTCCAAGCCAGGCATGATGGTTTGAGCCTATAATTCCAGTTACTCAAAGGAGGTTGAGGTGGGAGGATCACTTGAGCCCAGGAGCTTGGGGCTACAGTAAGCTATGATGGAACCCTGCATTCCAGGATTGGTGACAAGGTGAGACCCTGTCTGTTAAAAATAATGATTAAAAAAAAGATAAAAAATAAAAATAAATAAAAAATAATGATAATAATCCAAGAAGAGAGAAATATTATGCTCTGCAATTACCAAGATCCAAGATTTTGATATGTATGTCAACTTCTTAGTACCTAAACACTGGGATAGTTTTTTAAAATTAAACCAAGTAGTATCAAGAAAATCTGACAAACTATGTTGTACTTGGTAAAAGTGAAACATACTTACCCACTTAGGACAAACTTTGACTTAATTTCACAATCCACCTTCAATGTTTCTATCTGCCTTCCTTCTCACTCAATCTCCACTCTCTACCAAAATGTCCTATTCCTTTTATTCTTCCTTCAGGAGAACTTTCCTTCATGTTACACTCTCTCAATGCTATCCCTTTTTTCTAGAGTATCTAGGATGTGGTGAATTGGGTTTAAATTTTTTAATGTTCAAGGGGGAAGATAGCAATTAATTAATTCAAAGACTATCTTAAGCGCCTGCCTTGTTCTTGGTTGGACATACACCAAATAGGCTGGGCATAGTGGCTCACACCTGCAATCCTAGCACTTTGGGAGGCTGAGGAGGGTAGATCACCTGAGGTCAGGAGTTCAAGACCAGCCTGGCCAACATCGTGAAACCCCGTCTCTACTAAAAATATAAAAATTAACTAAATGTGGTGGCACTCCGCCCCCCAGGTTCCAGCGAGTCTCAGCCCCTCGAGTAGCTGGGATTATAGGCACCTGCTATCACGCCTATAAACCCAGCTACTCGAGAGGCTGATACTCGCTTGAACCTGGGGGGTGGAGGTTGCATTGAGCAGAGATTGTGCCACTGCACTCCGGCCTGGGAGACAGAGCGAGACTCTACCTCAAAAAAAAAAAAAAAAAAAAAAAGAAAAGAAAAGAAAAGAAATACACCAAATAAACAAATAAAGGATAGAAAGAACTTATGGTACTGAAAAAAGATGAATATGGATAAATTTTACCATGACAAAAGGAGAAAAACACAAAAGAACATATACAGTATGATATCTTTTATATACCATGGACAAAACTAAACTATATCATTTAAGTATACATACATAGGTAAAACCATAAAGGAAAGCAGGAAATGTCAGGATAATAGTTACCAATAAAGACAGGAAAGTTATAATTGGGGAGAGGCACATGGTGGCTTCTGGGTATTGGAAAGTTCTCATGCTTTTTTTTTTTTTTAGCTCCCTGTGATTTCAGAAAGTTCTCATTCTTAAGCTGCATGGTTATTACCACCTAGGTTATAATTACCTATCAATCTATACATATGTACTTTACATAGTTTTCTGTATGTATGTTATATTTCACAATTATATTAAACTTTTTCGGGCCGGGCGCGGTGGCTCACGCCTGTAATCCCAGCACTTTGGGAGGCCGAGGCGGGTGGATCACGAGGTCAAAAGATCGAGACTATCCTGGTCAACATGGTGAAACCCCGTCTCTACTAAAAATACAAAAAATTAGCTGGGCATGGTGGCGCGTGCCTGTAATCCCAGCTACTCAGGAAGCTGAGGCAGGAGAATTGCCTGAACCCAGGAGGCGGAGGTTGCGGTGAGCCGAGATCGCGCCATTGCACTCCAGCCTGGGTAACAAGAGCGAAACTCCGTCTCCAAAAAAAAAAAAAACTTTTTCATGGAACATTTTAAACATACAAAAATAGGCAAAAGGTACCCATCATCCAGTTTCGACAATTAGCAACTCATGACCAACCTTTTTTTAACTATACCCTTAACCACTCCCCTGTCCTGTTTTATTTTTACAGAAATCACAAGTATCCTATAAATTCATCTGTATAAGCCAGGCATGGTGGCTCATGCCTGTTAATCCCCAGCACTTTGGGAAACTGAGACAGAAGAATTGCTTGAAGCCAGGAGTTTGAGATCAGCCTGAGCAACATAGTGAAACCCACATCTCTACAAAAAAAATTATTTTTTTTAAATTAGCCAGCCAGCTTCGGCAACATGGTGAAACCGCATCTCTACAAAAAAAATACAAGAATTAGCAAAGTGTTATGGCATGTGCCTGTAGTCCCAGCTTCTCAGGAGGCTGAAATGGGAGAATCACTTGAGCCCAGGAGGCAGAGGCTGCAGTAAGCCATGATCACACCACTGCATTCCAGCCTGGGTGACTCTGTCTCGAATAAAAAAAAATTAGACAGGCATGGTGGCACACACCTCTAACCCTTGCTACTCAGGAGGCTGAGGTGGGAGGATTTCTTGAGCTTAGGAACTTGAGGCTGCATTGAGCTATGATCAATGCAGTGCCCATGGCACTCCAGCCTGGGCAACAGAGACCCTGTCTCTAAAAAAATAAATAAATAGAGGCCAGTTGCAGTGGCTCACACCTGTAATCCCAACACTTTGAGAGGCCAAGGCGGGTGGATTACTGGAGGTCAGGAGTTTGAGACAAGCCTGGCCAACATGGTGAAACCCCATCCCTAGTGAAAATACAAAAAATTAGCTGTGCGTGGTGGCAGGCGCCTATAATCCCAGCTACTCAGGAGGCTGAGGCAGGACAATCGCTTGACCCTGGGAGGCAGGGGTTACAGTGAGCTGAGATAGTCCCAGCTACTCGGGAGGCTGAAGTGAAGGACCTGGGAGGTTAAGGCTGTAGTGAGCCATGATCATGGCACTGCACTCCAGCCTGGGCAATAGAGTGAGACTCTGTCTCAAAAAACAAACAAACAAACAAAAAACTCTGTATGTTTAAAATTTAAGATGTTAGAAAAACTAAAATGCATAAAGTACACATTAAAAAATCTAAACAGTCAATAGAAAGAAGGAAAATGAAGAAATATAAGGCTAGTTTTAACCAATAGAACAAGGTCCCTTGAGGAGGTAGGAATCTTTTCTCTTTCAATTGTCTTTTCCCCCATTGCTACCAGAATTATTATTTTTTTTTAATTTTTTTTTTAGACAGAGTCTCACTCTGTTGCCTAGACTGGAGTCCAGTGACAATCTCCGCTCACTGCAACCTCCACCTCCCAGGTTCAAGTGATCCTCCTGCCTCAGCCCCCGAGTACCTGGGATTACAGGCATGTGCCACCATGCCCAGCTAGCTTGTATCTTTAGCAGAGATGGGGCTTCACCTTGTTGGCCAGGCTGGTCTCAAGCTCTTGACCTCAGGTGATCCACCCACTTCAGTCTCCCAAAGTGATGGGATTACAGCGTAAGACACCACACCTGGCCCAGAATTATCTTTCTAAAACTCAGATCCGAATAGATTACTTCCATGGTTAAAAATCTTTAGAATAAAGCACAAACTCTTAAGCAAAGGTACCCCAGGATTTTCCTATGTGGCTCCAACTTGCATCTCCAACTTCATCATATTCTAAATCTTTCATGTACTGTGTCCCTGATACCTATTCTTTAACTATTTCCATTCATGTATGTTCTCTGAACACTTTGGTTCATGCTACATTCCCTCCCTTCTCAACCTATAAAATCTACTTCAAAGCCTAACTCACATTTCACTTTTGCATAATACCTTCACCAATTTTCCAAAGCAAACAAACAACACTTTGTCCATATCTCTATTCCAGTACTTCTATCAATACATTATAGTTGTTATTTCCATGTCAGACTTCCAGGCCAAATATAAGCTCCTGAAGACAGTGTTTATGTGTATATATATATATTTTTGAGGCAAGGTCTCACTTTGTTGCCCAGCTGCAGTGCAGTGGTGCAATCATAGCTCACTGCAGCCTAAACCTCCTGGGCTTAAGTGATCCTCTTCTTGCCTCAGCCTCCTGAGTAAGAAGGGACCACCATACCTGGCTAATTAAAAAAAAAAAAAAACTTTTGTAGAGACAGGTTCTCACGATGTTGTCCAGGCTGATCTCAAACTCCTGGTCTCAAGCAATCCCTCTGCCTCGTTCTCTCAAAATGCTGGGATTACAGGCATTAGGCACCACACCCACCCTATCATTTATTTTTGCATCACCAAACCTTGCTAGGTGTCTGAATGGGATAAGGAAATTTTTGCTGAATTAACAAAAGAGTAAATGAATGACTAAAGAAATTACAAGGTAAGCCAATGAGTTTTACTGAAATATTTTAAATAAGAAATTCTATTTAAGCATTTAGTTTTTAGAATGAAAAGATCCCACTATTACAAAAAAAATTCAAAACACGGCCGGGTATGGTGGCTTATGCCTGTAATCCAAGCACTTTGGAGGTCAAGGCGGGCGGATCACCTGAGGTCGGGCGTTCAAGACCAGCCTCACCAACATGGTGAAACCCCATCCTGAAAAAAAAAAAAAAATTCAAAACACACTCATAAAAATAGAATTACCACTTACCTCTGTATATTCATCAAAAGTATGATCTTCTGTCTGAAAAGTCTCTATATTCTCAACTGCCGTCCCATCAAGGAGCCAATTATATTTTTCAACTGAAAATTAATAATCTAATTAAAATCTCAACAATACCCTTTTTAAACAATAAAACACTTTTTTATATGATCATGGAATGGGGAACCTACTCAATTAACTGTCATTATTATTATTATTATTATTATTATTATTATTTTGAGATGGAGTTTCACTCTTGTTGCCCAGGCTGGAGTGCAGTGGTTTGATCTCTGCTCACTGCAACCTCCACTTCCCGGGTTCAAGTGATTCTCCTGCCTCAGCCTCTGAAGTAGCTGGAATTACAGGCATGTGCCACCATGCCTGGCCAATTTTTATATTTTTAGTAGAGACAGGGTTTCACCATGTTGGCCAGGCTGGTCACAAATTCCTGACCTCAGGTGATCCACCTGCATCGGCCTCCCAAAGTGTTGGGATTACAGGTGTGAGCCGTCACACCCAGCCTAAATATTATTATTAATAGAGTATTAACATACATGGTTTACTATATTTTAAGAAAATGGGTAGAATGAAAGCAAACCAAGTTAAACACAGACATTTTAAAACAAAGGTAATAGAGTATTTGAGGCTCTTAAAAATAACTTAGGGGTACAGATACACCAATTAATAGAAGATGCTGGTTAACAGAATGTCAAAGAACAACTATACATCCTGACCTGACACACAGTTGAGAAGACTACAGACCAATAAAATTGAGCTACAGCCTCTTCAAAACTACTCTCAGAAATTTCCTTGCTTTCACCCTTGAATTATTCCAACATTTCTTCTTTCTGCCTTTGACTTTATCACCCTGCTCCAGTTAACATGCACCCTTTGGACTGGACAACAAAATACGTTGGATTTGATCCTTGACTCTGCCAAAAGCCACGCCTCTGCTCACTTCTAGCTCTCCCTGTTCTTTCATGGCGGCCCCAGACAAACAAATACCTGACTAAACTCCAGCACAAAAAAATGATGAAAAATGGTATAATATTATATATGTCATATGTACCGTATGTCTCATAATGTTTTCTTGCACCTTCTAAGTTCCGATGTACTGCTGCCTTCAGTGTATTAACAGTCCAGTGTAACACGTGTTCAGGAAGTGCTGTGTCAAGATTTACTGGTGTTGAAGTTCCTGATAGCCAAGAGGGGATTGTTTGGACATTCTAACACAAATAAAAGTAACAATTTAATAAATATCTAACTGTATAATTAATCTATATATAGTGAGTTTTTTTGTTTGTTTGTTTGTTTTTGAGACGGAGTCTTGCTCTGTCACCCAGGCTGGAGTGCAGTGGTGCAATCTCAGCTCACTGCAACCTCCACCTCCCAGATTCATGCAATTCTCCTGCTTCAGCCTCCTGAGTAGCTGGGACTACAGGCGCACGCTGACACACTCAGTCAATTTTTTGTATTTTTGTGGCGACAGGGTTTCACCATTTTTCCCAGGCTGGTCTCAAACTCCTGAGCTCAGGGAATCCGCCTGCCTCTGTCTCCCAAAGTGCTAGGATTACAGGTGTGAGCCACTGCGCCTGGCCTATATGTAGATCTTTTTTTTTTTTGAGACGGAGTTTCGCTCTTGTTACCCAGGCTGGAGTGCAATGGCGCGATCTCGTCTCACCACAACCTCCGCCTCCTGGGTTCAGGCAATTCTCCTGCCTCGGCCTCCTGAGTAGCTGGGATTACAGGCACGTGCCACCATGCCCAGCTAATTTTTTGTATTTTTAGTGGAGACGGGGTTTCACCATGTTGACCAGGATAGTCTCGATCTCTTGACCTCGTGATCCACCCGCCTCGGCCTCCCAAAGTGCTGGCATTACAGGCGTGAGCCACAGCGCCCGGCTCTATATGTAGATCTTATACAATATTTTAAAACATTCTTTTCAGATTTCAACAGCCCAAGAAAAAATAATTGACACAAAATAATGATTTAAAATTGTATAGTTTGTAGTCTAACATAAAACAAGTTGGGCCAGGTGCTGCAGCACGTGCCTATTGTCCCAGCTACTTGGGAGGCTGAGGCAAGAGGATCACTTGAGCCCAGGAGTTTGAGGCAGCAGTTTGCTATGATCATGTCTGTGACTAGCCACTGCATGTCAGCCTAGGTAACATAGTGAGACCCTGTCTCAAACAAAACAAAGAAAACCTCAAGTTGCATTAGTTTTCTATCATTCAACAAACATTTGACTAATGTCAAAGTAATTATACCAGAAAATTCTAGAAACAACAAATATTAATTGGATCTTGTTCTTAAGAAGCTCACAACTCAGTAGAGGAGATGAGACATGCCAAAAAAAAAAAAAAAAAAATCAATTCACGGCTACAAGAAAAGTTCTAAGAAGAAAAATGTCATCTCCAGACAAGAGACTTTTTCAAAGAGAAAGCAATTTCTAATTTAAAATAATTGGGGGAGGAAAATAAAAGAGTTATAACGTTTTATGTACATATATACTTCATAGAGATTCAACTCGAATAATTTAAAATTCTTTTAAAAAGCCACATAAAGAAATCCAATGGGTAGAGATGTAATACCTGCAGAGCTTCGGCTATTCGTTCTACCAAACTCAAAACAGTATCTTCCAAATCTTGAAAGGTAGGATAAAATTCCATTTTGTCATCATCAAATGTCAATTCCATCTTAAATATTGGCAGCCTTTGTTGATCTTTTGGGTCAAAGAGTTTTACAAATTCTTCTACAGTTCTCCTTAAGAGATCCTTTAGCTGCATGACACAAATTACTATTACTTTAGAGAGTACAAATTCAATCTTTAACTGAAATCAGTAAACTGATTATAATTGTCTATATCTAATTATAATTGTCTATAATTAAAACATCCTCTCAATCCATTTAGTCTTGAAAATTATCTTCATTCAGCATACTATATATATGCGTGTATACACACACACACACACACACATATATGTTTTTGTTTTTGTTTTATTTTAATTTTTTTTTTCTTTATTTTTTAAAGACAGGGTTTCACCATGTTGGTCAGGCTGGTCTTGAACTCCTGACCTCAGGTGATCCGCCCGCCTTAGCCTCCAAAGTGCTTGGATTACAGGCGTGAGCCACTATGCCCGGCCGTTTTTGTTTTTATTTTAAGTCAGTGTCTCACTCTGTTGCCCAGACTGTAGTGCAGTGGTACCATCATAGCTCACTGTAACCTTGAACTCCTGGACCCAGGCAATCTTTCTGCCTCAGCCTCCCGAGTAGCTGGGACTACAGTGCATGCCATCATACCCAGCTAATCAGCATGATATGTTCTTCTTAATTTTTAGTATTTGTGGGTACACAGTAGGTGTATATATTTATGGGTTACATGAGATATTCTGACACAGGAATCTAATGTTTATTAGTTATATCAGGGTAAATGGGGTATCCATCACTTCAAGTATTTATCCTTTGTGTTACAAACAATCTAATTATACTCTTTTAGTTATTTTTAAAGGGATGATTAAATTATGTTTTGCTATAGTTACCGAGTTGTGCTAGCAAACACTAAGTCTTTTTCATTCATTGTTTTTTCTTTTTTTGAGGCAGGGTTGCCCAGGTTGGAATGCAGTGGCAAGACCTCGACTCACTGCAACCTCTGCCTCTTGGGCTCAAGCCATCCTCCCACCTCAGCCTCCCGAGTAGCTGGAACTAGCTGCACATGCCACCACGTCTGGCTAATTTTTGTATTTTTTGTAGAGACAGGGTTTTGCCATGTTGTTCATAGCTGGTCTCAAACTCCTGAGCTCAAGTGATACGCCTGATTCCACCTCCCACAGTGCTGGGATTACAGGCATGTGCCACCACACTCAGCTTATTCATTCTTTCTAATTTTTTATTGTATCCATTAAATATCTCCACTTACCCCCCACTTCTCCCACCACCTTCCGCAGCCTCTGGTAACCATCCTTCTACTCCTTATCTCCATGATTTCAACTGTTTTAATTTTTAGCTCCCACAAATAAGTGAGAACATACATTAACAAACAAAACAATAAATAGAACATTATATGCAAACCCTAATTTTGTTTTTGTTTTTTAAGACAAGGCTAGAGTGCAGTGGCACAATCATAGTTCACAGCAGCCTCGAGCTCCTGGGATCCTGGGCTCAAGCAATCCTTCCGCCTCAGCTTCCTGAGTAGCTGGGACCATAGGCATGAGCCACCATGCCTGGCTCATTTTTCACTTTTTTTTCTAGAGACAGTGTCTCACTTTGTTAGCCAGGCTTGTCTTGAGCTCCTAGGATCAAGTGATCCTCCCACCTCAGCCTCCCAAAGATAACAGGCATGAGCCACCATATCAAGCCAAACCTTAATTTTTAAATAGAATATCAACAACCTTAAAATGGCAACTCAGAATTTTTCACATTCTTTTTTTTTTTTTTTTTTTTTTTTTTGAGACAGAGTTTCATTCTTGTTGCCCAGGCTGGAGTGTAATGGCAAGATCTCGGCTCACTGCAACCTCCGCCTCCCAAGTTCAAGCGATTCTCCTGCCTCAGCCTTCCGAGTAGCTGGGATTACAGGCGTGCACCACCACGCTCAGCTAATTTTGTATTTTTAGTAGAGACAGGGTTTCTCCATGTTGGTCAGACTCATCTGGAACTCCTGACCTCAGGTAATCTGCCCGCCTTGGCCTCCCAAAGTGCTGGGATTATAGGCATGTAGAATTTTTCACATTCGTTATTAATTCTGTCCCTGGTACAGAAAATGTTCCAGAAGATCAAACAACATGGTAAAGGCTGAGGGGAGGGGAGGCCTGACAGCTGGAGGTAAGGGTGTAATGGGGAACATGCACATGGAGTGAGGTACAGTGGAATGCTATTGTCTCAAGAGCAAATTGTTAAATATTCAAGAATTTTGTGAGCCAGTTGCTAAACTCTTAGAAGCTTGAAATTTACCATAGTGGGAATGTTTACACCACAGAAATCAGCAAACACTACAAGTCAGGGTAATTTTCTTTTTCTCTTGTTTGTTTTTATGTTGAGACAGAGTCTCATTCTGTTGCCCAGGCTGGAATGCAGCACAACCTCCACCTCCCGGTCTCAAACTATTCTCATGCCTCAGCCTCCTGAGTGGCTGGGATTATAGGTGTATGCCACCACACCTGGCTAATTTTTGTATTTTCAGTAGAGAGGAGGTTTGCCATGTTGGCCAGGCTAGTCTTGAACTCATGAGCTCAAATGATCCACTCGCCTGGGCCTCCCAAAGTGCTGGTATTATAGGTGTGAGCCACTGCGCCCAGCCTCAGGGTGATTTTCTTTTCTGGAGAGCCATATCTCTAGCACACTACTAGGTGAAGGTAAAGCCACTGGAACTTAGAAATGTGCACAACGAGCTTCTAAAGTACGAATAATGCTTTCTTATAGAAAACCAACTGTTGGGAATTTAGCCCAGCAGACAAACGTGGATCTAAATGATCTTCAAGACATTCTTCATCTCTTTACTTTTATTAATAATCATAGTCCTCTTAAGAGGTTAAAGGTAGAAAGGAAACCATATATATTACTTACAGCGTTACATACTAGATATTAAATATGTATATTCTCCTTTTAAACATGCAAGACAAAAGTCATGGAATTATTGGAAGTCTTTACCAAAAGGGAAAGTTTTTCTTCAAAACTATTTTCTAGAATTGTATGTCTACAATAGTAAAAATTTGAGGAGGCCATAAATATAATTTCAAAAAATTAAAAATTATCTATTTGTCATTTAAAGATTATCAATGATTTTTAAAATTGTTTCCACTGGATTCCTCTTACACAATGATCAATAACATTTTAAACCAATATTTTACTGAGAACAAAATGAAAATCAATCAACTTGGAATCCAATAAATTCAAAAATGCGTTACTAGAATAGTTTTTTGTTAACATACTCCAATAAAGCTATAATCAACTTACATATCCTTTAGGCATGAGCTAAGTAATCACTCATAATACTGACATATACTTCTAGACTTCTTTCATTTTAGTTTCAGAAACTCAGTATTTTTCTGCTAAAATTATTTAAATAAAATTACAGTAGAAATATTCTAATTTATTTCAAAATAATTACTTAGCACTATGTTTACATAGAATTTTAATTTAAAATACTCAACTAATTTTAATAACATTATCATTGAATATATATAAAGTGTATTTACCTGATTTGACATAAGTGTGGAAACACAGCTATAAAATGCATCCAACTTTTCAGGTGTAATACCTTCTAGTGCCTCCTTCTTGGTAAAGATGTTTATAACCTTTGGATACCATGTATTCATTATCTTCTCTTCTGCTTTTCTAGCTTCTATTGATAGATCAGTTTTCAGTGATTCACAATCAATTGGACCTTTAGCTCTATTTATGAGAAAAAGAAATATGATTTGAAGCAAATGATACATATTGGTCTTAAAAAACATTTGTTGTGCCAGACGAGGTGGCTCACACCTGTAATCCCAACACTTTGGGAGGCTGAGGCAGGTGGATCATGAGGTCAGGAGTTCAAGACCAGCCTGGCTAACATGGTGAAACCCTGTCTCTACTAAAAAAAACAAAAATTAGCTGGGCGTAGTGGTGTGCACCTACAATCCCAGCAAGTTGGGAGGCTGAGGCATAAGAATTGCTGGAACCTGGGAGGCGTAGGTTCAATGAGCCGAGATTGCACCACCACACTCCAGCCTGGGTAACAGAGCAACACTCCATCTCAGGGAAAAAAACAAAAACTAAAACTAAAACACACAATTGTTGAAACAAGTAAGCTATATTGGTGGGGTTTTTTGTTTCGTTTTGTTTCTTTGTTTGTTTTGAGGCAGTCTCACTCTGTCCCCCAGGCTCAAGTGCGGTGGTGTCATCTCAGGTCACTACAACCTCTGCCTCCCAGGTTCAAGCGATTCTCCTGCTTCAGCCTCCCAAGTAGCTGGGACTACAGGCGCATGCCACCACACCCGGCTAATTTTTTTTTTCTTTGAGACAGTGTTTCACTCTTGTTGCAATCTCAGCTCACTGCAACCTCCACCTCCTGGGTTCAAGCAGTTCTCCTGCCTCAGCCTTCTGAGTAGCTAGGATTACAAGCATGTACCACCATGCCTGGCTAATTTTATATTTTTAGTAGAAACGGGGTGTCTCCATATTGGTCAGGCTGATCTCAAACTCTCAACCTCAGGTGATCCACCTACCTCCGCCACCCAAAGTGCTGGGATTACAGGCATGAGCCACTGCACCCAGCCTAATTTTTTGCATTTTTAGTAGAGATGCGGTTTCACCGTGTTAACCAGGATGGTCTCGATCTCCTGACCTCATGATCCACCGATCTCGGCCTCCCAAAGTGCCGGGATTACAGGCATGAGCCACCATGCCTGGCCAAGATATATTTTTTATATTCTAAAATCTAGAGAAAAATGTTGAAGATTAGGAATCAGTTTTTAAAATTATACAGTCAAAAATATAGACTCAAGCAAAGAGACATTCAAAGTTTAAATTTAATTAGTAAGTACAGGATTTTACCTAATTCCTGTGAAGTCCAACAAAGCTGTATCACCAAATGTTGTATAACCAAGGTCCAGGAGCATTTTCATAGTTGGATGAACAATGTACAAATTAGAGGATATTTGATTTCTTGCCTGCACATAGCTAGAATGCCAAGGATTAGAATAATCTAGGCCTCTGGAAAAGCAAAACACATGTCAAACATGATTAAAATAATATACCCTAAACTTTAGGAAATAATGTTTATAACATGAATTAATATTACAGTGAGAAAACTGGGGCTTGAGAAGAGGGAACTGTGGTCACTAATGGGAGCCTTAGGATATATGCATTTAATAAAAACACATCAAGAACTCAAAAGTGCGTTATCTTCAGAAAGAACAGAAATAATTTGTGAGTAAGGCTGACCGATGGGCCAGATCTGAGAACTCTGCTAACTTCCACTGTGCTTTAGTTCAGTCACTCCAGGTAAAGATGAAAGAACACAGTCCTTAGGACTGAAGAAAAGGGATGGAGAGATCTTTCTGGCATACACCAAATTTTACTTAAGACTAAGTTAAGCTATGCATTCACAAAGATCTCCCCAATTATGTATGCAGAACTAAACAAGCAGAGTGGAGAGGACACCTTTGGGGGAAAAACAAGAGTACCTTTTTTTTTTAGATGTGTTCAAAATGCCTTTGAGCATCACAATTGTAGACCTCAATCTAAGATCAGTTTATTTTTGATTTGTATGAAAAATTGAGGTACTCTTTTTAAAATAATTTACTCACACAGGGGATTCAGGCAAAGGACCTCTTTCATCTTCAAGCCATTTAACTGGTGGTTTCACAAGAACGCTCTGCACTAAAATACATAAATATATTATTGCTTCTTGAAAATCTCTGTACAACCTATTCATATCAATGTTTCTAACTTTTGATTTTGGATGTCATAGTTTACTGTGCATTAAAAGGAATGCAAGAAAAAACTCCTTTATTTGAAACAAAATCAAGTTCTTGGTACTATTTTGGCCTTACTTTAGAGGAAAGTTCAGATAAAGAAAAGCTTTAATAAGCTCTCAGTTTTTCGCATTCCATCTACTCAAAAGTCACCAGCATGGCTACTTAAAAAAATGTATTTCATGGTGGCTACCAGGGGCTGGGAGGATGTTGGTCACAGGCCACCAAATTTCAGTTAGATAGGAGGGAACAAGTTCAAGAGATTATACAGGATGGAGGCCAGGCACAGTGACTCATGCCTGTACAGTACTTTGGGAGGCCAAGGGGGGCAGATCACCTGAGGTAAGGAGTTTGAGACCAGCCTGGCCAACATGGTGAAACCCCGTCTCTACTAAAAATACAAAAATTAGCCAGACTTGGTGGTGTGTGCCTGTAATCCCAGCTATTCAGGAGGCGGAGGCAGGAGAATTGCTTGAACCCGGGAGGGGAAGGTTGCAGTGAGCCGAGATCACCAGTGTACTCCAGCCTGGGCGACAACAGCGAAACTTCATCTCAAAAAAAAGAAAAGAAACTATACAATATGGTGACTGGTTAATAACAATTTATTGTATTTTTGAAAATTGCCAAGAGTAGATTTTGTGTTCCTACCACACACAAAAAATGATAAATATGGGAAAAATGCATCTGTTAATTAGCTCAATTTAGCTACTCCACAATGTATACATATTTCAAAATATACTGTACATGATAAATATATACAATTTTTGTCAGTTTTTAAAAAGGAAAAAAGTTTTTCTAAAAATAGCAAAGATTATACCTTAATAAATCTTTCAAAACACATTAGTATTTTCTAGCAAACCTATAAATAGTGTAGCTAAAATCATAAAGACAAAGTAAAACATCAAAGAGATATTAGCTAATAAAAAAATACAAAAAGTACCCTTAAATTGTAAGGATGTTGACTTGAGTATAGGCTCAAAATAAAACCTTTAAATAAAAGTCATATGTGAGAAATACATATAGTTTAGGCCAGGCTGAGTGGCTCCCTATAATCCCAGCACTTTGGGAGGCCAAGGTGGGCACATGGCTTGAGCCCAGGAGTTCGAGACCAGGTTGGCCAACATGGTGAAACCCTATCTTTGCCAAAAAATTAAAAAATCAGCTGGGCATGGGGTGCATGCCTGAAGGTCCAGGTACTTGGAAGGCTGAGGTAGGGGAATCACTTCAACTCAGCAGGCGGAGGCTGCAGTGAGCTGAAATAGCAACCCTGCACTCCAGCCTGGACACAGTGATTCTGTCTCAAAGAATAAGAAAAGAAGAAAACAATAGATATCATTTAAATATATAGTTATTCATTTTAATTATTTCTATTTTTGATTCAATGGGGTTGGGGAGAAGCAAAGGTGAAAGAAGCTTGGTGTGTGTTAAATGCTACTTACCCAAGTATCTCTTCATGCTGTTTTCAAAGTCACTTGACACCTCATTTATGAGACTTTCAAGGAGCTCTTCTCTTTCTTTCCCTTCCTTTAAAGACTCAGGTATCAGCCTTAACATGTGATCCAGCCATTCCTGCTGAATAGGTACTATAGGACTACTTTCTACACATTGCTTCATATAAATATAGTTGAACTGGGAACATAATAAGAAAAAATTAAATGTTCTGCATGGTTGTAGCATTTCAGTGTAACTCCTGAGCTTTCCTTCCTAAGATAACATTTTTTCAGATTAAAAATAATCTGAAAAATAACATTTTCAGAATAAAAACCACTTAATCCAAAAGTACACCCTACAAATAAACCATTTTATCTTTTTCTTTACGATGAATTCTTGCCAAATTAATATTCTTAATAGAGTCTTCATTTTCTCAAGGCAAAACAAAGATTATCTAACTTATTATTCCTTATTATCTAACTTATTATTATAATATATCCACTGATTCAACAAATATTCAGACATTGTTCTAAATGCTGAGTATATAGTAGCTGAACAAAACAAAGCCTATGCTCTCTTGGAGATTATATTCCAGTGCCATAGTAGTATAATATAATTTCATAAATTCTTTCATAAGAATGGTCTGACTAAAAATAGACATGAATAAATGAAAAGACACTTGATCTTAGTAAAGACATTTTAATGTCATGAAAATTTCAGTTTTCCCAAAATTAATTTAACACAATGTCAATAAAAATATCTACATACATTTTTATGGAATTAGGTAAGTTGATCCTAAAGTTCATGTGGAAAAATAAACATGCAAGAATAACCAAGAAAACCCTGAGAAAGAAAATCTGCAATGGAAAGCTAGCCCTAGGAGACATTAGAACATACCAGAAAGCCTGTTGTAGCACAGGTGTATGAATAGACAGACCAGTGGAAAACAAAAAAAGTCAAAAAATAGACCAATATATCAGAAAATTTAGCACATGATAAACATGGCATCTCAAATCACTAGGTTTTAATAACTACTTCTGGAACAACTGGTTAACCATTTGGAAAAAGATAAAATCCACACACATGAATAAACTCCAGAATTTAACTTAAACAATGAAATTATATACAAGGATCAAGAAGAAAAACATAGATGAAGTATTTTATAACTTGAGTATAGGAAAAACCTTTCTATCTACGATTCAAATACGAGATACAAAAAAAATCAAATGATAGATTAATTTTCACTACATAAAAACATAAATGTTTGCATAACAAAAACAATTTAAAAAGAAAATTGACAATCTGGCAGAAAATATTTGCAACATAGGTCTCAGACAAAGTATAAAGAATGCTTTAAAATTTAGGTGATGGGTGAACCTTAAGGACATTATGCTAAGTGAAATAAGCCAATCACAATAAGACAAGTATTGCATTATTCCACTTATATGAAAAATGGAGGAGTTAAATTTATAGAAACAGAAAACAAAATGGTAGCTACCAAGGGGTATGGGGAAGAGGAAGTTGTTATTTAATAAGTACAGAGTTTCAGTTCTGCAAGACGAAAATGTTCTGGAGATTCGCTGCACAACAATATGAAACTACTACTAAACTGTGCTTGCTTTGGCAGCACATACACTAAAATTGGAACGATAAGAGAAGATTAGCATGGCCCCCGTGCAAGGATGACACACAAATTCATGAAACATTCCATATTTTTGAAACAATAAATACTGGCAAGCTGTGGAGAAAAAGGAATGCTTTTACACTGTTCATGGGAATGTAAATTATTTCAACCATTGTCGAAGACAGTATGGTGATTCCTCAAGAATCTAGAACCAGAAACAGCATTTGATCCAGGAATCCCATTACTGAGTATATACCCAAAGAAATATAAATCATTCTACTACAAAGACACATGCACACATGTTTATTGCAGCACTATTTATAATAGCAAAGTCATGGAACCAATCTAAATGCCCATCAATGATAGACTGGATAAAGAAAATGTGGTACAGATACACCATGGAATACTACACAGCCATAAAAAGGAATGAGATCATGTCCTTTGCAGGGACATGGATGAAGCCGGAAGCCATCATCCTCAGCAAACTAACACAGGAACAGAAAACCAAATACCGCAAATTCCCACTCCTAAATGGGAGGTGAACAATGAGAACACATGGACACAGACAGGGGAACAACACAAACCAGGGCCCCGTAGTGAGGTGGAGGGCAAGGGAAGGGAACCTAGAGGATGGGCCAGTAGGCGCAGCAAACCACCATGGCACACGTATACCTATGTAACAAACCTGCATGTTATGCACATGTATCCCAGAACTCAAATTTTTTAAAAAAATTTTTTAAAGAAAATACTACTAAACTGTACCCTTAAAAATGGTTAAGATGGGCCGGGAGCGGTGGCACATGCCTTAGTCCCAGCTACTTAGGAGGCTGAGGTGGGAGGATCGCTTGAGCCCAGGAGTTCTGGGCTGTAATCTATGCTGATCCGGTGTCCGCACTAGGTTCAGCATCAATATGGTGACCTCCAGGGAGTGGGAGACCACCAGGTTGCCTAAGGAGGGGTGAACCGGCCCAGGTTGGAAACGGAGCAGGTCAAAACTCCGGTGCTGATCAGTAGTGGGATCACGCCTGTGAATAGCCACTGCACTCCAGCCTGGGCAACATAGTGAGACCCCGTCTCAAACAAATAAAAATTTAAAAATTTTAAAAAAAGGTTAAGATGGTTTTATGTTATGTGTATTTTTCCACAATTTGTAAACATTTAGGGGAAAATAACACCAAAACTACAACAGAAAAATGGGCAGAAGATATAAACCAACATTTCACAATAAAAATATAATCAAAGGCTAGGTGCAGTGGCTCATGCCTGTAATCCCAACACTTTGGGAGGCCAAGGTGGGTGGATCGCTTGAGGCCAAGAATCCAAAGAATCCAAGAATCCAGCCTGGCCAACAAAGTGAAACCCTGTCTCTGCTAAAAATACAAAAAAGTAGCTGGGTGTGGTGGCGGGTGCCTGTAATCTCAGCTACTCAGGAGGCTGAGGCAGGAGAATTGCTTGAGCCTATGAGGCAGAGGTTGTAGTGAGTTGAGATTGCTCCATTGCACTCCAGCCCAGGCGACAGTGTGAGACTCCATCTCAAAATAATAATACTAATAATGGCACCTAAACCATATTTTAAAATGTATAATCTTATTCATAATTACAGAAAGCAAATTTAAACTACCCTGAAATAGCATCTGTCACGTATCAGATTGACAAATTTTTTTTTAAATATGACCCCCACATTCTTTTGTGAAACTATGGGGAATCAAACACTCTCATAAATTGCTAGCACATTTTGGAGAGAAATTTTGCAATATCTAACAAGACTACATATTGACCCAGAAGTCCCACTTAAAGAAATTAAAACTATACCTCCAACAGTATGAAAACACACATATACAAGGTTATTCATTACAGCAAAATACTGGAAACATTTAAGAGTGGCAGATGCATACATTGGTGTTCTGTGCAGCAATACTGAAAAATGAAGAAGATTGATATGGAGCGATTTCTAGGATAAATTATTGAGTTAAAAACAAAATGCGAGGAGGCTGAGGCAGGAGAATTGCCTGAACCCAGGAGGTGGAGGTTGCGGTGAGCCAAGATTGCGCCATTGCACTCCAGCCTGGGTAACAAGAGCAAAACTCCATCTCAAAAAAAAAAACAAACAAACAAACAAAAAAATGTGGCCAGGTGTGGTGGCTCACACCTGTATTCCCAGCACTTTGGGAGCCAACGTGGGCAGATCACGAGGTCAAGAGATTTAGACCATCCTGGCCAAATATGGTGAAACCCCATCTCTACCAAAATACAAAAAAAAAAAAAATAGCTGAGTGTAGTGGTGTGCACCTGTAGTCCCAGCTACTCGGGAGGCTGAGGTAGAATTGCTTGAACCTAGGAGGCGAAGGTTGCAGTGAGTTGAAATCGCACCACTGCACTCCAGCCTGGGTGACAGAGTGAGACTCCATCTCAAAAAAAGAAAAAAAAAAAACAGAGCAAGAGTACCTATAGTATGATGTATTTTGTGTAAGATAAAAGGAAATAAGAAAACATACCTGTTCATTTGTGGGAAAAAAACACACACACAGAAGGATAAATCAAAAATTAATGAGATTGGTTATATGAAAGAGTGGCTTGGAACAGGTAGAAAGTATGGGGGCATAGGAACAGGGGAGAAGGGATGAGAGATGCTTCTTTGAGGTGTACTTTTGGTATAGTTCTGATTTTAAACCTTGCTGTTGTTTCACATGCTCAAAGTATAAGTAAAAAATATCAACACAAATGGGGGAGAAAAGAAGCTCCAAATGAAAACTAACAAATCAATGAACCTACTTGAATTTCAAGTTATTAATAATTACCTAGCTGAAAACATATTAATAATTACCTACTGAACAGGAGTGTAGAACCAATATTGAACACAATATTTTAACCATATATCTTTATGCTAAGAATAAAAAACTATAGATGAATATTAAATTATGGTGAACAGGTTTGTTTTTCACAGTAGCATGAGTTAGCAATTTTGAAATTATTTATATATACTCTAGGATTTAACAAAATAAGTAAACCTTGTGGATAATGGATGAAAGCCAGATTCCCCACTGTCAGAGACAGGAGCTATGCATAGAGAAAGGGCAACAGGCTAGAATGAACCCTGCGATGTTGAACTGGAATAGGAGGTATCAGTATGAATCCATGGTTTTTGAGACAGAGAGAGAGAGAAAGAATTATTTTCTAGATCTTTCTGCTGAGAAAGCCAGGAAGCAATGACACTCAGTATCGAGGAGCACATCTAACACACATACCATGGTTTCTAACTACCATACGCTACCAAAAGGAGCCAAAAATCCCAGAGAAATGACTGATTCCAGGGCTAGAATAGAAAAAGTATATATAACACGATCCTGGAACATCTTATTATGCCAAAAAGTAAGGATGTGTTCAAAGAATGATGAGATATGTAAAAAAAGATGAAAGAGTCAACTTGAAGGGCTCTCACTGG
This sequence comes from Aotus nancymaae, assembly GCF_030222135.1. NCBI lineage: Eukaryota > Metazoa > Chordata > Mammalia > Primates > Aotidae > Aotus > Aotus nancymaae. The sequence continues at coordinate 32,028,619 of NW_026988482.1, forward strand.
CCAAATATGGAACAACTGAACTTCAAAACTAATAATAATAAAGCCAGCTCACTGTGGCTCATGCCTGTAATCCCAGCTACTCAAGAGGCTGGGGTGGGAGCATGGCTTGAGCCCAGGGCTTCAAGGCTGCAGTGAGCTATGATCACAACACTGTTCTCCAGCCTGGACAACAGAGCAAAACCTCATCTCTAAAAACTAATCATAGTAATTATTAATAATACATTCTAACTTAATGGCTAAAATAAAAATCCATAGTCCACACTGATATAAATAAACAAATGGATGAAGAAAAAAATTAGAAGTTCTTTCTTACTATAGAATTCCAACTAAAAAATGTAAAAGAAGTGATTAAAAAAATTACTATTTGGCAACTATCATAGTAATCATTGTTACAGACAAAGATGTTAATATTATGGGAACAGATAAAGCATACAGGGGATTTCTTGGTACTCTTTTTTGCAACTTTTCTGTATGTCTAAAATCATTCTGATATAAAAAGATGTTTTTAATGTATAGCCTAGATGGACATTTTTTCTTTTGTATCTTACCTTTATTTTTTTTCAATTAGTTGCTCACTCAAAATTCTTACAGAAAGACATTTTCTATGCCCACTCCATTAATGTACTGCTTAATCTTAAAAGTCTCGTGATTGTCCCCAGTCCCTCACTGTATCAATGGGCTGACCTTTGTCTAGCATTGAACTTGGTCCTCTTCCTACTCCAGCTCATCCCTCCTCTCTAGAGGATCTTAGTGTCACCAATTACCCTACAAAATCAGGCCAAAGCTTAAGAGTTGTCCTTGGTTCCTCTTTTTCTCACCCCCCACATGCACTCTATCTGCAAGTCCTGTCACATCTACACCCAAAATATGAGTCTAACAATTTCTCTCTAGCTCTATTGCTATCACTCTAGTCTAAACTACCATTCTCTCTCACCTAGACTGTTAATCTTGTACAACTGGTTCTTCCTTTATATTCCTGCCGTACCCACAATCCATCTTCTAAAGAATCTTAGTGGGCTTTTTTATTTAATTGTCAAAGTGACTTTTCAACATTAAATCAATTTATGTTATCCCCATGGGCAGAATCCTTCAGTGAGTTCTAATTGTCACTTTGAGTAAAATCCAAGCACCTTACCACAGCCTACAAGGCCCTCGTATCTGGCTCCTGACTCTCTTTTCAAGTTTATTTTATACCTTCCCACGAGCTCAGTCAGCATGCTCTGGTCAAGCTGGAACATACCAAGTTGTTTTCTCCTTCAGGTAACTTAAACTCAGCTGTTCTCTCTGTTGGGAAATTCTCAACCCCAGGTCCTTCCATGGCTGGCTCCTTTATACCATTCAGGTTTCATAAATGTCACCAACTCAGGAACGCCTTCTCTAACCACCTGCCTGATAAGGCCCCACTCCCTCACCAGTCACTATCTATCATACTGCCCTGTATTTCCTTCACAGTACTTATCACAATTTTATTTATTAAGTGAAATAAATAGAAAAATTTTATTTATTATATGTCTTCATCATTAAAGTATAAGCTTCATAAGGGCTATATGTCCATCTTGTCCCACAATCTTCAGCTTCCAGCACAGGATCAAGTATAGGTATTTATTAAGTATCTCATGAATAAATAAATTATACAAAGATGATATTTTCTCAATACCCCAAACTATAGCAGTTCTAGAAAGCAGGTCATGGTCAAGCTCTGAAATATTATATAGAAAATTAAGCTTGAATAAAATTACTATATGACCATATAATGAAAGGAAATTTATTGAATGTGTTTTTCTGTGGGAAAAAAAAAAGAAAAAAGGAAATTTAAATTCATTATTCTAATTATGTATCTTTAGCTTATGCCTCTTTAAAACTATTTCATCTCCTAAAATAAAAATGTTTAATCCTTAGAATTAAAGTATACAATCTTCCTTAGCAAAACGCTGCCTGTCTTTTCTAAATCAAATGATGTACTTTCAAAATCTTTCGTGAAAGCTTCCTAGGCCAGCACGGTTGGCTCATGACTGTAATCTCAGCACTTTGGGAGGTGGAAGCAGGTGGATCCCTTTCAGCTCAGGAGTTAGAGACAAGTGTGGGCAACATGGAGAAACCCCATTTCTATAAATAAATAAATAGCCAAGTGTGGTGGCTCACACCTGTAGTTCCAGCTCCTCAGGAGGCTGAGGCTAGAAGATCACTTGAGCCTGGGAAGCAGATGTTACAGTAAGCCCATATCACTCCCCTGCACACCAGCCTGGGTGACAGAGTGAGAAACTATCTCAAAAAACAGAAAAAAAAAATTTTTTTTTAACCTTTCTATTTTATGCCCTCACTGTAGTCTCTTCATACTTCTATCATAACAGCTGTTATATTTTACTGAACATGTGTTTTTATATTTATTCATTCATCAATCATTCATTAAGTAACTATTTTTGGTGCTTGACAGCATAGTAGTTGATTAAGAAGCAACTTCTGCCCTGGTGCGGTGGCTCACACCTGCAATCCCAGCACTTTGGGAGGCTGAAGCAGACCGATCACTTGAGGTCAGGAGTTTGAGACCAGGCTGGCCAACATGGTGAAACTCTGTCTCTACTAAAAAATACATAAATTAGCCAGGCATGGTGGCGTGTGCCTGTAATCCCAGCTATTTGCAAGGCTGAGGCATGAAAATTGCTTGAACCCAGGATGCAGAAGTTGCAATGAGCTGAGATTGCCCCACTGCATTCCAGCCTGGGTGACAGAACAAGACTCAAAACAAGAAGAAGAAAAAAAGAGCCACAGTTGGCCGCTGTGGTCAAGACAAGGGATGAAGTTCTGATCAAAGGCTAGGACAAGAAAATGACTGATTTGAGAACTATATAGGGCTCTTGGGGACTAAGTATATGGGAGGGAGGTAGTTATGGAGGGGGAAAAAAGAAGTTCAGATTCAGATTTTTAAGCGTGAGTAACCAGATAGAAGGTGATAATAACAACTACAATAGAAAATGAGGAAAAGGAGTCTTATGAAGGAAGCTTGTGGGGTCATTTTTTTTTAACATGTTGAATCTGAGATATTTGTGCAGAAAAGTCTCTGGGAGTCCTCTACATATGGAAGGTAGTTGAAATCAGAAAAGGAGAGAATCATCCAGGGAGATTCAAGGAAAGAGAAGAGTGGCTACAAGCCAGTCAAGGAAGAGGAACCCACGGAGATGACAGAGAAATAATGAAGAATGAGATGAATAAACGTAAGGGAATGTTAGAAAGGAAATAAATGGTGTGTGGTGTCGAAAGTCAGCTGAAATTGTCACTGTTTTTTATTTCAGCCATTCTAATAGGTATGTAGTGAAAACGAATCATGGTTTTCATTTGTATTACCATAATGGCTAATGATGTTGAGTATCATTCGCCATCCACATATCCTCTATGGTAAAATGTCTGTTCATATCATTCTTTTTTTGGTGGTGGGGGGAGGTTAAACTGCACTTTATTTGTTACTCTAACTTTTTTTTTTTTTTAATGCAGCAGTGTGGAGAGAGCTAACATTATTTTTTAACTGCTCAACCATAAGCATGCAAAAAGTTCTCCTCTGAATTAAACTGCTTCCACAACCTGTTGTACAGAAATGAGTAAATTAAAAAAGTGATTCAATTTAGAGTTCTCTCCTTTTTTTATAGCACACACCACAGAGGTAGAAAGGACCATCTTTAATAAATTACCTTATTAATTGCAGAGAATTTCTGAAAATAAAACTACAAAATGCTAAACCAAGCCTTTGATGGGTCCCAAAGGACCACAGATCCATCGACTCCTATTTAAAGAATTAATTCCCTGGAGTGTTCTAGCCTTTGTAGGGCACTTGACAACAAGATCCACCAGGGCTCTGAACACCTGCACTAAGAAGCCTTCTAACCACTCTCATTTACCGATTCTTTGGACCACCCAGTCTTGATGGCAGAGAGGGCAGCGATTGTTCTGTTTCGCCCACAGGGACATGCAGTAGATGTGGAAGGAATGATTACATTCTCCCCAGACCACAACACTGTCTTCTTGTTCGTTTTCAGCTTGATATCTAAGACAGGCATCCATCACCTGGACTCTGCAGATGGCGTGCGTATCGAACTCCACGTCCCAGCTCCACATGGCCAATGCGTTCCACTTCTTGAGAGAGAACATCTTGCTGCCTCCCAACCTGGAGCCTGTGCTCCGGGAGTGAAAGGACAGGGCGCAGAGTTCCTCACCTTCTTCCACGTGGGCCATGGTGGCGCCGCGGAGCCTTTGGGTTGGGGAAGACCGGCAGCTATGGCGGCTCTGTGGGGCCGCCCGACGGGCCGCAGCGCCGCCACATCTTTCTTTTACCCATTTTATTTTTCTTTTGTTTTTTGAGACGGAGTTTCGCTCTTGTCACCCAGACTGGAGTGCAGTGGCACATCTCGGCTCATTGCAACCTCTGCCTCCACGGTTTAAGTGATTCTCCCGCCTTAGCCTCCCAAGTAGCTGGGATTATACCCAGCTAATTTTGTATTTTTAGTAGCGACGAAGTTTCACCATGTTGGCCAGGCTGGTTGCAAACTCCTGATCTCAGGTGATCTGCCTGCCTTGGCCTCCCAGAATGCTGGATTACAGGCATGAGCCACTGCGCCTGGCCATTTTTACCCATTTTCTAATCAGATTTTTTTGTTTTTATACTGTTGAGTTTTAAGAGTTCTTTATATATTCTAGATACAATTCCTTTGTCGGATAGGCAATTTGTGAATATTTTCTCCCAGTGTGTAGCTTGTTTTTTCATCCTCTTAACAGGGTCTTTCACTGAGCAATCGCTTTTAATTTTGATGAAATCTAATTTATTCAGTGTTAAAAATTTCTCTGGATTGTGCTTTTGAGATCACACCTAAGAATTCTTTGCCTAGGCTGGGTTTTTCTAAAAGTTTTATAGTTTGTTTCTCCTATGTCTTTTTCTAATTTTTTAAATAGTTTTACATTTTACATTTACACCTATGATCAATTTTTAGTGAATTTTTGTACAAGGTGGGAGGTTTAGGCTGAGTTTTTTTTATTTTATTTTATGGATATCCAATTGCTTTCTTCCATTCCTTGAAAAGACTATTCTTCCTCCACTGAATGATTTTTGCAACTTAGTCAAAAATCAGGGGCATGGTGGCATGCTCTTGTAATCCCAGCTACTCGGGAGGCTGAGGCAGGAGGATCACTTGAGCCCAGGAACTCAAGATCAGCCTGAGCAGCAAAGACAGACCTCCATCTCTAAAATAATAATAGTAATAATAAAAATCAGTTGGCTATACTAGTGTTGGGTCTATTATTTCTGTGTCACCTATTCTGTTCCACTGACCAAAGTGTTTTGTTTTGTTTTGTTTTGAGATGAAGTTTCACTCTTGTTGCCCAGGCTGGAGTGCAATGGCGCGATCTCAGCTCACCGCAACCTCTGCCTCAAAGGTTCAAGCAATTCTCCTGCCTCAGCCTCCCGAGTAGCTAGAACTACAGGTGCCCGCTACTACATAGGATTACAGGTACCCGCTACTACATCCAACCCACCCTAAACATAGGGTTTCACCATGTTGGCCAGGCTGGTCTTGAACTCCTGACCTCAGGTGATTCGCCCACATCATCCTCCCAAAGTGTTGGGATTACAGGTGTAAGCCACTGCACCCAGCCCTAGAGTTTTTTAAAAAGAAAAGTGGAGGACAGGGAACCCCAGTGCAGTGGCTCACGCCTGTAATCCCAGCACTTTGAGAGGCCATGGCAGGCGAGATCACCTGAGGTCAGGAGTTCAAGACCAGTCTGGCCAACATGGTGAAACCCTGTCTTTACTAAAAATACCAAAAATTAGCAGGCACCTGTAATCTCAGCTACTCGGGAAACTGAGGCAGGAGAATCGCTTGAACCCGGGAAATGAAGGTTGCGGTGAGCAGAGATCACACCACTGCACTCCAGCCTGGCTGACAGGAGATTCTGTCTCAAAAAAAAAAAAAAAAAAGACAGGTGGAGGTCTAAGAGAGAAAGAAGTATAGAAAAAATATCCTTTGGCTGGGCTGGGTGGCTCACACCTATAATCCCAGCACTTTGGGAGGCTGAGGCAGGTGGATCACCTGAAGTCAGGAGTTCGAGGCCAGCCTGGTGAACATGGTGAAACCCTGTGTCTACTAAAAACACAAAAATTAGCTGGGCTTGGTGGCACATGCCTGTAATCCCAGCTACACGGGAGGCTGAGGCAGGAGAATTGCTGGAACCCGGGAGACAGAGATTGCAGTGAGCCAAGATTGCGCCACTGCACTCAAGCCTGGGTGACAGAGTAAGACTCTGTCTCAAAAAAAAAGAAAAGAAAAAATATCTTTTGAATTTGGCAGTTAGTGGTTACTGATGACATTCATGATGAAGTGATGGAATTCCTAGAAGCCTTATTGCCAAGAGCAGTGGGCTCAGGAGTGAATGACTGTATGCCTGGCTAGGAACACTGAGGATACTAAACACACACACACAAATATTAAATACATTTGGCAATTTACACACTAAATATTTATTAATGTGTTGGGGTTGTTGTGTATCAGTAACTATACCTAGTAAAAAGGAAAATCCACATCCGAAGTCTCCAGAAACGTTGGGCAGCCAGGTAAGGAGGAAGAAGAGCATTTAAAAAAGCCAAAACCAAAACCAGGAAAAGCTAAAAAAGAGTTTCTTCCAAATATCTGGAATTCATAGAGGCTGAATGAATTCACATCTTTAGCCTCTATCCCCAAAGTGAATTTTAAGAGACTTAAGAAGCTTATACCCCACCTGAAAACATGTTGCATGATTTCCTCTTTCACGTATCCAGCTCCATACATTTCTCCATATGTTTACTAGCAGATTATTTTGCTAGTAAAGAAATTTTAGATGGTTTCATCTTTCCACCAATCACATCATAGTCTCCTGTTGTCACTCATGCAGTCAGTCTCTCTCTCTCTCTTGTTTTTTTAAATTCTCTAGTACCTAGCATGTGGCTAGCATATAATAGATTCTCAATACATATTTGCTGAGTGGCTACTATATCATTATATCAATATTAAAATACTCAATTATTACCCTAATAAAAAAGGAAGATACATTTCCTTTATAACTGCCACTCTGAATTTTTTTCAGTTGTTTGGAATAATAAAAATATTTACATAATTAATCTGCAAATAATGAATGGCAACAAAAATGTAATTCTTAAAACCCATATTGGCTGGGCACAGTGGCTCACACTTGTAATTCTAGCAATTTGAGAGGCCAAGGTGGGAGGATCACTTGAGCTCAGGAGTTCAAGACCAGCCTGGGCAACATAGTGAAATCTCATTTCTACAAATAATTTTTAAAAATTAGCTGAGCAGGCCAGGCACGGTGGCTCACGCCTGTAAGATCACAAGGTCAGGAGTTGGAGACCAGTCTGGCCAATATGGTGAAACCCCGCCTCTACTAAAAACACAAAAATTAGCTGGGCATGGTGGCGGGCGCCTGTAGTCCTAGCTACTCCAGAGGCTGAGGCAGGAGGATAGCTTGAACCTGGGAGGTGGAGGTTGCAGTGAGCTGAGACGGTGCCACTGTACTCCAGTCTGGGTGACAGACCGAGACTCCGTCTTAAAAAAAAAAAAAATTAGCTGAGCATGGTAGCATGTGACTGTAGTTTCAGCTACTCAGGAGGCTGAGGTGGGAGGACTGCTTGAGCCCAAGTGGTGGGGCTGCAGTGAGCTGAGATCACACCACTGCCCTCCAGCCTGGGTGACAGAGCAAAACCCTGTCTAAAACAAAAAAGTCCATATTGCCATGCTGTTGTTCATGACATGTTTGTTCCCTTGGGAAGAGAAGATAAAAATCTCAGTTTCTAAATTTATCTCTTTTCTAGAATGGGACTTAGCAGGTGGTCTTAGAAGAAACTACTTTGCAATAATTTCTTTGAACATTTTCAAAACAAGAAATATAAAAACTTGAACTCACTCCTTTTTTTTTCATTTCACTGTTCATCTGTCAAAAACAAACAAACAAGATATAATTAAATCAAGGAGAACATTTTAATATTAATTTAAATTGTTTAAAAATTAAATATAGTTTAAAATATATCTATGATTCCTTTTAAAAACATTAGTTATATTGAGATTGTCTTAACTACAAATTAAAAGGATAGAAGGATAAACATTTTAAAGAGAAAACAAAGACTTACAGTTTGAGGATAATCAGGGGGTGGTAATAGAGGTGTTCTTTTATCCAGTGTTCTGTCTAAATTTCTTTTGGCTCCATCAGTTCTGAAATTTATAGTTAGAAATATGACTCTCTTGATAACATTAGCATAAGTTACTAAAACATTACAATTTGAGAATTCTTCCAACTATACTAAGAGATAATCAAGAGTTATCTTACTGAATTTTTTATAAGAAACAAATCCCAATAGACATTATCAATGAGACTTTAATTTTTAAATAATTCATACATGTATAACAGGGTGAGAATAAAAATCAAATTTTTTCAAATATAACTTACTGATCATTTAAAAATGAATCCCAATGCATAGTAGGCCTTTATATATATTATCTCTGTTCAAATGTCTGTCAGTCTATCAAAGAAGCCTCTCCCCACCCCCTATATTAATAAGTAGCACCTCCTTCACATCCATCCATTTTATCCTCACTTATCTTGCTTCAAAGCACTTACCATCGTTTGATATAGTATATTTTGTAGACTGTTTTATTCATTGTGGCTATCTTCAGTGCCCAGAACAGTACCTGGCACATAGTAGCTGCTCAAGAAAGAGTTTACCTTTGGCCAGGCATGGTGGCTCATGCCTGTAATCCTAGCACTTTGGGAGGCCAAGGTGGGCAGATTGCCTGAGCTCAGGAGTTAGAGACAAGCCTGGGAAACATGTTGAAACCCTGTCTCTACTAAAATACAAAAGAAATTAGCCGCACGTGGTGGCATGCACCTGTAGTCCCAGCTACTCGGGATGCTGAGGCAGGAGAATTGCTTGAACCCAGGAGACAGAGGTTGTAGTAAGCCAAGATCGGGCCACTGCACTCCAGCCTGGGTGACAGAGCAAAACTCTGTCTCTAGCAAAAATAAATAAATAAATAGTTTACCTTCAAAACTGTTTATAGATCTTTTTCATCCATAAGATATACTTTTCTCCTTAAATTAAGTTGTATAATCCATTAATCTGTCAACAAATATTTATTGAATGCCTACATTATGCAAATCACAACACTAGATCCTATTAAAATATAACAACAAATCTCAAGGACCGATGAACTGATTAGGTGAGAAGAAAAAAACAGAGTGCCATATAGGTACCCTGTGGTTCAGAGGGGGGACAAGTTCACTTCCATCTGTGAAGGCCACATACACATGTTAGCATTAGCAATGAACTTTAAATGGAAGAGGATTTCAGATGAAGACATAGTTTTCCTGGGATCTAAAAAAACAAAGACCTCAAGAAACAGCAAGGCAAGGAAAGGATCAAAGGGGAAACAAGGAAGCAGGGGTCGTTCAATCCACCCAAAGGTGACAGTGTCAAGTAGAGATAAGTCTGGAGAAGTGCGTTGAAACATCCAGCTAAAGGTCTCAAAAACAAACTCTTTAATACAATAGACAATAGGAAGTAATCGAGAGGCTTTGAGGATAGAAACGTATATAGGAAGACAAATCTAACGGTCTACAAGGCCAGATATACTAGAAGAAATGACCAAAGGAAAAAGCATACAAGGGAAAGAAAAGAGAATTCAGAAAAGCTTGGAGCATGTCAAGTATGACAGGAATGAGGAAAAATAACAATTGGATGAGCAAAGGAGATACCCATCAGATAGGTAAGAGGAGAACCAAAAAAAATCTGAAGAAAAGGGTGTCCACTGGAGCCATAAAACCAGACTTATAAACAGCATACAGACAAGGACCATGTCTATTTTGCTCACTGCTCTCCCCACAATAGTATCCATCAAGGCATAGAAGCTCAATAAGAATCTGTTGAATGAATGATCAGAATAGCATATTTGGAAATGATCTTGCATGTCTAGTTTAGTACTCTACCTGATAGATGAATTTTCTCAGCAATATCAAGCTGTACCCATGGTACTCCAGGGGCACAGCATGAGAGTACCAATGAGAGTACTGTGAAATGGGTGAGGGTGTTGGAAGAGAGGTGGCAGTCATCACTTTATTTTTTAAATTTTTGTAGGTACATAGTAGGTGTATATATTTATGGGTTACATGAGATATTTTGATATAGGCATGTTATGTATAATGATCATATCAAAGTAGATAGGGTATCCATCACCTCAAGCATTTATCCTTTGTGTTTCAAACAATTCAATTATACTCTTTTAGTTATTTTTAAATGTACAATTAAATTATTTATATTATAGTCACCATGTCGTGCTAGCAAATACTACTTATGTCCTACTTATTCTTTCTTTCTTTGTACCCATTAACCATCCCCAATTTCTCCCCCTCAATCTTCCCCACTACCCTTTCACAGCCTCTGGTAACCATTCTTCTACTATCTCCATGAATTCAAAGAGTTTAATTTTTAGCACCCACAGATAAGTGAATGAGTTTAATTTTTAGTGCCCACAGATAAGTGAAAGCATGCAACGTTTGTCTTTCTGTGCCTAGCTTATTTCACTTAACATAATGACCATCCATTGTGGGTCAAGATGGTCAGGGGGAGACCTATGCTAATTCTAGCTAAATAATTATAAGCTTGCTTGGCTCAGAGTACACTCAAGTTTATACACCAAACTAAACTATATTATTGGCGCAGTTAATTGGAAATCAAGCGGCAACAGGAGGCCTAAGGTAAAGACCATCAGAGAGTGCAGTAACACGGGGAACACCTCGGGGTGGCTGCAGAGCAGGCAATACTGCTCTGGTCCCATGAATGCCTTCTCAACATGGAGACTGCATGAGGGCCTTGTAAAGAGGGCTTATGCAAAAAAAAAAAAAAAAAAGAGGGCTTATGCAAAGATCTCAGAGAAGGGAGGTGACCTCTGCTCACAAGATCTGGGAGGGTCTTTGCAGATGGGAGCTGGCAAGGAGAAAAGCCTTGAAGGGCAGAGATCACGGAACGCCTCAGGCTCTGCCTAGGTTTTCGGAATATGGAGTAATTTTAATTAAAAGCCCCCTGACGCACTGGGTGTGGTCAAACCAGGTGGCTCCTCATCCCCTATACTTCTGATGCAGCTGCACCCTGATAACAATTGGTGATAAACTCAGAGTACTAGTTTAGCATGTCTTAGAAGGATCTCAAGTGCTCTTCCCCCTCCCCACAACTTACCCGCTCCTCCACCCCCTCTTCCACGCCCATAAGATCGATGAGATTATGCACACAATAAAAGTGTTTGGAACCCAGAGCTCAGGCCCAACTCAGTTCCCATGCTTGTGTTGGTCCCCTGGACCCATGCTGTAACTTCTACTCTTGTGTCTCTGTCTTTATTTCCTTTTCTCAATCCCTTGTCACCGCTGGGACTAAGGGCACCCACGTATGGGGTTGGGACTGGTACCCAACAATCCATGTTGTTGCAAATGATAGGTTCTCATTCTTTTTTATGGCTGAATGGTACTCCATTATGTATATGTACCACATTTTCTTTATCCATTCATCTGAGTTTTTTGTTTTTGTTTTGTTTTCTTTTTTTAAAGCAAGTTTATTAGAGAAGTAAAGAAACAAAAGAATGGCTACTCCATAGACAAAACAGCCTGATGAGAACAAATCTTGATGTGTGTGATGAATTATATATTGTTTACTGAGAAACAATGGCAAGGAACACCAAGTAGTCCCCAGGCAGAAAACTGCTCAGGGCGTCATAGAATAGTAAACAATATGTACCAGTCATGAACTAGTTAAACCAGTTCTTAAAACATAGGATACGTGACCCTGCCCCCATTGTTCCCTCCAAGAATGTTTTCTAGTTTATTTTTAATTAGTAGTGAACAGGCACTAGCTGCCTGCCTAGTTAATCTTTATTCTATGAAAAAACATAGAACACCTGCTCTTTAAAAATAATCACTTGTTCACAAAAAATAAATACGTGGGTCAGAGTCTGCTCTGGGCCTTTCAGCTGAGAATGCTGTCAGCCCCCTGATGTCCCACTTTGATTCTCTTTTGCTCTCTATCTTTGTGTCTTCTGTTTCTTCCTTCCTTCAGTACTACCTGAGTTGGGGTCTCCCTGACCAAGCTGGTCTCAGCAGCAGCCCATTCATCTGTTTATGGATACTCAGGTTGCTTCCAAATCTTGACTATTACTGCAGTAAACGTGGGAGGCAGATACCTCTCTGAATATTGATTTCCTTTCTTTTGGGTATATACCTGGGAGTGGGATTGCTGAATCATATGGTAGCTCTATTTTTCATTTTCTGAGGAACCTCCAAACTGTTTGGCACGTATGGCAAACAGGTATATGAAAAGGTGCTCAACAACATTCATCATCAGAGAAATGCAAATCAAAACTACAATGAGATATCACTATGCCCAGCTAATTTTTGTATTTTTAGTAGGGACAGGGTTTCACCATGTTGGCCAGGCTGGTCTCTAACTCCTGACCCCAGGTGATCTGCCCCTGTGTGCCATTTTCAGTTCTTCTTTTGAGAAATGTCTATTCAGATCTTTTGCCTATTTTTAAAATCAGATTATTAGATTTTTTTTCCCTATAGAGTTTGTATCAGGCCATTCTTGCATTGCTATAAAGAAATATCTAAGTGGTTGTATTTATTCCCAACAGCGTATGGGGGTTCCCTTTTTTCCACATCCTTGCCAGCATTTGTTACTGCCTATCTTTTGGATAAAAGCCATTTTAACTAGGGTGAGATGATATCTCATTGTAGTTTTGATTTTCATTTCTCTGATTATCAATGATCTTGAGCACATTTTCCTATATCTGTTTGCCATTTTTTCTTTATTCTTTTTTTTTTTTTTTTTTTTTTGAGATGGAGTCTCACTCTGTCACCCAGGCTGGGGTGCGGGTAGCATGATCTCGGCTCACTGCAACCTCTGCCTCCCAGGTTCAAGCAATTCTCCTGCCTCAGCCTCCCAGGTAGCTGGGATCACAGTCGCCCACCACCATGCCCAGCTAATTTTTGTATTTTTAGTAGGGATGGGGTTTCACCATGTTGGCCAGGCTGGTCTCGAATTCCTAACCTCAGGTAATCCACCTCTTTTTTATTTTAGTGTCTTCTTTTGAGAAATGTCTATTCAGATCTTTTGCCTATTTTTTAATCCGACTAGTAGATTTTTCTTTTCCTATAGAGTTTGTATTAGGCCATTCTTGCATTGCTGTAAAGAAATACCTAAGACTGGCCAGGTGTGGTAACTCATGCCTGTAATCCCAGCCCTTTGGAAGGCCATGGGAGGAAGATTGCTTGAGCCCAGGGATTTGAAACCAGCCTGGGCAACACAGCAAGACTTTGTTTCTAAGAAATTTTTTTAAAAGAGAGAAATACCTGAGACTGGATAATTTATAAAGAAAAGAGGTTTAATTGGCTCCTGGTTCTGCAGGCTGCACAGGAAACTGCTTAGCATCTGCTGCTGAGGAGGCCTCAGGAAGCTTATAATCATGAGGTGGAAGGTGAAGGAGGAGGAAGCATGTCACATGATGAAAGCAGGAGCAAGAGCAGGGGCAGGAGGCACACTTTGAAGCAATCAATCTCATGAGAACTCATTATCATGAGGACAGCATCAAGAGGATGGTGCTAAACCATTTATGAGAAATATATCCCCATGACCCAATCACCTCCCACCAGGCCCCACCTCCAATACTGAGGAATACAATTCAACATAAGATTTCAGTGGGGTCACACATCCAAACTGTATCAGAGTTGTTTGAGCTCCTTATATATTATGGTTATTATTCCCTTGTCAGATGGATAGTTTGCAAATATTTTTTCCCATTCTATGGGTTGTCTCGTCATTTTGTTATTTCCTTTGCTGTGAGGAAGTGTTTAACTTGATATGAATCCCCTTTGTCCATTTTTGCCTTGGTTGCCTGTGCTCATGGGGTATCACTCAAGAAATCTTCACCCACTCCAATATTCTGGAGAGTTTCACTCAGTGTTTTCTTGTAGTAGTTTCATAGTCTGAGATTTACATCTTTAATCCATTTTGATTTGATTTTTGTATATGGTGAGAGACAGAGGTCTAGTTTCATTCTTCTGCATATGGATATCCAGTTTTCCCAGCACCATTTACTGAAGAGATTGTCCTTTCTCCATTGTATGTTCTTGGTACCTTTGTTGAAAATGAGTTCACTGAAGATGTATGGATTTATTTCTGGGTTCTTCATTCTGTCCCACTGGTCTAGGTATCTGTTTTTATGCCAGTATTATGCCATTTTGGTAACCATAGCACTTTAGTATAATTTAAAGGCAAGTAATATAATTCCTATAATTTTGTTTTTGCTTACAATAACTTTGGCTATTCTGGGTCTTTTGTGGTTTCATATAAACTTTAAGATTGTTTTTTGTTTGTTTGGGATGGAGGTTCACTCTTGTTGCCCAGCCTAGAGTGCAATGGGGCAATCTCCACTCACCACAACCTCCGCCTCCTGGGTTCAAGTGATTATCCTGCCTCAACCTCCCGAGTAGCTGGGATTACAGGTGCCCACCACCATGCCCAGCTAATTTTTGTATCTTTAGTAGAGACAAGGTTTCACCATGTTGGCCAGGCTGGTCTTGAACTCCTGACCTCAAGTGATCTGCCTGCCTCAGCCTCCCAAAGTGCTGGGATTACAAACATGAGCCACCATACTCGGCTGCTTTTCAATTTGTTGAATCAATGCTTTATAGTTTTCATTGTAGAGATCTTTCACTTTTTTTTTTTTTTTTTTTTTTTTTTTTGAGACAGAGTCTTGTTCCATCGCCAGGTGCCAGGCTGGAGTGCAGTGGCACGATCTCGGCTCACTGCAAATTCCGCCTCCCGGGTTCAAGCAATTCTCCTGCCTCAGCCTCCTGAGTAGCTGGGATTACAAGGGTGCATCACCACTAAACTAAAACTCCTAAGACTTTCTCACATGAAGTAGAAAATGTACCTGGATATCCTCCTCCTTCTTTTCTTTGACAATCTTCAAGACCTTGGCCAGGCTTCCCTTCATCCATCATGTCTCCCTAAAGAGTCTAGCTCTAAGTGATTGCTACTTTCAAGGAATTTGCCTTATACTTTGGTATGCTAATTGGCACTAGTCATAGTCAGGCTTACACTGTAATTATCCCAACATAAATATGCCTGATTTCCTGTTCTTTATATATAAATGCCACCCTTTTACACAGCAACAATTTCTAGAGCGTGTTTTCTCCTATTGGCTATAAATAAAAAGAGCTGGAAGAACATATGAGTGAGCCTTTTCACTCCCTGACTGTTTTTGATTTGTATATTAACAATTAAAAACAGGCTGGGCACAGTGGCTCCCAGCACCTTGGGAGGCCAACACAGTAGATCACCTGAGTTCAAGACCAGCTTGGGCAACATGAAGAGACTCTGTCTCTACAAAAAATACAAAAACTAGCTGGG
This sequence comes from Aotus nancymaae, assembly GCF_030222135.1. NCBI lineage: Eukaryota > Metazoa > Chordata > Mammalia > Primates > Aotidae > Aotus > Aotus nancymaae. Next base: position 32,044,100 of record NW_026988482.1, read on the forward strand.
CACGGTGGTGTGCACTGCACCTGGAGTCCCAGCTACACAGGAGACTGAGGTGGGAGGATTGCTTGAGCCAGGAAGTCAGAGGCTGTAGTGGGCAGTGATCACACCACTGCACTCCAACCTGGGCCACAGAGTGAGACCCTGTCTCAAAAAGAACACGGTGAGGGGGATGAATAATGAATAATCATAGCTAAACTAAAAAATTTTATAATAAAATCAAATAAATAAATAAATAAAAACTTGAAAATTTCAAATGTGTGAGAAACCACATGCAGTAAAGGAGAGAAACTGGCTTGAATCAAGAGGTGAGGTAGTAGCCAAAAAAGAAGGCAGCCTCATTCTTGAGACTTGGGAAAGCTATAAAACGATACTGGCTCAGCCAAGTGTTTCCAGGGACTGGTCCTAGTAGGGGGCCCACTTCTACCCATGACTCTTTATACTCTACCTCACCCCAGGAACTCCCTCTATCCACAGACGTCACTCCACCTTTCAAAAAGGGAAGTCTGCATGCCTGTCATCTAGCAGGTGCAGATAGCAAGGGATCGAGAATCCCAAAGTCCATAGCCATCCAGAAAGATATGTTTCCAGTTTTTAAAAAAAAAATCTTTAGGCCAGGCGCGGTGGCTCACGCCTGTAATCCCAGCACTTTGGGAGGCTGAGGCAGGTGGATCATGAGGTCAAGAGATCAAGACCATCCTGGTCAACATGGTGAAACCCTGTCTCTACTAAAAATACAAAAAATTAGCTGGGCATGGTGGCGCGTGCCTGTAATCCCAGCTACTCAGGAGGCTGAGGCAGGAGAATTGCCTGAACCCAGGAGGCGGAGGTTGCGGTGAGCTGAGATCGCGCCATTGCACTCCAGCCTGGGTAACAAGAGCAAAACTCCATCTCAAAAAATAAATAAATAAATAAATAAATAAATAAAATCTTTAATTTTATCAGTTTAAAAAAAAATTGGTTTCTGAGACTGGGCGCAGCAGCTCACACCTGTAATCCCAGCACTTTGGGAGGCCAAGGTGGGCAGATCACCTGAGGTCTGGAGTTCAAGACCAGTTTGCCCAACATGGTGAAACCCTGTCTCTACTAAAAATACAAAAATTAGCCAGGCATGGTGGTGGGTTCCTGTAATCTCAGCTACTCAGGAGGCTGAGGCAGGAGAATTGCTTGAACCTAGGAGGCAGAGGTTGCAGTGAGCCGATATCGTGTCATTGCACTCCAGCCTGGGCAACAAGAGTGAAACTCTATCTAAAAAAAAAAAAAAAATTGGTTTCTGAAAGTTTTTTGCATTAGTCCTTGGGCCAGCTAAAAATGAGTTTGAAATCCAAGGAGAATACACCAAATATACTTAAAAGAAACACATACAAGATAAACTTAGTTTTCAAAGAATATGCTTATTAATAAGGAGATGGAAAAAAAATGAAGTGGAATCCAGTATAAGGTAAAGTTTAGCAAAGTGATGACTCACTGAAGTAACTTTTTTTTCTTTTTTTCTTTTTTGTTTTTACTTCTTTTTATTTTTAGTAGAGACAGGGTTTCACTGTGTTGGCCAGGCTGGTCTCGAACTCCTGACCTTGTGATCCTCCCACCTTGGCCTCCCAAAGTGTTGGGATTACAGGTGTGAGCCACCGCGCCCGGCCCTTTTCTTTTTTTCTTTTAAATGAACCTAACATTGCGAACATATCCAGGGAAAATAAAATAAAACCAATAATTCCAAATGCATTTTTCCCAAAGAAACCCATAGCAGTTCTAATCTCAGCATTAATATAGCACTATGCTTCAAGTAATTTTGAGGCAGCATTTTTAAATTAAGCACCAAAATAAAAGTTGTACTACTTACAGATCTGTATAAAGCACAATAACGCAAGTTTCTTCCTTAAAAATTCATTCTCCCCTCATTCATTTGTCAACAATAACATACCAGACCCTGTGATTTGTGTTGAGATCCCTCTCCTTAAGCATGCCAAAGTGGAAAAGAAAGACAACTAAGAAAATTAAAGTACACTGTATTGTAACATACTCTGTGCTTAGAACATCCTGCTTTTCTGCTTTTCCTCCTGCCTTACCAGTCATACTTACTCTACTTGCTGGGTGACTTTTCTCCATACCTGTAACGCTTTGCCCTAGGCCTTTGCCTTTCTCAGTTCACTTGTTCACTCGCGCTCTCCCCTGTGCTCTCTCTTACCTAGCTCTCACCCTCACGCTCTGTGTAATTCCAACGATTCCCTATAGCTTTAAAAATCAGCTATGTGCAAAAAAAAAAAAAATCATCTACATTCTGGTGACTCCCCAGTTTTTTTTTTTGATAGGGAGTCTTGCTTTGTCACCCAGGCTGGAGTGCAGTGGCATGATCTCTGCTCACTGCAATCTCTGCCTCCCTGGTTCAAGCAATTCTCCTGCCTCAACCTCCTGAGTAGCTGGGATTACAGGGGCACACCACCACGCCTGGCTAATTTTTGTATTTTTAGTAGGGAAGGGGTTTCACCATGTTAGTCAGGCTGGTCTCGAACTCCTGACCTCGTGATCTGCCCGCCTCGGCCTCCCAAAGTGCTGAGAAAAAAAAAAAAAAGAACAATCTATAATTCCTAGAGAACTCACTTCTCTACTCTAAATCTACGGAAACATTGAATAGAATCTTGGGAATTAAGGAGGAAGGCATCTTTTTCTTTTTCTTTTTTTTGAGATGGAATTTTTCTTTTTTTTTTTTTTGAGATGGGAGTCTCTCTCTGTCACCCAGGCTGGAGTACAGTGGCATGATCTCAGCTCACTGCAACCTTCCCCTCCCAGATTCAAGCAATTCTCCCACCTCCACCTCCTGAGTAGCTGGGATTACAGGCACCTGCCACCACGCCCACCTAATTTTTTGTATTTATAGTAGAGACGAGCTTTCACCATGTTGGCCAGGCTGGTCTCAAACTCCTGACCTCAGGTGATCCACCCACCTGGGCCTCCCAAAGTGCTAGGATTACAGGTGTGAGCCACTGAGTCTGGCCTCTCTTACTTTTAAAACTATTTATATTTGCTTGTTTGAGATAGGGTCTTGTTCCATTGCCCATTGCTGGGAGTGCAATGATACCATCACAGCTCACTATAGCTTTGACTTTCTGGGCTCAAGCAATATTCCTGCCTCTGCCTCCCAAGTAGTTAGGACCACAGGCATGTCCCACCACACCTGGCTAGTGTTTTGGTTTTTTTTTTTTTTTGAGAGATGAGGGCCTTACTACCTTGCCCAGACTGGTCTCAAATTCCTGGGCTCAAGTAATCCTCCCACTGTGGCCTCCCAAAATTCTGAGATTACAAGCATTAACCACCATGCCCAGCCTTTTTTTTTTTTTGTCTAAGTCTTTAACACTTAAGCATTTCTAATAATACATGTACTGACATTAGTTTATATACCCTATAAATATATATTTAAATGAGTGAATGATAGATGGACTAATAAAAATGTAAATCTAGGGCCCGGCGTGGTGTGGCTCACACCTGTAATCCCAGCACTTTGGGAGGCCAAGGCAGGCGGATCATGAAGTCAAGAGTTCAAGACCAGCTCGATCAACATAGTGAAACACTGTCTTTACTAAAAATACAAAAATTAGCTGGGTGTGGTGGCAGGTACCTGTAATCCCAGCTCCTTGGGAGGCTGAGGAAGGAGAATTGCTTGAACCTGGGAGGCAGAGGTTGCAATGAGCTGAGATCACACCATTGAACTCCAGCCTGGGCAACAAGAGTGAAACCCTGTCTCAAAGAAAAAGTAACTCTAAAGAAGTTATATGATTAATATATGTTTATATTAAACATTAATATAAAAAATTTTTAGTTGTAAGGAAAGTAAAATTAGCAAAAATTAAAATTATTAAATTGGCAACAATACTTAGTCAGCTGCAAAAAATGTTTTTAAATGAGGCCAACCAAGAAAGGAAAGAGAATGTAGAAAGGGAAACAAATCCACCCAAGAGAAATTTCTCATTTTATATTTTTAAGTGTTGCCTTGGAATTTTGTAAATGAAATCCATGTATTTTTCTTTTTATTTATCCCGAGAACTCAAAAGAATCAGGTGTTTAGGAAATTCTCAGTAACTGTCTAATTGAACTGAACCAACCTCATCACAGCCTTAAGCAGCAGGTACCTAAATTAGTTTTAATTTCCACTAAATTGGAGCTGGGGGGTGAGTAGGATGTTGAACCATGTTTCCTTTCATATCAACAAATTTCAAATATAAGTAGTTTCAAGATATTTTATTAAGTATTTGTTCAAATTGTAGAGGTTTAGTTATTTGATTTTACTTTCGGGAATCAGTATGGTTATATTAAGAGGAGGAATAGTGTGGTGCTTAATGAACTTTAGAACCAGACCAACCAAGTCCAAATCCCAGCTGTGCAACCTTAGGCAAGTTACTTAACTTCTCTATACCTCAGTTTACTCATCTAAAAAATGGAGCTAACAATAGTACCTACCTGATAGGATTGTTGTAAGAAGTACAGGTGGTAAGAACAATGTCTGACAGTGCACAGTGTATATTTGCTATCATTACAATTATTTTTCAATTGTTTTTCTAATTAACTTGAAAATAGTATTTTACCCATGAACAACCTCCACAGTTAAAACTTTTTATGAGAATATGAACACCAATCATTTCACTTGAATTCCAAGCAAGAATTATCTACTAATATGCTACTTACACTAACTGATTGATTTTCTTCTGCTGCTCCTTGGATCTTCTGTATTTTAGCAGCTTACTTTGTGTTGGCGTATCAGCGCCTATGTTTTCTGGGAAATGGACAATGGGGGGTAACTTCAAGTTCAGAGCTTCCTTTTCTGCTGCAATGGCAGCTTTGTTTGGATCTGACATCTTGATCCCCTAAAGATTAAAATGCTCTGTACTCTGAGGAGAAAAAGTTCATAAAGCCATTATTGTATAAGCAAGCCTCGATATATTCATAACAGGTCTAATATACCAATACCAAAAAAAAATTCTGGACATGTTTTGGATCTTCCTGCCAAGTATGGCATTAGTCTAAAGAATGGCAGTTGAGGTAAGCTGGCAGGGATTCCTGTTAGAACTCTACGACGCACTCATGAAGCAACGAGCCAGTCACCCCTTTAGGGCTTGTTTCCTTATGGATGAAATTAAGGAATTGAATTAAATGCTTTGTAATATCCCTACAGCTCTAACATTCTGGATTCAAAATTTTCCCTAGATGCAAACCACCACCACCACCACAACAACAAATCCAGTTGTTGAGGGATGATCCCCTTCCATGTAAAACCCGATTTTTACATCATTAATGTTTTTAAACATCAGTAGGATATCTTAGTCTTGCTGCCCTCCAAGAAAGTGGTGCTATGATCAAGCAAAAAATAGGCATACTTAACGCATGGCAAATCTAAAAGGTCATGTAAATGCTCAAAAATTTTACTGTGATAACAACTATATTTGCCATGAATGCCTACAGGATTTGGAGATTCCTGCCTTGAAAGAGTGTTTAAGTTGGCACCCAAATCGCGATACCTGCCCTGAGAGGGAAAGGAAGAGAAAAGCAGAGAACAAGTACCTGATTGTTTCTCACTACTTTCCCGCTGCGCAGAGGAGAGAGACAGTCTGAGCCTCTCCTCAGGTGAAAGGAAGGGGATAACGAGGGCGAAACCTCCGGAAAGCCAGCGGCTCTCAGACGCGAAGCTGGAGAAGGGCGGGTGGAAACAACGTCGTCGCTATGGAAACTGTGGAGGTCCCCGCCGGTGGGGCTGGGTGAAGGTTGCCTGGAGAGGCAGTTGCTGAGCTGCGAAGGATTAGGATTACCTGTCACAACAATAATTCATTACTCAAATAGTGTGTGAGTTTTTTTGTTTCTTTTAACTTAACTGCCTTTCCTTGGAAGGGGACCAGGAAATCAGGATCTTCAAATTGTGGAAAACTGCAAGGCTGGAAATAAAGATCTGTTGGAAAATAGATTTATGGAAACACTCGGCAAGAGAATCAAGTCTTCAAGTGTCCCCTAGTGACAGCCTGTAAATATTGTAACTAATCAGCAATATAATTTATCTTGCTTCTAGATTTGCTATTTGTTGACACAGCACTTCCAGGAATTCTTTGGCAAAATCAAACAGGTTAAGGTGTGTGAATTTAGTGAGTTCCCTGAGAGAAAGATGTGAAATTTTGCTATTTGAAGCTGCACAACTAAACGATAATAGCCTACAAGAATACTGTGTCAAAATTAAATTAGGGAAGTGAATAAATCCTGCTGGTCTGTTAATAGCATATTCATTCTTAGATCTCATGAGACTTTAAAAAAATAGCATACTCAACAAATATTTGAGCACCTTCTGTGTCAGTCACTACATAATTTTTTGTTGTTTTAACGAAAGTACAGGCAACACTTGTATCTGTCTCACAGTAGGTGCTCTAAAATGTCATTTAGGTGAGCAAATGAACAAGTTAAAACTTCTGGGTAGTTTGTAAAAGCAAACTATCTTTCTGTAGAAAATAAAATACTTGCATAAATATGTGACCTTTTGTTGTTTAAACTCTAATCCTATAATAGATTAGACAGTTTTTTAAAATGTCAATTAGCATTTATTTTTTATAGGCAGGGTCTCGCTCTGTCACCCAGGCTGGAGTGCAGAGGCACCATCATAGTGAAAGGAGTCAGCTAGTTTATGCCTTAGGTAGATAGCAAGGGAAGGGTCACCGGAGAAACCCCAGCCCATGGGTCAGTGCTTCATCCCCACATAACATAAAAAGCAGCCTGGGGGAAAAAAATTCAAGCTGCAGGCACTGATAAGGGAACTAGCATAGGGTGTTGTGCCTGGAGACATGCCCGCGACTGCACAGATAGAAAAACCTCCAGCCCATTTAGACAAAAACTTGCACCGACCTTCTTCTCACTCACATAAAGGAACAAGGCCTGGCACAGAAATGCCTTTGTCCTTTGTATAGTCCATGGGCTCCCAGGAAAAAAAAAAGTTTCTTCTCCTTTTGTGGGCGTGGGCACAGTATGGTCCAGTAGCTTCTGGTGGGCGCTCTACTTTCCTTTATTTGGATTGTAAATTGGGCTTCTATGAATGATCGCTTCAGCTGCTGATTGGTCCCGGGCCAAGCTCCAGGGCCACGCTTTCACTTTAGCTCTTGATAGGTCCTGGGCCAAACTAAGTAGCATGTATGAATCATCATTTCACCTCCTGATTAGTTCTGGGCTAAGGCCCCTGGGAAGGGGAGTGGGGGGCATGAAGCACATTTCTTCCCCTTCCCAGTCCATAAAAACCCTGGACCCCAGCCTCACAGGGAGGACCCCATTCAGGCGCCCCTCTCTGCTGGCAGAGAGTTTTCTTCTTTCACTATTAAACTTTCGCTCTAAACTCACCTTGGGGTCTGCCCTACTTACTTGTCTTGGAGGTAGGACAAAGAATCCCAGTTGTTATCTCAGACAACCAGAAACCGTTTGTCTGTTTTTCTTTGAGATGGAGTCTCACTCTGTCACCCAGGCTGGAGTGCAGTGGCCTGATGTCAGCTCACTGCAACCTCCACCTCCCGGGTTCAAGCGACTCTCCTGCCTCAGCCTCCCAAGTAGCTGGGATTACAGGCGCATGCCACCAGGTCCAGCTAATTTTTGTATTTTTAGTAGAGATGGGGTTTCACCATGTTGGTCAGGCTGGTCTCAAACTCCTGACCTCTTGATCCACTCGCCTCAGCCTCCCAAAGTGCTGGGATTACAGGCACGAGCCACCACACCAGGCCTGAGAAACTGTTACATCTTGCATTGCTGAGACTACCGCAATAGCTCACTGCATCCTCAAACTCCTGGGCTCAAGGGATCCTCTCACCTCAGCCTCCTGAGTAGCTGGGACTACAGGTGCACACCAAGACATTGGCTAATTTTTAAAAATATTTTGTTGGGACAGTGTCTCACTATGTTGCCCAAGCTTGTCTCAAACTCCCAGGCTCAAGCAATCCTCCTGCTTCAGCTTCCTAAAAGTGTTGAGATTATGGGCTGAGTCACTATATCTGGCCTGAATATCAATTTGATTAGGCTAAACTAGGACTAAAGAGAAGGCAGCAATCTTATGTATGACATACCCACCTCCTCCCAGTCATTCAATCAAACACTAATCTAGGGCTGCTGTGAAGAGATTACAGCTATAATTCAAGTCCCTGGTAGTCAACTGATATTGGTCTAAGGAGATTATCCTGGGTGAGCCTGACTCAATCAGTAGAAATCCTTTTAAAAAGATTTAGGCCTGGCAAAGTGGATCAAACCTGTAATCCCAGCACATTAGGAGGCCAAGCCAGGCAGCTTGCTTGAGCCCAGGAGTTTGAGACCAGCCTGGGCAACATGGTGTAACTCCATCTCTATTTTAAAAAATTAAAAATTTAAAAAATAATAAAAAGATAGGCATGCCCTGAGTCAAACTCCAAAGAGCAGCTGGATCTACAACTGCTCTCAATTTTCTAGTTCTTCCCTTCCTGACAGATCGCCTGCCCTACAGACCTTGGACTTGCTTAACCAGCCCCTTCCATTGCATAAGCCAATTCTTTGGGGAAAAAAAAATACATATATATATATATATATACACATACACACACACACACATACATACACACACATATATCTATATATGGATATAGATGATATATATTATCTCTTACTGTTTCTGCTTCCCACTTTGAAACCTGAATGATACAATGTACATCTTTTTTTTTTTCACTTTTAAAAATAATTTTATTTTAAAAACAAAGTCTCACTGTTGGCCAGGTTGGTCTTGAACTCCTGGCCTCAAGCAATCCTTCTGCCTTGGCCTCTAGATGTGCTAGGATTACAGGAGTGAGCCACCACACCTTGCCAATGTACATCTTTTTAATAGCCAATGTTTCCAAAAGTGTGTTCTTTTACAGGAACAGATTCCTCTTGAGCTTATACAAATAAATATATTGTCATAAGAATACTCATGAATAGTTTCCTAATTCTGGAGTTATCAGGTAGAGAAAAAGGTAAATATTTCAATTTTACTCACAAAATATACCAAAAAGTTACCAAATTGCTATAAAACTACAGATAATGCAGAGAAAAAAGTTTTCTTAACTCTGAAAAAAAAAAATTAAAATGTCAGCAACCTTTCAAGCAAAAAAGTCATTAAAATCATTTCTGTTCTCATCAGTTCAGTCCCATGTAATTAATTTTTGTTCTACTTGATAAATGAGACATTTTAAGTCCAGTTTTCACCATTGCAGTTTTTAAAGTTCTTATCCAGTCCAACTGAATAATCAACAGAGGCCTGTATTCCAGAGTATGTAACAGAGATTTTTTTATGCTTTTCATAAACCTCTTTATCCTTTTCATAAACCTCTTTGAAGACACAATGCTTTAGGATTATATTTGCTTGCAAAGATCATTCAGAAGAAACATCAGAATAAAGCAATTTACTATGAACAACAAGATTTAGAATGGCTGTGGTGAAAGACCTGGTAAAAGTTTACAATAATGATGCAATTGACAAGGAAATTTGCTTTTTTCTGTAATCTATAACAGTTTTACATAGTAGCCAAAATTATGACTGATAACATATACAAAGACACATCAGATTTTTAGGAATCTCATGTACTTTTTAAACACATATTAATAATATGTTCATATAAATGTAATGCAAAGAAGGTTTTCCATATAATTTACGTATCAAATAAGCCTAATATGTCTTTCTTAGACTTCCAGGGCCATTCTGGGATAACCTAAGATTAGTTTGAGGCCAAAAAGACTTAATTTAGAATTTGAAATTTGATTTTGGGAAGCCTGTCAAGTATGTCAAAGGATAAAAACACTCAATTAAAATAGAAAAGGCCAGGCTCAGTGGCTCAAACCTGTAATCCCAGCACTTTGGAAGGCCAAGGTGAAAGATCTCTTGAGCCCTGGAGTTTGAGAACAGCCTGGGCAATAAAGCGAAATGCTGTCTCTACAGAATATTTTTAAAAACTTAGCCAGGCGTTGCTGGTGTGTGCTTGTAGTCCCAGATACTTGAGACACTGAGGTGGGAGGACTGCTTGAGCCCAGGAGGTCGAGGCTGCAGTGAGCTATGACTGCACCACTGCACTCCAGCCTGGGTGACAGAGTGAGACACTGTCTCAAAAAAATTTTTTTTAATGAAAACAAAGTAGGAAAGTTTTAAAACATTTTATCAAAATAAGATTACAGGTCACTATAAAATATCAGTCATTCATTTAGCCAAAGTGATAATTTAAAAAATTTTACAAAGCAGTGCTCACTTCAGCAGCACAAATACTAAAGCTGAAATTATGCAGAGAAGATTAGCATGGTGCCTGCACAAGAATGACACACAAATTTGTGAAGCATTCCATAGTTTTTTTTTAAAGATTTTATAAGCAAAATCCTTCACTTTTTGATAGAGAAAAGACTCAGTTTTCCAAATAATGAAAAGATCTAACAAAGAGAGCAGAGCCAGATCCAGTGGCCTGTGCCTGTAATCCCAGGTACTCAGGAGGCTGAGGTGGGAGGATCACTTGAGCTCAGGAGTTCAAGGCTGCAGTGGGCTATTATGGTTGCACCTGTGAATAGCCAATGCACTCGAGCCTGGGCTTTTTATTGTTGTTGTTTGTTTGTTTGTTTGTTTTGAGACAGAGTCTTGCTCTATCACCAGGCTGGAGTGCAGTGGCACGATCCTGGCTCACTGCAACTTCCATTTTCCGATTTCAAGCAATTCTCCTGCCTCAGCCTCCCGAGTAGCTGGGACTATAGGTTATCACCACTATGACCGATTAATTTTTTGTATTTTTAGTAGAGACAGGATTTCACCATGTTGGCCAGGATAGTCTCGATCTCTTGACCTTGTGATCTGCCTGCCCTGGCCTCCCAAAGTGCTGAGATTACAGGTGTGAGCCACTGTGCTCAGCCAGCCTGGGCTTTTTTAATTAAAAAATTTAATCAGACCAGGTGCAATGGGTCACGCCTGTAATCCCAGCCTTTTGGGAGGCTGAGGCAGGCAGATCACTTGAGATCAGGAGTTCCAGGCCAGTCGTGCCAGCATGGTGAAATCCAGTCTCTACCAAAACATAAGAAAATTAGCTGGGCATGGTGGTGGGCACCTGTAGTTCCAGCTACTCGGGAGGCTGAGGTGGGAGAATCGCTTGAACCCAGGAGGCGAAGGTTGCAGTGAGCCAAGATCACACCACTGCACTCCAGCCTGGGCAACAGAGTGACACCCTGTCTTAAAAAAAAAATTTTTTTTTAATATTTTAGACAGCATGAGGCACACAATCAGTTTCTCTCTCTCTCCTCTTTCTTTTACAATTTACTCAAAAAGTGAACAAAATCTTTTACCATATTTTCTTTTCTTTTATCTTTTGAGACAAGTTCTGGCTCTGTCACCCAGGCTGGAGTGCAATGGTGCAATCTCAGCTCGGTGCAATCTCAGCTCTCTGCAACTTCAGCCTCCCAGGCTTAAACTATCCTCCCACCTCAGTCTCCAGACTGAGGACTAGAGTGTAGTGCCTGCTAGGACTACAGGTATGAACCACCATGCCCAGCTAATTTTTGTATTTTTGGCAGAGACAGGGTTTTGCTGTGTTGCCTAGGCTGCTCTTGAACTCCTGGGCTCAAGCAATTTTTCTGCATTGGCCTCCCAAAGTGCTAGGATAACAGGCATGAGCCACCATGACTGGCTTACTATCTTTTATTAATACTACCAGAAGGCCAGGTGTGGTGGTTCACACCTGTAATCCCAGCACTTTGGGAGGCTGAGGCAGGTGGATCATGAGGTCAGGAGTTCGAGACCAGCCTGGTCAACATGGTGAGACCCCTGTCTCTACTAAAAATACAAAAATTAGCCAAGTGTGGTGGCGGGTGCCTGTAATCGCAGCTACTCAGGAGGCTGAGGAGGAGAATCACTTGAACCTGGGCAGTGAAAGTTGCAGTGAGCCAAGACCGTGCCACTGCACTCCAGCCTGGGCAACAACAAAGTGAAACTCCATCTCAAAAAAAAAAAAAAGTACTACCAGAAAATCATGTTCAAATGAGAGAATCAAATTTTACTTTTGTATCAGTGTATTACTAATACTAAAGCAAATTTCAATAAAACCATATGGCCAAGCATGGTGGTTCACACCTATAATCCCAACACTCTGGGAGGCCAAGGTGGGAAGATCATTTGAGGCCAAGAGTGCAAGACCAGCCTGGGCAACACATCGAGCGAGACCCCATCTCCACAAAACAAAATTTTTGTAATTAGTCAGGCATGGTGGCACAACCTGTAGTCCTAGCCACTTGGGAGATTGACACAAGAGGAATGCTTAAGCCCAGAAATTTGAGATTACAAATGAGCTATGACTACACAACAATACTCCAACCTGAGTCACAGATCAAGACCCTGTCTCTTAAAAAAAAAGACAATGACTAAATAAATATTAATAATAACCTTATAAACAAATAGATCCAGTCTCAGTCAGCTTTGACTACATAAAAATTCCATAAGCCTTTTATAACCTCTTAGTTTTTAAATTTTTTTCTCCAACTTTTTATATACATTTATTTTTGTGTATAACATTTTTCCATACATTTATTCTTTTTTTTTTTTTTTTTTTTTTTTTTTGAGACGGAGTCTTGCTCTATCACCCAGGCTGAAGTGCAATGGCTCAATCTTGGTTCACTGCAACCTCTGCTTCTGGGGTTCAAGCAATTCTCCTGCTTCAGCCTCCCAAGTAGCTGGGACTACAGGCATGTGCCACCAAGCCCGACTAATTTTTTGTATTTTTAGTAGAGATGGAGTGCACCATGTTAGCCAGGATGGTCTCAATCTCCTGACCTCCTGATACACTCGGCCCTACCTCCCAAAGTGCTGGGATTACAGGTGTGAGCCACCATGCCCAGCTTTTGTGTGTATGTATGTATGTGTGTGTGTGTGAGACAGAGTCTCACTCTGTGGCCCAGACTGGAGTACAGTGGTGCAATCTTGGCTCACTGCAACCTTTGCCTCCCGGGTTCAAGTGATACTCCTACCTCAGCTTCTTGAGTAGCTGGGACTCCAGGCACATACCATCAAGCCCAGCTAATTTTGTTTTGTATTTTTAATAGAGACAGGGTTTCACCATGTTGGTCAGGCTGGTCTTGAACTCCTGAGCTCAGGTGATCCCCCCACCTCGGCCTCCCATTTATCCTATTTATTTAGAATAAACAAGTGCCACATATTTATTCTAAAACAACCTTTACATAACTGTTAGCCAAACGTTTTTCTTTTTTTGTTGTTGTTGTTATTGTTTCAGTGGTTAGAAACAAAAATTTTTTAACAAAAGAATATATCCTTGTCTGGGCGCAGTGGCTCATGCCTATAATCCCAGCACTTTGGGAGGCCGAGGCAGGTGGATCACAAGGTCAAGAGATCGAGACCATCCTGGTCAACATAGTGAAACCCTGTCTCTACTAAAAATACAAAATTTAGCTGGGCATGGTGGTGCATGCTTGTAGTCCCAGCTACTCGGGAGGCTGAGGCAGGAGAATTGCTTAAACCCAGAAGGTGGAGGTTGTGGTGAGCTGAGATCACGCCATTGCACTCCAGCCTGGGAAACAAGAGAGAAACTCGGGCTCAAAAAAAAAAAAAAAAGAATATATCCTCATGACTTAACTTTTCTTCACTAAAAACATATGTTGCTTTTACTGTATTCTGTATACAAAATTATTTCTTACTTTTAGTAGTTTTAATTACATATATTAATTTGAATTTTAACTCTTAGTAACACTAGTTTCTAGTGAAAACCCAGGAAGTCAGTGATTTTGAATTGTTTTATATCAGTGTTTGCAGACGAGAGCCATGTAATAATTTCTAAAAATATGTTTTCTCAATTTGTTGTTGATCAATGGATCCAAATATATTTAGCTGTTTATATCATATGAAGCAAGACATCAAAAATTAAAAAGATAAAAACAGAACTTGAGAATAAGTGGAAAAAAGTGAAAAAAAAAACCAAGACATCAAAATATGTAAACTTAAACTTATGTTTAATAATTAATGTTTCAGTATTTTCACTCACTAACTTAGAAATAACTCAAACGTTTTACTTTTTTTTTTTTTTTTTGGGATGGGGTCTCACTATGTTGCCTGGGGCTCAAATGATCCTCCCATCTCAGACTCCCAAAGTGCTGGGATTAGAGGCATGAGCCACTGCGCTCAGCCAACTCAAGACAATTTATAATTATCTGTTACCTAATTTAATATAACATGACTTTATGATTTTAAATTACTGAAAAGATTTTTGAAACTATGACAAGTTTATTTGTAGATGCTTATTCCATTCACACTTACCTAATTTACTTGTTCTTAACAACTGTATTTCATTTGCTTATGGAAAGCAAAACTAGCCATTTAAATTACTTACTTATTTTCATTAAGCCCCGTCCATTCGAGAAAGTTATTTATTTTGAAAAAACAAAGCCACCAGGCATAGTGTCTCACACTGCCAATCTCAGCCCTTTGGGAGGCTGAGGCAGGAGGATCACTTCAGCCCAGGAGTTTGAGACCAGCTTGGGCAATATAGTGAGATCCCCCATCTCTACAACAAATAAAAAATAATTAGTTGGGTGTGGTGGCACGTACCTAAAATAGGAGCCCAAGGAGTTCAAGGCTGCAGCAAGCTATCATGGTGCTACAGCACTCCAGCCTGGGTAACAGAGTGAAACTCTGTCTTAAAAAAAATAAGAAGTGGCCAGGTATGATGGCTCATGCCTGTAATCCCAGTACTTTGGGAGGCCAAGGCAGGCAGATCACCTGAGGTCAGGAGTTCGAGACCAGCCTGACCAACAATGGAGAAAACCTGTCTCTACTAAAAATACAAAATTAGCCAGGCATGCTGGTACATGACCATAATCCCAGATATCTGGGAGGTTGAGTGAGGCAGGAGAATCACTTGAACCTGGGAGGCAGAGGATGCAGTGAGCCAAGATTGTGTTATTGCACTCCAGCCTGGGCAACAAGAGTGAAACTCCATCTCAAAAATAATAATATTAAAATAAAAATAAAAAGCAGCCAGGCACAGTGGCTCATGCTGTAATCACAGCACTTCTGGAGGCTAAGGCGTGTGAATAGCCTGAGGTCAGGAGTTCAAGACCAGCCTTGCCAACATAGTGAAACCCTGTCTCTACAAAAAATATAAAAACTTAGCTGGGCATGGTGACAGGCACCTGTAATCCCAACTACTGGGGAGGCTGAAGCAGGAGAATGACTTGAACCCAGGAGGTGGAGGTTGCAGTGAGCCGAGATCGCGCCATTGCACTCCAGCCTGGGCAACAAGAGCGAAACTCCATCTTAAAAAAAAAAAAAAAGATATTGGACAAAGGTACTTTTCCCAATATCCCTTGCCCTTCTCCTAACCCCAGTCATCCTGTTCCTCAGTATCCATGTGGCATCGAGAACAGCTATGAAGGGAGAGCCTATCTGTGTCCTGGATTTACATACCAGGTATAGAGTCCAGTACAGAGGATAAAGCTGTGAAGATGATAGTGGAGGTTCCAACACCTCCCAACATGACAAGGATGAAGAGTTGGGCCAGGGAGAATGGGGCCATACTAGTCTCGGCTCTACCATTCAGCTGGTGGGCCAGGTGACACAGACACACATATGTTTCCAGGTTTCATCATGGCCACCTGTCTAGCTCTCAGAATCCAGAGGCTGAAAAACAAAGACAAAAGCTCATATCAAAATGTGTGTAAGCGTTCAGGGGAGCCCAGCAGCCAGCCCTCATGGTTTTAGCTTATACACAAATCAAGCAAGTATTAAAAGTATCATGGAAGCAACAGTTTTATGACCTTAAAACATCTAGCAGAGGAAGCATAAATCTGTCTGACCAATTGATGCAGGCAAAATGTAATGTCTAAATTAAATTCTTAAGCTATTTATCCTCCCCTCCCCTCCAGACAGAGTCTCTCTGTTGCCCAGGCTGCAGTGCAGGGGCACATGATCTTGGCTCACTGCAAACTCCATCCCCAAGGTTCAAGAGATTCTCCTGTCTCAGCCTCCCGAGTAGCTGGGATTACAGGCACCCATCACTGCGCCTGGCGATTTTTGTAGAAAGAGGGTTTCACCATGTTGAGTAGAGGTGGTGAAATCCCATCTAATTTTTGTATTTTTAGTAGAGACAGTGTTTCACCATATTTAGTAGATGGTGAAATGCCGTCTCTACTAAAAATACAAAAACTAGCCAGGCGTGCCAGTGCACACCTGTAATCTCAGCTATTAGGGAGGGTGAGGCACGAGAATTGCTTGAACCTGAGAGGTGAGATCGTACCACTGCACTCCAACCTGGGCGAGAGAGTGAGGTTCCATCTCAAAAAAAAAAATTGTATGGAGGCCAGTGACAATTATGATATCAAACACTTTTTTTCCTGCAATTAAAACCAAATATTTTTAGCTTTTCCCCTTTCAAGAAAATGAAAATTAAAACTTTTCCATAATTGCAAGCAAAACAACTCTAATGGCCCTCTTAAAAGAAATCCAGAACTTCATAGTATGGTTTAGAATGCACTACACAATCTGGTAGATGCATATCTTTCCTATCTATTACTCTCTCCTGGTCTCTTTACTCATCACATTGGATCTCTTTCTGGTCTACAGTTAAAACCATTCATTCTTCAAGACCTTTTAAAAAATAGCAATAAAATACAGGATGTCTTATGTGGGTCAAGATGGCCAGGGGGAGACCTATGCTAATTCTAGCTAAATAATTATAAGCTTCTTTGGCTCAGAGTACACTCAAGTTTATACACCAAACTAAACTATATTATTGGCACAGTTAATTGGAAATCAAGCGGGAACAGGAGGCCTAAGGTAAAGACCACCTGAGAGTGCAGTAACACCGGGAACACCTCAGGGTGGTTGCAGAGCAGGCAATACTGCTCTGGTCCCATGAATGCCTTCTCAACATGGAGACTGTATGAGGGCCTCATAAAGAGGGCTTATGCAAAGATCTCTAAGAAGGGAAGCGCCCTCTGCTCACAAGATCTGGGAGGGTCTTTGCAGATGGGAGCTGGCTAGGAGGAGAAAAGTCTTGCAGGGCAGAGATCAGGGACCACTTTAGACTCTGCCTAGGTTTTCGGAATATGGAGTGATTTTAATTGCTCTATGTCCTTAATGCTCGGGAGATAAAAAGCCCCTTGATGCATTGGGTGTGGTCAGACACCCCACCAATCCACTATACTTCTGATGCAGCCACACCCTGATAACAATTGGTGATAAACTCAGAGCACTAGTTTAGCATGTCTTAGAAGGATCTCAAGTGCTGTTCCCCCCTCCCCATCTTACCCGCTTCTTAATCCTCCCCTTCCACGCCCGTAAGATCAATGAGATTATGCACATAATAAAAGTGTTTGGAGCCCAGAGCTCGGGGATTCCCATGCTTTCGTTGGTCCCCTGGACCCATGCTGTAACATCTACTCTTGTGTCTCTTGTCTTTATTTCCTTTTCTCAATCCCTTGTCACTGCCATGATTGAGGGCACCCACATACGACGGGGTTGGGGCTGGTACCCAACATCTTATGCCAGGGGAGGTGGCTTTCACTTATCTCAGGATTTTGGGAGGCCAAGGCAGGTGGCTTGCTTGAGGCCAGGAGTTTGAGACCAGCCCGGGCAACACGGTGAACCCCGTCTCTACTAAAAATACAAAAATTAGTTGAGCGTTGGTGGTGTGTGTGCCTGTAGTCCCAGGTACTTGGGAGGCTGAGGCACAAGAATTGATTGAACTCTGGAAGCCGAAGTTGCAGTGAGCCAAGATCACACAGCTGCACTCCAGCCTGGGATAAAAGAAAGACCCTGCCTAAAAAATAACAATTATATTAAATAAATAAATTCAGATTTTTTTTTTTTTGAGACAGAGTCTTGCTCTGTTGCCCAGGCTGGAGTGCAGTGGTGTGATCTTGGCTCACAGCAACCTCCACCTCCCGGGTTCAAGCGATTGTCCTCCCTCAGCTCCTGAATAGCTGGGATTACATGGGAGCACCACTACGCCGGGCTAATTTTTTGTGTTTTTAATAGAGATGGGGTTTCACCATGTTGGTCAGGCTGGTCTCGAACTCCAGGTCTTGTGATCTGTCCACGGATTACAGGCGTGAGCACCCAGCCAACTATTTAAGATAAGTATGCCCCATTTTTTTTCCTTGCTTATCTGAAATTCGAATTTAACCAAGAGTCCTGTAATTTTATTTGTTAAATGTAGTAACTCTAAACAGAAAGAGTCTTCCTATCTCTTTACTAACAAACAATGAACAGAGCATAGCTGGGTGGCTCTTGCCCTTAATCCCTGTACCTGGGAGGCTGAGGCGGGAGGACAGCGGGAGCCCTGGAGTTCGAGGAGGAAGTGAGCTATGATCAGGCCACTGCACTCCAGCCTGGGTGTCAAAGGGACAACCCGTCTCTAATAAAAAATAACAAACAACCTTCCGTAGTTTGTCAGTACTATTTCTTTCTGTCAATTAATAGTTGTGTGACCCTGAGCAGCTAATGTCTCTGGACTCCGCATCTGTAAAGCGAAGGATAAAGGGACCTGAGAAGAACTATGAGGCTTAAATAAGACAGTATGTGTAGTGTTTCTCGCATAGTCTGTACTTACTAAATGGGAGTTATTGTATATTGTTTGTTATTATCTACCACAAAATCTCTGCTCCGTGCGTAGGCGCCGGCTCAGCCTGGGATGAACGTACCACGCCACCGAAAAGAGCGATTAGGGTGGGCAATGTTGTGGAGATGAAATGGGCAACACCTTCCACACCGCGAGTAACGCTCGCAATCTGGGTGGAGGTCTCCATGTCCTAGCGCAGTCCAGCCCGGAGCGCAGGCAGGAGAGTTCATTCACCAGCCAAGAGTCCAAGACAGGTGTCCACGTCCTCCAGCGAAGCGGAACACGTGACACTGCCCCATCCACTTCCGACTTGGAGCGCAGGCTACCTCCCGTCCGCACCGTGCACTTTCGACAATCATGGAATTTAGTATTTTCCTCTGACACCTTTATGTTTTCTTCACTTCCCTATAATTCTGACCTATCTTGTAGATAAAAATTAATCTTCAGAGAATTAGAGACGTGAGTGCCCAAGCGCCTGGCGAAAGTGCGAGGCGGAAGCACTTCATTCCCTCTCTCCGCTAGCCGGAAGTCCTGAGGACTGAATGAGTCAAAGCCGGCGGTCTTGGCTCCTCTGCTCCACCTGACAGTAGGCCGCTGATTGGCCGCCGGTCTGGTCGACAGCTAGGCCACCAGGTTCATGTGGAGGCTCCCAGGCGTTCGCGCCGCGCTTCGGAGGATCCGGACTGCGGTGGAGCAGCTGAGCCGAGCTGAAGCGGAGAGCGAGAAGGCGGCGGGAGCGATGGAACGAGCTGTAGTGCGCTGTGTACCCTCGGAACCTAAGCTGAGCCTGTCATTCGCTTTGGCTGATGGCAGCCACAAGAACATGCAGCGCGACCAGAGCGAGCCGCTGGGTCGAGTCCTCAGCCGCATCGCTACGAATGCCCTAAAGGGTCACGCTAAGGCGGCCGCCGCCAAGAAGAGCAGGAAAAGCCGGCCGAATGCGAGCGGCGGTGCGTCCTGTTCAGGGCCGGGGTCCGAGCCGGCGGTGGCCTGCGAGCCCGTGGTGAAGCTGTACTACCGGGAGGAGGCAGTGGCTGAGGACGTGCTGAACGTGGACGCCTGGCAAGACGGCGCGGTGCTGCAGATCGGCGATGTTAAGTACAAGGTGGAGCGCAACCCGCCCGCCTTCACCGAACTGCAGTTGCCGCGCTACATCATGGCCGGGTTCCCTGTGTGCCCCAAACTCGGCCTCGAATTTGGAGATCCCGCCGGCTCCCTCTTCCGCTGGTACAAGGAAGCCAAGCCCGGAGCGGCAGAGCCTGAGGTCGGTGTCCCCTCACCATTGTCTCCCTCCTGTCCTTCTTGGACGGAGACTGGTGTGGAGGAGCGCGTCTACACCCCGTCCAATGCCGACATCGGGCTAAGGCTCAAGCTTCATTGCACCCCAGGCGATGGGCAGCGCTTAGGGCCGAGCCGGGAGTTGGAAAGTGTGTGTCGGGTAGAGGCTGGGCCTGGCACCTGCACTTTTGACCACCGGCATCTCTACACGAAGAAGGTGACGGAGGACGCTTTTATCCGCACTGTCTCTTACAACATCCTGGCAGACACGTACGCGCAGACTGATTTCTCGCGAACGGTCCTGTACCCATACTGTGCCCCCTACGCCCTGGAGCTCGACTACCGCCAGAACCTTATCCAGAAGGAACTCACCGGCTACAATGCCGATGTCATCTGTTTGCAGGAGGTTGACCGCGCAGTGTTTTCTGACAGCTTGGTACCCGCCCTAGAGGCCTTCGGGCTAGAGGGGGTGTTTCGAATCAAGCAGCACGAGGGCCTGGCCACTTTCTACCGAAAGTCTAAGTTCAGCCTTCTTAGCCAGCATGACATTTCGTTCCACGAAGCCCTTGAGTCCGACCTACTTCACAAAGAACTGCTGGAGAAACTAGTTTTGTACCCATCAGCGCAGGAGAAGGTGCTCCAGAGATCTTCTGTTCTTCAGGTAAAGTAACTCAGCCCATCTCTTCACATTACTGTCCCACTTTTAGGGGCCTAAAAGGCAAGCGGTGAGGTGGGGGTTAAAATTGCGATGAAAGTATCCAGATATTGTTGAAAGGTGGGTTTGCGCTTGTATCTTCAACGCAAAGTTTACTCTTCATTCGTTCAGCAGATATTTATTGAACACCTCTGGTGTGCCTGCCACACTGCAGGTTGCCTTGAACAAGACAAGCAGGGACTTTTACAGTGCTTACAATCTAGCGAGAGGGACACATGCTAAATGCAAGAACTATAGTAGCTAATGTTTTTTACTGTTTCCAAGCACTGTTCTGGCACATTTTAAAGTACTTGGTTTTTTTGTTTTTGTTTTTTTTTTTGAGACGGAGTCTCATACTGTTGCCCGGGGTGGAGTGCCACACTGTTGCCCGGGCAGGAGTGCAGTGGCGCGATCTCGACTCACCGCAGCCTTCGCCTCCCAGGTTCAAGCGATTCTCCTGCGTCAGCCTCCCAAGTAGCTGGGATACAGGCGCCCGCTACCACGCCCGGCTAATTTTTTGTATTTTTAGTAGAGACGGGATTTCACTATGTTGGCCAGGCTGGTCTCAAACTCCTGACCTCGTGATTCACCCGCCTCGGCCTCCCAAAGTGCTGGGATTACAGGCGTGAGCCACCGCTCCCGGCCCAAAGTACTTAAAATTTAAGAGCTTGGTGTGTGTTGAAGTGCTCCATAAGTATAAACTAATTGTTTTTTTAAATCATAGGCTTATTGAATCTTCACAGTAATTCCCCTGTTCCCATTTTATAGATGTCATTCGTGTGTTAAAGTTTTTAAGTAATTAATTTTGTTCATGGTAAGAAGAGCAGCTACCATTTTTTTGAGCACCTAAGGGGCTTCATGCATCTGTGTAAGATGGTTTAATTGTCTCCACACAACAGCCTATGTGGATGGTATCGTCAGTGATTACCAGTTGGAAAGTGGCTAGAAAAGTGTCTTTCTGCAGGTCACATTGCTATACACGGTAAAGTGAGTATTCAAACCCAGGTCTGCCTGACTCGAGCCTGCACTTACGCTTGAAAACACTTTTCTCCACTCAAAGTGTTGTCATGTAAAATGTATTGTTTACATACTAGTTTTATATATTGGACTGTTATTAAAACATGTTACACGGACTCCTACTCATGTAGATCCTGAAAAATAACATCGGATTTCATGATTGCAGTCCCAGTTCATCAAGGGAAGGAGATGGAATAAAATGTTAGTTCATCATATAGTCTTAGATAAAAAACCGTTTGGGAGATTTGCAGATGCCAGCCGAACTCTTGGCACCTTTTGTTTATTTTAGGTTTCAGTTCTTCAGTCTACAAAGGACTCTTCTAAAAGGATATGTGTTGCTAATACCCATCTTTACTGGCATCCTAAAGGTAGGTTTTACTTAGTTTCACAAGTGACTTAAATGTGGCTTAAGATTGTTTAAAGCTGTTTTACACATATATATCTTCAATGTCACCAAGAGACTGTAATTTGTGTAGTTTTTTCTTTTTTAACTTAACTTTAAAAAATGCTTACATTAATGTTTTTTATGTTCATAGGTGGGTATATTCGCCTCATTCAAATGGCAGTAGCCTTGGCTCACATTAGACATGTTTCATGTGATCTGTATCCTAGCATACCAGTTATATTTTGTGGGGACTTTAATAGTACACCATCAACAGGAATGTATCATTATGTCATCAATGGCAGCATTCCAGAGGATCATGAAGACTGGGCTTCCAATGGGGAGGAGGAAAGATGCAACATGTCTCTTATGCATTTCTTCAAACTGAAAAGTGCTTGTGGTGAACCTGCTTACACAAATTATGTTGGTGGCTTTCATGGATGTCTAGATTACATTTTCATTGACTTAAATGCTTTAGAAGTTGAACAGGTGATTCCATTACCTAGTCATGAAGAAGTTACCACCCACCAGGCCTTACCTAGTGTTTCCCATCCCTCTGATCACATAGCACTTGTATGTGATTTAAAATGGAAATAGATGTGTGTCTAATGGAACTGAAGTCTGAAAAGGAAGTAGTTACTTTAGCAAAAAAATTTAATATGAATCAAAGTTTATATGTAACCTTTGAAGAGGAATGGTAAATGTTCAATACTCCTAGTTATGTTCCAGATGTCTTTGTTATGAAACTGTTAATGTTTGCATCACAAATCTTCTCTTTCCTTTTTTTCTCTACATTTGGAGGAGAAACAGATATATTTATGACTAGCAAAATAGAAAATTGAATTATTTTTCTCCAACTTGAGACTCTCAGAAAAAAAAGGAAGATTCAATTATTGTGTACATTTTTTTTGTTTTTGAGATGGAGTTTTGCTCTTGTTGCCCAGGCTGGAGTTCAATGTTCAATGGCACAATCTCAGCTCACTGCAACCTCCGCCCCCGACCCCAGGTTCAAGTGATTCTCCTGCCTCAACCTCCCGAGTAGCTGGGATTACAGGCACTCACCAACATATCCAGGTAATTTTTGTATTTTTAGTGGAAACGGGGTTTCACCACGTTGGACAGGCTGGTCTTCTTGAACTCCTGACCTCTCATGATCCTCCCGCCTCAGCCTCCCAAAGTGCTAGGGTTACAGGCCTGAGCCACATGCCTGGCCCTTGTGTACATGTTTTTATAAGTGAATTTTTTTAGCTAGTACTTCAGAATTTTTAAAGTACCATTTGAATGATCTTAATTTTTCTTTCATAACAACACATTCCAAATTGAATCATGTTTATGTACTAAGAGGGAAAACATATATAAGTGAAGGTGAGAGACTTAAGTTATAGGTGACGTTAGAGACCTAAGATGAGAGACCTGAAACATGGAAGGTGTAACATTAGGGTCTACCTCTACCTCAATTTAGTTAGTGATTTACTACAATTTCAGAGCTTTAACAAGATAAAAAGAAATCGTCACCAATTGTTATTGCTTCTCATCTTTCATTTTTCAATGAACAAGTAAAGTATTTTCATTCTTATTTTTAGGATTTTAGTTTTTAGTGTATGGTACAAATGAACACAATTTATATTCTAATTCTTACTGCAGCTCATTTTAATTTTTAGGATGCAAGCACAATTTAGTATTCAAAGTGAGTAGCAACATATTCAACTTGATCTCATTGTCTTTAATTACTCTTGCCCATGAAAAATGTTCACAAATGAACAGGGTATTTGACCATATGATATTAGAGAATACAGCACAATACATTATAAGAAAGTACCTACTGCTGCGGGCTTGAAATTTTGGATGAATCATTGAGCATTTCTATGCTGGAAGTAATTTCAAAATTGTTGGTTTTTATAAATAGGAAAAAGGGTTAGTAGTGGGACTTTTAAGCATCTCTGAAATAAAAAAATACTCTTCTTTTTATAGACTAGCATTATAGTTTGAGTTACAGACAACAGTATGTATATATGTAATATATATATGGTAAAAGAAAATTTAAATGTGAAGCCAAACTTTTTAAAATTAGAAATTACAAATGGTTACACTGATTAGTGTCTAGCCTAGAGTGGTAACGGAGCTTTACTAATTAAGTTGTCAAATACATTATTTATAATACTTTAGCTGTTGCTTTTTTGATGTTCAGGATAACTATGTTATCTCATTTCTGCATTTAATTAATAGCTTGGGTATTAAAAACCTACCCGCTTCAGGAAAAGCTTTGGTTTTCCCCAGTCACGAAAGCCCTTGTTTCAAATTCTTTAATCACTGAACCCAGTATAATAAAAATTTTCCTCTTTTGATAACGCCTGTACTTTCATATTCTGCTCACTATCAAATGTATTGTTAACTTTTAGTAAGTTTGAGAATGAAAGGGTTTTATCTGCATTTGACCAAGGGAAAAATTAAAGTGGAAGTTTCTTGGGATCTTGTTTAGAAAAAAAGTATAAATAAAAAATTGATGCTACCAAATTGTGCCTTCCTAAATACTATTTTTGAGAGCATTTTAACAGCAGTTTACAAATATGTAAATAATAGATTAAAACGAAAACCTGACTCTCTTGTGAATACTTTTTTTCATTTCTAAAATGTGTTTTTGGTCTCCTTTCAAACAAAGATGTTGACAGGACCTTTAGAGTGAATTGGGAGAAAACAAAATGTCACTTTGAAAAGTTGAGAAATATTTTGAAAGAAAAAATTCAAACATGCCCATGAAAAAAAATACAGGTTCCACATTAAAACTAGCTAGATTAAACTCTAGTCAGAAAAACTCAGCACTTTACAGACATTTCATGTTCTATATCCTTTTCTGACTAAACAGTATACTCAGATTGTATACAGGCATTTCAGATTATTAGGACATGGAATGTTATTGTGAAGTATCATATAATCTGATCAAATCTCCAGTATACGGACATTTTAGAATGACTGGAGTCCAAAGGTATCGAACACTAAGAATGCATAAATAGCATACACATTTCTTTGTACTCATGAGTTAGAATGGATTGTTATTCAGAAATGTCTGTTTATTTTTTATTTTATTATTTTGTAATAGGGTCACCTCACCTGAGGAGCTGGAACTTTGAGTCTCCTCCCACTGCCCGTAGGCACCCAGAAATGTCTTTTTAAAAAGCAACCTGTGTGATTGCATTTTTTATTACATTTGGATTTTTTAGTAAATTTAATTTTAAGAAAACATGGAAAATCTAGTGAGTTTCTTTGGTAAACCACATTTTATAATGTCACAAGTTCTTGCTATAGGAAGTAATATTCTAAAATTTTTTTTTTGAGACAGAGTCTTGCTCTGTTGCCAGGCTGGAGTGCAGTGGCATGATCTTGATTCACTACAACCTCCGCCTCCTGGATGCAAACAATTCTCCTGCCTCAGCCTCCCTAGTAGCTGGGACTACAGGTGCATGCCACGCCTGGCTAATTTTTTTGTATTTTTAGTAGAGACAGGGTTTCTCCATGTTGGCCAAGATGGTCTCAATCTCTTGACCTCAGGTGATCTGCCCACTTCGGCCTCCCAAAGTGCTGGGATTATAGGCATGAGCCACAACACCCGGCCTGAAAACTAATTTTCTAAACACATATTTCTGTGTTTTGAGCATTTTAATAATTGGCCGGCACGGTGGCTCACACCTATAATCCCAGCACTTTGAGAGGCCGAGGTAGGTGGATCACCTGAGGTCAGGAGTTCAAGACCAGCTTGGTCAACAAGGTGAAACCCCATCTCTACTAAACATAGAAAAATTAGCAGGGGGTGGTGGCAGGCGCCTGTAATTTCATCTACTTGGGAAGCTGAGGCAGGAGAATCACAAACCTAGTGGGGGAGGTTAGTGAGCCAAAATCACCACTGCACTCCAGCCTGGGCAACAAGAGTGAAACTCTTTCTCAAAATAATAATAAAAAAATAATTGCTCAATATAGTACAGGAAGGCAACTCTATCTAGAGGGCTAGGCACAGTGGCTCACAACTGTAATCCCAACATTTTGGGAGGCTAAGGCAGGAAGATCACTTGAGCTGAGGAGTTCAAGACCAGGCTTGGCAACATTGTGAGACCCCATCTCTGCAAAAAATAAAATTAGCCAGGCATGGTAGTGCATGCCTGTAGTCCCAGCTACTCAGAAGGTGGAATCCAGAGAGGATCGCTTGAGCCCAAAGAGGTCAGGCCTGCAGTGAGCTGTGATCAAGGTGTGATCTGCACTCCAGCCTGAGTGACAGAGCAAGACCCTGTCTCCAGAAAACCACTCTAGATTTCATTTTGTTGGGGGTAGAGAGGACAGTTTTTACCAGCTTTAACTGACATGGGTAATATATAAGTTCTGTGCTCCCGCTTTATGAGAAAGTACTTTTAAAATGTTGAAAATACTAGAGCTGTATTAACTTGATTTTTTTTTCTTAGCACTAACTTCAGAATAACCATACAGTACTGCTTGCTGATATATTACCAAATCATTTTTTCTTGAGATAAAATTCACATGATTCACATGAGATTAACATTCATAAGTGTATAAGCCAGTTGCATTCAGTACGGTCACAATGTTGTGAAACAATCTAGTTCCTACTGCTTTTAAATCTTGATTTAGGTACACATTTGCAGATAGCAAGAATCAGAAATACTAATTCCTGAGAAACTGAAATGACAGTGGCTGAATATAACCAAGTTATGCTGCTTAAAAAAAAAAGACCAGCTGGGTGTGGTGGCTCACGCCTGTAATCCAAGCACTTTGGAGGCCAAGGCGGGCAGATCACCTGAGATCGGGAGTTCAAGACCAGCCTGACCAACGTGGTGAAACCCCGTCTATCAAAAAAAAAAAAAGACCAAACTCTACTTATTAAAAATATATTTTAAAAAGAAAGCTCTAAATTCAAGATAAGATTTTAAAATAATTTTTTTTAAAATTGAGCTAATATGACATTCAAAATTATAAAGTATTGGGACATTATTTTGCAAATTGGCCATCTTCACAGTGTACTGAATCATATTTAAGACATGCTAAATTTTAATTTTTTTTTCTCTGTCACCCAAGCTGGAGTGCAGTGGCATGATCTCGGCTCACTGCAACCTCCAACATGCTGGCTCAAGCGATTCTCCTGCCTCAGCCTCCTTAGTGGCTGGGATTATGGATGTGTGCCACCACGCCCAGCTAATTTTTGTATTTTTAGTAGAAATGGGGTTTCACCATATGGCCAGGCTCGTCTTGAACTCCTAACCTCAGGTGATCTGCCCGCCTTAGCCTCTCAAAGTGCTGGGATTACAGGCATGAGCCACCATACCTGGCCTAAATTTTAATTTTATATATGTGGTAAAATAATCTTAAACATACTAAATCTCTTCAGCTATCTGCTATGCTCGCAAACTCTGGGTTGCCAAAAATCCATGATCATATTGCCAGTGTTAGACTCTAATTTAAAATTTCCTTGCAAAATTTCATAGAAAACTAAATTATTCATCTCTATCTTCTGTCCAATTTATGTATTGATTGTATGTCAAAGCATTTATATAACACATACCATTTTGCCCAGTAATTCACTTTAATGATGTTATCATGAAGTGTTGATGTATCTTTTTTTGGTTCTCTCTCTTTTTTTTTTTTTTGATGTACCTTTTTTTAGGTGTATTGAAGTATTCCTAGGTTGCATTTTTGCTAGTTTCATACCATTTGTGTTCCTTATATGTTGAAGATGGTTCAGTAGGGGAACTGGATAGGTTTTATTTAGTTGGCTTTTTTTTCTTTTTCTTTTTTTTTTTTTGAAACAGAGTTTCACTCTTGTTGCTCTGGCTGGAGTACAATGGGTTGATCTTGGCTCACTGCAACCTCTGCCTCCCAGGTTCAAGCAATTCTCCTGCCTCAGCCTCCCAAGTAGCTGGGATTACAGGCGTGCACCACCACACCCAGCTAATTTTCTATTTTTAGTAGAGACGTGGTTTCTCCATGTTGGTCAGGCTGGTCTCCAACTCCCAACCTCAGGTGATTCGCCCACCTCAGCCCCCCAAAGTGCTGGGATTACAGGCATAAGCCACCATGCCTGGCCTTAGTTGGCTTTCTTATACTGGATAACATACACACTTTTCTTCTCTTTTGAGACAGGGTCTGGCTTTGTCACCCAGGCTGGAAGGCAGTGGTGCCATCACAGTTCACTGCAACCTCTACCTCCTGGACTTATGCAATCCTCCCACCACAGTCTCCCCAAATAGCTGGGACTACAGGTGCACACCACCACACCTGGCTAATTTTTGTATATTTTATAGACAAAAAAAAAAAAAATTGTTTCACCATGTTGCCCAGGCTGGTCTTGAACTTCTGAGTTCAAGCAATCCACCTACCTTGGCCTCCCTAAGTGCTGGTATTACAGACATGAAGCTACCCCACCCAGTCAGCACAAAAATTTTTTTTATTTAAATAACAAGACAGGGTCTTGCTGTTGCCCAGGCTGGAGTGTGCAGTGGCATGATCACAGCTCACTGCAGTCTCAAACTCCAGGGCTTAAGCAATCCTTCTACCTCAGGCTCCTGAATAGGTGCGACTACAGGTGCATGCCACCAAGTCTGGCTAATTTTTAAAATTTTTTGTAGAAATGATGTCTCACTATGTTGCCCAGGCTGGTCTTAAACTCCTGAGCTCAAATGACTCTCCCACTTCAGCCTCCCAAAGTACTGGGATTATAGGTGTGAGCCACCACAAACTTTAAAAAAAAAAAAATTTAAAACAAGTTTTTTCTCCAGGAAAGAACATATTTAGCAATTTTTAAAAACAGTTTTATGGGTACATAGTAGGTATATATATTTTTGTGGTACATACTTTTCAATAAATTGAGTATCCATCACATCAAGCATTCATCATTTGTGTTATGAACATTCTAATTGTACTCCCTCAGTTATTCTAAAATGTGATATACACACTTTTAAAAGAATTTGTTGCATATAATCCTTATATCCTCTGTGGAATAGTTTGGAGAAATGGTACATCCAGAGATAAAATCAGAAATAAACAGTGGCCTTCCTCAGAAAGGCTGGGTTAAGTGTAGTGTTTTGGGTATCTTAAACCAAGAAAGGATATTTCTATCCAAGCTGTAGAATTTTTAATAATTCTATTCTAAATAATGGAATCAGGCCCACACAGTGGCTCACATCACATAATCCCATTCTCCATAAGAGCTTTTCATCACTGCATATCAACACAGTTGACAAGGACTGGTCCCCAAAAGAAGCTGCATATTCACTTGACAGTCACTCCCTATTTCCCCTAGCTCCTGGCAACAACTTACCTGTCTGAATTTGCCTATTCTGGACATTTCATATAAATGGAATCATATGGTTTATGTAGACTTTTGTGACTGGCCTCTTTCACTTAAGATGTTTTTAAGGTTCTTACTGTTGTAGCATGTATCAGGAGTTTGTTTTTATAATGAATGTTCCATCTTATGAACATACCACATCTGTCCATTCATTAGATGACATTTGGATTGCTTCCACTTCCTGGCTTTATTAATAATACTGCTATAAACATTTGTGTACAAGTTTTTGAGTGAATATGTGTTTTTGTTTCTTTTGGGCACATACAAGGAGTAGAATTGTTGGGTCATATGGTAACCTTTTGAGGAACTGCTAGACTGTTTATTATCCTTTTTTGATTATAGGCATCCTAGTGTTAAGTGGTATTTCATTGTGGTTTTGATTTGCATTTCCATGATGTTAATGATGTTAAGCATCTTTTTATGTGCTCATTGGCCATCTATATATCGCTGGAGAAATGTCTTTTGAAATACTTGCCCATTTAAAACTGTTATTTGTTGTTTAGCCACCCCTCCTTAAAAAAATATATAATGATAATAATAATCCATCATTCCTTGCCTTTTCAGGGCCATCCAAGAGGCAAACCTTTCTTAGTCTGTGCTTCATACATCCCTTTAGTTCCCAGCCTAAAAAAAAGAAACACTGTAACCAAAATCTGGTGAGTTCCCAGAAAGCAGGGATAAGCTGTCCAACACCAAGTACTTAACATGCCCAATAAAACTGAAAATGTGGCTGGGCAGGGTGGCTCATGCCTGTAATCCCAGCACTTTGCGAGGCCAAAGCAGGCCTGGTCACTTGTCAGGAGTTTGAAACCAGCCTAGCCAACATGGTGAAACCTTGTCTCTACTAAAAATACACAAAAAAATTATTAGCCAGGCGTGGTGGTACACTCCTGCAGTCACAGGTACTCCGGAGACTGAGGCAGGAGAATCTCTTGAACTCAGGAGGCAGAGGTTGCAGTGAGCCAGGATTTGCGCCTCTGCACTCCAGCCTGGCGACAGAGCAAGACTCCATCTCAAAAACAAAACAAAACAAAACAAAACAAAACAAAAACAAAATTGACCAATCAAGGTGGCTCAACACTTGTAATCCCAGCATTTTGGGAGGCCGAGGTGGGTAGATCACAGGGTCAGGAGTTGGGAGACCAGCCTGGCCAATATGATGAAACCCCATCTCTACTAAAAATACAAAAATTAGCCAGGTGTGGTGATGTGCGCCTGTAGTCCCAGCTACTCGGGAGGCTGAGGCAGAAGAATCGCTTGAACCCTGGAGGTGGAGGTTGCAGTGAGCTGAGATTGTGCCACTGCACTCCAGCCTGTGTGACAGAGCGAGACTGCCTCAAAAAAAAAAAAAATTGAAAACATATCATTTGAATAATATAGAAATAACTGACAAGGTCAGGAAGGAACCTAACTCCGCTGCCCTGTAACACATGAAGCCATAGTGGCAGGCCTCCATCAGTACAGCTACCTTAATTCTTTGCCTGTGTCTAGATAAGCACTTTTGCTCTTCATGTCTCACGATGTTATTAGAATTTAACTATTTAAGATAAAGGGATAGTCCTCTAAAAGTAACCTTCCAGTAGTGGCCCATGAATGCAATGTCACAATGTATATACTAGTAGAAATATATTTTCCCTATTAGATCCTCAGATAATTAACTTACAGATTATTATTATTAAATCTAGTTTTCATACTAATTCTACCAAAGCTGGTAACCAATATTTACATTATTGAAACACCTAGAAGTACAAGCTACCAGAAGGTACAAGCACTTGTTTTCTCTCCAGTTTCTCCCCATTGAAAAGCACTTAGCCAGGTGCAGTGGCTCAAGCCTGTAATCCCAAAACTTTGGGAGGCCGAGGCGGGGGGATCACCAGAGGTCAGGAGTTCAAGACCAGCCTGGCCAACATGGTGAAACCCTGTCTCTACTAAAAATACCATGGTGTGTGCCTGTAAGCCCAGCTACCCGGGAGGCTGAGGCAGGAGAATTGCTTGAACCCCAGAGGCAGAGGTTGCAGTGAGCTAAGATCACACCACTGCACTCCAGCCTGGGCAACAGAGTGAGACTCCATCTCAATAAGATAAAAGAAAATAAAAGCACTTGTCTTCAATGACAAGTAAGGAGTCACTTTAAAACATCCATGACAAAGAACCAGGTATTTCACATTTGAGAAAGTTCAGGCCAGGCACATTGGCTCCTACCTGTAATCTCAGCACTTTGGGATGCCTAGGTGAGTGAATTGCTTGAACTCGAGTTGAAGACCAGCCTAAGCAACATGGCAAAACCCCATCTCTATAAAAAAAAAATAACAAAAATTAGCCAGGCGTGATGGCGTGGGCCTATAATCCCAGCTACACAGGAGACTGAGGTAGGAGGATTGCTTGAGCTTGGGAGGTTAAGGCTCAGTGAGCTGTGATCATGCCATTGCACTCCAGCCTGGGCAACAGAGCGAGACCCTGTCTCAAAAAAAAAGAAAAGTTTGATCCCACTAAGTGACCTGAAAGTAATTACTACTACATGAAAGATAATTCTGTATGCTCAAGTAAACAAGTTTCTGAATGAGACACCAATACTCTCCACAAAAGACATATTTCACTTTTTTTTTAGTAGAGACGGTTGTCTCACTGTATTTACCAGGTTGGTCTCAAACTCCTGGCCTCAAGGGATCCTCCTGCCTCAGCCTCCCAAAGTGCCAGGATTGCAGGCATGAGCCACCATGCCTTTTTTATTTCAATGGAGGGTATATAAGGTTAAGCGGAAAATTCCGTAGAAATTGAAACCCTTAACAAAATATCAAGATATTAGATCACAGAAAAGCATCTTATGTTAAAGTAAGACAAAAGACAATGGGAAATATTATGGACCAAAAAAATAAGCTTATTGGACAGGGAGACCAGAGAACAGATAATCATACTATTCTCAACTCTGCTGCTGCCAAGTGAGCCTATAAGGGAATCACAATTTCTCTTTAATTTCTCTTCTGACATTATTTGACAGAATACTTTCTAATTTGGGGATATAATTAACTGTTCTGTACAATAGGGGCAGTCACAGAGAACTCTTATTCATTGACCAACACGAGGTTTAACATTTAACAGTAAGCATTCAATTTTGGTAGCATAAACTATTTTATAAGAGTACTTCAATAGGCAAGGACAGTGATAGTGATTTTGTATTTGCGTAAAACAGGGAAAGGCTAGGAGCTACCTCTCAATACTTTTCCCCAAAACATTTAACCACTTCTATTAAAAAAAAAAAAAAAAGGGAACGTAAAAAAAATACTACAAAGACTGAAGACAAAATAATTTTTAAGGGTAAACAAGTATCAAGTTGCTAATACTTTCTTTAAAAAATATAAAAATTGGGGTTTGGAGCATGGCAAAAATAAATAAATAAAAATTAAGACTGGGCACGGTGGCTCATGCCTGTAATCCCAGCACTTTGGGAGGCTGAGGTGGGCGGATCACAAGGTTAGGAGTTCAAGACCAGCCTGACCACCATGGTGAAACCCCGTCTCTAAAAAAAAAAAGAGAAAAATATAAAAATTACCTAGGTGTGGTGGCTCATGCCTGTAGTACCAGCTACTTTCAGGGCTGAGGTGGGAAGATCACTTGAGCCCAGGAGGTGAAGGTTCCAGTAAGCCAAGATTCTGCCACTACACTCTATCCTGGGTGACAGAGTGAGATCATCTCAAAAAGAGCTGCCTTACATCACAAGTAAGATAATATGGATTCTCTAGTCCTTCTTTACAGTCCATGAAAACACCTTTGCATAACTGGGTTAAATACCTTGGCAATTTAATGATTTAACTATAACCCTAACACTGAATTTATTCATTTATGGTTTGTTTTTTTTTTGAGACAGAGTTTTGTTGTGTCGCCAGGTGCCAGGCTGGAGTGTAGTGGCATGATCTCATCTCACTGCAACCTCCACCTCCCAGGTTCAAGCAAATCTCCTGCCTCAGCCTCCAGAGTAGCTGGGACTACGGGCGTGCACCACCACGCCCAGCTAATTTTTGTTTTTTTTTTAATAGAGACGGGGTTTCACCATGTTGGCCAGATGGTCTCGATGCCTTGACCTCGTGATCCGCCCGCCTTGGCCTCCCAAAGTGCTGGGATTACAGGCGTGAGCCACCGCACCCGGCCTCATTTATGTTTTATATTTCCTAGTTGATACCCTATAAGACTACACACACATATTATACTATAGCTCAGTTTTATCTAACGAGATATGACACCTCTCTTCTTTGGGAGGAAGAAGGGAGAATTCATCCAGTTCGCTAGGGAAACTGCATTTCCAACAAGTAACACAAACTAGTTCAAGCATAACACTTTGCCCTAATCATCAACTAATTCTAATTTCCTTTTGGTTAGTCCAGTATTTCTTTTTTTTTTTGGGAAACAGTCTTGCTGTTTGTTACCCAGGCTTCAGTGCAGTGGCGCGATCTCAGCTCACTACAACCTCAGGTTCAAGTGATTCTCTTCCCTCAGCCTCTCAAGTAGCTAGGACCACAAGCATGCAGCACCATGCTGAATTTTTATTTTTTATTTTTAGTAGATTTGAGGTTTCACTATGTTGCCCAGGTTGGTCTTGAACTCCTGAGCTCAGGCAATCTGCCCACCTTGGCCTCCCAAAGTACTAGGATTATAGGTGTGAGCCACTGTGCCTGGCCATTGTTTATTATTATTTATTTGGCAATTCAAAAATAGTTTTTTACAAGAATGCATTTGATTTTGGAAGTAATTTTCAATCCATAAATTTAGCTGAATCTTTACAAGCCATTAAGAATGCAACATTAGAATACAGACAGAAACTAAGTTTCTCAGTTATCAAGTTGAGCCCTTAACAACTTAATAATGTAGTTGATGAGGTATACCTTTATGAGTTAAATGCAACTTTCTGTTGAAGTTCTAAAATTTATCATGTTAAAAAGAAAAGTGTGGTCTGGCATGGTGGCTCATTCCTGTAATCCT
The DNA here is from genome assembly GCF_030222135.1 of Aotus nancymaae. Lineage (NCBI taxonomy): Eukaryota > Metazoa > Chordata > Mammalia > Primates > Aotidae > Aotus > Aotus nancymaae. Next base: position 32,078,380 of record NW_026988482.1, read on the forward strand.
AGCACTTTGGGAAGCCAAGGTAGATGATCACCTGAGGTCAAGAGTTTGGGACCAGCCTGGCTAACATGGTGAAACCCTGTCTCTACTGAAAATACAAAAATTAGCTGGGCATGGTGGCACACGCCTGTAATCCCAGCTACTCGGGAGGCTGAGGCAGGAGAAGCGATTGAACACAGGGTGGAGGTTGCAGTGAGCCACAATCGCACCACTTCACTCCAGCCTGAGCGAAAGAGCGAAACTCCATTTAAAAAAAGAAAAAAGTGCCTGTGAAACTTTTTTGTAGAAGAGTAACATCACTTTGTCTCTATATTGGCCATACAAACAGCACTTGAATTTTTCTTAATTAACCTTAACTAAAAAACACATGCATACGTGCTTTTTGGGCAGTTCATTTTATTATAGCCTTTTACTCTCCCCACCCTACTCCACGCGCCACGCCTCTCCCCCATTGTTTGTTTGTTTCTTTTTAAGTAGAGACAGGGTCTCACTACGTTGCCAAGGCTGATCTCGAACTCCTGGTCTCAAGTGATCCTTCTGCCTCGGCCTCCCAAAGCGCTAAAATAATAGGCGTGAGCCACTGTGCCAGGCCTGCCTTTTACTCTTGATCTGACTTTAGAAAACTTAAGTTTTTAATAGTGCTCCCATGTTATTTTACACATGAGAACAACCCAGATCTCCACTTTATACAATTAGTAACCTACCAGTGGGATCAGTATTAATGTTCACAGTACGCAAAATATGCAAGCAAAGTTTGCTATATGAGAAAATACATTTCAAATACCTTCAAGACTCAAGAAGAACACACAATTACGTATTTTATCATTTTATTAGGAATAATTCCAAATGGGTTATGAAGAAAATGTATTCATTGAATTTGACGAGTTTTCCAAAAACTCTTAATGAAGATATGTCTGCCCAATAATAAAACATCAGGAGAACTATCATATACTGAGCAAAAAATCAGGCTGATAACAAAAGCAACATGCAACATAAAAAAGACATGATATAAAGGAAGACAATCTGCTAAATATTAAAAACCATCTAAATATCAATTCTTTGCAACCAGCACGGAACTAATTAGCTATCAAATCCAAACCACACCAAGGTAAGTTTGGCTGATGTAGGCCAGGAGTCAATGCAGCGGGAAAAAATTTCCTCAGTGCAAGAGAGCTAAATAGTGTTTTGGATCTTTCCCTGGCTGGTACAAGCAGTATTAGAAAATCTTTTTTGTCAAGGGAGAGAAATAAATACAAATGGAATGCGACATTTTTAAATTAGCAGACTGTCTCAGGAATGATAAAGGTGTCAGTAAAGTAGCAAGGGGATAACTTCAAAACATTATTTGTCTGGGGCTCAAAAAACACTCAAAACAGATTTATTTAAAGGTTTCACAATAGCTATGTCCAGGCATTCAGGCTTATGGGAAGTAAAATTAAAAGAGGATACTTTTTCCCCAAGGAGAATTTTTTTAAAACCAGTAACATTGCTAAATAGCAACATTATACCTGGTAAACAATAATTGGCAACAAAATAAGTTCTGCCCAAACCAGTCCCAGATACTGTTTAATAACCAAGATACAAACTAATTTTGTTGTAACAAGCCTAGACCAATTTTATCAAACATGTCCTTGGTTATCCAGTTTCATTTAACGTTTTGAAAGCTCATTTGACAGCCAGTCAAGTCCTTCATACAGACCAGTTCCTTGTGTTGCACAAGTGGCTTGAACATACCACTGTAAAGAAAAGACAAGAAAAAACTTGATTAACACAGTTAATATATAACCAGTGTTTCAACTTTCTTAATCAAAATTAGGAGTCTTCTCAACCTCTTGCTTCTCACAACTCTCTCCCATATTTAAAGCTACTTCTGGCTGGGCATGGCGACTCACACCTATAAATCTCAGCACTTTGGGAGGTGGAGATGGGAGGATCACTTGAGTTCGAGATTAGCCTGGGCAACACAGTGAGACTTTGTCTCTACTTTTTTAGATTAAATTATTTTTTAAACATAAAGCTACTTCTACCTATTCTGGAGGTTGCAGTGAGCCAAGGTCATGCCACTGCACTCCAGCCTGGGTGAGAGAGTGAGACTCCATCTCAAAAAATAAAATAAATAAATAATGAAGTTATTTCTACCTATTCATTATATTTAAACAACATTACCCGCCCCCTCAGTCATTCAGCCTTTTTTCAGTGCTGGTTTTTAGTTCCCTTTTAGTAAACGTTCTACCACTTAATCTGAAAATAGAAATCATGGGGAAATTAGTAACTAATAAACTACCCCAAAGTAGAAGAGGTAAATTTTTGAAAGAGTAGAGTTTGTTGATATTTTAGGGGCAAGCTTTTCAGATAATTCTACTATCTTTAGTCTCATGCATTCTAAAACGTTCTTCCTTTTTTTGTTGAGACTGAGTCTCACTCTGTTGCCCAGGCTGGAGCAGTGGCACAATCTTGGGTCACCACAACCTCTGCCTCCTGGATTCAAGCGATTCTCCTGCCTCAGCCTCCTGAGTAGCTGGGACTACAGGCATGCACCACCATGCCTGGCTAATTTTTGTATTTTTAATAGAGATGGGGTTTCACTATGTTGGCCAAGCTGGGCTTGAACTCCTGACCTCATGATCTGCCTGCCTCCGAAAGTGCTGGGATTACAGGCGTGAGCCACAATGCCCAGCCCGGTTCTTGCTTTTTAGATGGTAATGAATCTTATCTCTAGTAACTATGTGAAAAGTATCAAGAAAAGAAAAGAAAACCTAGAAAGCAATTTACATTTTAGGCATTGTTTAGTTTTTTAAATTTTTTTGACCAGTTTAATGTTTCAAGGCCACTGCAAGTATACCATATTGCCAATTATTTGAATACCAAATCTCAGTAACCTAGGAGGCTGGGACAAGGCTCAAATTCATAGCTTCACAGCGTGGAAAACTTGTATCATTTACAGTTAATGTTGTTTATTTATTTATTGTTTTGAGACAGAGAACTCACTCTGTTGCCCAGGCTGGAGTGGTGTGATTTCAGCTCACTGCAACCACCGCCTGGCAGGCTCAAGAGATTCTCATGTCTTCAGCCTCTCAAGTAGCTGGGGATTACATAGGCATGCACCACCACACCCAGCTAATTTCTGTATTTTGAGTAGAGACAGGGTTTCACCATGTTGGCCAAGCTAGCCTTGAACTCCTGGTCTCAAGTGATCCGCCTGCCTTCGCCTCCCAAAGTGCTGGGATTACAGGTGTGAGCCACCACACCCAGCCCAGTTTAAGTTGTTTAAATCAGCCTGAGATGTCTCAAATAGGCAATAGGTTCTCTGTTGTTTCATTTTTTACCACAGCCATAGTATTTGCCTTGTTTACAAGTTAATGCAAAACTCCTATAAAAAGTACATGACACTAAGTTTATGATAATTTATGTCAATCACTGATCTCAAATGATAAGCGATTTTAGAGAAGTACAATTTTTTTTTTTTAAAGAAACAGTCTTTTTCTGTCACCCAGGCCAAAGGGCAATGGGTACCATCACAGATCACTGCAGCCTCCAACTTCTGGGTTCAAACAGTCCTCCCACCTCCGCCTCCCAAGTAGCTGGGACTAAAGGCACATGCCACCACACCCAGCTAGTTTTTATTTTTGTAGAGATGGGGTTTCACTTTGTTGCCCGGGCTGGTTTCGAACTCCTAGCATCAAGCAATCATCCTGCCTTGGCTTCCTAAGTGTTGGGATTACAGGAGAGCCATGGTACCTGGTCCCCTCCATAAGCTGATAACAAGCAAACAAGGCTGGGCACCATAGCTGGAGTCCCAGCACTTTGGCAGGCTGAGATAGTGGGAGGATTGCTTGAGTCCAGGACCTCAAGACCAGCCTGGCAACAAAGCGAGACCCCCATCTCCACTTTTAAAACAAGCAAACAAACACTACTAAACAATATTAGCTAAATTTCAGTTGCTAAAAATACTGGACCCTTAATAAGAAAGCCAAATTACAAAATGTTTGCTGTAGGGTTAAAAGATACCCTATCAATAATCTTCTTTCCATTCCTTCCACCTCCCCCTTCAAAAAAAAAAGATTAAAAAAAGACTATCAATAATCTTTAGACCAATTCCACAATAGTCTTCTATATCTTTACAAAAATAAAAGATATTTAAAGCTTATTACTGTATTTTTAAATAAATGATGTGTTCATTACTTGTCAAAAGGAGATAATAAATAAATGTTTAAACTGAATACTAGTTTACACAATTATCCTTTTTATCTTTGAGATGGAGTCTCACTCATGTTGCCCAGGCTGGAATGCAATGGCATGACCTCAGCTCACTGCAACCTCCACCTCCTGGGTTCAAGTGATTCTCCTGCCTCAGCCTCCCGAGTAGCTAGGATTACAGGCATGTGCCACCACACCTAGCTAATTTTGTATTTTTAGGAGAGACGGGGTTTCTCCATGTTGGTCAGGCTGGTCTCGAACTCCTGACCTCAAGTGACCTGCCCGTCTCAGCCTCCCAAAGTGTTGGGATTACAGGTGTGAGCCACCATGCCTGGCGTAATAACTCTTAATAGTCAAGAGGTTAATATTAACCCCCATATACTTACTGTTCTGTTACGAAGAGACTGAAGACCTAGTTTATCTGTCATTTCACTGATGGCCATAGCATTTGGCAAATCCTGTTTGTTTGCAAAAAGCAGCAGCACTGCATCTCTCAACTCATCTACCAGAAGCTGGAAATAAAAAGGTAAGGCATTAAAAACTACCAACCAGAATCCAATTTTTGAAACAAACCGTCTTCCTATATATATTTTACTCAGCATTACATACATTATTAAACATTAACCAAATTTCTCTACATAAAGTTCAGATACTCATAACTCACACCACTCAGTTTTTAAATCCAGAGCAAACAATGATATGCCTTCAAGTAAGACAGATTGTTTTTCAAGTCAATCATCCTAAACCCCATTAAAGCAAATCACTCATCATTCAGCCTTCATGATTACCCATTGTCAGAATTGATAAGGGCAAGAAACACATATGGGAATAAAATGCTTATGACACAGGCATCAAGATTACCCATGAGGCATTCTAAAAATAGCTGCTGTGCCTTCCTCCCAACTTACTGAAGTAGCTCCTCTTCCATGTATGTTTTTTAAAAAGTTCTATAAGAGATTTTGAAGTACATTATTAAGAACCTGTGGATAATATAGTTTCTTAAGTTTATTTCTAGCCCCTTCAAAAACCATTTGTATAATCTCATCATAGCTAAACTGTACTAACACACCACCAGTTTCACCCAGAAAAACACACCTTGAAAATGATGAATTTAAAGTATATTCTTACCATTTTCTGCAGCTCATCTGCTACTTCCTGAATTCTTTCACGATCATTGCTATCTACCACAAAAATAAGACCCTGAGGAAAGATTGTTTCAGTAAATTTTAAGAGTTAAACAACACTCTCTATAAGAAACATAAGTGTAGGCAGAAAAATGTTATCAATGGTTAGACATTAGGAAGAAAATGTCTCATTAAGGCTGTAATGCTGAAAGCTGATTTGAGAACAATTTGTAATTTTAATTTATCAGTGCTATTTCAAATCTAAAAAAATCTTATTCTTCACCAATTAACTACTTTTCTCAACTACCCTAGGAATAAACCATATCCATCTTCCCCTCTCCCCTTTGTACTCTCACATATAAGTACAGGTACCAAAATAGCCACATAGTAGGAACAAAAAGAAAAATAAGAAATCAAGGAGCCTAAAGAATCGTGAATTTGGCCAGGCATGGTGGCTCATGCCTGCCTGTAATCCCAAGACTTTGGGAGGCCGAGGCAGTCGAGCAATCAGGCCTGAGATCACTTGAGTTCAGGAGTTCGAGACCAATCTGGGCAACATGGCGAAAGCCCGTCTCTACAAAAACAAAATGCAAAAATTATCTGCGTGTGGTGGTGCATGCCTATAATCCCAGCTACTTGGGAGGCTGAGGTGGGAGGATCAATTGAGCCCAAGAGCCACTGCGTCCAGCCCCAAAATGTTGCAGTTTCAGGCATAAGCCACAGCACCCAGTCCTGGAACCTACCCTTTACAAGAGGTAATGCCCCTAAAAGGGATCTAATCATTTTCTATTTACCTCTCAGGATTGCCACAGTACTGGGCTCTCCAGGGGCATCCAATGCTTATTTGACATCCATTAAATGACAATTTCCTTTGTTTTAGCAAATTACAAGTTCATTTCCTTTATCTCTGTTGGAAACCATAACTTTTTAATGCTCCAAGTGGGAGATAAAGATAGACCAAATCAGAACAGTATTGGGAGAGATCCCTAATTTTAGAAATCTACAAACCAAGGTAGATTTCTCATAATTATGCTTTGAATTATGTTTTAAATGCACAAATATTACTGAGTATCACCTCTCAATTTGGCAACAAGAGTATCAAAATGTATTTTTTCCAGATTGGGCAGGGTAGTTCACGCCTGTAATCCCAGTGCTATGGAGGGCTAAGGCTGGAGGATTGCTTGAGGCCCGTAGTTTGAGACTGATCTGAACAACACAGCAAGGCCTATTTATACAAAAGAAAAAAAAAAATCCAGGCGTAGTGGCACATATCTGTAGTCCTGGCTACTGGGGAGGTTGAGGGAGGAGGATCACTTGAGCCCAGGAGTTCAATAATCACACCACTGCACTGCAGTCTGGGTGACAAAGCAAGATGCTGACTTTAAAACCAACCAACAAACAAAAAAGCTTAACATTAGAAAGCAAAAGCTAATAGACATGCCTTATAGTACAGTCATGTAAATTAAGGCATGTGAGGTAAAATTTGTGATAATAATCTTTTCCTTAAAAGATAAACTGAAAATTGCAGTGATCTTTATCTCCAGAATTGATAATGGTACCCTTGGCCCTGGGATAAGGTTTTTCTAATGAGTTCTTGTTTGTCTGAAGTTTATTTTGTAGTACAAGATTGGCACCATTTTTCTTGCTATTTGCTAGTGAAAGGAGTTAGCCATCTTGCATTAGGCAGACAGTAAAGGACGAGTCCCCTGGAAAACCTCGGATGCGCCCCGCACACGCTTACACCTTAAGTTTAGCGCAGATAAAGGCGGAAACCATAACTTTTTAATTTTATTTTACACTGCATCTACACCACTTGGAAACCCATCACTTTAAATATCTCATCCTTTGAAAAATCTTTTGGCTGGCATGGCACCTCTAATCCCACCAATTTGTGAGGCTGAGGTAGGAGGATCACGTGAGGTCAGAAGTTCAAGATCAGCCTGGGCAACAGAGTAAGACCCTGTCTCTACAAAAAAAAAAAAAAATTTTAGTAGGGCATGGTGTCCCACCTACTCAGGAAGCTGAGAAGGGAGGATCATTTGAGCCCAGGAAGTTGAGGCTGCAGTGAGCCATGATTGTGCCACTGCACTATAGCCTGGGCAACAGAGTGAGACCCCATCTCAAAAACAACTTTTGATGCTCTAGGAGCCAATATACTATGGTGGGAAAACAGACTCAAATTCAAATCTTACACCATTTATTACATATATTACCTAATCCTTGAATATGCCTCTTCTATTAAATAAAAATACTACCAACTTCATAAACTTGTTAAAGATTAAATGGAATCACAGAGGTATAAAAGATCTATCATTGTGCTTGGCTTATCACAGGCATTTACTTAGCAAATCTGTCTCTTTTCCCTAATTCAAAAGCTACTCCTTTTTAGAACCAAACCTTTTTCATCTTTCTTTTTTTCAAAAAAGAGGCAAGGTCTCCTTTTGTCCCCCAGGCTGGAGTACAGTGGCACAACCATAGCTCACTTCAGCCTCCAACTCCTATGCTCAGGTGGTCCTCCCACCTCAGCCTCTCAAGTAGCTGGGACACAGGAGTGTGCCACCATGCCCAAGCAGTTTTTTTTTTTTTATAATTTTTTTATGGAGACAGGGTTTCACTCTGTTGCCTGGGCTGGTCTTGAACTACCACTGGCCTAAAGTGATCTTCCTGTCATGGTCTCCCAAAATGTTGCAGTTTCAGGCATAAGCCACAGCACCCAGTCCTGAAACCTACCCTTTACAAGAGATAATGCCCCTAAAAGATTAGATCTAATTTTATCTTGATTACTAACCTTTCATTTTTATTTATTTATTTATTTTTTTAATGTAAAGACAGGGTCCCCAGGCTGGTCTCAAACTCCTGAACTCAAGCAATCCTCCCGCCTAGGCTTCCCAAAGTGCTGAGAATACAGGCATAAGCCACTGTACCCAGCCTTTATTCTGTTTTAAAATGTAAATAGGGCCAGGCACGGTGGCTCACGCCTGTAATCCCAGCACTTTGGGAGGCCGAGGCGGGTGGATCACTAGGTCAAGATATCGAGACCATCCTGGTCAACATCGTGAAACCCTGTCTCTACTAAAAATACAAAAAATTAGCTGGGCACAGTGGCGCCTGCCTGTAATCCCAGCTGCTCAGGAGGCTGAGGCAGGAGAATTGCCTGAACCCAGGAGGCGGAGGTTGCGGTGAGCCGAGATGGCGCCATTGCACTCCAGCTTGGGTAACAAGAGTGAAACTCTGTCTCAAAAAAAAATAAAAATAAATAATAATAAAAAAATAAAATGTAAATAATACTATCAGTCCCAAAGTAACATTACTGAGAAGGAGAATTATTTTAGGAATTAATCCCTAATTATTTTCTTCTTGGAACAGCCTAGAATCAAGAGTAAAGAAGTTAGGATTCTACAGATAAGCCCAGCTGCTGTAAGATTATTTTAACAGCCAAATATTTGTTTAATTATTTAGAATGGCAAATTAGTTGGAATTATCTAATAGGAATTTATTAAACACTATGCCATGGTTTGTTAGTATAAGTTAGAAACATGGTTAAAGTTATAGTTTCTTTTAAATTTTATAGCTAGAAGAACTGATCAGGAATTCTGGGAATGCAAGCTAAGAACTTAGCTTTGATTGTATCAAGTAACACACAGAGCTTTCCCCAGCTAGCATGAACTCCCTAGGAAATAGTACTTGGACTTTTATTTCTAAAGTGGTCCAAAGAGGCCAGAATTGGGTCTAATCTCAAAATAAGAATGCAAAGTAAATTAAAGCATTCTAAACAAATCTGGGGATAAAGCCAGGGTTACCCTGGATCAAGAATTATTAGGATTAACGATTAGCAAGGTTTTACTTCGTATCTAACTTCAAAATATATTGGCCAGGTGCGGTGGCTCACACCTGTAATCCTAGCATTTTTGAGAGGCCTAGGCAGATCACATGAGGTCAGGAGATTGAGACCAGCCTGGCCAATATGGTGAAACCCTGTCTCTACTAAAAATACAAAATTAGCCAGGTGTGGTGGCACATGCCTGTAGTCCCAGCTACTTGGGAGGCCGAGGCAGGAGAATTGCTTAAACCCAGGAGGCAGAGAGAGGCTGCAGTGTGCCAAGATCACGCCACTGCACTCCAGCCTGGGCAACAGAGCAAGACTCCATCTCAGAAAAAAAACAAAGACTAGAGGGTAGAGCACATTAGAGATGACTATATATGTATGCAGAGTTTCCTTAATCCAAAACCCCAAAATCTGTAACTTTCTGAACACCAGCATAAAAATTCATTGGAGTATATCAGATTTTGGATTTCTGGATTTAGGATGCTCAACTGGTATAATGCAAATATTCCAAAACCCCCGAAACTCTGAGATAAGAAACAGTGGTTTCCGGTCCCAAGAATTTTTTATTTAACATTTTCCATGATGAAGCTTTTTTTAAAGCATGTGCCTCTGTATCAAATATCTTTTCTAGTCACAGCTATATTGATGACCATAAACATTCTCATTTTTAAATTAAAAAGCATACCACTATTTAACATGACATACTATGTAAACCTGGTTGTCCTAGCCACTCACCTAGTGTATTCACTGCCACCTGGTGGCAATATACCCCACTTGTATGCAATGTTTTAAGAGTTGGATAACAAGATGACATTGCAAGTCTTAAACATAAAAAGTGCTAGTGGTATCACATTTAAAAAAACCTTACCAACTTAATAATAAACAAAAACTGACAAGAAATTCCTTAGGTGACAGAAAAAACAACAGAGTTGGAAACAAGTTAAACAAAGGTAGAGTAAGAACAAACTCTCCTGTCTTGGGTAAGTCATTCTAAGTTTCAGTTTCCTCAAATATAACAGAGTTAGTTAGATTAAGAACAGTGGTTCTCAGCAGGGAGCAATTTTGCTCCCAGGGGATATTTTGCAGGTGTGGAGAGATTTTTGGCTGCCAGATAGGGGGAGCTGCTATTGGCATCTAGTGGGTAGGGGACAAGGATGCTACTACACATCCTACAATGCATAGAGAGCCCTCCCCATACCCAACAACAAAGAATAACCCAGCCCAAAATGTAAATAGTGCTGTGTTGTAAGATACCAGACCAGTAGTATCAGCATGACCCAAGAAGTGCTAGAAATACAGAACTGCAGGCCTTACCTAGGACCTATGGAATCAATGTGTATTTTTAATAAATACCCAGGTGATTCATATGCATATTAAAGTTTAAGAAACACTACTATACTATACCTGGATTATATACCCTGAGATTCTGATTCAAATGGTCTAGCGGATGATCTAGGTCTTGAGATTTTTAAAGCTCCCCATGTGATTCTTAAGTGCCACCAAATTTGAGAACTCCTGTTCTATAGGAACACTAAGGTCTCTTCCATGCCAGTATTATACATACATACTACATGGCAATATAAAAATTATCTTACAAATCAATGCAGCGAACTGACCTTAATGTATTTAATAAAGTAAACACCTAACTGGGCTAAACAAAGGACTATCAATTGTCTTATATTCATCAAAAACTACAATGACAGTTTATACAGACCTTACTTTCTAAACTAAGATGGAAACCAAAGAACTATGGATAAGAGACCCATTCATACTTGAGAAGTACACCATCACCCATCCCATCTTCCAAACATTTACTGTAATTGCTATACAACTCTTCCACTCTACATAAGTTAGCCTTCCAAGGCATAAGTGAGAGTCCACTGAAGAATGTGGAAGTGGAGATAAGACAAATGCCAACTCATAGTAAACACCAACATCCAAGTAAATACTAGACACTGATATCAACTTTAGAGCATGAAACCCCACAAAGAAAAGTTATGAAAACATATAGTATCCCTTACCTGGGTATTCTGGAAGTAATGCTTCCAGAGGGGCCTAATTCTATCTTGACCACCAACATCCCATACTGTGAAACAAATGTTCTTATATTCTACTGTTTCCACGTTAAAACCTACAAAGAAAAACAAAAATGACCGCTGTGCAGCGTCATTAAGAAAATAAAACCTTTTATTGTGGAATTTTTTTAGAATAGTGTTTGAAAAGCAATTATTTCTTTATATATATATATATACATACACATACACACACACATATATTAAACCTAAACATCAGAGACAAGTTCTCGCTATGTTACGCAGGCTGGTCTTGAACTCCTTGGCTCAAGTGATCCACCCACCTCGGCCTCCCAAAGTGCTGGGATTACAGGCATGACCACCACACCTGGCCTGATTTTTCTGAGACAGAGTTTCACTCTTGTTGCCCAGGCTGGAGTGGAATGGCTCAATCTCGGCTCACTGCAACTTCAGCCTCCCAGATTCAAGCAATTCTCCTGCATCAGCCTCCCGAATAGCTGGGATTACAGGCATGCACCACCATGCCCAGCTAAATTTTTTTTTGTTGTTTTTTAAGTAGAAATGGGGCTTCTCCATGTTGGTCAGGCTGGTCTTGAACTCCCGACCTCAGGGGATATGCCCGCCTGGCCTGTTTTAAAAGTATTTCGAAGATAATCAACAAGCTTAACAAAAAGACAGTGTCAAAACTAGACTGTATTATATTTCACTTTACAACATATCATGATATAAAGTCATCTGTAAACTTTCTTACCAATGGTAGGAATGGTGGTGACTATCTCCCCTAACTTCAGTTTATACAGAATGGTTGTCTTGCCAGCAGCATCCAATCCAACTGGAAGAAGACATTATAGATTTAAAATCCAGACCAAAAGCATACTCCCAACAAATAATTTTACAATAAATATATAGTTCAAAAGTAGAAGTTAACTGTTCAAGACACAAATGAGTTAGAAATGAAATAATCTTATTTCTGATTCCCAAAGGCAACACTTCCTACAGCAAGCCTTTCCATTTTTCTTTCTAGACCAAGAGAGACAGCATGTACTAATAAAAGGAAAAGAGTATATCACTGACTTAGGCTCTAATCTCTAGCTTTGCAACAAACTAGTTGAGTGACTTTAGGACACTGAGGCCAAAGAACTGAGCCATAAAATAAAGGGACTGGATCAAATCATCTAAGATCTCTTCCAATTCAAGTCCTTATTAATCCTATGAACTACCACCATTTTTGGGGGGTTGCAGGAGGGATGAACTCTCGCTCTGTCACCCAGGCTGGAGTGCAGTGGCGTGATCTTCGCTCACTGCAATTTCTGCCTCCCGAGTTCAAGCAATTCTCCTGCCTCAGCCTCACGAGTAGCTGGGACTACAGGCGCCCGCCACCACGCCCGGCTAATTTTTGTATTTTTAGTAGAAATGAGGTTTTACCATGTTGGTCAGGATGGTCTCAAAGCCCTGGCGTCAAATGATCTACCTGCCTGGGCCTCCCAAAGTGCTGGGACTACAGGTGTTAGCCACTGTGCCCAGCTGTACTACCACCAGTTTTTAAAACACAAATTATGTCAGTCATAAAAAGATTGTGAAAAAAAAAATTAAAATCAAAAAAAATTTAAAAAACACACAAATTAGAAAAGTTGATTCAGAGAACACATAATAAGTGAACAAAGAATTATCTTAAGATTTGTAAAAAAAAAAATTCTCATATATAGAGAGTAAAATGTGGGCAACATTTTGATGCTAAGTGGTAAAAATACACTGATATACCTATGTCCTAGTCACCTTATAATAATAAAGGAAGATGAAGCCAATTTTACCCCTGCTTAAATCCATTTCAACATTAAATGTGCCAAAATGAAAACCAAAGTCTGATTAACCTTTGTTATAAAAATGGCCCTCTCATATTCATCACCAATATAAGTAATATCTTTTTTTTAAAATTCTTCAGAGAAGGAAATAGGTTCTGTGACAATATAAGTAATATCTAAATTATTTTTCTTAAGACAGAGTAACACTGTCACCCAGGCTGGAGTGCAATGGTGCGATCTCAGCTCACTGCAATCTCCATCTCCCAGGTTCAAGCAATTATCCTACCTCAGCCTCCCAAGTGGCTGGGACTATAGGCACGCACCACCATGCCCCAGCTAATTTTTTAGGAGAGACGGGGTTTCACCATGTTGGCCAGGCTGGTCTTGAACTCCTGAACTCAAGTGATCCAACCGCCTCAGCCTCCCAAAGTGCTGGGATTACAGGTGTGAGTCACTGTGCCAGGCCTAAATTCTTAAAATGATTCATTTGAGGCAGAAGTTCATATAGGGAGAAATGTGCTTGCTTGTGAAAAAAAAATCCACACTAGAACAAGAGGCTATACCTCTTTATTAGAATGATAGTAAAGAACAAATTAAATGCTTATAAGTATGAATCTCTTAAAACCTGTATATTCTGTAGTGTTTGCTAAAGCCCTCACAAATGAAAGATCAATATCTAATAGCCTAATTCAATATATGTTTGTTCTTAGGATATCCTATCTGGCTGCCTGGATTATTTAACTTAGTGCAGATTTTTATATCGATTCAACTGAGTATTGATTTAAGCAAGGACACTTTCTTAATATTTAAGTCAAAGCATGACTTAGCACATAAAAGCAATGCTAGTAAGTTAAAAAAGAACTGAAATTATCTCACTTATCTAATTTACATTCCAATGCAACTAAGTCTATCTTTTATGAGTGAGTCCAAAACAGAACTGAAGGCTACAGGCAATTCGGATTCCTTGGACCCTCTTAAAAACCCTTTCTACTCTGTGCCCTACCAAAAATAACTTTAAGATCTTTTTGGAGACTCAAGCCTTTTATTCCTTTGTCCTGTAAAACACTGTTTGCCACTCCGTACTGGATGCAGGTTTATTCCTTCCCGAATACTAGTCAGTGTGATCAGCCCACACCAAACCCTCATTCATGAGCATAATAATAAAAACCAACCGTTACACAAGTATTTTATTTTTTGAGCATGGAACAGTATCAAAAAGATCAGAGAACATAATTCTAAAAAATACCATAAAAAGGAGCTAAGTTAAAGTTTGGCATCTTTAGTAACAAGATATAAAACAAAGGCGGGGATGGCAAAAAAAACAAACAAACAAACCTGGATCTTTAAATGATTCTACAAAGCTAAGTCTCTTGAAAACATAAAACCCCTTTGGGTAATTCAGATCAAATTTTTAAGTTAACTAAAATTAACTTTTAACTAAGTTCAAATATGATTAAGCCAAGTCAGAATTGAAACTGAGATGCTAATTAGGAAACACACACACACACACACACACAAACAAATTATGGTACCTGCCAGTTCTCACTGGAGCTCCAACTGGACCTCAGATTGCCATTTAAAAACAATGTAAGGCTGGGAATCGTGGCTCACACCTGTAATCCCAGCACTGTGAGAGGGTGAAGCAGGCGATCACCTGAGGTTAGGAGTTTGAGACCAGCCTGGCCAACATGGTGAAACCCCATCTCTCCTAAAAAATTAGCTGGGGCGTGGTTGCACATGCCTGTACTCCTAGCTACTCAGGAGGCTGAGGCAGGAGAATCGCTTGAACCCAGGAGGCAGATGCTGCAGTGAGCCGAGATCGCACCACTGCAGTCCAGCCTGGGCAACCAGAGTGGAACTCCATCTCAAAAAAAAAAAAAAAAAAAAAGTAAATCCAAAAATATGGACAAAGAATGGAAGAAATCCAAGACAAATCATGATTATATTATTCTGAATTATAGAAAAGCATGCAGGTAATCCAAGTTTTCTTTTAATAGCTTTCATATGTGTTTGTATGAACAACTGCCTTGCTCCTCTACTTACAGAATTGTTTAATAGTTTAGTTTCCTTGATCCTCTACTGACAAAATTTTTTTTATCTATTACTTTTATGAAAAGAGAAAAAAAATTGTCCAAGTAGATTTCTTTTATTAAAATGTTGGGCTGTTTACATTTCCTGATGTATCTTTTTGAAGATGATTGCTTGAGGGCTTTAAATATATAATATTTTATACACTCAGTTTACTTTTTTAAAAAGGTAAGTGTTTACAGAATAATCCAACCATTTCTAGGTTACTCTAGAATTCGGGGCGGGGGGGGGAATAATACACCCATAATAACTTTTAAGCATCCACAAATTGTTTTTTAAATATATATTACAAGATAACAGTTTAATGGCTCACAGCGACGTAGAATGAAGTTGCATCAAAAATAATAATGCTGTATAAATGCAACATTTTTTAAAAAGGTATTTCTACTAAGCTTTAAGGCACAAATTAAACGTATAACATCATCACTTAAAACTTATAGTTCTTTATTCAAAAACATATCGATCCAACAATTTTGTGCCACTTTAGTAATTTCTTATGTATTTCCTTAACGTTGCAATATTTGGCAATGAAATTTCTCCACAAAATGAAAACTACAACTGATTTTCAACTGGCCAAGATAAGACTAATCTGTATAGCCCAGCAATGTTCTCCCTCCCCTCCATGTCCATAAACAAGCAATGGTCTTGAAAGATGTACTGGAATTATTACTTGTTCTCCTTAACTAGACTTGCAATTTGACCAAAATGTTAATATAGCAGCAAAACTACCTCAGAAATCTTTGCCAGCCAGACACAGTCACTCACACCTGTAATCCTAGCACTTTGGGAGAGGCTGAGTCGGGAAGACTGCTTGAGCCCAGGAGTTGGAAACCACCCTGGTCAACATAGTGAGATCCATCTTTAAAAAAGAAAAATTAAATGAGCTAGGAAGCTGTGAGTGATAGCTCACACCTGTAATCCCAGCACGTTGAGAGTCTGAGGCAGGTCGATCGCCTGAGCTCTGGAGTTTGTGACCAACCTGGGCAACGCGGCAAAACTCTGTCTCTACAAAAGTACAAAAATTAGCCAGGTGTGATTTTTTGTAGAGATGAGGTTTTGCCGTGTTGCCCAAGCCACATAATTTTATATAATAATTTAAAATTGAATACTTAACTGCATTCTAAGCATAGTACTAGGTGATTCTATACATTTTTGGAATTCAATCCTCACAATAACCTTCCATTTTTCAGATAAGACATTTAATGTTCAGAAATGTCCCCACAATCACAGAAATAGAAGAACAGTTATTTTAAAATCTAAGTCTTGCAGATAAATTAGAACCCTCATATATAGCTAGTGGGGATGTAAATGGGGATGTAAAATGGAAACATTTATCAGGTCCTCAAAACATTAAACATGGTTACCATGACACAATTCCACTCCTAAGTATTTATCAGAGAATTAAAACACATGCCCACACAAAAAACTTGTTCACGAATGCTGAAGAGCCAGAAAGTGGAAACAAACAAATTTTCATCAACTGATAAATGGATAAATAAAATATGGTTTTTCCATACAATTGAATTACTATTTGGCCATCAAATGAAATGAGGTGCTTATGTGACATGAATGTAAAGAAAAAAAATAAATAGAATGAAGTACTAATATATGCTATAATATGAATGAACTTTCTTTTTTTAAATTTTTTTCTTTTCTTTTTTCTTGGAAGATTCTGGATTCGTACCTGTAAACTACACAAAGAATATGAATGAACTTTCAAAACATCATGCCAAGTGAAAAAAGCCAGACATAAGAGGCCACAAATTATATGATTCCATTAAATGAAATGTCCAGAATAAATGAACCCACAGAAACAGAAAACAGATTAGTGGCTGCCAGAGGATGGGAAGAGGGGGAATGGGAACAACTACTAATGCGTATCAGGTTTCCTTGGGGGATGGTGATGGTTACACAACTTTGTGAATATATATACTAAAACCCAGGGAATTATACACTGTAACAGGGTAAATTTTATGGTATATGAATTATATCTCGATTTTTTTACTTAAGTTTTCTAAAAAGCCAAAACCAAAAAACCCTAGTTCTGATGCCAGAGATTTCAAATACTATTTACATACTGCCATCCTGCCTTTAGATTTTTCTGGTGGACATACTGTATCTTAATATTTTGGCTTGGCACAGTGGCTTATGCCGGGAACCCCAGGACTTTGGGAGGCTAAGGCTAGTGGATCACCTGAGGTCAGGAATTCAAGACTAGTCTGAGCAATATGGTGAAACCCTGTCTGTACTAAAATTATGCAAATTAGCCAGTGGTGGTGGTGGACACCTGTAATCCTAGCTACTCAAGAGGCTGAGGCAGGAGGATTGCTTGAACCTAGGAGGTGGAGGTTGCAGTGAGCTGAGATCATGCCACTGCACTCCAGCCTGGATGAGACTGAGATGCCATCTCAAAAAAATGTGTGTGTGTGTGTGTGTGTTTACTCTAATTCATCAGAGGCGTGACTATCCAAACTGAAACTGAGGCCACCAGGTATATGGAAAAATGTGAACTTAGGTTCTGCTTCTACACGTGGATGAGAAACATCTACATTTTTATCAGTTAGTTAATTAGCAGAAAATTATCAAAGTTTCTGACAGCCTATTGCATTATTGTAATAATGCAAAAGGGTGCATCTAAGGATGGTTGTACCTATCAACTAGTAGCGTGAAACTAAGAATTTTTGCCTTTTCTGTTTCCTATAGTCACATAACTAATCAGAAAAGCCTGTTTTTTTAAAGGCTAGGACTAGAGATGCCACTATGCCTTGCTAATTTTTTTTTTATATGTTCAACCAATAACCTGAGAAAATGCCTGCAATAAGCTAAATCAAAAAGAGAGGACACAAAACTAAATATCACAACTATTTTAGAGGAACAAAAACTTCCTCTTAAAAGGCTGGAAGTGTACCAGATGTGGTGGTTTACACCTGTAATCTCAGCACTTGGAGGTCGAGGAAGGAGAATCTCTTGAACTCAGGAGTTCGAGATTATCTGGGCAACAGAGCAAGACTCCCCGTTCTCTAAAAAATAATTTTAAAATTAGCAGGATGTAGTGGTGCCTCTAGTCCTAGTTACTCCAGTGCCTAAAGCAGGAGGGATCGCCTGAGCCCAGGAGTTCAAGGCTACAGTGAGCTATCATCACGCTACCTGTATGTGCCCCAGAGGCTGGGTGACAGAGCAAAACCCTGTCTCAAAAAATAAAAATAAAAACGAAAATAAGGCTGAGAGTAAATATGACAGAACAGTGGAATTACAGATAAGTAATTATCACTTTATTCTTTTACCCGTTTTCTAAATGTAACAGATGGAACATATATCACTTTTACAATCAGGAAAAAAAAATAAAACATTTACAAAATATGCTAAGAAACAAATATAAAACACCATTCTTTAGCTTGGTAATATTTTTTAAAGAGACAAACACAGGATCTTTCTCCTGAACCTCTCTAGGCCCTCAAAACCACAGTCACACACAAGACAATACAGAACTACACCAGCATACTACACTACACTGGTATCAGCAAACTTAAAGTTTTTCACCTTTTCAACAGGCAAGAACTGGGAAGTTCAAAGTAAAGAGATCAGAATTAATCATTCCTCTGCAGAATACATTAGTATTTTTGGATACATACATAATTTAAAGATTCATTTAGCAATATTACAATATTACATCTTATCATGGATCAAGATACAGAAACCAGACTTAAAATAGGACAATGCAGCCAGGCGCGGTGGCCCACTCCTGTAACCCCAGCACTTTGCGAGGCCAAGGTGGGAGGATCGCTTTAGCCTAAGAATAGGCAAGATAGTGAGACCTTGTCACTACGAAAAATTTCAAAAATTAGCCAGGCATGGTGGCATGTCCTTGTCATCTCAGCTACTCAAGAGGATAAAAACATTATTTAAAAATAAATGTATATATAAATATTTAAAATATATATATATACACAAAATACAGAAGCCGGCCAGACGTGATGGCTCTGCCTGTATTCCCAGCACTTTGGGAGGCCAAGGTAGTTGGATCACCTGAGGTCAGGAGTTTGAGACTAGCCTGGCCAACATAGTGAAAACCCATCTCTACTAAAAATACAAAAATTAGCCAGGCTTGGTGGTTGGCGCTTGTAATCCCAACTACTAGGGAGGCGGAGGTTGCAGTGAGCCTAGATCATGCCACTGCACTGTAGCCTGGGCAACAAGAGCAAAACTCGATCTCTAAATAAATAAATAAAATACAGAAGCTATTGCTTTATTTTTATTTTTTTCAAATAGAGATGGTGTCTTGCTATGTTGACTAGGCTGGTCGCAAACTCCTGGCCTCAAAGCAATCCTCCCATCTTGGCCTCCCAAAGTGCAGGGATTATAAGGCGTAAGCCACTGTATCTGGCCAGAAGCTATAGCTTTCTAACTCAGGCAGCATCATTACTCGTGTAACTTCCCCTCACAAATAACTACTACATAACTTCTGTCAATCAATAGTTCAGATGATGTTAACTGTGATACACTGTGTTGGCTTTTTATTTTTAATTACAGTTAACTACAAGCTAACTTCCAATATCATTTAAAGTTACTTGAACTTTCGGGATAACAGCAGGTATAGGAATTAAATTTAAAACTTCTCCATAGTAGGTTGGCAAACTGACACATCAGCTAACTGCTATCTCCTTATACTTTAAAATGGTAAAGTCTGAAAAAAACACTGACTCAGGAAGGCATGAATCTTATCTGAGCTTTATAAAGAAAAAAGTAGCACACTAAGGTAAAACATTAACTGACAAATTCCAACAGTTGAATAGGGTAGACACTTTAAAAGTGATCTATTATTTTTTGCTGCCACTCATAAAGCCAGACAGAAAAATGTAAAAATTATCAAACTTCCAAACCACCTTTTTCCCTGTTCATGCACCTATCTCCCTTGTGTTGATACTTCCTTTGATGAGTTACCATAAATGTTGATCTTGTGACTAAAGTTGTTTTTAGTCAAGGAAAACTGATTATCCCAAAATTAAAGTGCAAAAGAATAGCATGCCTGAGTAATAAAATATTTAAAACAAATAACTCCTAAATCATTACTTCAA
Organism: Aotus nancymaae; assembly: GCF_030222135.1. Taxonomy (NCBI): domain Eukaryota; kingdom Metazoa; phylum Chordata; class Mammalia; order Primates; family Aotidae; genus Aotus; species Aotus nancymaae. The sequence continues at coordinate 32,098,522 of NW_026988482.1, forward strand.
TCCTCCGCACAAATGCAGAAAGTTAAATATTTTTTTCTCTCCCATTTTCTTCCAATCATTTTTGGGGGTGGTGGGAAATGCCTCCCAATATAGTAAATATAGGAAAATGCTGGTAGCATACTTCTATCTTCCTTGCCCCTCTGATACTTTCATCAGTCACAAAAGACTAAGGAAATGAAAAACAGCAGTTCATTTACAATAAATCTTTTTTTTATTATTATTTTTTTTTGAGACGGAGTTTCGCTCTTGTTACCCAGGCTGGAGTGCAATGGCGTGATCTCGGCTCACCGCAACCTCTGCCTCCTGGGTTCAAGCAATTCTCCTGCCTCAGCCTCCCGAGTAGCTGGGACTACAGGCGTGCGCCACCATGCCCAACTAATTTTTATATTTTTAGTAGAGACAGGGTTTCACCATGTTGACCAGGATGGTCTCGATATCTTGACGTCGTGATCCACCCGTCTCGGCCTCCCAAAGTGCTGGGATTATAGGCGTGAGCCACCGCATCCGGCCTCATTTACAATAAATCTTAAGTAAAAAGACCAATATACTACATATTCTGGAACACAACCACGTATTGGTAAATCTCTTTAAGGAACAGGCTGGGAAATACATTTATCACAATCCAAAGTCCACCCATTAACTTCAGATCCTTTTTCAGACTGCCAACTTTCAGCCACTTAAAACTTAAAATATGCTTGCTTTCATTAAATAATTCTGTCCTCTTGACAAAGGAAATCTAAGAAACTTTGGAAGAGAAAATACTTTTATTTATCTTTATGAATGAATCATAAACAATTGTTTTACAAATTGTAAATAAGCTGAATTAAGAGGAAATTAAACATGAGCCAATGTAAATACTTTTACTCTTCCTATATTTTGAAATACTACAGAAACTTGTGTTTGAAAACTTTCAGTGGTAGAACAGCTCGAAAATAAAACCTCCATCCGGGCGTGGTGGCTCATGCCTGTAATCCCAGCACTTTGGGAGGTTGAGGCGGGCAGATCACCTGAGGTCATCGGAGTTCGAGACAAGTCTGGCCAACAAAGTGAAACCCCATCTCTATTAATAATACAAAATATTAGCCGGCTAAACCCCATCTCTACTAATAATACAAAATATTAGCCGGTTCTGCTGGCGCATGCCTGTAATCCAGCCACTTGGGAGGCTGAGGCAGGAGAATCGCTTGAACCCGGCAGGTGGAGGTTGCAGTGAGCCGAGATTGCGCCTCTGCACTCCAGCCTGGGCGACAAGAGCCAAATTCCGTCTCCAAAAAAAAAAAAAAGAAAGAAAATAAAACCTCCTCCGGTAGAAAACAAGCTAATGAACCAACAAGTTTCAACGTTCAAAGTGAGAAGGGCTTCTTTCAGCGTTATTCTAGTCCATAGAGCTCAGCTGTAATGTGGAATGCTCACACTAACCGGGAACGGTTGCTTGTTATCAGCCAACTGACAGCCCTTCTCCCTCAGCTGAGCAAAAATCCGCCCCCTAAAAAGTAGTTTTTAAAAAGTAAATTATCTAAAAAGAAATAATAAAAAAAAAAACTCTAGTTCCTATCTAACAAAGCTACCCTAAAATTCAGCGTCATGATGTTCCGTTCAGTTACTGAAAATTTATCAGGTATTTTTTAAAAATTAGTTTCTAAAATTCTTTTGCATTAGACCTTGGGCCAGCTAAAAATAAGTCCTGGGAGAATAAACCAAATACATTTAAAGTTTTTTTAAACAGCCAAAAAATAGACAAAAGATAAGCTCAGTTTTCGGAGAATGTGATGAACAAGGAGGGAAAAACTTGAAACGGAAACCAGCGCACGGCAAAGTTAAGCAAAGTGAGCGCTTAAGGACTCCGGACGCTTCGGAAACCTTAGGTGCTCCCTGGCCACCGCACTTCCTGCCCCGGGCGGCTCTGGGCTCCGAGTGGCCGCTGGCTCACACACCAACGGAGTGTGCAGGGCCTGTACACGAAGCGCAGAAGGGGAAGGAAAAGGCTGGAGTTGCTCTGCCTCGCTCCCGACCGCTGTCCACACCCGGCCAAGAAGGTATGCAGATCGCACCCCCAGGAAGGGCCTAGCCAAGTGTCTGATTCCTAGAAGTGGCTTTCCCATATCTCTGCCCAATGTTGCCCAGCTTTCAGTAAGATCAAGGAGAAAAAGCCAAGTCTAGAAAGAAGCCCTGACCGAAGCCCTGCCCCTGCCTCGCCGGGCGACAGATCTGGGGCGATCGCTCACTCTCCACTCCATTGTTCCCCCTTAAGAATTTCTACCGACTCCCGACCCAGCGCCCCTCCCCCACCACGGCTGGCGGAGGGAAAAACAGGCCCAGAGGCCACCCCAATTGTAGAGACCCTGCCTTTCCCGGGTCCCGCCTAGACTCGCAGACCCTCACTCACCCATCAAAATGCGCATCTGCTTCTTGCCAAAGAGGCGGGAGAAAAGGGAGGAGATAGTGAGACCCATGGCGGTAGTGGCACTTGTGATGGGCAGAAGCAAAAGGGGTTTGGGGCGGCCCCGTGCTTTCTCCTTTCGCGCTCCCAGCAAACTAAACCAGAGGGAAGAGAAAGCGGAGCAAGAAACAGGGAGGCTGGAACGTCTCGCGGGCCGTTGTGGCGATGAAGCTCCGGGACAGGAATTAGCCGGCAGAGGATCTGCTAGGCGACTGGCGCGGCAGCTCCGGCACTAGCCTTTAGGCTTTGGCTGTGCCACGTCACGCGGCGGCCGCGGCGACTTTAGCCGCGGCCCGGCCCCTCCAACGCGGACAGAATCGCGTCACCACTGCCCCATCCCCCTGCGCTTCCGGTGCTGTCCGAGCCACTGCGCTTGCGCGCGCAGGGGATTCGCTAGCTTCGTTTACGTGCTTCTCTCGTCGCCGCCACCGCCCCGACGTGGCTCCAAAAGCCGAGAGGCCAGCTGACACATGCGTACTGGAAGACGGACAAAGTCCCACAATACCTCGCTTCGTCACTTCCAGAGTATGGGCGAGATGCTTCCGCCAGGATGAAGGCATTGTCGGCGTGACAGTCCTTGTTTCCGGAAAGGCAAGCTGAGCATTGTGGGTTAGGTGAGGAACCGCGCCCTCTTCTATTACAGTGAGCGCGTTGGGGATTCCCTGATGCCCTGACCTTACACGTCTCACACACCGCACCAGACACTTGCCTTAGTTTACGCGTGAAGACCGGACAGTACTTTTGCGGAGAAAAGTGGTTAAAAGCCGACGCTTGGACAGAGAAGCTGTGGCACCCCAATAAGGAGCTAGGGCTAGATGCTTCAACCACTACGCCAGGTCATACTGAAGATCCCTAATTCTGTCATGGCGAGAGCGCTCCAACACATTCATCGGCTGTTGCTTTTTCAAGAGAAAGCAACGAGGAAGTCTTGCTTTTCTTGTACTTTTTCTCCTAGAAGCATGAAAAATTAACACTTTATGTTGAGGAAGTGGAAAGCCTCTTCACTTTAAAAGTATTTGTGATCAGGCCGGGAGCGGTGGCGCTCACACCTGTAATCCCAGCACTTTGGGAGGCCGAGGTCTGAGGTCAGGAGTTCGAAACCAGCCTGGCCAACATGGTAAAACCCTATCTTTACTTAAAATATAAAAATTAGGGCCCGTGCCTGTAATCCCACCACTTTGGGAGGCCGAGGTGGGTGGATCACCTGAGGTCGGTAGTTTGAGACCAGCCTGGCCAACATGGTGAAACCCATCTCTACTAAAAATACAAAAAGCCGTGCATGTTAGCAGGCGCCTATAATCCCAGCTACTCGGGAGGCTGAGGCAGAAGAATGGCTTGAACCCGGGAGGTGGAGCTTGCAGTGAGCCAAGGTTGTGCCACTGCACTTTAGCCTGGGCAACAAAGCAAAACTCTGTCCCGGGGGGGAAAAAAATTAGCCTGGCGTGGTTGCGGGCACCTGTAATCCCAGCTACTCTGGAAGCTGAGGCAGTAGAATCGCTTGAACGGAGGAGGCGGAGGTTGCAGTGACCCGAGATCTCGCCATTGCACTCCAGCTTAGGCGACAAGAGCCAGACTCCGTCTCAAAAAAAAAATTATAATCTCAGTTTTTCTGATTACAAAATAAGGTATGTATCTTGTAGAAAAAAAAGTATTAAAAAGCAAGTTCCTCATAATTTTCTCCACCTCCAACATACTTCTTCCATCACATTGTTGCTGCAAGCCAACCAATGCTCTTACCTCAGTTAAGCCATGTTCACCCACTTTCAGATCTGTTTAAAGGTGTTTTCTCTAGGAATATACTTTGTCGACTTCGTGAAGAGATAAATCTATTACTCAGCTCAAAGCATCATAACCTCCCTTTGTAGTTATTATTTCACATTTAATATTACTATTGATGGCCCTCTCCCTTCTCCACTTGTCGGAAAACACCAGGAGGGCAGAAAACTAGTCCATTTTTATAGTACATTGTGTTTCCTGAACTTGGCACACCGCCAATACTCAATAAATATAGAGTGATAGGATGGCTGAACAAACTGGTGTATCCATGCTACAGAATAAGGAGAGCCAGGCGTAGTGGCTCACACCTGTAATCTCAGCACTTTAGGAGGCTGAGGTGGGGAGATCACCTGAGGTTGGGAGTTCCAGACCAGCCTGACCAACATGGAGAAACCTCGTCTCTACTAAAAATACAAAATTAGCTGGGCGTGGTGGCGCATGCCTGTAATCCAAGCTACTTGGGAGGTTGAAGCTAATCACTTGAACCCGAAAGGCAAAACTTGTGGTGAGCCGAGATCATGCCATTACATTCCAGCCTGGACAACAAGAGTGAAACTCCCTCACATACACACACAAAAAGATTAAGGAGTCAGAAGAATGATGTAGAAAGACATAGTCTAATGAAAAGCTTTCCAAGGTACATTTAGTGGGAAAATGCCAAATAGTTTAAGTGCTATAAGGTAACAGAAAAGTATGTATTTCCCCTAGGTGTTTGTGTGTGTGTAAATGCAGAACAAGAACTTTTAGAATCCACTTGCAATAGTGATATGGGTTACTTTTGCACCAACCTTATAATTAGTGGTTACCTAATTTACTTGTGTGGAGGGAGTAGGGGGCCATCACAGGGAGTGAGAGAACCTGGTTTTGGATTGGTAATCTAAGGAGAGCTTATTTGTACTTTGTCTGCTTGAGGCTGGGCATAGTGGCTCATGCGTGTAATCCCAGCACTTTGGGAGGCTGAGGCTGGTGGATCACGAGGTCAAGAGATCAAAACCATCCTGGCCAACATGATGAAACTGCATCTCTACTAAAAATACAAAAATTAGCTGGGCGTGGTGACACGTGCTTGTAGTCCCAGCTACTCGTGAGGCTGAAGCAGGAGAATTGCTTGAACCCAGGAGGTGGAGGCTGCAGTGACCCAAGATCGTGCCACTGCACTCCAGCCTGGTAACAGAGCAAGACTCTCACACACACACAGTCTGCTTGAGATATAATTTACTGCAGTAAAATCCAATTTTAAGTATACAGGTTTTTTTTTTTCCTAGATCAATAGACTCACTGCAACCTCCACCTCCTGGGTTCAAGCCATTCTTCTGCCTCAGCCTCCTGAATATGGCTAATTTTTGTATTTTTAGTTGACATGGGGTTTCACCATGTTGGCCAGGCTGGTCTGAAACTCCTGACCAGGTTATCCACCAGTCTCGGCCGCCTCAAAATGCTGGGATTACAGGCATGAGCCACCAAGCCTGGCGATTTGATGAATTTTAACAAATGTATACAGCAGTATAGCTATCACTATAATTATGATATCAAACAATTCTATTACCCGCAAAAGTTCCCTCATGCTCCTTTGCTGTCATCTTTCTCCTCTCACCTCCAGCTCCTGGCCCATTACTGAGCTGCTGTCACTATAGTTTTTTTCCTTTCTACAAGCTCATATATGTAGAATCATTCAGTATGTCTGGCTTCTTTCTCCTAGCATAATGATTTTGAGATTCATCCATGTTATTGTGTGTATCAGAAGTTTGTTCTTTTTTATTGCTGAGTACTATTTGATTGTATACCATAGTTTGTTTACCCATTCACCAGTTGCTGGACTTTGCATTGTTTAAAGTTTTGGGCTATTATGAATATAGTTTCTATGTTCTACATAGTCTATAATTAAGACTATGTAGCTTAATGTGGTTCTCATTTTGCCGCAGCCCCCAGGGAGCTCAGAGTCAGTATCATAATGAATGTCCACCATGTGCCAGAACTCTTCTAGAAATTCTGCATATATTAGCTGTATGGACCTCACCTAACAGTAGAGGAAAGCAAAATCCAAGACACAGCTTTTAGGAAGGTCTAGAAAGTGCCTGATCTGGCCAGGCACAGTAGTGGCTCAGACCTGTAATCCCAGCACTCTGGGAGGTCGAGGCTGGTGGATTGCTTGAGCTCAGGAGGTTGAGACTATCCTGGCAACATGGCAAACCCCCGTCATGTTGCCACCATAGCCAGCTAAAATATAGAAATTAGCTGGCTGTGGTGGCACCCACCTGTAATCCCAGATACTCGGAGGCCGAGGTGGGAGGATGGCTTCAGCCTGGGAGGCAGAGGTTGCAGTGAGCTGAGATGGCAGTACTGCACTCCAGCCTGGGTTACAGAGTGACACCCTGGAAAGAAAAGAAAAGAAAGAAAAGCGAAGGGAAGGGAGGGGAGGGGAGGGGAAGGGAGGGGAGGGGAGGATGTGTTTGGTGATGGTTCCCAACTCTGTGAATGTTCTAAAATGTACTAAAAAACCCTGACCTGTATGCTTTAGGTGTGTGAATTGCATGGTATGTGAATGACCTCGACACAGATGTGATTAAAATCAACAGAAATCAGCTAGAGGTGCATGGTGGCTGCCCTCAGACTTGGCCAGTGTGCTCGTTTGCCACAGTCTCCACCTCCCCGTTACTCCTCGACACTGCATCTTGGGGCCAGGTCCATTTAGCACAGCATTTCCAGCTGTGTTCCTCACACCCTGCTGCTTCCCCTCACCGACTTTACACCTATCCTGCCCTAGAGGAAGTTAATTTAGTGACAGTCTATGTGAAGACAGTCAGTAGGTGCAAAAAGCCAAAGAAAGGTGCCCTGGCTGTGTTTCTGAAACGAGACTCTGGGACATGGTCACTGCAAAGGTGAACTCCGACTTTGGCCTTTCCTGAAGCCAGGAAGCTTCCCGCTGCTGTGGGCCTGCGAGGGCTACCTCCATGAACCAGGCAAAGCCAAGAGCAAACCCGAGTATCAGGATGGCAGGAGACCCACGGTCAGGGCACCTCTAGCCCACCCACAGCGCTGCACCATCTGAGTCCCCACCACACACCAAGCACCAAATCAACCCAGGCGTCGCTGGGTCCGGGGAAAGTCTCCGAAGCTGGCCTGACTGCAACACTCCTCAATCACGCGGAACCACCCCTTTTAACAGAGGAAAGCAGGTCCTGGGCTCACAGCAGCTCAAAGGCTACAGCACAGCAGTGGTTTAATGACATGCTGGGATGGGTGTCACTGCCATTGTTGTATCAAACCAATGAGCTTTGGGCTGCCTTGAGTTGATGACTTAGAGAGGGTTTATTACATTTTTATTATTAAGAACACCCTTCTAAAGTAAGTTCTGTATTTGTGATTGCATCGTAACCCATCGTGCAGATATGCAGATGTGTCTGATAGTGTTTGTTTTTTACTCTTTTCATTCTATTCTTCCCTATATTTTTGAAAGAACAAAAACATTTTGACCATCCAAATACTCTGATTAGAAAAGAATGGCAAAAGTACAAATGACGACATAAAAATAATCAGCCAGCCTCCCTATCAACATGGGGAAATAGAAAAAGTGAGAATAGAGTAAGATAGTGGAAAACAGAACACTAAATTCTTCCATGCCAAGAGCACAGATAAGTCAACACTTGCGAGAATAGAGAGAGGGTCAAGAAATCAACCTGGGGAAACACAGAAAGGTGCAACGTCTTTAGAAGCAATTTTCCTTATTGTTGTTAGAGTGCTGCTTACGTAATAACATTTTAATTTTAATGAAAAGATGAACAGAAAAAACCATTAGGGAACAGTGTGGGTAGTTTGTGGACATGGAATGAAAATCATAAAGGTAGCCTGGGTGTGGAGGGTCACACCGGTAATGCCAGCACTTTGAGAGGCCAGGGCCAGTGGATCCCTTGAGCCCAGGAGTTCGAGACCAGCCTGGGCAATATGGCGAGACCCCGTCTCTACAAAAAATACAAAAATTAGCTGAGTGTGGTGGTGTGCGCAGCTGGGTGGTGGTAGTCACAGCTACTCCAGAGACTGAGATGGGAGGATCACTTAAGTGCAGGAGGTCAAGGCTGCAGTAAGCTAAGATCCTGCCACTGCACTCCAGCCCAGGCAACAGAGTGAGACCCTGTCTCAAAAATAAAAAAAATCACAAAGGTAGCATGAAAATGACTAAAGTTGCAGAATAAATCAGAGACTCTAACAGCTTTGCTAGTTATACCTGATGAGATTAAGTGACAGCTTTTAAAATACCAATCTGGCCGGGCGCGGTGGCTCAAGTCTGTAATCCCAGCACTTTGGGAGGCCGAGGCGGGTGGATCACGAGGTCAAGAGATCGAGACCATCGTCGTCAACATGGTGAAACCCCGTCTCTACTAAAAATACAAAAATTAGCTGGGCATAGTGGCGCGCGCCTGTAATCCCAGCTACTCAGGAGGCTGAGGCAGGAGAATTGCCTGAACCCAGGAGGCGGAGGTTGCGGTGAGCCGAGATCGCACCATTGCACTCCAGCCTGGGTAACAAGAGCGAAACTCCGTCTCAAAAAATAAATAAATAAATAAAATAAAATGCCAATCTATGAACATCACAATGGCCGAGATGAAGAATGAAAATCACCCTGGGGACCAATGACCCAAACTTACCATGGTGATGGCCCTGGTTTCCTGGTAGGCCATCTTGATGTCGTCCGCAGCATTGGTATTGAGGAAGAAGTCACCCGAGTCTTTCCTGAGGTGGAGCTCCACCTGCAGGAGGCAGATTCAGGGAGAGCTGGGCTGTGTGTTGGACGGGGAGGGGGTCCCCCGGTGGTCTTACCCAGGCAGCCGGCAGGGCAAGGGCTGTATCTGGAAGCCAAGATGGTCGTAGGTGGTCACCTCTTCCAAGCTCACCCTCACGTCCACTACCAGCACGAGCTCTGTGGTGGCCGATGAAGGCACTGGAAGGTCACGCTGAAGGGCAAGAACATCAGATGCATGAGGCCATGGGACACCTGCAGGTCAATACCAGGTCATCCTGCAGGCCACCCTTCAAGAAGAGCAGGCCCAGAAGCCCCAGGGCCTGGCCTTGCTCCCAGCCACAAGCTCTGATAAACCCCTGGTGCTCCTGAGCCCAGTGGGATGGCCAAGGCCTCTTTGAGGCCTCCCATCAGCACCCCAAGGTGAAGTGAGTTGCCGGCTCCTCCAATCCAGACCAGAAGTGGGTTGGCAGCAGTCCCGCTTAGATGCCTCCCCACCCTACCAGGCCCCAGTGGTGGGTGACTCACACACACCCTGCCCTTCAAGACCTCACAGCAAAGGGCCAGCTTCAGAGCATGTGGCAGACACGACTCCGGGCAGGGACAGGAAGGCAGCTGCTGACCAGGCTAGGCAGTGGGAATGGGTCCCCTGGAAGAGTGGCCAAGCCTGGCTCACAAGAGAACAAGGACAGCCTTCATCCCCTAGGGCGGCACATGACCCACAGAGCTCTGCTTCCTGCCTCATGTCATACAAGGGAGCCACCCAGATCTGAGGCCCCCGGGGAGTCCCATGTTTGAGCACCTCCTCGGGGCCGCAGTTGTGCCAGGCACTCAGGGTGCAGCAGCTGCCCACAGGGAGAGGCGACTCCAATGCACGGATGGAAGAGCAGGAGCAGGCCAAGAGCGGTGGCTCCCACCTGGAATCCCAGCACTTTGGCAAGCCAACGTGGGACGATCACTTGAGCCCAGGGGTTCAAGACCAGCCTGGCCAACATGGAAAAACCCCGTCTCCGCTAAAAATACAAAAAATGAGCTGGGCGTGGTGGTGCACACCTGTAATCCCACATACTCAGGAAGCTGAGTTAGGAGAATCACCTGAACCAAGGCAGTGGAGGTTGCAGTGAGCTGAGATCATGCCATTGAACTCCAGCCTGGGTGACGGAGTGAGACTCTGTCTCGAAAAAAAAAAAAGAGAAAAAAGTGCAGAATCCTGGGGGGAACATGTCAGGGTGTTCAGGCAGAAGGCCATGACGCCCCCCCATTCCCGACCAAGGGATTCCTGGTGCCAGTGAGGGCTGAGCCAAGAGGGACAGGCACAGGTGTGCCCCTTCAGCGGCCATCTCCCTCCAGACCAGCCTCCCCAGTGCTGCCCTCGTGGGCCTCAGTCTCTCCCAAAGCTTGCTCCCCAGGAGGCAATAGAAGCACCTCCTCCTGGCATTTAGCAACCGTGGGAATCCAGCCCCACTTTCTCCTTCCCGCCTGTGCCTGCTGCCTCCACCTAAATGTAGAAAGACCTACATTTCCTAGTGGCCGTGCCCTCTGTGGGGTGGCTGTCATCCATGCAGGGCTATTCCTGGGGAGCCCTTCCCTTCCCCACCTCCAGTGCACCTACGGGGCCCCTACTATTAATAGCAGCACTTCTGCCTGGGGTCCCCGAGAGGCTGGGGTGGGAGAGAGGCAGTCCAGCAGGCAGAAATCCATGTCCCCAGATGGTGGCAAGTGTGTGCGAGGTGTGAGTATGTGCGTGCACGCGCGTGTGTGTGGGGGGGGTAGAGGTTTCTGCACCATGGCAGAAGGAAAGCAGAAGCAGTTCTGGGATCCAGGGCAGAAGAGGCTCCTCTGTGTCTGGGGCTCAGGGACGCTCCCCAGAGTGCCAGGTATCTCAGCTGGGACTGAAGGGACAGGAGGGCACCCAGTGCAGGAGAGTAAGCAAGGAACTCCAGGCAGTGGGGATTGTTTGTAGGAAACATGATGGCCTGACCCACAAGGGCACAGGCACACAGGGTGGTCTGTAAGGCAGGGTCGTGGGGAGAACAGGCTGCCCAGGCGAGCCCTGGTGGACAAGGAGGAGGGCTTCTCCTTGAAGGTCTCAGGGTCAGCCGGTGGGTGGTGTAGGCCAGAGGTGGCTTTTCCTTGGATCCCTCTGGGAGCCTGAAAGGAGGGGCGTGGGTGGGGGAGGCTGGAGGCAGTGAGGCTGGCGAGGAGGCAAAGTTCAGTTGAGCCCACTCCCAGGTCAGGAGCGGAGTCAGGGTCTCAGGGCTGTGGCCCAGCGAGGGGCTCAGAACTATTCCACAGCCCCGACCCTGGAATACAGGCTCAGCCTCTGTCCTGGGACTCGAGCGCTCCCAACCTGGCCCCAGTCACTCGTTCAGACTAGCGCATCCATCCAGAGAGCCACCCTCGGTCATCCTGGGCCTTTGCAGAGGCTACCCTCCTGCCCTTGTCTCTACTCACTTAGGCGACCCCTCCTCACACTGCAGGGCTCAGCACACTGGCCTCCAGAAAGCCCCACTTCCTCCCTCACCAGTGCTGACCTGCGGCCCAGGCCACTCTTCTCTGGCCCCCGCTTCACCTGGTGCTCCTCATGCTGAAGGAGCTTCATGGCTGGGGGGCCTTCCTGATGAGGCTATGGGCTCGTGGAGGGTAGGCTATGTCTGTTTCCTCTGTGTCCATTACAAAATCTCAACCACATGAGGAAGGAAAAACCCTACAAGGAGAGGAAAATATTCTCTCCCTTCTCAATGGTTGAGACCAACCGTTCAGAGATGAAAGAAAAGGAATTGAATATTTTGCATGCGGACATTAGGAGATCTTCAAAATCCAAAAGCTATTTCAGATTTTGAAATTACAAATGATTGAAAACCACCATGGCACCTGTAAACCTATGTAACAAACCTGCACAAGCTATACATGTACCCCAGAACTTAAAGAGTATAATAAAAAAATTATAGAAAAAGAAACTACAAGTGAAAATGCCGTTGAAGTGTTGTACCAGTTTAAATGGCTAGGAAACTAAATATCAATCTCTATAACCCATCTAGACAAAAGCACTTTTCTTTTTAAAAGAGGAAGATGTTTTGGGGACCAAAAGTGAGAAAATCTCTGTGAACGATCCCTAGCCATGACTGGCTCATGCTCGGAACTCTGAACGATCCCTAGCCACGACTGGCTCATGCTCGGAACTCTGAATGACCCCCCAGCCGTGATTGGCCCCTGCTTTGCTCTGATGTCATGAAAAGCCTTTGTGATGGAATCACAGGGCCTATATAAGGGCCTGGCTGGGTCATGGTTTTTGGTCTGAGATATCCCTGGAAGCTTGTTTGGTGACCTGTGGATTCAGACCAGCGATTGCCGAGTGGTGTGGTGTGTGTGCGTGTGTGTGCGTGTGCGTGTGCGTGTGCGTGTTTTATCTGTGTTTCTGTGTGGGGGGGGTTGGGTGTGGGGGTGTTTGGGGTGGGGGAGGGTTTCTGTGGGAGGGGGGTTGGTGTTTTTCTAGTTAGCGTTGTTAGCGTAGTTAGTATAGTCACTATCGTTGCTTAGTATTTTAGCGTACTTTGGTATAGTCAGTATTGTTGCTTAATATTTTAGCATAGTTAGTATAGTTAGTATTGTTGCTTAGTAGTTAGTCGTGTAGTTAGTGTAGAGAGGCATCAGGCACCATGGGGCAGACACTGGCCCACGCCCCACCTGACCAGGGGCTACAGTGTCACCAAACGCTGGAACTCATTGGCCGTGGTGCCTTCAGCGAGGTGAAGCTGGCCCGCCACTTGCTGTCTGGGACCCAGGTGGCCGTGAAAACCACCCACAAAACTGGCGCCCGTGTCGCCATTAGCCAGACAGAGCTGACGATTTTAAAGTCTGTGCACCACGCCAATATCGTAGAACTATTTCAGATCATCGACACCACAGATGCATGCCATTTAATATTGGAGTATACCTCAGGAGGAGACCTGCACCAGTGGCTGTACCGCAACCACGTGACAGAGGAGGAGGCCCGGGCAAAGTTCCAGCAGATGCTGTCGGCCATGGAGTACTGCCACGCGAGAAGAATAGCACACAGGGACCTGAAGCCGGAAAACATCCTGTTGGATGGTGAAGGAAATATAAAAATTGCCGATTTCGGATTGGCAACAACTTACGACGAGGGGCAGTGGCTGACAACACGTTGTGGCACCTTCCTCTACATGGCCCCAGAAGTCATCCTGGGCCAGGGCTACCAATGCCCCGCCATGGATGTTTGGAGCCTAGGCGTCACTTTGTACGAGATGGTGTCGAGGGATCTACCCTTCTTCTCAAAGAGTCGTATGGTCCTCCAAGAAAAAATTCGATCTGGAAGGTACATCTGCCCCTCTTCCTTCTCAAAAGGCCTGGAAAGTCTAATGAAAAAACTGTTAATGACAGATCCCAGGGAGCGGCCCACAGTACAGCAAGTTCTCAGGGACTCGTGGGTCAACAACGGCCAGCAGTTGCCTCTGACAACTCATGAAAAGCAAATCCTGGAACACCCAAATGCTGAAACGATCCAGGTCTTGGTGGCCATGGGATTCAGGGCTAAGACAGTCTCGAAGGCAATTAAAGAAAACTTATATAATTATACCATGGCCACCTACCTTTTTGCTGATAGAATAAGAAAGCGAGCCGATAACAGACTACGGTCCCTTGCTCCTGGGGATCCCACCTGTTCTCCATCCACTCAAGTTTCCAGTTCACCTGCCGGCCCGCAAGTTTCCAGTTCACCTGCCGGCCCGCAAGTTTCCAGTTCACCTGCCGGCCCGCAAGTTTCCAGTTCACCTGCCGGCCCGCAAGTTCCCAGTTCACCTGCCGGCCTGCAAGTTTCCAGTTCACCTGCCGGCCTGAAGAGGAAGACAGAGAGTTTTAATCCAGACCCCCAGCATGCCCCCATGGCCTCCCCGACCATCAAGAGATCCATCAGCAATTGTGGAGATTTAGAAACCTCGGCTCAGCAAGCCCTCCAGCGTGACCCCGTGGCCTCCTCCATTGCGAGCTCCAACGGCAGTGGTGGGGATTCAGAAACCTTGGCTCAGCAAGCCCTCCGGCGTGACCCCGTGGCCTCCTCCATTGCGAGCTCCAACGGCAGTGGTGGGGATTCAGAAACCTCGGCTCAGCAAGCCCTCCGGCGTGACCCCGTGGCCTCCTCCATTGCGAGCTCCAACGGCAGTGGTGGGGATTCAGAAACCTCGGCTCAGCAAGCCCTCCAGCGTGACCCCGTGGTCTCCTCCATTGCGAGCTCCAACGGCAGTGGTGGGGATTCAGAAACCTCGGCTCAGCAAGCCCTCCAGCGTGACCGCGTGGCCTCCTCCATCGGGAGCTCCATTGGCAGTGGTGGAGATTTACAAACCTGGGCGCAGCAAGCCCTCCAGCGTGACCTCGTGGCCGCAGCCTCCATCAAGTGCTCCAAGGGCAGTGAAGATTTAGAAACTTTGGCTCAACAACCCCTCCAGCACGACCTCATGGCCGCCTCCTCCACCCAGAGCACCACCCAGAGAACCCTGGCTCAACAATCATCACACGAAGCCAGCGTCCTCCAAGCTAGGCAGCCCGAGGCTGTGTTGGCCCAGCCAACAAGAAGCCGGGGCTGCCGCAGAGCTGCCAGGCGATGCATTTCAAGACTAATGAGATGCTTCTGCCTGTGCCCACCCAAGAGAAGAAGCCGCTCAACATAGTTGGGCGGCTGATAAAATCAGGTAGGTGGGGCGGTGAAGCCACACTTCTTGCATTTTACTATATTTATTCTGTCATTATTAGTATTGTTTTAATTGGCAAATCGTGCTGCTTGTACATTCATGGGGTGCAGTGTGAGGATTAGATAGCTGTGTGCACCGTGGAATGAGGAAATCCCACTACTCAGCATCTCCACCACCTCAGAGAGACCAATTCCACGTGATGCCCCAGAAGTGTCGATCTGAACCAGTTGACCCCACTGAAGTAGCCAGTAGATGGATGGTGACCCGGGGCCAGAGAGTGGCAGAGGGAGGGAATGGGGGGTGTCGGTCAAAGGACCAAAGTCTAGACAGGAGGAAGAGGTTTTGGCTCTCGTGCACAGCAGGGTAACCAGAGTCGATAAGAACGTATTGCATTTTGCAAAACAGGTCCATGTCAAATGTCTCTGCGTTTAGACTGGAGAGGACGAAGGCCCTGAGGTCCAGGAACATTGAAACCTGACAGTGGATGCCAACGGCTGTGGGGAGGAGTCAGGTGAGACGCCCATGTTGGAGCAACGTCGGAGCCTGCAGCACTTCTCCGCTGCCCTATTTTATCTTTGTTAATAAAGACTGTTCCTCATAGATGACCATTTCTTCCTTCTTGCAAATCTTGTAGTAGCGTTGGAAAGGTGGCAGGTGGGTTGCAGACACTCTGCTGCTTTGCGCCCTCCCTGCACGGGACCCGGGCTAAGAGAAGGGCACGGCGTGAGGCAAAGGAAAAGGCAGATTTACTAGCAGCTGCCTTAGTTGAAAGAAAAGCTGGGATAATGAAAGGATGTGGAGGAGGACGTGGAAGAGGGCAAGAAAAAAATATAGCTAAACCAGAGTCTAAAACCCGGCCCAGACTGGAGAGAGATCAATGTGCAGTGTGGAAAAAGAAAGGGCATTGAAAGTATGCATGCCCCAAAGGAACGGTCTACAAAGATCATGGGGTTTATCCCCATGCAATACCTAGTGGTGGGATATTATCCAAACTGGTGGATCACTGTCTTACACTATTACCATTGGGGCTATAGGAATATCAGGTAAAAACAAACAAAAACAAACCCTTTTGCCAGTCAAAATATGTCACTGGAAGGCAAGAGGTGCAGCACAAGTTCTGATATCTTCCCAGCTGCCCTGTTCCTTTGTTGGGGAGGAATCTGCTCCAAAAACTACAAGTACAAATTTCTTTTAAGCCTAAAGATAACATGACTTTAGGTTTTAAGTAACCAAAGGCTATGGTATTAGCCTTCACAGTACCACAAGCTGAGTGGCAATTATTTGCTAGGGATATGAAGGGACCTATAAAGCAAACTTGGGGCCAATGAAGGAAGTTATATTCAGAATTAATTAGTAAATTCCCAGAGGTACGGGCTGAAAACAATCCACCTGAGCTAGCCATGAGAACTAACAGTGGGAGTCAGCCCAGTCCGGCTACACCAGTATCCCATACCACAGGAGGCTGTTTTAGGCACAGCAAAGCATCCAGAGTGGCTAATAAACGTGGCATTTTGGAGCCATGCCAGTCACCCTGGAACATCCCACCCTTGTCAAAGAAACGGCTGCCTAGTAATAAATTGTACCATACCTGTGATAATTATAGGCCAGGGAGGAACCTACGAGCTGTAAACCAAGCAACAGTAACTATTCACCCAGTAGTTCCAAACCCATACACTCTCCTCTCCCTAATTCCCTCCAATGCAGTATTGTTGACTGTTTTAAACTAAAAGAATGTTTTCTTCCGCCTTCGCCCCCATGCCAGTCAGCCGATCCATCTTTGCCCTTCAATGGGAAAATCTCCAGTATACTTGGACCAAGCTTCCCCAAAGGTTCAAAAACTCCCCCACAATTTTCAGTGAGGCCCTAGCATCAGACCTTAATGCTTACACCCCACCAGATAAAAACTGTGTCCTTCGGCAGTATGGAAATGCCCTTCTCCTAGCAGCATCCACTATCGAAAATTGCCATGAAGGAACCCCAAACCTCCACCTTCTGTGGAAGGCAAGGTATAAAGCATATAAAAAGAAGAAAAAAAAAAAGCCCAGATTTCCTGCGAAGGAGTCACACACTTGGGGTTTGTCATAAGCCACAGACAGACAGCGTGTGTTAGGCAGTGCATGCAAGGAAGCTGTCTGTAGAATTCCCACCCCAACCTCCCAGCAACAAGTCACAGGGTTCTTAGGGGCAACAGGGTTCTGCCATATTTAAATCCCAAATTTCTCACTAACGGCAAGATAATCATATAAATCCACAAAACCAACCATACACAATCTGCAAATAAATGAGCGTGGCTGTTTTCTAATAAAACTTTATTTACAAAAATAGGTTACTGGCACTTATCTAATCCTTAGTGTTTTGAAAGAAAAAAATACCCAACATCACATAGTTGTTTTAATTGAAAGACCACTGAAGAGAAAATAAGGATGCTGGCCAGGCATGGTGGCTCATGCCAGCACTTTGGGAGGCTGAGGAGGGCGGATCACAAGATCAGGAGTTCAAGACCAGTCTGGCCAACATGGTGAAACCCTGTCTCTACTAAAAATATAAAAATTAGCCAGATGTGTTGGCATGCACCTGTAGTCCCAGCTACACAAGAGGCTAAGGCAGGAGAATCACTTGAACCCAAGAGGCAGAGGATACAGTGAGCTGAGATCACACCCCTGCACTCCAGCCTAGGTGACAGAGTGAGGCTCCATCTCAAAAAACGGAAAAAAAAAAAAAAAAAAAAGAAAATGTACTAGTAATAGAAGTTTCAACTGGAGCATCAATACCTTTGAATGCATACATTTAAAGGTCAGATTTCTTTGCTATGTACCAAGTAAAACCAAAAAAGTCACATTTGTATAACATTTCATTAATTGTAAACACAATGCAAAAAATGTTTAAATACGAGTTAAAATACAGTGTATTACATTAGCTACAAAAAAATTAACTCCCTACAAATTTAAAATACAATCCATTTACAACTAAATGCTACCAATGCTACCACCATCTCCACACTTCTTGGTACCCAATAACCCCTAAAATTGAGAGGTGGTTTAGCAAACTGCATCAACATGCCACAGGCAAAGCATAGCTCTGAATTCTAGACATAAATAGTGCACTCAATGCAACTTTTATAAACATTTATGGACATTTCACTAGCTTTCCTTACTAGTCGAGTATGTATTCCTTTGCTAAGAAAACAAAAATAAGGCTGGGCGCGGTGGCTCACGCCTGTAATCCCAGCACTTTGGGAGGCCGAGGCGGGCGGATCACGAGGTCAAGAGATAGAGACCATCCTGGCCAACATGGTAAAACCTTGTCTCTACTAAAAATACAAAAATTAGCTGGGTGTGGTGGCGTGCGCCTGTGGTCCCAGCTACTCGGGAGGCTGAGGCAGAAGAATCGCTTCAACCCAGGAGGAGGTGGTTGCAGTGAGCTCAGACTGCGCCACTGCACTCCACCATGGCGACAGAGCAAGACTCTGTCCCAAAAAAAGAAAAAGAAAAGAAACAAAAATAAATATTTGGGGATTTCTTAATATTTAAAAAAATGAAATTAGCTGGGCATGGTGGCACACACCTGTACTACCAGCTACTCGGGAGGCTGAGGCAGGAGAATTGCTTGAATCCAGGAGACAGAGGTCGCAGTGAGTCAAGACTGTGCCACTGCACTCCAGCCTGGAAGACAGAGCGAGACTCTGTCTCAAAAAATTAATAAATAAATTTCAAAATGTTGGGAAGCCAAGGCGGGTGGATCACGCGGTCAGGAGTTGAAGGAAAGCCTGGCCAAGATGGTGAAACCCAGTCTCTACTAAAATTACAAAAATTAGCCAGGTGTGGTGGCGGGCACCTCTAATTCTAGGTACTTGGGAGGCTGAGGCAGAGAACTGCTTGAACCCAGGAGGCGGAGGGTGCAGTGAGCCAAGATCACACCACTGCATTCCAGCCTGGGCGACAGAGCAAGACTCCATCTCAAAAGAAAAAAAAAAAAAGGTTATATGACAAGACATTTGGCATGCTGGGTATTCAGTCTCACAATCATTTTTGAAATTATTTTCCAAATTGAGTTTCTATTTTTAAAAAAATCAGAAACTACTTCTCAGCAGAGAAATTATCTTCCTTTATAGTAGGCCAAAATGTTACATATTTAGAATTAAAACACTGGCAATTTCAATATTCAAATTTCAGAGCTTACCGAAAAGGTCCAGTTCTGTTCGCAGGTCGAGAATCCCCCCACATCTCTTTTTATCAAGAGGCTGCCAACAAGTAGATCCTTTTTCTACCAAATTCTGGTAATAGCAGTACCTGTACAAAATAAACAACAAAAATTAGTACTTTGGAACGTGAATTAAAAGTTAAACTAGTTTCCCACTTCTTAGTTTATCAAGGACCACCACATCAGCAGCAATAATTCTGGAGCTCACTTTTAAACATTTACATATTATATTTATAATAAGAAAAATACATTTTTAATTAAAATGTGTACTCTGGGGTGGGGTGCGATGGCTCACATCTGTAACCTCAACACTTTGGGAGGCCAAGGCAGGAACATCACTTGAGCCAAGGACTTTGAGACCAGCCTGGGCAACATGGCGAAACCTCATCTCTACTAAAAATACAAAAATTAGCCAGACATGGTGCCAGGTGCCTGTAATCCCAGCTCAGGAGGCTGAGGCAGGAGAATTGCTTGAACCCAGGCGGCAGAGGCTGCAGTGAGCCACAATCATGCCACTGCACACCAGCCTGGGCAACAGAGCAAGAATCCATCTCAAAAAAAGAAAAAATACAAAACTTAGCCAGGCATGGTGACATATGCCTGTAGTCCCAACTTCTTTATTGAAAGGCTAAGGTGGATCGCTTGAGCTCGGGAGGTTGAGGCTGTAGTAAGCCAAGACTGCACCACTGCATTCCAGCTCAGGAAAGAGTGAGAATGTCTTAAAACAAAGGAAGAAAAAAAGTGGCCAGGCGTGGTGGCTCACGCCTGTAATCCCAGCACTTTGGGAGGCCGAGGCGGGTGGATCACGAGGTCAAGAGATCGAGACCATACTGGTCAACATGGTGAAACCTCATCTCTACTAAAATACAAAAAAATTAGCTGGGCGTGATGGTGCGCGCCTGTAGTCCCAGCTACTTGGGAGGCTGAGGCAGGAGAATTGCTTGAACCCAGGAGGCGGAGGTTGCGGTGAGCTGAGATCGTGCCATTGCACTCCAGCCTGGGTAAAAAGAGCGAAACTCAAGTCTCAAAAAAAAGAAAAAGTGTACTCTGGGTACCATAAACTTTTTAATGTGCTATGAATGCTTCACATTTACTAAATAAAATAAGTATTTACTGATTTTTCTAGTGCTCACTAGCCCTTTCGTTTTGGAAACAGCATTGTAGTATCAACCCCACTGTCTCGGACCTATTCTAACACCATCCGGCATGACCAATCAGAATAATCTATTACTCTCACTACAGTCATTGCTTTGAAGACAGACATGGAACTCAAGTCAAGATGAAAAGTTATCTCCTGGACCTTTGTTATAGCTACTGAAAAAGTGGCAAATCTTCATGACCTTGGATTTGGCAATGATTTCTTAAATATGACCCCTAAAGCACAAGGAACTTTAAAATAAAAAGTAAAGTGAACTTCTTCAAAATTTAAAACTTGTGTATCAAACGACACTATCAAGAGAGTAAAAAGACAGCCCACAGTCATCAAAATGGCAGACCAGAAGTTTCAAGGTCTCATTCCTTCATAGAAACATCAGAAAACAAGCAATAACTGTGTGAAACAACTTTGTCAGAGTTTTAGAAAACAGCCAAGGTCTACAAGCAAATATCCAATCAAGAAAAAGCCATCTTAAAAACACTAGCAAAGTTCTGTAGTGTTTTTACTCACCCTTGCCCCACCCCTTCTTCAGCATGGCAGTGGTTTTGGTCTTAAAGCAGTATAAGCCCAATTTCCAGCTCCCTCCCTCAAAGAGCAAAACAGAAGTTACTTGCAAATTATCATAGATATTTGTTCTACCCTGTCTAGGGGTATTTGAAGGACAGGCATAAGGTGCTTGTTTCTATTTCAACCTAACACAAAACTTAGGCAGAAAAAGCAGCAGGTATAGCTAATGAAAGCTGTGAAGCAGACTACAGACTAACAGACACTAACAGACCTATGGGGCAAGAGATTACAGATAGATGCCCAAGAACCAGGCGCGGTGGCTCACACCTGTAATCCCAGCACTTTGGGAGGCCAAGGCAGGTGGATCATGTGAGGTCAGGAGTTCGAGACCAGCCTGAACAAAACGGTGAAATCCTGTCTCTTAAAAAAAAAAAAAAAAAAGCCCGGGCGCCGTGACTCACACCTGTAATCCCAGCACTTTGGGAGGCCGAGGCGGGTGGATCACGAGGCCAAGAGATCGAGACCATCCTGGTCAACATGGTGAAACCCCGTCTCCACTAAAAATACAAAAAAAAAGTTAGCTGGGCATGGTGGCGCGTGCCTGTAATCCCAGCTACTCAGGAGGCTTAGGCAGGAGAATGGCCTGAACCCAGGAGGCAGAGGTTGCGGTGAGCCGAGATCACGCCATTGCACTCCAGCCTGAGTAACAAGAGCGAAACTCCGTCTCAAAAAAAAAAAAAGCAGAGAAGTTGAGGTGAAACTCTTTGGCAAATTAGGACATTCCAAAGCAACACGTATGTTGAGAAATTTAGAAAGCCATAAATGCCAAGGCAAAATGTATGATCATACAAGACCTAGGCTGGGCACAGTGGCTCACGGCTGTAATCCTTGCACTTTGGTAGGCCAAGGTGGGTGGATCACTTGAGGTCAGGAGCTCAAGACCAGCCTGGTCATACTAAAGATACAAAAAATTAGCTGGGCATGGTGGCAGGCACCTATGGGCCCAGCTAACTTAGGAGGCTGAAGCAGGAGAACCACTAGAACCTAGGAGGTGAAGGTTGGGGTGAGCCGAGATCATGCCACTGCACTGCAGACTAGACAACAGAGCAAGACTTCATCTCAAAAAAAAAAAAAAAAAAAAAGACCTAAACATAAACTGACAACGAAGAATTCTGTATCTGAGAAAACTGTCCTTTAAAAATTAAGGAAAAAAATAAAGACATTCTCAGATAAACAAAAGCTGATAGAGGCTCTTATACCACTATACATTACCAACTACAGTCCCAGCTACTTGGAAGCCTGAGGCAGAAGCATCACTTGAACCCAGGAGGCGGAGGCTGCAATGAGCTGAGATCGAGCCACTGTACTCTAGCCTGGGAACAAAGACTCCTTCTCCCCCACCTCCCCCCCAAAAAAAAAGGAAAGAAAGGAAAGAAAGAAAGAAAGAAATCAATCAATCAATCTCTGGTAAAGGCAAATACAGGTGCAATTGTAAAAACTAGCATTATTGTAATTTTGCTTTGTAACTCTGCTTTTCATTTTCAATGTGATCTAAAAACAAATGCATAAAAAATTATTAATCTAGGCTAACGAGATACGATTTACAAAGACGTAATCTATGACATAACAGGAAAGGGAAGAGAAAGGAGCTGCACCGGAGCAGAGATCTGTATACTATGGAACTTAAGTTATTATAAATTCAAATTAGATTATAACTGTGAGATGTTAACTCCCATGGCAACTGCAAAGAAAACATCTTTAGAATACACACATTAGAAAATGAGGTTGCCTCCTTATGCACTAAAAAGAAAAAACAAAACAAAGAAAATGAGAAGGGGCTAGGCACAGTGGCTCCGGCTTGTAGTCCTAACACTTTGGGAGGCCGAGGTGGGAGGATCACTTAAGCTGAGGAGCTTGAAACCACCATGGGCCACATAGTGAGACCCTATCTCTACTACAGGCCAGTGGCTAAAATCTGTAATCCCAGCACTTTGGAAAGCCAGGTGCTTGAGGCCAGGAGTTTGAGACCAGCCTAGGCAACATAGCAAGACGCCATCTCCATGAAAAATTAAAAAAATTTAAAAGCCAGGTGGCGCATGCCTGTAGTTCCAGGTACTTGGGAACAACAAAGCAGGAGTATTGCTTGAGCCCAGGAGACCGAGGCTGCAGTGAGCTATGATCTCACCACTGTACTCCAACCTCGGCAACATACACAAGCACAGCAAGACCCTGTCTCTTAAAAAAAAAAAAAAAAAAATTGGGCCAGCACAGTAGCTTATGCCTGTAATCCCAACACTTTAGGAGGCCAAGGCAGGCAGATTACCTGAGGCTAGGAGTTTAAGACCAGCCTGACCAACATGGAGAAACCCGATCTCTACTAAAAACACAAAATTAGCCAGGTGTGGTAGGCCATGTCTGTAATCCCAGCTACTTGGGAGGCTGAGGCAGGAGAATTGCTTGAACTTGGGAGGTGAAGGTTGCAGTGAGCTGAGATTATACCATTGCAGTCCAGCCTGAGTGACAGAATGAGACTCTAACTCAAAAAAAAAAAAAAAGAACACCAACATGATCCAACTATATGCTATCTTCAGGAAATTCACTTTAGATCCAAAGACACAAATAGGTTTGAAAGTGAAAGGATGTAAAAAGACATTTCATGCAGATAATAATCAAAAGAGTTGGGGTGATTCTATTAATATCACACAAGCCGGACACGGTGGCTCACGCCTATAATCCCAGCACTTTGGGAGGCCGAGGCGGGTGGATCACGAGGTCAAGAGATCGAGACCATACTGGTCAACATGGTGAAACCCTGTCTCTACTAAAAATACAAAAAATTAGCTGGGCGTGGTGGCGCGTGCCTGTAATCTCAGCTACTCGGGAGGCTGAGGCAGGAGAATTGCCTGAACCCAGGAGCCGGAGGTTGCAGTGAGCCGATATCGTGCCATTGCACTCCAGCCTGGGTAACAAGAGCGAAACTCTGTCTCAAAAAAAAAAAAAAAAATCACACAAAACAGACTTTAAATACAAAAAGGTTACAATAAAGAAATATATATACATATGCTTGTGGTTTTTTTGTTTTTATTTTGTAGACAGAGGATCTCACTATGTTGACCAGACTGGTCTCATACTCCTGGGCTCAAGTGACCCACCCACCTCAGCCTCTCAAAGCGCTGGCTCATTATAGACATGAGCCACTGTGTGCCTGGTCTATATATTAATTTAAAAGCCTAATACAGCAAGACAATATAACAATTATGCACCTAATAATAGGACCTTAAAATGTAGAAAGCAAAAATTAAAAGATTTGAAGGAAGACATAGTTCTGCAATAACAGCTGAAAACCTCAAATCCCACTTTCAACAAGGAGACTGATCAGACAGAACATAGGGAGGGAACTTGAATAACACAATAAACCAACTAGACCTAACTAACAGACATACACAGAACACTCCATCCAACCATGGCGGAATTACATTCTTCTCAAATGCACATGAAATATTCTTGGCCAGGCACAGTGGCTCACACCTGTAATCCCAACACTTCTGAGAGGCTGAGGTGGAAGGACTGCTTGAGGCCAGGAGTCCAAGACCCACCTGGGCAATATAGCCAGACACCATCTCCTCAAATAAAAGCAAAAATTTGGTGGCATGCCCTTGTAATCCCAGCTACCTGGGAGGCTAAGGCAGGAGAATTGCTTTAACCAGGAGGTGGAGGCTGCAGTGAGTCAAGATTGTGCCACTGTACCCCAGCCTGGGCGATAGAGTGAGACTCCATCTCAAAAAAATAAAAATTAAATTAAAATTGGCTGGACATGATTGTGTGTGCCTGTATTCCCAGCTACTCAGGAGGCTGAGGTGAGAGGATTATTTGAGCCCAGGAGTCAAGTCTGCAATGAGCTATGATCATGCTACTGCACGCCAGCGTGGGTGACAGAGTGAGACCTTGTCTCCCAAAAACAAAAAAGTATGCTCTCCAACCAAAACAGTCAGAAATCAGTAACATAAGAAAAGCTGGAAATTTAATCAATAAATTTTAAATGTGTATAATCTCTGACTTTCCAGTTCCATTTCCAGGAACTCATTCTCTAGACAAATTTATAGTGTAAGGTGACAAGTTTACAAAGGTACACAATAGAGCATGGATTATAATAGCAAAAGATCATAGGCTGGGCACGGTAGCTCACACCTGTAATCCCAGCACTTTGGGAGGCCAAGGTGGGTGAATTACCTGAGGTCAGGTGTTCGAGACAAACCTGGACAACTTGGTGAAATCCTGTCTCTACTAAAAATACAAAAAAAAAAAAAAAATCAGCCAGGTTTGGTGGCTCAGGCCTGTAACCCAGCTACTCGGGAGGCTGACACAGGACAATCACTTGAACCTGGGGGCAGAGGTTGCAGTGAGCCGAGATCATGGCACTGTACTCCAGCTTAGGCAACAAGAGCAAAACTTGGTCTCAAAAAAAGAACACTATGCAACTCAGGCCTGGCGCAGCAGCTCAAGTATGTAATCCCAGCACTTTGGGAGGCCAAGGCAAGCAGATCGTTTGAGCCTTGAAATTCTAGACCAGCCTAACACATGGTGAGACCCTGTCTCTACAAAAATTAGCTGGGTGTGGCAGCAGGTATCTGTAGTCCCAAATACTCTGGAGGTTGAGATAGGAGGATCCCGAGGCCTGATCCCAGGAGGCAGAGGTTGCTTAAGCCAATCACACCGCTGCACTCCAGGTAAGAGCAAGACTCAGTCTCAAAAAAAAAAAAAAAAAAAAAAAAAACACTATGTAACTCTAAAAAAAAAATCAAGTAGCTATGGTAATTGATACAGAATAAGCTATTATGTATTAAGCTTTTAAAACGTGTGCAAAATATTATTTGTAACCTGGTAATATCTGTGCAAAATAGAAAAATATATATATATACAACAAAGTTAGTGGACTGACACTTCCCAATTCGAAAACCCACCACAAAGCTACAGTAATCAAGACAGTGTGGGCCAGGCATGGTGGCTCACCCTGTAATCCCAGCACTTTGGGAGGCCAAGGCGGGCAGATCACGAGGTCAGGAGTTCGAGACCAGCCTGAACAACATGGTAAAACCCCGTCTCTACTAAAATACAAAAATTAGCAGGGCATGGTGGCGCACGCCTGTAATCCCAGCTACTCAGGAGGCTGAGGCAGGAGAATGGATTGAACCGAGGAGGCAGAAGTTGCAGTGCGCCAAGATCATGCCCCTGGCACTCCAGCCTGGGCAACAGAGTGAGACTCCATCTCAAAAAAAAAAAAAGAAAGAAAGACAGTGTAGGCCAGGCGCAATGGCTCACGTCTGTAATCCGAACACTTTGGGAGGCCGAGGGAGATGGATCGGGAGATGGATCACGAGGTCAGGAGATGGAGACCATTCTGGCCCACATGGTGAAAACCCATCTCTACTGAAAAAAAAAAAAAAATACAAAAAAATTAGCTGGGGCACACCTGTAGTCCCAGCTACTGGGGAGCCTGAGGCAGGAGAATTGCTTGAACCCAGGAGGTGGAGATTAAAGTGAGCCAAGATCGTGCTCCTGGCACTACAGTGCGAGACTCCGTCTCAAAAAAAAAAACAAAACAAGACAGGGTGGCACTGACATAAGATTGACATACAGACCAAGGAAACAGAATTAAGAGCCTATAAACAGGACAGGCACAGTGGCTCACATCTGTAATCCCAACACTTTGGGAGGCTGAGGCAGGAGGATCACTTGAGCCCAGAAGTTGACACCATACTGGGCAAAATAGGGAGAACTTGTCTCTACAAAAAAAAAAAAAAATTCTGAGACCGTATCTCACTCTGTCACCCAAGCTGGAGTGCGGTGGTGCATTCTCAGCTCACAGCTCACTATAACCACCCCATCCCGGGCTCAAGCAATCCTCTCACCTCAGCCTCCTGAGTAGCTGGGACCACAAGCATGCACTACCATGCCCCACTAAGTTTTCTGTGTATTTCTGGTATACGTGGGCTTTTGTCATGTTGCCCAGGCTGGTCTCAAACTCCTGATTCAGGTAATCAGCCTGCCTCAGCCTCTCAGAGTACTGGGATTGCAAGTGTGAGCACCCCACCCAGCCTACAAAAAAATTTTTTTAATTAGCCATGTCCAGCTGGGCATGGTGGCTCATGCCTGTAATCTCAGCCCTCTGGCAGGCCAAGGCAAGAGAATCGCTTTACCCCAGGAGTTCGAGACCAGCCTAGACAACAAGGGAAGAGTTCATCACAATAAAAAATAAAAATTAAACAACAAAAAAAAATTAGCTGGTTGTGGCAGCCCATACCTGTAGTCCCAGCTACTAAGGAGGCTGAGGCAGGACGACTGCTTGAGCCTACAGGTTCGAGGCTGCAGTGAGCCATGACTATGCCACTCAACTCCAGCCTGGGCAACAGAGCAAGACTCTGTCTCTAAAAGAAAATTAATAATAATAATTACCATCTAGCAATTTCACTTCTGGGTATATACCCAAAAGAATTCGAAGCAGGAACTGAAAGAGATATTTGTACACCAATGTTCACAGAAGCATTATTTACAATAGTCAAAAGGTAGAAACAACCCAAGTGTCTACTACAAATTAATTAATAAAACAAAATGTGGTGTACACACACAATGGATTAAGCCATAAAAAGGAATGAAGTTCTGATACACGCTACAACATGGATTAACCTTGAAACCATTACACTAAGTGACATAAACCAGACACAAAAAGGACAAATATTATATGATTCCATTTAGTATTTGCAGTACCTAGAACAGGCACATTCATACAGACACAAAATAGATCAGAGATTACAAGGGGCTAGGAGGAGGAGGAAATGGCAAGTTATTTGTTTAATGGTTACAGTTTTTTGTTTATTTGGTTTTTTTTGAAACTGAGTCTCCCTCTGACGCCAGGCTGGAGTGCAGTGGCACGATTTCAGCTCACTACAACCTCGGCCTCCCAGGTTCAAGAAATTCTCCTGCCTCAGCCTCCCAAGTAGCTGGGACTACAGGCGAACACCACCACGCCAGGCTAATTTTTTGTATTTTTAGTAGAGACGGGATTTCACCGTGTTAGATCTCCTGACCTTGTGATCCACCCGCCTCAGACTCCCAAACTGCTGAAATTACAGGCATGAACCACCATGCCTGGCCTTCTTTTTTTTTCAGACAGAGTCTGGCTCTGTAGCCCAGGCTGGAGTGCAGTGGCATGATCTCAGCTCACTGCAACCTCCACCTCCCGAGTAGCTGGGGTTACGGGTGCACGCCACTATGCCTGGTTAATTTTTGTATTTTTAGTAGAGACAGGGTTTCGCTATTTTGGCCGGGCTGTACTCGAACTCCTGACCTCAAGTGATCTGCCCGCCTCGGCCTCCCAAAGTGCTGGGATTACAGGCATGAGCCACCACCCCTGTCTGGTTACAGAGTTTCTGTTTGAGACAATAAAGTTTCGGAAATAATGGTGTTGCTTGTATTACATTGTGAATTAATTAATTCACATGTAATTAATACCACTAAATTGTATACTTAAAAATGGTTTAAAGGACAAATTTTGTTAAAATATACATAAACACACATAAAAATATATGTTTACTACAATACGTTTTATTTATTTATTTATTTATTTATTTATTTATTTATTTTTTAGACAAGAGTCTTGTTCTGTCGCCCACATTGGAGTACAGTGGCATGATTTCCCCTCACTTCAATCTCTACCTCCCCGGCTCAAGTGATTTTCCCATCTCAACCTCCCGTGTAGCTAGGACTAACAGGAGCATGACACCATGCCTGGCTAGTTGTTTGTTTGTTTGTTGTATTTTTTGTAGAGATAAGGTTTCGCCATGCTGTCCAAGCTCACAATTTGTTTTAAAAATACTCCGCCACCGACCCAGAGCAGCAGAGACCGGAATTTCCTCCGCGCCGTGCCGCAGCCTTCAGTGCTCAGTCCGCCGGGAGATGAAGCTCACAATTTGTTTTAAAAATACTGTAATAGGGCCGGGCGTGGTGACTCACACCTGTAATCCCAGCACTTTGGGAGGCCGAGGCAGGTGGATCACCTGAGGTCAGTCAGTAGTTCAAGATCAGCTTGACAACATGGCCGGAAGTGGTGGCTCACGCCTGTAATCCCAGCACTTTGGGAGGTCGAGGAGGGTGGATCTCGAGGTCAGGAGATCAAGACCATCCTGACTAACACGGTGAAACCCCATCTCTACTAAAAATACAAAATTAGCCAGGCGTGGTGGTACACACGTGTAGTCCCAGCTACTTAGAAGGCTGAGGCAGGAGAATCACTTGAACCCGGGAGGCGGAGGTTGCAGTGAGCTGAACTCTCCCGCCTCCAGGTTCTACCGCCCAGCCTTCCGGCCCGGCGGAGCCTCCCTAGTGTCTGTCCACTTTGAGAACGAGACTACGTGCTAGGCGCAAGAGCTCCCTTCCTAGTGGTCACAATTGGATTAGAAACAGGAAAACTGCAAGAAAAAAGGGCCCGCTCACAGCTCCGAAGATTAGGAGCACAGAGCCGCAACCACGCGCCAGCTCCTACCTCTCAGCTGGCCGCTCCGCGGCAGGACCGGTAATTCTACCGCCGCGCCGGGCCCCGCCCCGGGCCCGCGACGGTTCCGGGGCGTTCCTGCCGCGGGCGGCGCCTACCTCACCTCACCGCCGCTTGGCTCTCTTCTTCCCGAGCGAGGCCGCAGCCGCCCCGCGACACCGAAGCCATAGCTTTCAGGCCGCGCGGCCCTGCGACGTCTAGAGCGGCCCTGTCTGCTGGCTCTAACCCCGCAGGCTCTGGCACGCCCTCTCTCCAGTCTCGGGCCCTTACCTAGGCGGCGAAGCCTCCACGGCCCACTACTCCTTCTCCTCAGCCTCCGCCACCGAGCCAGCGCCGCGAAGACCGGAACTTCCTCCGCGCTGGGCCACCGCTTCCACAAAGGCGCCGCCTTCAGCGCTGAGCCCGCCGGGAGATGAAGTACAGCTGCTGGTCCCGCCGACTCTACTCCCGCAGTGCTCCGCGCGCAGGAGGCTTGCCTTCTGGGGAGGGGCCTGGGAGCACGCTGCTCATCGCCACCCAATAAGAAGGTGCGCTTACCCGCCCCGCTTCGCGAGACCCGCTGGGGATTGTGGTTTGGCCTCTGCCTTGTAGCACCTGGTCCATTGCTCAGGCTCCACCCTGCTGCCACTCCAGAAGGATCCGGATAGCTCAGTGATGGATGACAGTGACACCACTGAGGATGGTGAGTGGTTCCCTCCCTTTCCGCAGCTGTCCCTCCTGAGTCCCTTTCCTTTGGTTCACACTGTCCCAGGGTGGAGGCCTTATGGGCTATGGGGCAGGGAGAGGGGCCTCATCAGCTCTGGGCTCTGCATCCACAGAGGATGAAGATGAGGATGAGGAGTTCCAGCCACCACAGCTGCTCGACTTTGATGATTTACTGAAATTTGATCACCTAGATGGCACACATTCTCTGATGGTGAGGGCCCTGGGGGCCAAGATGAAGCAAGGGCTGCCTGCTTAGAGGGAGAGCACTGGTGTCCAGCTGGGTAAACTCAGACAAGTCCTTTTTTTTCTGGGCCACAGTTTCCCTATCCGTAGTAAAAACTGCCTCTTTAAAGGCTGGATAGAGCTAGGCATGGTGGCTCATGCCTGTGGTCCCAGCTAATTAGGAGGCTGAGGTGGGAGGATCACTTGAGGCTAGGAGTTCAAGACCAGCCTGGGAAACCTAGTAAGACCCAGTCTCTACAAAAAATGTAGAAAACATTATCCAGGTGTGGTGGCGTGTTCCTGTAGTCCCAGCTACTTGGGAGGTTACTCGGGAGTTACAGGCTGCAGTGAGCTATGAGCCTGCTACTGCACTCCAACCTGGGCAGCAGAGCAAGACTCTATCTCTGAAAAAGGAATAAGTGAATAAAGGCTGGCTAGGCCTGCAGAGTGAGGAGGGACACACCATCTGGCCTGGATTCAGAACTCTGCTAGGTCATATCAGATGCCAGCACAGCCTCCATGTATGGTAGTTCCCCCTTCAAATAAAAACCGCATAGTTCCCCTTCTTCTGCTCTTGGTAAGTGAAGGCAGGAAGGAAGGGCTTTAAAAGCTCTGGAAGAGGCTGAGCAGGGTGGCTTATGCCTGTAATCCCAGTACTTCAGGAGGCCAAGGTGGGCTGATCCCTGAGATCAGGAGTTTGAGACCAGCCTGGCCAACATGGTGAAACCTCATCTCTACTAAAAAAAAAAAAAATACAAAAAAATTAGCCAGGTGCTGTGGCAAGCACCTGTAATCCTAGCTACTCAGGAGGCTGAGGCAGGAGAATTGCTTGAACCTGGGAGGTGGAGGTTGCTGTGAACTGAGATCACACCATTGCACCCCAGCCTGGGTGACAGAGGGAGACTCCATCTCAAAAAACAAAAATAAAAAATAAAGGCCGGGTACAGTGGCTCATGCCTATAATCCTAGCACATTGGGAGGCCAAGGCTGGTGAAACATGTCAAACTCCTGAGGTCAGGAATTCAAGACTAACCTGGCCAACATGGTGAAACCCCATCTCTACTAAAAAAATAGAAAAATTAGCTGGGCATAGTGGTGCATGCCTGTAATCCCAGCTACACGGGAGGCTGAGGCAGAAGAATCACTTGAACCCAGGAGGCGGAGGTTGCGGTGAGCCGAGATCACGCCATTGCACTCCAGCCTGGGTAACAAGAGCGAAACTCCGTCTCAAAAAAAAAAAAAAGCCGTTTCTCTATGTCAGGAATGGTTGAATATTGGCAACTTCATATGGATCAATCTCATGAGCCCTTGGGCAAGTCACTTGCCTCCCTGTGCCTTGGTTTCCTCATCTGTGAAACAGAGGTAACAGTAGCCCCTACCACACAGAACTGTGGTGAGCCTTGAATGAACTGACATGAAAGGTGCTTAGAAAGACATATGCTGACACTGGTTATTAATAATTATCCCACCTCCCAGAGTTGTAGGAAGGATGGAGAGGTGGGGTCCATGAGATAGCCTTTGTCGCAGGCTGCGTGCCTATCAGCTTTGAGTTACCGTCCTGTCCCTGGGCAAGTCACTGATGACTATGGGCCAAAACAAGGTGTGACTTTGTCCTGTTCCTGGGCAAGTCACTGATGACCATGGGCCAAACAAGTTGTGCAGCTTAGTCACTGCTTGGGGACACCCTTAGGGGCCCTGCCCCCTCAACAGCTAACTCCATAGGTGGGTCTATGTCTCAGTCTTCGGAATTTGTTGTGGTTTGATGGGGCTGATGCTAACTCCTTCTCACACTGCTACTGCCTGGAGGCTGAGAATGACAAGCCTCATAGGACACCTTAAACAGTGACAAAGGGAGGCAGAAGGGAGCCTTTGGCCTCCCTAAGACCAAAAGGAGGTTGAAAGGTTGGACTGCTCTCTGCCCACCTGTGCCCTGGTGGAAGAGAAGTCTTTTCTTGCCTTACACAAAGATGATTTGTGGGCTAGAGGCCACCTTGGAAGCATCTGCATCCTCTCCTTCCTGTTCACTCACCCTGCTCAGCAGGACAGGGAGAAGCTGCCTTAGGCCCTGCTACCCACACTGGTCTCTTTCTATCTCCTCCCCTTCTCTCTAGTCTCGCATGGTTTGGAATGAGACCGCCTACTTCATCTGGACCACTCGGCGGGACGTGCTCGACTATCGCTTCCTCTCTAAGGATCAGATGATAAACCACTACGCCCGGGCTGGCTCCTTTACCACAAAGGTAGGCTCCCCAGAGCAGGCAGGGCAGCTTCCAACTCATTGCCCTTGGGCTGGCAGCCCTGCTCCCCACTCTCCTTGTCAGTAAGAGGAAGTTCTCAGTACAAGAGGAAGTATATAATTCAGATTTGGAGTCTGACCAGTATCTGACTGGTTCAAATCCAACCCCTGCGCAGTATCTGGCATGTATAGACATAGTGACTAAAATGGGCTCCAGCATTCAAATGGGTCTGGAGGTAGAAGAGTCACCAAATCCAGTCATAGTGAACAAGCAGGCTCTTACCTCCTGAGCTGAAGATATCTGGCTAATGGACCCATTCTGTCTTACCTAGGTTTCTTTGTTTTTGTTTTGTTTTATTTTGTTTTTGAGAAAAGTGCAGTGGTGCAATCTCGGCCCACTGCAACCTCTGTCTCCTGGGTTCAAGCAATTCTCCTGCCTCAGCCTCCTGAGTAGCTGTGACTACAGGTGCATGTCACCACATCCGGCTGATTTTTGTATTTTTTAGTAGAGACGGCATTTCACCATGTTGGCCAAGCTGGTCTTAAACTCATGACCTCAGGTGATCCACCTCCCTCAGCTTCCCAAAGTGGGATTACAGGCATGAGCCACCATGCCGAGCCTTACCTGGGTTTCTTAGCAAGTAACTTTGCCTCTCTGAGTCTCAGTTTCCTCACCTTTCAATGAGAATACCAGTAAGGCCTATCTTCTGGGGTTGTGGCAAGGACAAAGGGCTTTATAATAATGACCTGCCATTATATTATTGATGTGGGTTAGGAAGGATTCTAGAGGAAGCAGCTTTTTTGTTTTATTTTTAAGAGATGGGGTCTTGCTATGTTGCCCAGGCTGGTCTTGAACTCCTGGCCTCTGGCCTCAGGCAATCCTCCCACCTCAGCCTCCCAGAGTGCTGGGATTACAAGTGTGAGCTACCACACCTGGCCTTGGCAGCTCTTTAAGAATGTGAAAGGGTGGACAGGAGGGACGTCAGACATTCTTGTCAAAGGATACCATCCAGGCAAACATATGGTGATAGATGTGAGCAAGTCAGACCAAGCAAGTGGGGCCAAGGCTCTGAGAGCATCTGGGTGGGATGCTTTCTGAGCTGTCTAGGTGTGTGCTGAGTGTGGGCAGTCCTGTCCTGCCCCCTCAGCGGCTAACTCCATAGGTGGATCTATGTCTCAATCTCCGGAATTTGCCATGGTTTGATGAGGCTGATGCCGATTCCTTCTTCCCATGTTGCTACTGCCTGGGGGCTGAGGATGACAAAAAAGCCTTCATAAGTAAGGAGACCCCCAGCCCCATGCCTGGACCTGAGGCTGAAGAAGCAGGGCTGAAGACCTGGCTCATATTGGAGAGCAACAGGACTCTCTTCATGGCCTCATCTGCCCCAGCAGACTTCCTTCCCTACCCTCAATCTTTATCCTTCCCTAATACGCCCTCCCTTAATGAGCCCCTTAGCCTGGTCAACTCTGACCTCCAGAAAAGCTCAGGTAGCATGGTTTATATTGTAGAACAGGTTCTAAAAGTTGCTCAGTCCCTTGAGTTTGGAATCTAGAACAGATTCCAGGCTTATGTCAAGTTCCACTAGTTGAATTGGGTTCCAAAAAAGGCAGCAGGCTTTGGGTTTCTAAGGCAGACTAGGTTCCAACTCCACAATATGTTCTGAATTCAGGTTAGAATTTGGATCCAGATTCTATGCCAGGTTAAAATTACATTCGAAATCTGAAATAGGACACAGTCTGGTTCTCGGGATAGAATAAGTATTAAAAATAGATCATGAACAGATAAAATAAATCAGACAGCAGGTCCAGGCCAGATTCTGAAGGTAGAATATGAGCCAAGTCAGGTAAGATTTGGGGTTTGGTTCCACAACTGAAACAGGAGCAAGTTCTAAACTCAGGCTCTAGAGTCAGAAAAGGTAGAGTCAGGTTCTGGATCCAAAATGGGGCAAGTCATGATCAGGTTCCAGAACCAGAACAGGCCTCAAGCCTAGAGGCTGAGCAGGGTATCCCATGCCCTGGGAGCAGAAGACTTCTGGCTGACAGCTGCCCGCAACATTCTCAAGCTGGTGGTATAGTCTGAGTGGAAGTCATACCCTATACAGGCAGAAGAGGAAGAAGCCACAGGTAAGTACTGTGGTTATCTCCTCTCTCCCACCCATTTATCTTCCACCCATCCGTCCTTCCACTGATCTGCCCTTCCACCTATTCATCCACCCACCTACTTGTTCATCCACACATCTGTGTATGATTCACATCTACCCATCCATCCACCCATCCATCCATCCATCCATTCATCCGTCCACCCACTTATTCACCCACTCTTTGATCTACCCATTTACCCACCCACGCTTCCACTCATCCTTCCATCCTCTCACCTGTCACCCTTTGTTAATCTCTTCATTCACCTACCTGACGTCAGCTTCATACTCCCCGTCCAACTATCCACTCCCTGCCTACCTATCCTTCCACAGGTCCGTCAGCCCATCTCTCTACCTCCTATTCCATTCTTCTCTCCCCTACCTATCTGTCCTCCAGTCCATCCACTCATCCATTTTTCTGTCCCAGGTACAGAATTTCATAAAAATTCTCTACTAAGACTACTACTCAGCAATAAAAATAAATGACCTGCTGATACAGGCAATGACATGAATGAATCTCAAAATGATTACGCTAAGTGAAAGAAGTCAGACCCCTCTCCCCACAAAAAACAGAAAGAGTACATACTGTATGATTACATTTATATAAAACTCTAGAAAATACAAACTACAGTGACAGAAAACACCTATAATTGTTGTTTGGGGGAGACAGAAAGGAGTGCAAATGGGCATAAGGAAATGTTGGGGGGGTGATGAATATGTTTACTATCTTGGTTGTGATGACAATTTTATGGGTGCATTTAAATGTGAAAACTCATCAAATTATACACTTTAAATATGTTCAGCTTATTGTATGTCTATTGTACCTCAATAAAGCTGTTTTTAAAAAGTATGCTTTATGGCTGGGTAAGGTGGCTCACGCCTACAATCCCAGCACTTTGGCAGGTGGAGACAGGAGGACTGATTGAGCCCAAGGAGTTTCAGACCAACCTGGGCAACATAGCAAGAACTCATCTCTACAAAACAATGACAACAAACAAAGAAACAAAAAACTGATTTGTTGATTTCTACCACCAGAGCCTCTGCTTATAAAATTATTTACCCATATCATATAACTCAATCAAGACAGTTTAAAAAAAAAAAGTAAAAATATTTACTCATTTCATTAAATAAAAGCAATCATTTCAAGTTTCCTACTGAAGTATAAAAATTCATTCACTTAGGCCGGGCATGGCGGCTCAAGCCTGTAATCCCAGCACTTTGGGAGGCCGAGGCGGGTGGATCACGAGGTCAAGAGATCGAGACCATCCTGGTCAACATGGTGAAACCCTGTCTCTACTAATACAAAAAATTAGCTGGGCGTGGTGGCGCGTGCCTGTAATCCCAGCTACTCAGGAGGCTGAGGCAGGAAAATTGCCTGAACCCAGGAGGCGGAGGTTGCGGTGAGCCAAGATCGCGCCATTGCACTCCAGCCTGGGTATCAAGAGCGAAACTCCGTCTCAAAAAAAAAAAAAAAAAAAAAAAATTCATTCACTTAAGGCTAGGCATGGTGGCTCATGCCTGTAATTCCAGCACTTTGGGAGGCCGAAGCAGGTGGATCACCTGTCAGGAGTTCAAGACCAGCCTGACCAACATGGTGAAACCCCATCTCTACTAAAAATATAAAAATTGGCCGGGCATATTACCTCAAGCCTGTAATCCCAGCACTTTGGGAGGCCGAGGCGGGAGGATCACGAGGTCAGGAGATTGAGACCATCCTGGCTAACACGGTGAAACCCTAGCTACTTGGGAGACTGAGGCAGGAGAATCGCTTGAACCTGGGAGGCAGAGGTTGCAGTGAGCTGAGATGGCGCCACTGCACTCCAGCCTGGGAGACAGAGCAAGACTCCCTCTCAAAAAAAAAAAAAAAATTCACTTAATAAGAAGTATAACTCTGGAATGTAAAGTTACTGTTTTCCAAAACTCTTTCAGTCAATGTAGAAGCAATTTAAACCATAATGTATTCTGACTGGCTGTCATGGAAAAATGTGAGTGACAGGCTAAATCATGTAGGATCAGTGAAGTCTGGCTTTCTAATGGTTAAGACAGAAATAGTATAATGATGACAACAAGAATGGGGAGGCAAAAATAAGCAGAAGAACCTAAGTCTAATGGTGAAACTAGTAAAATGGAATGAAGCATGATTATCAAACAACAAAATCTTTTAAAATTTTTTAAAAATATTTTTTCTTTTATAGACAGGGTCTCACTCTGCTACTCAGGCTGAGTAGCAGAAGTGGCATGATTACAGCTCACTGCAGCTCGAATTCCTGGGCAAGCAGTATCCTCTCACCTTAGCCTCCCAAGTAGCTGGGACCACAGGCATGCACCACTATGTCTGACTACTTTTAAAAACCTTTTTTTAGAGATGGGATCTCAGGTGCAGTGGCTCATGCCTGTAATCCTAGGACTTTGGGAGGCCAAGACCGATCACTTGAGGTCAGGAGTTCGAGACCAGCCTAGTCAACATGGTGAAACATGGATTGTTCCTAATTTTTGTATTCCCTACTAAAAATGTAAAAATTAGCCAGGCGTGGTGGTGCATACCTGTAATCCCAGCTACTTGAGAGGCCAAGACAGGAGGATCGCTTGAACCCAGGAGGTAGAAGCTGCAGTGAGCAGAGATTATGCCACTGCACTCCAGCCTGGGTTACAGTGCAAGACTCCATTTCAAGACAAGAAAATAATAATAATATAAGGTAGTTGCTACTTTTAAAAAAGAAGAGAAAGAAATAAAAATAATGGGAGATTTGGGTTTTAAAAAAGGTAGTAAATGGGCCAGGCACGGTGGCTCACGCCTGTAATCCCAGCACTTTGGGAGGCCGAGGCGGGTGGATCACGAGGTCAAGAGATCGAGACCATCCTGGTCAACATGGTGAAACCCTGTCTCTACTAAAAATACAAAAAATTAGCTGGTCATGGTGGCGCGTGCCTGTAATCCCAGCTAGTGGGAGGCTGAGGCAGGAGAATTGCCTGAACCCAGGAGGCGGAGGTTGCGGTGAGCCGAGATGGCGCCATTGCACTCCAGCCTGGGTAACAAGAGCGAAACTCCGTCTCCCAAAAAAAAAAAAAAAGGTAGCAAATGAAGGAGAATCTAGCAATAACTGAGATTATTCAGCTAAAAAAAATCACTTTTTTGAGACAGGTCTTGCTCTGTCACCCAGGCTGGATTGCAATGGTGTGATCATACCCCTCGACCTCCTAGGGTCAGGCCATCCACTCATCCGCCTCAGCCTCCTGAGTAGCTGGGACTACTGGCATGTGCCGTCATGCTCTGCTCATTTTTTGATTTTTTATAGAGATGGGGTCTCACTTTGTTGCCTACGTGGATCTTGAACTCCTGGGCTTAAATGATCCTCCTGCCTCAGCTTCCTAAATTGCTGA
Source organism: Aotus nancymaae (assembly GCF_030222135.1). NCBI lineage: Eukaryota > Metazoa > Chordata > Mammalia > Primates > Aotidae > Aotus > Aotus nancymaae. Next base: position 32,136,271 of record NW_026988482.1, read on the forward strand.
GAATATAGGTGTAAGCCACCACACACGGCCAGTATTTTTACCAGAATATTTCATAAAATAAGTGCACTACTAGGAAGAATATGAAGTCACTTAACTGATCTGTTTAAACAGAACTGTTCACCTGCTCATAGTGAAGTACACAGAGGGTTTTCATTTGAAGTCCTTAAAAAAACAACCTGGCAGGAAACACAAGGAATCTCCTAATGCACAAGTTAGTTTCATTACGCATTTTCCCCAAGCAGTCCAACCCCACTCAGAAATAACACAAAATATCCAAGTGCTTTAAAATCCAAGGCCTTTAATTTAGTTTTTGGTAATGACCACAAATGCCTTCACAAAACCTCTTTTTCACTGTAAATAGAAGGCACTAGGCATTACATAATACCCTTAAAGCAGTGATTCCTCCTGATGCTGGTAGAGATAAAACATTTCATGTCAGGGTTTATATAGTAACAAAGTCTTCTTAAAAAAAAAAAAAGACAAATCTGAAAATCACACACCAAAAATTAAGTTATCAGTCAGTCTTTCTCAGGTTCCCAATGCAACTTTACATCATTTTTACAAGTACATAGTTCGAAATTAAGAGATAAACTAGGTATAATATAGTTTTCAACATGTGTTAGGTTTCAGTTAAATACAGTAAATATGAAGACACCATCATCATGCTAATTGGCATCCTTTGCTACTCTTTAGCTGTGCAAAATAAACTTGAAATGATATATCCTGTAGTGGTATAATTGAAAAGATACTTGATATGACAGTAACAACTTGCAAATTCTGGTCACAAACTGTATATAAATTGTAAGATTATTAAAAAATACCTTTTTGAAAAATAATACGATGACCATTTATACCTAAATAAGGTTTCCCAGAAAGTTATGAAATACTTTAGCATATAAAAGTAGTTGCCCATTTTCTGAAAAGTCAGCTGTTGTTTACAAAATAACTCACATGATCCAAGGCAAACGATTTCTTTCTATGACTTTGAGGTATGCTTCAAGAGACTGTATCCATAAAACAGGGCACATTTGAGTATTAGACCAGTTAACAAACGCAATGAGTCTTTCTTGGGTCAGGAATGCTCTTAAGAGTTATATAACAGAGAACAAAAGATAGCTTCTGGAGCCATATCTTTTACAAATACATACAACTAAATTTGGTTATTTAGAAGATAGTTCAAGATACGGCTATCAACCACATGCTGTGTCATGTGTTTCTATTTTAAATAGTGGCTTCTGGTCGTGTGCAGTGGCTCACGCCTGTAATCCCAGCACTTTGGGAGGCCTAGGCGGGTGGATCACCTGAGGTCTAGAGTTCAAGACCAGCCTGACCATCATGGAGAAACCCCGTCTCTACTAAAAAACACAAAATTAGCCAGGTGTGATGGTGCATGCCTGTAATCCCAGCTAATTGGGAGGCTGAGGCAGGAGAATCGCTTCATCCTGGGAGGCAGAGGTTGCAGTGAGCCGAGATTGTGCCATCGCACTCCAGCCTGGGCAACAAAAGCAAAAGTCTGTCTCAAAAAAAAAAAAAAATAGTGGCTTCTGCAGGATACTCTTATTCAAACACAAACCAAACAATCTTACTCTACACCAAATCACATTCTTCTATTTTTGGCAAGGTAGTATTGTTTAAACAAAAACAACAACAAAAGCTTACCATAACAGTGATTCAGGCAAAACTTACCATGTCAAATAACAGTAAGAAAAGTGTTCTAAGAAACATTAATATTGAGAAAAAAAACACTACCAAACAAATAATGCTGGAAATCAATCTTATCATTACTCAAATAACTATCACATAAAAAACTTATGAATGATTTTGAAATAAGAATAGTTCCATTTTAAAAAATAGCTGATTATGAGATTTATAATTAGAATGTCTTTGAAAAGCATCCAAGTTCATTAAACATTTAATAATATTTAAATTCATATTTATTATTTAATTTTTATTTTTATTTTAAATGGAGTCTCACTCTGTCACCCAAACTGGAGTCCAGTGGCACAATCTTGGCTCACTGCAACCTCCGCCTCCCAGAATTAAGTGATTCTCACATCTCAGCCTCCCAAGCAGCTGGGCTGACAGGCACATACCACCACGCCTGGCTAATTTTTCTATTTTTAGTAGAGACGGGGTTTTGTCATGTTGACCAGGCTGGTCTCCAACTCCTGATCTAAGGTGATTCGTCCGCCTTGGCCTCCCAAAGTGCTAGGATTATAGTCGTGAGCCACCATGCCTGGCCTAATGTTTAAATTAGCAAAAGGTAAGAGAAAATAAACTCTTCCATAATTAATACTAGATGCCTTCTTGTCTTTGGAGAAACTGGTAAGATTAAATTTTGAAAATGGTAGAGAAAACAGAAAATCTGTATGACAACTGAAAAAACCCCACCATGTCTATTAATAAACACAATGGGCAACAAGAAACATTTTTTTTTAAACAATGATCACTCAACACAATACCTTATAAAATTATGTGTCACCACCAAGCTAAGGAAAAGCTTCAAGACTAGCAGCTGAACTGTGAAACATGTAGGACAACAGAAGGCACACATCAATTCCTCCTAACCATAGTTGGACAGTTCAGTCTTTCTGTTCTTAAGAAGATAGCCAATGTGAATGTTATTTTTATATCCCCCTGAGTTATAACATGATTGAGCAAAACAGCACCAGTTTAAAAAAATATCTGCAATGCCAGCACTGCAGTATGAATTCACTAATACTGATGACCTCACAAGTCTCTCATAAGAGCACTTTAGAACATGATTAAAAATATAGAAATGCCTTTCGGTGTTTCAGTATTAAAGTGGAACCACCACAGATGTCCACTTTTAAAAATAATGCACTAAAAAGGTCTGTTTATGTAATACAGTCTTTCTACCCTGTAACTAGCATTCATGGCCGATTTTCCACTCTGCTGCCACTGAGCGATCTCCACTGTGCGTCTGGTTGACATGTCAGTATGCCTTATGGTGCATAATCCTTTTTGGCTAGAAAATCTTGGCAAATATCACGTCATGCCCGTTTTGAGCAGTATGCCATGCAGGTCCTCTGGCAATGCTAAGATAATGGCATCTATGTGTGTCCGTAACTTTTCCATAGTATCAGGTTTCACAGGTAAGTGCTCTCGATCAGCCTGCAACTACATAAGGAATATTTCATAGCATTTAAATTATCCTCAGAATCTGTATTAATACATTATATTCTCTAAGTAAACCATTTTAAAGGCCTACAATTGGATACTTGTTACAGAATTTATAGAAACTAAAAAAGCAAAGAGCATTTCATTTAATTCGTTATTGAGCTCAATAACAGGCTTCTATGTAAATTCATAATAAAACCCAGAAATATAAACAAGAATGTTTTTATAGAGCTCATTAGATTCCATGTAAATAAAGTTAGAATAATATGGCATCATAACAGTCTGTTTCGGTGACCAAGTATTTTCAGCAATATATACCATCAATTGACCAATTTCAAGCCCTCTCATTTAAAAAGTTGCTTCTGTGAACTATCACAGGTTGTCAGCTCACATGAGAGGAAGATATCTTCACAGACAAATCAATTTAATCTTTGACTGTTTCGGCTACATACCAGCTTATTTTTCAGCTTCAAAACAAGGTCTACTGTTTCTACTTCTGTGTGTTTCTGGATCCAGAGAAGTAAGTCCTAGAACAATAATAAAATCCCAAATTAGTAAGTTCTCAAAATAATATTCAAACCTCTCTATTTCAATAGGTAAGGCTACTGTGAAGGAAGGACAAGAAGGAAAAGAAGAACAAAGTATTTAACCCAGATATAGCACTATAGTGCAAGAATAATTCTCATTAATATTCTAATAACTGTCAGATATTTTTCTGCATTAGCCAGAATAATTGTCTCATGTTTGGAAGTAAAACAAAATGTAAGAAAATTCCTTTCTGAGGTGGCTTTTTCAGATCAAGCAAGAAAAACAAAATTGCAGCTCAAACTGTAATACTAACCCCCACTGCCACTAAGTAGTAACTAACTTATGAAGAACATTAGCTAACAAATCAAGATAACTGAACATGAGTTTACTACTGGATGTAAACTTTGTTTTCAAATAACCTCTTCCTGGGCTTATGTTGCAGGTGCATTCATCATATTCCTTTTCTCAAAGCCACAGTCACTGGGAGTTTCTGTGTAGAAAGTTAACACTGAGGCTAGCACACCTCACATTTAAAGCTAAATATAAATGAAAAGACTATCCCTTTTATTTTCACAAGTAGTTTAATTAAAAATAGCCTGGAGGCCGGGCGCGGTGGCTCAAGCCTGTAATCCCAGCACTTTGGGAGGCCGAGGCGGGTGGATCACGAGGTCAAGAGATCGAGACCATCCTGGTCAACATGGTGAAACCCCATCTCTACTAATACAAAAAATTAGCTGGGCATGGTGGCGCGTGCCTGTAATCCCAGCTACTCAGGAGGCTGAGGCAGGAGAATTGCCTGAACCCAGGAGGCGGAGGTTGCGGTGAGCCGAGATGGCGCCATTGCACTCCAGCCTGGGTATCAAGAGCGAAACTCCGTCTCAAAAAAAAAAAATAGCCTGGTAATACAGAACATAAAAAAATCAGTCCACATTTTTCAAAGTGTTAATACTAACTTAAAAAAGGTAAATATGTCATACAGAAAAAGATCTGGAGTTAGGCTTCTTGGATTAGAATCCTTACTTTAGCCAGTAATGTGCTGGTAAATATTTAACAAGTGGTTCTCCAAAACAGGTCTCTGGTTTGTAGCATTTGCCAATTTCTGTGGTGCAGTATTCTCACTGTAGGCTATTTCAAGCTACCAACCTGAGGTCACTGAATGCAGAGCTGAGAAGAGATGTAAACAATCAGCTCTTGTGAGCCAATGCAAGTGGACTCCAGCACACTGTTGGCTCCACTGCTTAGCAGGGATGTGCTCTGAGGCAAGTCATTTAACTTCTAAGCCAAAGGTTTCCCATAATGCAGTTCCTAACACACCTACCTCAAAGAATCATGGTAAAGATTAAAACAGATTATCAATATAAAGCCCCTATAATGTCCTTGGCACATAGCGCATGATCTAGAAAAGTTAGTCATCATTACTATTTATAAAGAGTGGATAAAGGGTACAATCTTAAACCTCTAAGAATAACTATCTTTATTTTCAACAGTTGTTAATCATTATATAAACACACAGTTGTCGAACCTCTTCACAGAGAGCTTCTAGATGGAGTGCCTCCAATTTTTGGGTCATTTCCTTCCGCCGGGTCTTAAACCAGCCATCAAAATTTGGAGACTTTAGGAAATGCCTATAAAAATACATTTTAAAAGAGCAAAGTTTGATTATAACTTATTTCCTTTCCTCAATACCTTTCCTATTCAGAGAACCATGTCAAACTTTAGAATTTTTTAAAAAATAAGTTTAAAGTCTAGCTTTTTGTTTTGTTTTTAAATAAAGCATGACACATGGGTATAAAAAGAGAAAAAGGACTAACCGGTAAAGTCCAATCCAATCGCCTTTTATTCTAGAGGTTAGCTGAGGTCCTGTTTTCTCTAGTGTTTTCATAAATTCTTCTGGAAGAAACTGTCTTAATTGAGGTGGACTCTAGGAAACAGGACATATAATATTTAGAAATTAGAAGTGGAGGCCAGGTGCAGTGGCTCACGCCTGTAATCCCAGCACTTTGAGATGTCAAGGTGGACAGATCACAAGGTCAAGAGATCGAGATCATCCTGGTCAACATGGTGAAACCCCGTCTCTACTAAAAATACAAAAATTAGCTGGGCGTGGTGGCATGCGCCTGTAGACCCAGCTACTCAGAAGGCTGAGGCAGGAGAATCACTTGAACCCGGGAGGCGGAGGCTGTAGGGAGCCGAGATCACGCCATTGCACTCCAGCCTAGGTGACAGAGACAGACTCTGTCTCAAAAAAAAAAAGAAAGAAAAAAGAAATTAGAAGTAGATATATTCACAGAAGTTAATTACAGTTAGAGAACCCAAATAGGAATGCATTTGAATATATTCATACCTTCCACGGAGAAATGCTTTTCTGCAAAGGCATCAAGCTTGCCACGTATCTTTCCTAAAACCAAGAAAAAAAGTTAATAAAAGGAGTGTCCTCAAGCATTTAAACAGATCTACTTAAAAGGAATGGGTCTTTTAAGTTTTTCTTTATATGTCCTTTCAATGGACAATAACAACTCCATAACTCCCCACAACAGATATAGCTAAATTCAGACTGATTTGGAAAGTAAGATTTTAAATAAAAATTCAACTAAATCTTGTATAATCCAAGGGACTACTTTTTTCTTTCTTTTTTGAGACATGGTCTTGCTCTGCTACCCAGGCTGGATGCAGTGGTGCGATCATGACTCACTGCCTCCTAGGCTCAAGCAGTCCTCCCACCTCAGCATGTAGCTAGGACTACAGGCACAAGCCACCACGCACAGCTAATTAAAAAAATTTTTAGGCCAGGTGCTGTGGCTCACGCCTGTAATCCCAGCACTTTGGGAGGCCAAGGTGGGCAAGTCATGAGGTCAGGAGTTCAAGACCAGCCTGACCAACATGGTAAAATCCCATGTCTACTAAAAATACAAAAACTAACCAGGTGTGGTGGTACACGCCTCTAATCCCAGCTACTCAGAAGGCTGAGGCAGGAGAATCACTTGAATCCGGGAGGCGGAGGTTGCAGTGAGCCAAGATCGCACCACTGCACTCCAGCCTGGGCGACAGAGCGAGACTCCGCCTCAAAATAAATAAATAAATAAATATAAATATAAATAAATTTTAAAAAATTTATTCTTACTTAAAAAAAATTTTTGTAGAGACATAGTCTCACTATGTTGTCCAGATCGGTCTTGAACTCCTGGGCTCAAGTCATCCTCCTGCCTAGGTCTCCCAAAGTGCTGACGTTACAAGCACGAACCACTGTGTCCAGCCCAAGGGATTACTTTTTTTTTTTTGAGATGGAGTTTCACTCTTGTCGCCCAGGCTGGAGTGCAATGGCGTAATCTTGGCTCACTGCAACCTTTGCTTCTTGGGTTCAAGTGATTCTCCTGCCTCAGCCTCCCAAATAGCTGGGATTACAGGCGTGTGCCACCACACCTGGCTAATTTTGTATTTTTAGTAGAGACAGGGTTTCACCACATTGGTCAGGCTGGTCTCCAACTCCTGACCTCAGGTGATCCGCCTGCCTTGGCCTCCCAAAGTGCTGGGATTACAAGCGTGAGCCACCACGCCCAGCCTCAGGCTCTTTTTTTTTTTTTTTAAGAGAGTCTTGCTGTTGCCCAGGATAGAATGCAGTGGTGCAATCACAGCTTACTGTAGTCTCAAACTCCTGGCCTTAAGCAATCCTCTCACCTTGGCATCCCAAAGTGGCAGGTCTGAGCCCAGTGAACCACTGTGCCAAGCCTAGTCCATGCTTTGTAAGCACCACAGTTTAGTTTATTTATTCAAACAAATAGACTTAATGAAATAAATAAGTTGACACCCATAGACCAAGAAAGAATATTTCTTTCTAAAATATAACAGAAAAGATCTCCAGGATGCCCTATATAATGTTCATAGATACATTACTTTATATTAATAACTACACAAAGTTTCTCTATGATGCAGTCTCCAGACTAGGGTCATATCATGGTACTGCGTATACTTTAATATGATACCCTTCTGAATTTCTTCTTCATCTAGTCATTTATTCCATAAATAGTTGAGAGCTACCATATGCCAGGCTGGTGAATTAATAATAAGCAAGATAGATATGGTCCCTGTTATTATGGAGCTACAGCCTCATAGACATTATATCAAATTGTATTCAAGATAACTATCAGAGAAAGAAGCTCTACGATAATCTTTTTTTAAGGTGAAAAATGCAGTAACTAAATAATATTTCATATAAAATATATCATTTAAAATTCACAACAGTCCTGAAAGGTACTTAGGAAAGTAGAATCAGCGACATTTCAGAGGTAAGAAAATTGAGGGTCAGAGAGAGGGAGTGGCTTACCAAAGTTGAACAGTTAACACTAAAACAAATAATCCAGCTCTCTTGCAAAGGGCTTTATTTTTAATCACTAAATATACCAAGCTGGCAAAACACACAACTTAAGATATGGTTTTGGAGGGTGGGAAAACCATTTATACACCCTTCACCAAATCATTAAATTAGGCAAAAATGTATTAGTTAACTTACTAATGGAATGATGAAACTTTGTGTCAGTTCCAAAAAATAGCGTCGAAGAATAACACTTTGAGCCTCAGAAGGACGTTTCTGTTGTACACCCTTAAAAGAGGAAATAATGAGAATCCATATTCTAGTGTTGGAATATAAAACAATGGATAATTATCAAATTCAACTGCTATATAAATATAATTTATGTTTGATATTCAAAAAACTAGAACTTCACCTTGAAGTAACTTAATGTGAAGTTCATCGTGCAATATCCTGTGAAAATAATCTTTACTGGAGTAAAACATGAGTCCTTAGCTTAGGGAATACTGTTCATCCCATACTGTAACAATGTGAGTTCACAGCTGGGCGCCGTGGCTCACACCTGTAATCCCAGCACTTTGAGAGGCTGAAGTGAGTGGGTTACCTGAGGTCAGAAGTTCAGGACCAGCCTGGCCAACATGGGGAAACCCTGTTTCTTCTAAAAAAATACAAAAATTAGCCAGGCATGGTGGCAGGTGCCTGTAAATCCCAGCTACTCAGGAGGCTGAAACAGGAGAATTGCTTGAACCCGGTTAGGCGGAGATTGTAGTGAGCTGAGATTGTGCCACTGCACTCCAGCCTGGGTGACAATAGTGAAACTCTGTCTCAAAAAGAAAAAGTAAGGCCGGGCGCAGTGGCTCACGCCTGTAATCCCAGCACTTTGGGAGGCCGAGGCGGGCGGATCACGAGGTCAAGAGATCGAGACCATCCTGGCCAACACGGCGAAACCCCGTCTCTACTAAAAATACAAAAAATTAGCTGGGCGTGGTGGCACACGCCTGTAGTCCCAGCTACTTGGGAGGCTGAGTCAGGAGAATTGCTTGAACCCAGGAGGCAGAGGTTGCAGTGAGCCGAGGTCACACCACTGCACTCCAGCCTGGTGCCTGGTGACGGAGTGAGACTCTGTCTCCAAAAAAAAAAAAAAAGTGAGTTCACAATAAAGACTATCTTTATTTTATATCTGCTATATTAAACTATTTGTATTTTTTTAAAAATGATTAACAATCCCCTATTGTTAGATGCTAAGTTACCTCATGGTAGAATCTATGGCTTTTTCACTGTAATTCTCAAGTTTCTAGAAAGATTGACATTCATGTTTAGCTACAGCCCCAAATTCATGCCCATACTGTTGCTAGCTTAGTCTTCTGATTTTCATAAAACTTTGAGTCAAAAAAGAGACCCCAGCTGGGCATAGTGGCTGATGCTAATAATCCCAGAAATTTGGGAGACCAAGGTGGGCCTATCACTTCAGGCCAGGAGTTTGAGACCAGCCTGGCCAACATGGCGAAACTCTATCTCTACTAAAAATATAAAACTTATCCAGGCGTGGTAGTGCACACCTGTAATTCCAGCTGCTTGGGAGGCTGACGCACAAGAATCACTTGAACCCAGGAGGCAGAGGTTGCAGTGAGCTGAGATCATGCCACTGCACTCCAGCCTAGGAGACAGAGTAAGACTCTGTCTCCCAAAAAACAAAACAAAACAAAACAAAACAAAAAAGGAGAGATCCTATTTCACATATTGCTTAACGAGATATTACATACCTGAATAAGGAAATTTAAATTAATAATATGAGCAACTAATTACCTTCTGTAACTGTTTTATGATCTCTTCATCTCTACTTAAATATGGCTTATATGAAGTATAAACTCCTAAGAGCAAAGAAAAGAAGGTAAATAGAAAAATCCAAGTACCATATAAATATATATTTAAAAATTAATAAAAGTCAATACCAGGTTTAGAATCCAGGGTCTTTAGATTCTTCAATTTCTTCACTTTAACCTGCTTAGGAATTTCACCTGAAGGAAGCAGCATAAAGATTTTTATAATTATTCTAATCATACATATTGCAAAATTGGAACTTTATCAGATTTATAATCTGTTTATTACTTAAGGATGTTACAATTAAAGTATTATTTCTTTGTTGTTTTTTTTGGAGATGGAGTTTCGCTCTCGTTACCCAGGCTGGAGTGCAATGGCACGATCTCGGCTCACCGCAACCTCCGCCTCCTGGGTTCAGGCAATTCCTCCTGCCTCAGCCTCCTGAATAGCTGGGATTACAGGCACGCGCCACCATGCCCAGCTAATTTTTTCTATTTTTAGTAGAGACGGGGTTTCACCATGTTGACCAGTACGGTCTCGATCTCTTGACCTTGTGATCTACCCGCCTCGGCCTCCCAAAGTGCTGGGATTACAGGCGTGAGCCACCGCACCCGGCCAATTAAAGTATTCTTAACATCAATTAATATGTTAAGGGTTCAGTCTTGATATTTTAAAACTGGATAAAATGAATACTGGATTATTACAACAGTACAGAAACAATTCATGTCAATTATATAAAATGGATATTTGATCTTTCATTAATATTTATCATTAAATTTTTCCCTTTTTGTCACTCAACCTGTAATTTAAAATCTATATGCCAAATACATAAAACTGAAAATTTATGTGCTGAATAGGAATAAAATACCCTTTAAGTATAAATGGAATAGAGAGCAATTTTTAAATGACTATGACATGTAGTCTTCAAGGATTTGTGGTTTTGTTTTGTTTTGTTTTGTTTTTGATGCTTCTTCGAATTTGGCTTTTCCATTATAGAAATTTACACTGCCAGCAAGTGGCGATGGTGTGTGCAGCAACCACAGGTCTGAGCCACAGATGGACAGGACTCCTGAGCAGGGTGCTGTGTTGAACAGCTTGTGTAGTATATACAGGCCCTGGTCTTAGGCTCAAAGAAAGTTAACACCTAAACAAACTTTATAACAGGCAGAAAAATGCCTCACGAATGAATTTAAAAGTGTCATGAGTACACCTAATTTCACAGACTTTCTCCACCCTCCCTCTTCTCTCCATAAGGGTTAAAAGAACTTAAGAACTGAAAGACAATCTAGAGATTATATTGTTATGGAGATTATAATATAATTCAAGCCTCTAAATTCATGAAATACCTTTGTTTAAATAGTTCCACAGATCAAACTGTTAGTTGTGGTATATCTGGGGGTGGGATTATAAGAACAAAGAACATTTTCCTTTGCAATCTTATATTGCTAAAAAATTTTAAGAGCATGTACTATGATAAAACAGTTATTTCTATAAACTTTTTACTTTGAAATACAGTTGACCATTGAATAACATGGGTTTAAACTGTGATTTTTTTTCCTACCTCTGCCACCCCTGAGATGGCAAAACCATTCCCTCCTCTTCCTCTTCAACCTACTCAATGTGAAGGCTATGAGGATGAAGACTTTTATGATGATCCACTTCCAGTTAATGAATAGTCAATATGCATTTTATCTTCCTCATTATTTTCTTAGTATCATTTTATTTCTCCTAGCTTACTTTGTTATAAGGATACAGTATACAATACAAAGAACATACAAAATGTGTGTTATCAATTGTTCATGTTATTGCTAAGGCTTCTGGTCAACAGTAGGCTGTTAGAAGTTAAGTTTTAGAGGAGTCAAAGGTATATATAGATTTTCTACTACATGGAAGGCTGGCATTGCTAATCCCTGTGTTGTTCAAGGGTTAATTGTAATTTCAATCTTGCAGAGAAGCTGCCAAATAATACAGTCTATAAAGGAAAGAATGAAAGAGATTTTAAAAAATAGTCTATACTCCGAATTTGTCAATGGCCCAATAATAATTTTAAAAAGATACTCATTAAAGAAGCAATATCATGGATACACAGTCTTATTTTTTCATCAATTCCGTAAATAATAAGTAAATGCAATATACTGGCAATATACTGGCAATACAGGAACAAAACAGCTAATTCCTCACATCAATGAGACACAGTCTAACAACAAAATATGACAGATAAATGACAATACAGAGGACTAGGTGCTAGGATAGAATATGAACAGGATACTTTGGAGACACAGACGAATGTTCTGGCCAAAGAGGAGTAAGAAAAGTATTGAGGATTCCTAAAGGAGGTAATATTTAAGCCAACTTATAAGATAAATAAAAAGTCAAGTCTTCTTTCATCTTGACTGGGTGTGGTAGCTCACGCCTGTTAATTCAAGCACTTTGGAGGCCAAGGCGGGCGGATCACCTGAGGTTGGGAGTTCAAGACCAGCCTGACCAACACGGTGAAACCCCGTCTTTAAAAAAAAAAAGTTATAGATGGTGTGGTGGCTTACGCCTGTAATCTCAGCACTTTGGGAGGCCAAGTGGGGCAGATCACCCGAGTTTGGAAGTTCGCGACCAGCCTGACCAACATGGATAAACCCCATCTCCACTAAAAATACAAAATTAGCCAGGTCTGGCGGCACATGCCTCTAATTCCAGCTATTCAGGAGGCTGAGGCAGGAGAATCGCTTCAACCTGGGAGGCAGAGGTTGCGGTGAGCCGAGATCGTGCCATTGTACTCCAGCCTGGGCAACAAGAGCAAAACTCCGTCTCAAAAAAAAAAAGTTATCTATGGAAAGAAGAAAAGATCTTTAAGTAAAAAGTTAAATACAGAAGCATGAAAAACATGTTGCTTAAAGAGTTGCAGATAATGGTAAGAACAGTAATAGCTACAATTTACTGAAGATGTTCTCTGTAACCGTCTCTGGTCCAAGAACACTGCACAAATTATCACATTTAATCTTCACAATTAAAGTTTTGTTTAAGATGCCCATTTCACAGATGAAGAAACTAAAGCATGGGCAAAACTGATATTCACCTGGTATGTACCAGAACAAGCTGGCTACTGCATCATGCATTCTGATCAAGTGCCCTATTAAGACAGGTTGTTATCTCAGTCATAATTAGACACAGAGGAACATCCTGTCCAAGAATGTGGGTGCACTAAAACTAGGTACAATACAGAAAAGGCAATCCCTTTATATCAGGAAGAATGATACTCCTGCAAGGTTAACACTAAATGTATGTTTCTGGTAAAGTTTCAGGACACAGGAAAGCAAAATGTTAATTCTTCCCCCTTTGTTCTACAGAAAATGCTTTTTTCTGTAATTTTACTGACCCTGCCAGATTTATTTTTTTCCTTTGCTCACAGTCTATCTCAGATTCTTTTGAGTTTCAAAGCTAGAATCCTGAGCAAGGCTCTTTGTTGCATAACTTGTGCAGCATTTGCATTGGCCTGGCTGGTTTTTAACTCAACAAGCAGAAAAATGCTCCAAGATGTATACCACCCATAAATTAAAAGATACATGAGATTTCATGACTATGACACCAAATACACAAGCAATACAAGGAAAAAATAAATAAGACTTCAAACAAAAGAGAAAAAAAAACAGAAGAAAACAAAAAAAGATAAATAAAACCATTAAATTATAAACTTCTGTGCACAGGCTGGGCACAGTGGCTCAGCCTGTAACCCCAGCACTTTGGGAGGCTGAGGTGGGTGGATCAGGAGTTCAAGACCAGCCTGGCCAACACGGTAAAACCCCGTCTCTACTAAAAATACAAAAAGTAGTTGACTGTGATGCTGCACAGCTATAATCCCAGCTACTGTGAAGACTAAGGCAGGAGAATTGCTTGAACCCAGGAGGCAAAGGTTGCAGTGAGCCAAGATTGTACCACTGCACACCAGCCTGGGAGACAGAGCAAGACTCCATCTAAAAATAATAATAATAATAAATAAAATAAACTGTCCACCAAAAGACACCATCAAGAGAGCAAAAGACAATACAAAATATAAGAAAATATTCACAGAGCATGTATCTGATAAGGACGAGTAATCAGAATACATAAGGAATTCCTATAACTAAAAAAAAAACCCATTTAAACAACCCTATTAAAAGTGGGCAAAAGACTTGAATAGACATTTCTCCAAAGAAGATATATAAATGGCCAATAAACAACAGAAAGATACTCAATATCACTAATCATGAGGGAAATGAAAACGAAAACGAAACCCACAATAAAATACTCATGCCCATTAGGATGGCTACTATCAAAAAAATGGAAAATAACAGGCTGGTGTGGTAGCTCACTCCTGAAATCCCAACACTTTGGGAGGGCAAGGCAGGACGACTGCTTGAGCACAGGAGTTCAGGACCAGCAATAGTACAAGATCCTGTCTCTACAGAAAAAAATAAAAAATTAGGCACAGTGGCATGCACCTGTATTCCTAGCTACTTGTGAGGCTCAGGCAGAAGGACCACTTGAGCCCAGGAATTCAAGATTACAGTGAGCTGTGATTATGCCAGTGCACTCCAGCCTGAGGAACGGAGAAAGATCCTATTGCTATAAAAAAAAAAACTTTTTTAAGGCAAAATATTTAAACAGATATTTCACCAAAGAATAAATATGAATGATAGGAAATAGATGAAAATGTGCTCACCATCATTAGTCATTAGAGAAAAGCAAATTAAAATCACCATTTCAAACATTCTAGAATGGCCATAATGAAAATGACAACACCAAATGTTGGCAATGATGTGAAGAAATGGGAACTCTCATACACTGCTGGTAAGGATATAAACTGATGGGCCACTTTCGAAAACAGTTTGGTGATTTCTTTAACAGATTTATCAATTCATGCTGCTCTACCAATGATTTTGTGCAAAAGTTCTCTACCTACATCTAGCAGAGAGACTTCTTCCACTGGAAAGAGAAAATAATCAGTAGTCTACTACATTACAATGAATAGTCTAAATTATTAGGCTCAAACCATGAAAATGTCAAGATTAAACTAAGATTCAAAAAAAAATTATCATATCTTCTCATACCCAAGACTCTTGAAACTGTTGTTCTCTGAACTATCAATAATACTCTAGACAGAACAGTGATAGAATGGTAGGGGACCATGACATTTACAGAGTACCATGTATCAGGCACTGTGTTTAGTCTTCCTAGCACATCAAAAATTTGAGGCTTAAAGATGCTATTCAACGTATTAGCACACAGTTCTGATTGCCAAGGTGAAGCCCTTTGCTGTTTCCTCTATTTCATAAGGCTTCTAAAGACTTCAGTGTAATACTGAGTCCACAATTTGTAAATAGTATTATTTAAAATGTTATCCTTGCCAGGCATGGTGGCTCACATCTGTAATCCCAGCACTTTGGGAGGCCGAGGTGGGTGGATCATGAGGTCAAGAGATCGAGACCATCCTGGCCAACATGCTGAAAACTCCGTCTCTACTAAAAATACAAAAATTAGCTGGGTGTGGTGGCGGGCGCCTGTAGTCCCAGCTACTCAGGAGGCTGAGACAGGAGAATCACTTGAACCCGAGTCATGGAGGTTGCAGTAAGCCAAGATCACGCCACGGCACTCCAGCCTGGCAACAGAGAGAGACTTTATCTCAAAAAAAAAAAAAAACAAATTGTTATCCTTCATTCTTTTTTTTTTTTTTTTTTTTTTTTTTTTGAGACGGAGTTTCGCTCTTGATACCCAGGCTGGAGTGCAATGGCGCGATCTCAGCTCACCGCAACCTCCGCCTCCTGGGTTCAGGCAATTCTCCTTCCTCAGCCTCCTGAGTAGCTGGGATTACAGGCGCGCGCCACCATGCCCAGCTAATTTTTTGTATTAGTAGAGACGGGGTTTCACCATGTTGACCAGGATGGTCTCGATCTCTTGACCTCGTGATCCACCCGCCTCGGCCTCCCAAAGTGCTGGGATTACAGGCTTGAGCCACCGCGCCCGGCCTATCCTTCATTCTAATACTTCCATTTAAATACATGTATATACCAAAAGGAGTATCTTATGAAATCAGATTATTAACTCATGTTTTAAATATACCTATGTATAGCAAAAGGAACAAGTTTTAAAAGTAGTGGCTACTGGCCAGGGGCAGTGGCTCAGCCTGTAATCCCAGCCCTTTGGGAAGATGAAGTGGGCGGCTCACTTGAGGTCTGGAGTTTGAGACCAGCCAGGCCAACATGGTGAAACCTTGTATCTACGAAAACTACAAAAATTAGCCAGGTGTGGTGGCACTTGCCTGTAACCCCAGCTACTCGGGAGGCTGAGGCGGGATACTCTTGAACCCAGGAAGCGAAGGTTGCAGTGAGCCGAGATCACGCCACTGCACTCCAAACTGAGTGACAGAGCCAGACTTTGTCTCAAAAAATTTAAAAAAAGGTAGTGGCTGGGAGTGTGGCTCACACCTGTAGATCCCAGCATTTTGGGAAGCCAAGGTGGGCCGATCACCTGAGGTCAGGAGTTTGAGACCAGCCCGGCCAACATGGCAAAATCCCATCTCTACCAAAAATACAAAAATTAACCAGGCATGGCGTCGGGTGCCAGCAATCCCAGTTACTTGGGAGGCTGAGGTAGAAGAAACACTCAAACCTGGGAGAGCAGAGATCACGCCACTGCACTCCAGCCTGGGCAACAGAGTGAAACTCTGTCTCATAAATAAATAAATAAACAAACAAATAAATAAATACATTATAAAGTTATTAGAAAATAACTTCATAATCCCAACTATTTCAGTGGAAAATTCATGAATGTCCATTGTTATGTAAGAGAAACTTCTTCCAATGGAAGGAGAAAATAGTCCGTAGTCTACTACATCACAATTAATAAAATAGTCTAGGCTCAAACCATGAAAATAAATATCAAGATTAAATTAAGATTTAAAAAATTTTTTCATATCTTCTCATACCCAAGACTCATGTCCTTAATAAACATACCATTTAGTTGTCATCTAGGTTAACAAAACTTCCAACCTCAGAATTCATATAATTACTTAAACATTTGTTAAACTCCTATGATGAACAAGGTACTGTGCTGTCTTTTCCACATGGGAAAGGCACTTTTAACCACTCAGTAAATCAATAACCTGTGCTACAGTAACATATACTTGTTTTGAGACCTAGCTGAGAATTCTGTGACAAGTCTGGAGTAATTCTAGTTTTTTTACAAGGTTTTACTCAAGCAGTACTGGAAATTTCTGTTTTATTGGGCATATATATATAAAGCTAACATTTTTGAGACTTCATTTTACTATAATTCATTCAATGTCTGTAACACTATAAGCACATTTTTTGGTAGCCTCCTACCAAAAACAGATTATACAGATTATACATATTATAAGAACCTGCATATTTTAGTGGGAAGTTATACTCTTCTCCAAAGGCCTCAAAGAAAGCTGCCATCAACATAAAAAGTAATCAAGGATGAAAAGAAAGGAAGAAAGGAACCTGTTTAGCAACACTGCACACTAAAAACAGAACACCAAGTTTATACTTTACCTGTAGGTTTAAGGTCTCCTATTCGAATAATATGTGGCCAGTGCTGCAGTGTCTTAGCAAAAAAAGGGTTGGTTACTCCTAATATAACTGAGGGCCTATATAAAACAAAACAAAACAAAACAAAAAAGGTGAGAAAAAGATGAATATTAAATCAGTGAAGAATATCTTACATTTTCTTTTCAATGAACAAAACACAGATTATTCTTTCCTTTACTCAACATATTACATATCAACTATATTTCACGCAATGTGTTTTGTACTAGGTATATAAAGATGAAAGGACACGGTCCTTCCAACAGCACACAGGAAGAAGGGTGTACACACCCAGTTATGATGCCAAAATTAGAAGACAGTGAAGGTGGTTTAAAATGCACACTAATCACAAAGGAGAACCTATGTCTACCAGGGGATTAAAGGACAGCCTCACCAAAGAGATAATATTTACAGGAAGACATGAAAGATGAGTAGGAGTTTTTTGCCAAGTGGATGAGAGAGGGAAGAGTGATCCAGAACAAACTATGTGCAAAGCAATGAAGTGACATCATGGCCTGTCTGTAGAACTATAGAGTTTAGCATTCCTGGAGCAAAAAGCAGAAAGGATGAATAGTCAGAAATGAGAATATTGTTGCCCAGATCATTAGCATCAAGTTAGTATGCTAAGAAGTTTAGATGTTATCTTTTTTTTTTTTTTTTCAAGACTTGGACTGCCTGATAGATGTTATCTTACAGGCAAAGGGAAAGTACTAGATAACCAAGTGGAGGAATGCTGCATGAAAGAAAAAGTGCTTATTAGAAAGATATCTCTGGAAGAAATTTGAAAGATACCTTATGAGGAGAGGGAGAGGAAGGGATGGATACAGGGAGGGAGGGAAGAGAGAGAGAGAAAGAATGAAAATAAAGGAAGAAAGGGAAAAACAGGGCAATGATACGCCCACTGGGTCAAAAAGTAAGAAGGGTCGTGATGATTTGGCAAGAACAGATTCAGTAAATATGAAGAAGTCCATCCACAGTTGACTAGAAGCAACCAGAAAATCAAGAAGTGGAGATAGTACATGGAGATTTTTGTTGTTGCTTTAGAAATCTAGCTATAAAAACGTGAGCACTGGAACAGGAGATAAAAGGGAAAGGGTAAGATTATTTTTTCTTTTCTTTTTACAGACTGAAAGGATTTTTCATGAAAAAAATAGAATTGAAAGTACAATATAGTGGCTATTAATGACAATATAGCTTCCATTAATAAATAAAATCACTTGGGCTAGGTGAGGTGGATCACACCTGTAATCTCAGCATTTTGGGAGGCCAAGGTAGAGAGATCACGAGGTCAAGAGTACTAGACCAGCCTAACCAACATGTTGAAACCCCATCTCTACTAAAAATACAAAAATTAACCAGGTATAGTGGTGTGTGCCTGTAATCCCAGCTACTCAGGAGGCTGAGGCAGGAGAATCACTTGAACCCAAGTGGCGGAGGTTGCAGTGAGCCGAGATCACACCACTGCACTCCAGCCTGGACAGCAGAGCGCGAGACTCCATCTCTAAATAAATAAATAAATAACTTACTCAAATAAGGTAACTAACTCTTAAAATCTAAAATTACTTCCAGCAGCTCCTGAAACTTTCCTTTTATAAGATCATTCTGCCTGTAAGTTCAAAATTTTAGGTTAAACTTTTACTGCCAAAAATAATTCTACAAACTTTTGGTTATAAAGGTAATAGCTGGTCAATAGAAGTTATTCTGTTTACTTACGGAGCTTGAGTGCGGGTAGTATATTCTTTGAACTCACTATCATGAATAGTGAAATAAGGTCGGAAATCACTGAAGTACTTTAATGGAGAAATACAGCTGTGGAACAGGAAGAACATGTAAAACAAAGGACACAAAAAAATTAAAGGTCCTAATCCATAACTAGATAACATCTACACAAATAGTATACACACAAAGGAATACTTTGTTTATTTCAATAAATGGTAAACTCATTTCACAGAATTAGAAATATATATATATAATTATATATATAATATATATTTAATATATTATATACATTTAAATATATTATATATAATATATATTATATATTATATATAAATATATATTATAATATAAATTATATATATTATAAAGGTAATAGCTTTATATATTTATATATTATATATAATATATATTATTATTTATAATATATATTATATATTATAATATATAAATATATATATAATTTATAATATATATTATATATTATATAATTATATATTATATATAAATAAGGTAAGGTAATATATATTATATATTATATATAAATTATATATAAAATATATATTTATAATATATAATTTATATATATAAATTTTTAAATATATATAAAGAAATATATATTTATATATATAAATTATATATATTATATATATAAAGCTATTACCTTTATAATATATATAATTTATATTATATAAATATATAATTTATAGATATATAAATATATAATATATAATATATATTATATATATAATAATATAAATATATAAAGCTATTACCTTTATAACCAAAATATATATAATATGTTATATAATATATATTTATATATATATATATTGTGAAATGGTATACTGAAAGAACACACTGGGTCTGGGGCAGAAGACGGGGTGAAATTCTGGCTCTACCATTCACTAGCTACGTGCCTTTGACTCTACACTGATCATTCACACAATTTATATTTATCAAGGGACAACTTCATGTAATGAATCAATGTGCCTGTCACTCAGAACAACAGAAGCATGGTTCCAGCCCTCATGGAGCCTGAAACAATTTTCTCATCCATAAAATGGTGCTATAATAAGCATTAGCTTCTGATAGGGCTATTGCGTGGATCAATGCAATAATGGGTGGGGAAACATACGACAGATGGGAAGTGCTGCAAATATCACCAACAGGTTCAGTACTGCAGCCTTAAAAAAAAAAACAAAGTCAAAAATATTAACCAAATATACTCACTTAACAAGTGCCAATACGGTCTCTGATGATTCCGATGGTGATGGTGCCATAACCACAAGGGGCTCCCCTAACAGCACCAGCTCCCAGAGCATCTGACTATGAAGGAAAACTGGGCAGAAACACCTGAAAGGTGATGCACAGCAGAAATATTTTTTAATATAGCCAATCCTGTTTTTTTTAATTGAACAAATGGCTCCAGATTTTTTTTACTGAACAAATAGCCAATCTTATTTTTAAAATTCCTACATAATATTTCTAAAAACTCCACACTGACATAAATTCTTCCTGCTATTTGTATCTTGATCTGATACACAAATTCATTTAGAAGATGGTGATACATAGAGACATTAAGTCCCTTTTATTCACATAAAAATATCTATCAATGACTCATTCTAATTTTTACTAAATTAAATGTAATATACTGACACAAGGAATAACTGACAAACAATAAAAGCATATAATTCTTAAATTGTTGTACCAGGCCGGGCGCGGTGGCTCATGCCTATAATCCCAGCACTTTGGGAGGCCAAGGTGGATGGATCACAAGGTCAAGAGATCGAGACCATCCTGGTCAACATGGTGAAACCTCGTCTCTGCTAAAAATACAAAGATTAGCTGGGCATGGTGGCTTGTGCCTGTAGTCCCAGCTTCTCAGGAGGCTGAGGCAAGAGAATTGCTTGAACCCAGGAAGTGGAGGTTGTGGTGAGCCGAGATGGCGCCACTGCACTCCAGCCTGGGTAAGAAGAGCGAAACTCCATCTCAAAAAAAAAAAAAATTGTTGTACCATATGATAGATAGATCTATTTTATCAATATTGCTTTCATACATTTAAATTTCAATTCTAAATATTTTTAAGGAAACAAGAAAAATTAATTTTCTTCAAGAGGCACTTATTGGATATACTTAAATTAAAAGCCAATTCTTTTGATATTAAAGAATGATGACAAATCACAAGGGGGAGTGCTAATGCTGAACAAGAGCAAACCTCCTGGGCAGATCCTCCCTCTACAGAAATGCCACATATTTTTACAGCAGCCCTGGAATTGCATGGAGGCCTGTTGGGACACAACTCTGCTAGTATGCTACTAAGCCTAAGACACTTGGTAACTTTCACTTATTTAGGAATTTCCTCCTGGGTTGGTAAGAATTTTTTCTAGTAAATTAAGGGGAAAAATCTTATCTATTTATGAAAAACATAACCAATCTACTCAGTTGAAAAGACACACATGCAAAGAAAAAGAAAAAAAAACATAATTAAGTGCAAAATATGCAACAAATTATGAGATGGAAATTAGGGGAGTTAATTTTAACTATTCAAAAACAAGACAAGTGCCACAAAAGAATAAAACAAAAACAAAAAAAACAGCTCATGGGTAAGGCAAAGGAGTTATTCCTCTTCCCTTCCTAAACAACTCAGTCCTAAAGCAGAACATGGTAGGTATCTCTGCCACAAGGGAAACAGAGCCACACTGGCCAGCGAGGCATGTCAGAGCTTATGTAAGGTAAGGTGGGCATCTACATCCAGGTGGTGGCCTGCTGTGGAGCTGCTGGAGCCCAAATGTGGTGAGGAAGGTATACATGTGTGGGGATTATTTGGTTTGCTTTCACAGAGCCCAGGAAGCACAGAGAGGTAGCCCGATGTGTAGCATCAAAGACAGAATGAGTTAAGGAGGCTGTCACAGTGTGGGACCACTTGGCACAACGTGTCAGAGCAGAGGAATGAGGGTATCTTCATGGAGAAGTACCCCGGAATGGGGTGTGTAAGCACACAAGCAGGGTAAGGAGGGCATTGATGTCAGGCTTGACCTGGTGTCGAGTCAGAGCCCAAAAGAGGGGAGATGGCACCCACTTGTAGACATGGTCTTGTGGGATAAAGTTACCTGAATGAGACAGGAGGGTATCCATAGGGGGAGTCAATCCAACAAGGAGAATCAGAGAGTAAGCAGGGTAAGGAGGGTATCCATGCAGAAGGGAAGCCAGGTGTGGAATGTCAGGGCCCAGGAGGGATGAGAAAAGTATTAGCATGGAGGATAAAGTTGCAGCAGAGTCCTAGCCAGAGCAATCAGACAAGAGAAAGAAATAAAGAGCATGCAAATTGTTAACGAGGAAGTTAAACTGTCACTGCTGATGACATGATCATATACCTAGAAAACCCTAAAAACTCATCCAAAAAGCTTCTAGAACTGGTAAATGAATTCAGCAAAATTTCAGGATACAAAATTAATGTACACAAATCAGTAGCTCTCCTATACACAATAGCAACCCAGCTGAAAATCACATCAACCCCTTTTACAATAGCTGCAATAAATAAAATTAAATACTTAGGAATATACTTACCCAAGGAGGTCAAAGACCTCTACAAAGAAAATGACAAAACACTGCTGAAAAAAAAATCATAGACGACACAAACAAATGGAAAAACACATCCTCCTACATTCATGGATGGGTAGAGTCAATATTGTGAAAATGACCATATTGCCAAAAGCAATCTACAAATTCAAAGCAATTCCCATGAAAATACCACCATCATTCTTCACAGAACTGAAAAAAACAATCCTAAAATTCATATGGAACCAAAAAAGAACCTGCATAGCCGAAGTAAGACTAAGCAAAAAGAACAAATCTGGAGGCATTATATTACCTGCCTTCAAACTATACTGTAAAGCCATAGTCACCAAAACAGCATGGTACTGGAATAAAAATAGGTATATAGACCAATGGAATAGAACAGAGAACCCAGATATAAAGCCAAATACTTACAGTCAACTGATATTTGACAAAGCAAACAAAAACATAAAGTGGGGAAAGGATACCCTATTTAACAAGTGGTGCTGGGATAACTGGCAAGCCATATGTACAAGAATGAAACTGGATCCTCATCTCTCATCCTATACAAAAATCAACTCAAGATGGATCAAATACTTAAGTCTAAGGCCTGAAAACATAAAAATTCTACAAGATAACACTGGAAAAACCTGTCCAGGCATTAGCTTAGGCAAAGACTTCATGACTAAGAACCCAAAAGGAAATGCAACAAAAACAAAGATAAATAGATGACTTCTTTTGCTTCTGTACAGCAAAAGAAATAATCAGCAGAGTAAATAGACAACTCATAGAGTAGGAGAAAATCTTCACAATCTATACATCCAACGAAGGACTAATATCCAGAATCTATAAGGAAGTCAAATTAGCAAGAACAAAACAATCCCATCAAAAAGTGAGCCAAGGACATAAACAGACAATTCTTAAAAGAAGGTATACAAAGTGCCAACAAACATGAAAAAATGCTTAACATCACTAATTATCAGGAAAATTTAAATCAAACCCACAGTGCACTATCACCTCACTCCTGCAAGAATGGCCATAATCAAAAAATCAAAAAATAATAAATGTTGGAGTGGATGTGATGAAAAGGGAATACTTTCACACTGTTGGTGGGAATGTAAACTAGTACAACCACTATGGAAAAACAGTACGGAGATTCCTTAAGGAACTAAAAGTACATCTACCATTTGATCCAGCAATCCCACTCCTGGGTATCAACCCAGAGGAAAAGGAGTCATTTAAAAAAAATACTTGTACATGCACGTTTACAGCAGCACAATTCACAATTGTAAAAATATGGAACCAGCCCAAATGCCCATCAATGAGTGGATGAAGAAAATGTTGTAAATACATATAGATATATACCATGAAATACTACTCAGCCATAAAAAGGAATGAAATAATGGCATTTCACAGCAACCTGGATGGAATTGGAGACTATTATTCTAAGTGAAGTAACTTAGGAATGGAAAACCAAACATCATTATGTTCTCACTCGTAAGTGGGAGCTAAACTATGAGAATGCAAAGGGAGAAGAATGATACAATGAACTTTGGGAACTTGGGGGGAAAGGGAGGGAGGGGGTGAGGGATAAAAAGACTACACATAAGGTACAGTATACATTCCTTATGTGATGGGTACACCAAAATCTCAGAAATCATCACTAAAGAACTTACTCATGTAATCAAAACACCATCTGTTCCCCAAAATCCTTTTGAAATAAACAAAAAACTTAAAAAAAAAAGTTGCAGCAGAGATGGAACATTGATTACTAACAGGGGTACTGACCCAATCAGCAAATAAAGAGTAATTTAACATATTATATATGAATGTGTACATATACATGCATTTATGTATATATACACACACACACGCACAAACATACACACACATATCCTAGCTTTGTCCACTTGAGAGGGTCTAAAAGCAATGATATCCCAATATCAATAAGCACACCAGATGCCCAGATGTTATCTGCAAAATCCTATTTTCTGCTAAAAAGAACCAAGGCTTTTTATATAAATGTCTGATTCTAGGGCTGGGGAAGAGAAAATACAAGATGATCTGGAACCCAAGAGAACAGAAAACATGTCCACACAAAGACTTATACACAAATGTTGATAACAGCATTATTCATAATAACCAAAAGTGTAAACCAATGAAATCTCCATCAAATGGTGAATGGATAGGCAAAATGTGGTGTATGCACATGGAATAAATAAATATATTTATTTATTCCATGTGCATACATTAACAGACAGTCCCCATGTTACAATGGTTCAACTTACAATTTTCAACTTTATGATGCTGCAAAAGCAGTACGCATTCAGTATGCTCCTCAACTTATGACAGACTTACCTCCAGATATGCCCATTGTAAACTGAAAATATCAAAAACACACTTTCAACTTACGGTATTTTCAAAGTTACAATGGGTTTAACAGGACATAACCCCCTTGTAAGTCATGGAGCATCTGTACTGATTCATAATACTGCACAGATGAACCTTAAAAGCAGTACGCTGGGTGAAGGAAGACAGACACAAAAGGTCACATTTGGTATGATTCTAATTAAATGTCTAAAACAACAAGTACATAGAGGTCCATAGAGACAGAAAGTAAGTTAGTAGTGGCAAGGGGCTGGGAAGAAGAGGGAATGGGAACTGCTAATGGGTACAGGGCTACATTTTAAAGTGATAAAAATGTTCTGGAATTAGCAGTGATGGTTGCACAACTTTGTGAATACATTAACAAACTAGTGAATTGTACTTTAAAAGGTTGAATATTGTATGGTATGAGAATTACAACTTAGTTTATTTAATTATCCTCCCCCCAAAAAAAGTTAAACCTGGAATATCTTGCACCAGAAAGCAAGGAAGTATTCAAAGAAGGACAGAAGCCGGGCCCCGTGGCTCACGCCTGTAATCCCAGCACTTTGGAAGGCTGAGGCAGGTGGATCACAAGGTCAAAAAATCAAGACCATCCTGGCCAACATAGTGAAACCCTGTCTCTACTAAAAATAAAAAAGTTAGCTGGGTGTGGTGGTATATGTCTGTAGTCCCAGCTACTCAGGAGGCTGAGGCTGCAGTGAGCCAAGATCACGTCACTGCACTCCAACCTGGTGACAGAGTGAGACTCCGTCTCAAAAAAAAAAAAAAGAATGACAGAGATATGGCAAAAACATAGAAGCCAGCCTATAGTAAGTTCTCACTGGCTAAACTGGGGACACTTTGAATATCAAAACAGATAATAATGAACTAGAATCCACTGAATAAAGCAAGAAATCAGAGTCCAAGCAAATATATAAAAATAGTATGCTGATTTAAAATATGTCCAGGCTGCCCATGGTGGCTCATGCTTCTAACTCCTTCTAACTTCAACACCTTAGGTGGTGAAGGTGCAAGGATCACTTGAGGCCAGGAGTTTAAGACCAGCCTGGGTAACATAGCAAGACACCCTCTCTACAAAAATAATAAAAATAAAAATAAACAAATAAAATCTGTCCACAAATTCTTTGACACTCCTTTCAAAACATGGAGCCTAATTCTCTTGTTCTTTAGTGTGGACTGGATTAGTGGTTTGATTGTAAGCAACAGAATATGGTAGAAATTACAATGTACAACTTTGAAGGCTAGGTCTTACAGGACACTGTGGCTTCAGCCTTCTCTCAGTGCTTGCTCTGGGAAAAGTTAGCTGCCATGTTGTGAGAACATTCAGGCAGCCCTATGGAGAAGTCCATAAGGCTAGGGCTGAGACCTCCTAACAGCCACAAGGAACTGTAATCTCCAGCCAACAGCTGTGCAAGTAAGCCTTGTGGGGAAGTAGACTCTCCAGACTCATGTCTGATTGACTGCAACTACATAAAAAACTCCAAGCCAGAACCACCCACCGAAGCAGCTCCCAGATTTCCAACCCTCAGAAATTGTGTGAAATAATGTTTGCTCTTCTAAGCCTCTAAGTATTGGAGGTAATTTGTTACACATCAATAAATAACTAACATACATAGTTCCAAATGTCTTCCCCAAGAATACCTAATTACAAAAGGAAAAACAACTTATCAGTGGAGAAACTTGGAGGACACCATGTTAATCAAGTGATCAAAATGAACATCATCAATAATGAGGCAAGCTCAACTTGTGTGCCACCTCCTGACAGATGCAGAGCCTCAATCTAATCAGAAGTAAATACCAGATAATCCTAAACTGAGGAGTTTCTGCAAAATAACTGTCCTGTAATCTACAAGAATATCAGGGTCATGAAAGTGACAGACTAAAGAACTATTCTAGATTCCAAACTAGACATTATTATAATAACTGGTAACATTTGAACGGGTCTTAGTATTAGATGATATTAACTGATCAATGTTGATTTTACCAATTTTGATGGTTACATTGTATACCTGTTTGTAGGAAATAGACTCTAAAGTATTAAGGGATGATAGGGCACCAGGTCTCCATTTTACTACCAAATGGTTCAGGAAAAAAGTCTTCTGTATTGTACTTGCCACTTTTCTGTTGGTTTGTAAAAAATAATCAAAGGAAAAATGAAAAAGGCCTACATGAAAACATCTGATCAACTGACTTTAATAGTGGGATTCCTTTAACGCACCAAGTTGCAAATTATTGTCTTTCAAATATATTAATATATTATTAGCAAAGGGCACAAATAGAAGATAGGAAGTATAGTTACAAGATAAATCATTCTTTGAAAGCTTTGTATTATACTGATAATATGTTATCAAAGTAGTTTTTTTTGGGGGGGAGGCAAGTTTTTAATATTCAGGAAACTTATCTCCAGCTCTAACTAAAAAACATTAGTAGTGTGCACCAAATTAACTACAGTACAGGATTACTGAAATGAAGGTCTGTAAGGAAATCGCTGGATCTTTTTTTTTTTTTTTTTTAGTACCACATTTATATTCCCATTCTGGAGTACCATGCCTTTATATTATGCTCTCACCATTAAAACAGCCATGCCTTGGGAAAATAATTAGGAATCAACTTTTAAGAAATAAATAATGGTTTCAACCTTTTGAGAAAAATATAGTATGTTATTATAATCTGAAACCTAAACCCAAAGGAAACTAACATGTGTCAAATAGCATGAGATATATTTTATGGGGTGATAGGCTTTCTCAATCTCTGAAACACAGAAACAGCCATAACTGTTGTCTATTCAGCCAATGTGATAGAAAGCCAAAATAACTTGTTTCTCAAGTCACAACAGGGAGCAGGGGAGAGAAGCAGATGGTGAGAGGTGATAACTGATGTGTCTCTCATTGTACTAGGAATCAATAGCAAATATCATCAGGTAAAATGTCTCTGACTGTAAGGCAAGAAAATGTCCATTTCTTTCAACAGAAAACTGCCCTTCAATTCTAATGTCACCTCAAAAACAGAATGAGAAAACTATTTCTCTCTATCAAGAAAGCTGAAATCAAAAGCATGGTCCATGGAATAGACCTTGACCTAGTGAAAGGAGCCCCTATACTCAACTGTATCTCTGCCACTCAAATTCAAATGCCTTTCTAGGTCTCTCTGCTCTCAAGCTCAGTCTTGGTATAAATATATCACCTTCAATATAACTGTTAAACTTTCATTCACACTAATAAATGTGAAATATAAGTTCTATCGACACAAAACAAAGCACACTGTCCCAAATAAAGTATTAATCTAATCATTAGCTATCAAACACTTGACATAATACTATCACCGTGTGAGATTATTTGTCAAAATTTGGTTTTCTTATCTCTTGGGAAACAACTTGTCCCACTCTTAAAACAATATTATGTAATTCACATCCAGGAGAAGAGACACATGCTAATCAAAGGTGTTAGTGATGGGGGAATTAACTACAGGTTGGGCATCTCTAATGTGAGAATCTGCAATCCAAAATGATCCCAAATCCAAAAGGTCTTGAGCATTGACATGATGCCACAAGTGGAAAATTCCACACATGACCTCATGATGAGTCAAAGTCAAAATGCAATCAAAATTTTGTTTCATGCACAAAATCATTAAAAATATTTTTAAAAAGTATGTTCAGGCTATGTATATAAGGTGTATATGAAGCGTAAGTGACTCGTGTTTAGACTTGAGCCCATCCCCAAGATATCTCATTATGTATACGCAAAAATCCCCAAATTTAAAAAAGTCCAAAATACAAAATACTTCTGATCCTAAGCATTTCACATATGGCATATGCAACCTGTACCACAAAAGCTAAGATAATCAGTAACAAACAAAGAAGCGTAAGTCTCATACCCAGAAGTTCAAAATTAAAAATGTCTGATAATTAAACTCTGTATTAATTTATGCCACTTCAGCAAATTATTCCTTAATGAATCAAGTATTAAAAGGAGAAATAGTATACATTCCTCTCAGTGCATTTTTTCTATAATATTTATTCATTTATTTTGGGGACACTCCCTCTTTTCATCCTAACAATGCTATAACATATAATTTTTTAAGAAAATTAATTTGTTTTAAAAGTCACATTTATTATTTAGTATATTCTCAGGAGTTATGGGTAAGAAAAGTAAAATAAAAAAATCACATTTATAATTTACGTACAGCAAAATTTACCCTTACCAAAGATCTAGAATAGTTCCATCACCTCACAAAATCCCTGCAGCCCTTATGTAGTAGATTTCTTCCTTTAGCCCCAGGTAACCACTGATCTGATTTCTGTCCCTCTAGTTTTGTCTTTTTCAGAATATCATATAAATGAAATCATTCAGCAAGTATTTTCAAATATCTGGAGTCTTTCACTTAGCATAATGCTTTTGGAAGTCTTCCATATTGTTGCATATATTAACTGTTCCTTTTTTTTTTTTTTTTTTTTACTGCTGAGTAGTATTCCATGTGCATTCATGTATTACGTTTTGTCTGTCCGTTTATCAGTTGATGGACACTTTGGTTGTATACAGTTTTATACCACTATGAATAAAGCTGCTATATAAACATTTGCGTACAGGTTTTCACATAGACATGCTTTCATTTTTATTTTGACATGTTTTCATTTTTATTGAGTAAATATCTAGAACTACAATGACAGTAGTGTGCTAGGAGCAACATACAAAGCTAACTAATCTTTTTGTTTTTTTAAAAACTAACCAATCTTTGAAGTAGTATTCCATGTAGTTTACAAGTCATCAAAAAAAACAAAGATTGGGCAGATGCGGTGGCTCACACCTGTAATCCCAGCACTTTGGGAGGCCAAGGCAGGTGGATCACTTGAGGTCAGGAGTTTGAGACCAGCCTGGCCAACATGGTCAAACAGCGTCTCTAGTGAAAATACAAAAATTGGCCAGACGTGGTGGTGTGCACCTGTAGGCCCAGCTACTTGGGTGGCTGAGGCAGAAGAATTGCTTGAACCTGGGAAGCGAAGGTTTCAGTGAGCTGAGACTGCAGTGCTGCACTCTAGCCTGGGCAACAGAGTTTTTTTCTGTCTCAAAAAAAAAAAAAAGAAAAAAAGATCCCATCAAAAAAATCCATTTTATGTCTTTCACGACTTTTTGAGCATTTGGTAATTGCAGTGGTTTTTCAAGCTGGCCTATACATCAGAACCACCTGGGGAGCTAGAACTTGGCACCAATCCAAAGATTAAGCTGCTCTGGGTAAAGGCACAAACATTACTTTTTCTTTTTCCTCTATTTCTTTTTTAAATGCTAACAGTATCACTTTTTTATTTTTTCATTTTTCATGTTGACATTTTTCAAACATACAAAAAAATAAAAACAATAGTGTAAGAGACATCAAGATACATATCACTTAGATTTAATGATTCATAATATTTGCCATTTTATGTCATCTATTTTTTCTTACTGAAGTATTTTAAAATAAAAAACAAACCTCATGACATTTCACTCCCAAATAAAATACATTTTTTTTTAAAAAAGCATGTTTTCTAACATCATTACAATATAATTCTCACACCAAACCAAACAAAAAATATTTTTACATACTCTATATCCAAATTTCCCTAATTGTCAAAGCTTATAACATGTAGCCAGGGATGAACCATTGATTTATAACATGTAAAAAATAGTAACTATTTTCTTCCCATTTTTTTCTACATCCTATATAAGAACATTCTTTTTTTAATATATTACCACCACCATCACAAAGCAAAAGGAAGAAAAGTCAGTTAACAAAATTTTTTATTCTTTACCTGAAAAGATCCACCTCATGAACAGTAGGTAAAATAATAGATATATTTGTGTCAGCCTGAGAGATAAAAAGGAAAAATAATAGAGAAGATATCACCAAAATTCAGGAAATTCAAAGTATATCTATCTCATGATCAATAAGCCATGTTACTCTATCTAACTTTTAAGATTCTCTTCCTTTAGAAGCAGCCAGAGAGGGAATGGGTCTTATCAATCTTCCCTAATATAGCAGTAGATCAAGAATACACAGATACTTTGGATAAAAAATTAATCCCAGGCTCATGCCTGTAATCCCAGCACTTTGGAAAGCCAAGAGGGAAGATGGCTTGACGCCAAGAGTTCGAGATCAGCCTAGGCAACAGAGCAAAATGCCATCTCTACAAAAAAATATTAAAAATTAGCCAGGTATGGTGGCATGCACCTATAGTCCTAGCTACTTAGGAGGCTGAGGTGGGAGAATCACTTCAGCCCAGGAATTAGAGGCTGCAGTGACCTATGATCATGCCACTGTACTCCAGCCTAGGTGACAGAGGGAGACCTCGTACTTGTTTTAAAAAAAAATTAATCTAATAGTCAACATTAGATTAATTCGCAACTGTATGAAATACTACTATTAATACTGGTTGATATGTGACAGAAATATTAGTTTTCCTACGGCTGTTTTTTATTCAATTCAAAGAACAAAGTACAACAAAAAAATTTATACCAGTTAAAAACACCAGTTAAAATATTTCAAATGAAAACTTCAACCCCACCCATGAACAGATGGTGCTTTTGGAAAAATAGGTCAATTGTAACTACAGAATCCTTTTAACAGAGTCTCCTAAAATCGGAAGTCTGCTGGTCACTCTCCTAAGATAAGAAGTTTTTCCAGAATCAAAGCTTGTTGAGAAAAAATTCACTTTCCCCTTTTCCTCACAATTAAAATATAACTTCTGACTTCTCCGGTGTCTACTGGAGAAATAACAAGAAAAAACACCCTAAGAAACATTAGAGAATATATTTGCAATTCATTAAAAATTATTTAATGTGATATTTCAGTAATATTCAGAAATATGTAATAAACTCAAGAAACTGCATTTGCTAGTTTAAAAAGTCTGTTAAAGAGACTATATGTGCTGGATCATTCTACCACAGTACCACACTACCTGCTGAGTAAACTGCACTATTTGAGTTGTCCCAGGCTTGTCATGACATGTGGGAATCCGTACCTTAAAGAAAGAGAAGAAATTATTTTTGGCTACAAAAGAATTGGGGATGAGAAGTACTGCTAAAAAGGTATGGTCAGTAATGCCAAAAAAGCTACAAAAACAAAATATTTATGTCAGAGTTAAAAACTAAGGTCATACTTATTTTAGTCACAGCAAAAAGTAAGTAAATCAAGGTCTCCATACCCACATATACACAGAAATCACCTACTTCCTGAGAAGCAAGTATGTTGAAAAACAGAAAAAGGACATCAGCTTCATACTGCTTCCTGTTTATTGTTCCAATCTTTGCTTCATTAATATACACACACCCAAACACACCCTCTCAAGCTTGCCAAACTTTTGGATAAATCTCACAGGAAACAATGAGAACACTCAACAAAGAGCTATCAGTATTACTTTTGATGATTTCCCAGGGAAAAACACAATACAGATCCTATAAAAATGAGCACACGTACAGAGAGAACATAGTCTTAAGTCCTACTCGATAGTGAAATGCAAAGCACTTAAGGTACACTCATACAAAGTCTCAGAGGAAAATGCTAATTCATTTAAAAGAAATATCTAACAGAGAACAATACGCTGGGATGAACATGTCTGGTCCTGACATCTCATGTTAAGAACATCATTTAGAACTAGGAACCAATAGCTTTCCCAATTTCTCTTAATTTTTATTAATTCATAATCAATTCTACTAAGTGATCTGTTTCTGCATATCACTCATCTCTGGAGGCACTGGTAGGGCCATAGAGCTGCAGAACTCTAGAAGGTAGCACTTACATGTACATGTATTACATTCAAATGACACTCTTCTGCAAACTCTACAGGATGCCATGGGATCAGAGGTGCCTGAAGCTGTGTGACTAGTGGTTCTAGGAAGCAAAATGAATTGCAGTATCTCTGTAATGCCACACATCAATGACAAACAAGTGAAAGCAATAACATGATTAACATTAAGAGAAGGTTAAAAAGCAAAGCCCATGTGGGAGCTTCCTAGAGAGTTCTTTTTTTTTTTTTTTTTTTGAGACAGGGTCTCAATTTTGTCATGCGGGATGGAGTGCAGTGATGCAAACATGGCTCACTGCAGCCTCAACTTCCCAGCCTCAAGCAATATCCCGAGTGTCTAGGACTACAGGTGTGTACCACCATATCCCGCTAACTTTTGTATTTTTTGTAGAGACAAGGTTTTACCATGTTGCCCAGGCTGGTCTTGAACTCCTGGGCTCAAGTAATCCACCCACTTTCGGCCTCCCAAAGTGCTGGGATCACAGGTATGAGCCACCACGCCTGTCCAAAAGTTATTTTAAAAGATCACAATTAGCCTGGGAAACATAGTGAGATCCTGTCTACAAAAAATTTAAAAATTAGCCAGGCGTGGTGGTGCATGTCTATAGTCCTGGCTACTTGCGGGGCTGAAGTGGGAAGATCGCTTGATCCCGGAAAGTTGAGGCTGTAGTGAGCTGTGATCATGCCACTGTACTACAGCCTGGGTGACAGCACAAGATCCTGTCTCAAAAAAAATAAAAATAAAATAAAAAGGAGACAATTAAGATAGGAGATATTACCTTCATTACCACCCCCATGATAGGCAGGTGTAATGTTTTCCCTGGCACTGGAGCAGGCCATTGATCAACATCATTACAAGCTGAAAAATATAACAAAATATTTCCTTAGAATAAGTGAAAATATCAAGTATTAAAAATGAGAGATTAGAAATTAGAACACTACTTTCCATATAGCAGAAAAAATATACTGGGAAGAATTAAAGATAAAAGACAAAAGAAAAGTTAAAGTGATGAAAACATTTTACATTTCACTCAGAAATACTCATATGTTCTAGGATATAAACTGGTTAATACAGTTTTTGAAAGCAATAAACTAAGTACTTTTTTTTAAGATGAAGTCTTGCTCTGTTGCCAGGCTGGAGTGCAGTGGCACAATCTCAGCTCACTGCAACCTCTGCCTCCCAGGTTCAAGCTATTCCCTTGCCTCAGGCTCCCAAGTAGGTGGGACTACAGGCACGCACCACCATGCCTAGCTAGTTTTTTGTATTTTTTTTTTGAGATGGGGTTTCACCATGTTGGCCAGGATGGTCTTGATCTCCTGACCTTGTGATCCGCCCAAACTGCTGGGATTACATGCATGAGCCACCACACCCGGCCTAAACTAAGTTATCGTTGTTGTTGTTGAGACAGAATCTTGCTCTGTCACCCAGGCTGGAGTGCAATGGTGGGATCTCGGCTCACTGCAACCTCCACGTCCTGGGTCCAAGCAATTCTCCTGCCTCAGCCTCCTGAGTAGCTGGGATCACAGGCGTCCACCACCACACCCAGCTAATTTTCGTATTTTCAGTAGAGACAGGGTTTCACCACATTGGCCAGGCTGGTCTCAAACTCCTGACCTCAGGTATCTATCCACCTCAGCCTCCCAAAGTGCTGGGATTACAGGCGTGAGCCACAGCGCCGGGCCCTAAACTAATTATTATAGGGAGTTTTCGTATTCATTTATTACTACTAATTAGCTACAAAAGCACATCAACAGGCAAAGGCCTTCCATCTGTTGCAAGTGACATAAGGATTTTTGTTCAATAGTACTCTGAATATTAAAACTGTCAACTCGGTATTCATTTATTATTATCTTAATAATAATAGGCACCATCAAAGCAGTTAGAGGAGATAATAAAAGACAGTTTTGGTACAGATGCCAGACAAATCGTTTTATATCTTTCTCCTATCATATATTCCTTAAATTCCTACCTCAACTTTTATAAATTTTTATAAATCAACTTCATTTTTATCACTCAATTTCAGTAAAAATTTTAAAACTCCTTCATAAAGGTACTCAACTCACACAATGTTAAACTTACCTGCTTCCAAATAAGGTTCACTCTTTTCAAAATACTCTGGTGCTATCTGTCTGAGCACAGTGTGAAAAAAATGAATATAAGGTAGTTTGCTGATCAAAACCAAGGACTGAGGAAAAAAAAAAGAAACAATGTTTTAAAAGTTGCTTTGCCATTCGCTTCTTACACAAGCAATTACTAACAAGCTAAATTCAGCAAAAAGTGTGGATTTTAAAATAAAAAAGGTTTTACAGTGGATAGTTAAAAGGATAAAACCATAGCTGCAAAATATAAAAAGTTTAACTTTACTACTACACTTTAAGAGCATAAAGGCATGTTAACAGATGTTCTTGCTCTTCAAAAAAAATTTTCTATAAACAAACTAATGTCTTCCCAGTTTCCAAGGAAGAAAAAGAAAAAAAGAAAAAAACAACAACAAAAAACAACTAATGCCATGAGTAACTTCGAAAGCCTAGCTGCTGTTATCCTTACAATAGCAATATCAAGAATTAGCCGGGAGAGGAGACCAGAGGCCGAACTTGGGTTCTGACAAGATGGCTGGGCTGCCCCACAGGATCATCAAGGAAACCCAGCGTTTGCTGGCAGAACCAGTTCCTGGCATCAAAGCAGAACCAGATGAGAGCAACACCCATTATTTTCATGTGGTCATTGCTGGCCCTCAGGATTCCCCCTTTGAGGGAGTGACTTTTAAACTTGAACTATTCCTTCCAGAATAATACCCAATGGCAGCCCTAAAGTACATTTCATGACCAAAATTCATCATCCTAATGTAGACAAGTTGGGAAGAATATGTTTAGATATTTTGAAAGATAAGTGGTCCCCAGCACTGCAGATCCGCACAGTTCTGCTATCGATCCAGGCCTTGTTAACTGCTCCTAATCTAGATGATCCAATGATGTAGCAAATGATGTAGCGAAGCAGTGGAAGACCAATGAAGCCCAAGCCATAGAAACAGCTGGAGCATGGACTAGGCTATATGCTAAGAATAATATTTAAATTGATCCGATCATCAAGTGTGCATCACTTCTCCTGTTCTGCCAAGACTTCTTCCTTTTTGTTTGCATTTAATGGACACAGTCTTAGAAACATTAT
The DNA here is from genome assembly GCF_030222135.1 of Aotus nancymaae. NCBI lineage: Eukaryota > Metazoa > Chordata > Mammalia > Primates > Aotidae > Aotus > Aotus nancymaae. The sequence continues at coordinate 32,172,249 of NW_026988482.1, forward strand.
AGAATAAAAAAGCCCAGACATCTTCAGTCCTTTGGTGATTAAATGCACATTAGCAAATCTATGTCTTGTCCTGATTCACTGTCCTAAAGCATGAGCAGAGGCTAGAAGTATCATCTGGATTATTGTGAAAGGTTTAAAAGCAATGGCCCCTTACTGCTTTTACTCATTTCCCCCATCCTGGTTTAAGTGCACTGTGAATGAAGGTAGTTGTCAGGTTAGCTACAGGGGTGTGGGTGTTTTTCTTTATTTTTTTGAGGGGGGAGGTAGTTTTATTTTAATTTTATGGGCTCCTTTCCCCCTTTTATGGTGATCTAACTGCATTGGTTAAAAGCAGCTAACCAGTTATTCAGAATATGCTCTCTAGTCAAGTCTAACTTTATTTAGATGCTGTAGATGGACAAGCTTGATTGAACCAAAATGGGAACATTAAACAAACATCACAGCCCTCACTAATAACATTGTGACTTTGCTGTCAAGTGTAGATTCCCCGCTTCAAAAAAAAGCTTGTGGCCATTTTGTATGGCTTGTCTGGAAACTTCTGTAAATCTTATGCTTTAGTAAAATATTTTTTGTTATTCTACACACACACACACACACACACACACACAAACACACACACACACACACACACACACACAGAATTAGCCATATGAACTTTTTCCATTAAAGAAAGAGCAGGCTGGGCGTGGTGGCTCACACTGTAATCCCAGCACTTTGGGAGGCCAAGGTGGGCAGATCACCTAGGTCAAGAGTTCAAGACCAGCCTGACCAACATAGAGAAACCCTGTCTCTACTAAACATAAAATTATCCTGGTGTGCTGGTACATGCCTGTAATCCCAGCTACTTGGGAGGCTGAGGTAGGAGAACTGCTTGAACCCAGGAGTCAGAAGCTGCAGTGAACCAAGATCGCGCCTCTCCAGCCTGGGCAACGATAGCAAAACTCCGTCTCAAAAAAAAAAAAAGAGCAAATTTTGATACTCTTCCAAAAGACTTATGAGCTGTATTTTATAGTTCAACTGTCATAGTCACATAGCTGCAAATTGTAACTTTATAGTCTGATCATTTCAGATATAAATTATGCTAATTTTTATACTTTTTTTTTCTTAAAAACCACTCTTTATCTTTCTAACACCAATTAGTGGTCAGGGCAAATTCTGAGTACAAAAAGGAAAGGTGTGTCTTGCTAGCTGGGATTAAATAGAACAGATTATTTTCTCTTTCTTTTTTTATTTTTTTGAGACAAGGTCTCACTCTGTAGTGAGTCTCAGGCTGTAGTGTAATGGTGTGATAATGGCTCACTGCTGCCTCAAACTCTTGGGCTCAGGTGATCCTCCCATCTCAGCCTCCTGAGTAGCTGGGACTACAAGTGTACTCCACCAAGTCTATTTTTTCGTGGGGAGCGGGGCAAAGGTGGATTTTTGGTAGAGATAGGGTTTTGCCATGTTGCCCAGGCTGGTCTCAAACTCCTGGGCTCAAGCAACCTGCCCACCTTGGCCTCCCAAAGTGCCGTAATTACAAGTGTGGGCCACTGTGACCTACCTGATTCTTTTTAAGAAACAAAAGGAATTGTACATTTAAAATAGAAATAATAATGGCTAAGATGTTGCTAAAGTCTATTTATTGGCTCTTCAAAAAAGGATATAGTAGTTTAGGCTTTTATTAGTTGTAACAATGTTACAATCTGTTTATTCCTTCCCTTATTCTAAAATATCAAAATTAAGCAGACTCCTCTGGCTTTTGACAGAATCTCATCCAGTAACTGTAACTTGCAGTCAGGAATCTGGCACAGAGAACAAAAATTCAATAGGAATTAAACATACAGAGACAGATGTCTATAACTTTAAAAAAGAAGATAAAATATAAACCCAAGGCTGGGTGCAGTGCCTCACACCTGTAATCCCAGCACTTTGGGAGGTCAAGGTGGGTGGATCACCTGAAGTCAAGATTTCGAGACCAGCCTGGCCAACATGGTGAAACTCTGTCTCTACTAAAAGTACAAAAAATAGCTGGGCATGGTGACGGAGCCTGTAATCCCAGCTACTTGAACCTGGGAGGCAGAGGTAGCAGTGAGCCAAGGTCATGCCACTGCACTCCAGCCTGAGAGGCAAGGACAAAACTCCATCATATATATATTTTTATATATATATATGCTGGGCACAGTGGCTCATGCCTGTAATCCCAAATCCCAGCACTTTGGGAGGCCGAGGTGGGTAGATCATGAGGTCAGGAGTTCCAGACCAGCCTGGCCAAGATGGTGAAACCGTTTCTACTAAAAATACAAAAAATTAGCCAGGTGTAGTGGCAGGAGCCTGTAATCACAGTTACTCCAGAGGCTGAGGTAGAGAATTGCTTGAACTCAGGAGTCAGAGGTTGCAGTGAGCCGAGATCACGCCACTGCACTGCAGCCTGGGTGACAGAGTAAGACTTCATCTCAAAAAAAAAAATAGATATATATACATAAATACACACACAATATATATACACATATATATACACAATATATATACATACATACACACATTATATATACACTCATATATATAAACCCAAGTATGTTTAAAGATAAAATACCAAAGACTTTAAAGACTCTTAAATCTGACTTTAAAGACTCTTAAATCTAAGTTTTTATTTTTCTAATCACAAAATAAAAAAATACTTTTTTATTAGTGTATATGACAATTACCTTCTGAAAGTAGCCTCTTTTTAGAGTTTTATCTCGAACTTGTCGGAAATACACATATCCATAAAAATAAGCAGGATCCTTCTATGAAGAAAGTGACAAGTAAATGTGTGTGGGAGTACATATGTATGTGTTATCTGTATCTATATCCATATCTATATCTTTTAATATTAACATCAGGTTCCTTTATAAACCCAAATCAAGACATGAGATATACACAAAGAGCTAGTTATGCTTTTCCACCAACAAACAATAATCATGACAGCAACAGCCAGATCAGAACCTTCCTACTCTTGACATGGTCCATATGATGTGTATAAAAACTTAAAATTAAAACAGAAAAACCCTCCTAACTTGCCCAAAGATGGCAAAGTACTAATCACAAACTAAGTACTAAAGTCAGATTTTCCCCCTATAACTTACTCAGCTTACATTCTTTATTCGTATCTATACTAGGTGAAAGTTAAAGAACAGTCAAACTCTGTTTTCCCCAATGTTATATTTAGTTTCTAAAAAATTCTACCTACAATTTTGAGATTGTCAAGGATAAGGAATCAATCTTTAAACAAAATGAGGTACTCTAACATACAATTTTGAGAGAGAAAATAAAAGGAGTTAAATGACAATCTGGATCTTCTATGGTCAGTTATACGTTAACCCAATAATATTGAAGCATCGCAATGTTTATCAACATACAATCTGAAAGAAAATTGCATTCCAAAAATTTAAGAAGCATTTACATCTTAATGGAATAAACTTTGGCTCAGTACCTTATTTGATTATTATTCCTTAAACAAATATATATTGACAACCGACTTTGAACAGGGTATTGTGTTAGAGAAGATAAAAAGAGGCATAAGACACAGTTCTTCCTCAAGGATATCATGATTTAGGAGGAGTAAGAAAAGTACAAAAATGAGTATTATTGTAACAAGAGGGTGGGTACCATGAGAAAGCACAAAGTAAAACAGGAAAGCCAAGGGGAAAGAACAAAGATTACAGGGAGGCAGCTGTTTCTGAATTGGGCATTGAAGGATGGATATAAGTTAAAGACAAAGGCATTCCAAGTTGAAAGGGCTAGGAGTTTCAGTAAAAACACAAAAAGACAGAAAAATACATGTTCTATCCAGAAAAAATACATAGTTCAGTTTGACTAAAATATGACACATATATGGCACACGTAGAAAGGAGATGAAGGTGAAATTTCGATAGAATAAAGGTCTTATTTTGGAAGGTCCAAATAGTGAGGACAAGGAAGTAGTACTATACCCCTTTACTACTTAAATAATTCATAGTCATTTTAGATTTTATTTTTATATTATATATGTACACTTTAGCTGGCAATACTATATAAGACACATTGTGCTGGAATAAAACAAGAGATGGATGTCCTTGGATAAATTTCTTATCCTCAATAGCCCTCAATTCCCTCATTTGCAAAAGGAACTCTCTTGGAGCACTGTAGGGAGGATTAACTAGATGATATATGCTTATTAATATAGCATCTAGAACACAAAAAGCCCTAACAAATAACAGCTATTATTATTATTGGTTGGAAGAATATATTAGTAATGATAGCAAGGAGGAGATGGCTCTAAGAAACATTTCACAGTTAGTATCTCTACTATTAGAGGAACCAGAGAAGTAAACCATAAAAACTGTTATCAGGCAAATTAGTGGAACCCAGGGAAGTAAACTGTAGAAATTGTTATCAGGCAAATTATGTCAAAGTCACACTGGATGTGCTGATAGGGCATCCAAATGAAAACGTTCCTCATGTAGTTAAAGATGTAAACATGCAGTACCAAGAAGAAAAATCTAGACTCTAAGATTATCTGAATTATTAAAATGTTTTAAATAAATAATAACTATAAAATAAAACCCATTCAAAAATCAAAAAGAGACTATATGTTATCATCAAGAATGACTACCCTCAACTCTAGATGATATTTACTGTACAGTACAACTCCACCCCCACATCTAATTCAAGAATTTATTAACAAATGAAAGAAAATTACCTTAACATTCTAATCCTTTTTTTCTTTTTGAGACAGAGTCTTGCTCTGTCACCCAGGATGGAGAGCAGTGGCATCGTGATCTCCGCTCACTGCAACCTCCGCCTACCAGGTACAAGTAATTCTCCTGCCTCAGCCTCCCAAGTAGCTGGGATTACAGGTGCCCACCACCATTTTAATAATTCACAATGACGTTATGTTTCAAGCATAGTAACTGTATAAAGTCTCTTTCATTCACATGCTGAATCCTTATAAATAAGACTCACTCAGGAAATTTAGTTACATAATATAGTAGTAAAACAAAAGCAAAATATTTCTAAATGGTATCAGAGGTAACTGAATAAATGAGTTCTCAAGTTTCCTCTCACATGGACATTTTTCTATGACTAGTTTTCCAACCTTCAAGTAAACTGGTAAATCTTTGTCAAATTGATCCAGGAGACAATGTAGTGACACCCTCCTCCCAGAAGACTGTCGAAATCTAAAACAAAACTGGGTATCTCCAAGACAACCTAATGAAAACAAAAATGAAAGAAATTAACAATAGCTTAGTATAACATTTATCTAGTTTCATCCATTTTAGAGCTGAAAAAAATCCAATCAATCATTTTAACCTATTCTGTCATGTTTTGGAGGGAAAAAAAGGAAATCCTAAGAGTTCAAGTGACTTGATGGTTAGAGGCAGAGTCAGAAGTAAAACATGCATCTTAACTCCTAAGTCTCTTTACTATTTTTCCTATTCCATATCCCTCATGTAATTAAAAGTTTTTGGAATATGGCTGCACATAATGTTGACTTGCAAACATAATAATGAGCAAAAGATGCCAAACACAAAAGAACACATATTGTTCAAATCCACTTTTATAAAATGTTTTCAAAGTAGCGCTTAGGGATGCATGGCTGAATGATAAAAATATGAAGAAAAGTATTACTGTAAGAAAGGATAGTGGTTACATTTGGAGGAAAGATTCACCTCAATTTCCTTGTCAACAAAACCAAGGAGTATTATTAGATAATCTCTAAAGTCACTTCCAGCAGCAACATTTGAAGATTCTAAAATAAAATTCCAAAACTTGACCTATGACTGTACTGAATTCCAAGCATCTTACCCAATATGCTAAGAAAAATAAAGATCTACATGATGCAAAAAGATATACAAGTTATGCTGTGAGCACCATAGCTGACGATTCACTTAAAGATAAAAATTTTTTTATGAAAACTGACTTTTTCTTTTATAAACAGTTATAAAAATTAACATGTGATTTTTTTTTTTGGAAACAATTACACATGATTTTATTTGTGGAATATATCAGAGCCTGACTTCAATTAATTATGAAAAAGAGAAGTATACCCAAAGCTCTGTGGCCTCAAACTGTCTGAGAACAGGAAACTATAATGCAAAGTTGAGTATTTTTGTTTTTTTGAGACACAGTCTCCCTCTATCGCCCAGGCTAGAGTACAGTGGCGGGATCTAGGCTCACTGCAATCTCCACCTCCTGGGTTCAAGAGATACTCCTGCCTTAGCCTCCCGAGTAGCTGGGATTACAGGTGCACGCCACCACACCAAGCTAATTTTTCATATTTTTAGTAGATACCGGATTTTGCCATGTTGGCCAGGCTGGTTTGAACTCCTGGGCTCAAGTGATTCTCCCACCTCAGTCTCCCGAAGTGCTGGTATTATAGGCGAGAGCCACCATACCAGGCTTTAGAATGTTATTTCTATATTTGTACAAACACAGCTACAGAGTGGATCAAAATGTATAAGATTAAGACAAAACATGAAGCTTCAAGAGCCAGCCCCCTCCCTTCTCCCCTCAGCTTATATAGTCCCTCTCTCTGTGATTAGGGTGGTTAAGCTGGATTGCTGAGAAACAGTAGTTTAGACCAGAGTTTTTCACAGTTTATTCCATGGACTAATACCAGTCCATAAACTCTTGTTACTGTTCCATAACCAAATAAATATGCAAGTTGAGAATATATATTTAGAAACTTTCACAGCAACTTGATATTGCAGTAATAAATTTGGACTTTTAGGCCAGGCACAGTGGCTCACACCTGTAATCCCAGCACTTTGGGAGGCCAAGGTGGGTGGATCACTTGAGGTCAGGAGTTTCAGACCAGCCCGGCCAACATGGTGAACCCTCTCTACTAAACATGGCCGTCTCTACTAAAAATACAAAAATTAGTAAGGTGTGGTGGCAGGTGCCTGTAATCCCAGCTACTCAGGAGGCTGAGGCAGAAGAATTGCTTGAACCCAGGAGGCAGAGGTTGCAGTGAGCCAAGATCACAGCACTGCACTCCAGCCTGGGCAACAGAGCAAGACCCTGTCTCAAAAAAAAAAAAAAAAATTAGACTTTTATATTTCTTTGTTTTTTCCTTTCATTTTATTTTTCTAATAATTCAATTAAATTATTTTACAAAAATATGGGTCCAAACAGACTAGAAATATTAAAAACCCCAACTGGTCCTTCAACACAGTATGAGAAGTGCTGCTTTAGCTACTGGGAAGTGTAAAGCACATGATGATGTCCCTGCTATTTACAGAGAAGAAATGTGTTGAGACAAATACTGTCTGCATGTCAAGTCCATCCATAACAAGTAGGATTAATCTTTCCCTCAGATTCATTATTGCTTCAAACTCTCTCTACTAATGCTGAGTTTTTCTCTCTGGACATGTTTAAAATATACTGACTACTGTCCTTGGGCACTCATCACAGCTTAAGCCTCAGCAACACCTACATCCAGATGATATTAATGGTAAATGATAAGGAGAAAAACACTGGACACATTAAACTTAGGCTCCTAAAGATAAAAGTCATTCAAATGAAACAAAAAAATTAAACCTAAAAAAACAACCAAACAAAGCTTTTTCTAAGGTGGGGGAGGGGTTGGGAAGGGCAAACCATTCCAATCTCAAAAGGATTTTTTTTTTGAGACGGAGTCTCAATCTGTCGTCCAGGCTGGAATGCAGTGGCGTAATCTCGGCTCACTGCAGCCTCTGCCACCTGGGTTGAAGCAATTCTCCTGCGTCGGCCTCCTGAGTAGCTGGGATCACAGGCACCTGCCACCACACCAGTTAATTTTTGTAGATTTAGTAGAGACAGGGTTTCACCACCTTGGCCAGGCTGGTCTTGAAATCCTGACCTCATGATCCACCCACCTCGGCCTCCAAAAGTACTGGAATTACAGGAGTGAGCCACCACGCCTGGCCTCAAAAGCATTTTTATCTGTGTCATTTTTTCATGCCATCTAAAATGCTATTTTAAGTGTATACAAGGCTTGATTTATGCCTCTTTCCCTAAAGACTGCTGTACTGTGTCTGGATTTCCTTCTATAGCAATAAAAGGTATCCTGGGAAAAATTAAATCCATTTCAAAGTTGGTACAGTAATCCCAACTTCCTTTATTTTCTTGAGAAGGAGTCTTGCTCTGTCACCCAGGCTGGAGTGCAGTGGCACGATCTCGGCTCACTGCAACCTTCGCATCCCTGGTTCAAGCGATTCTCCTGTCTCAGTCTCCTGAGTAGCTGCGACTACAGGCACACACCACCATGCTCGGCTAATTTTGTATTTTTAGTAGAGACAGGGTTTCACCATGTTGGCCAGGCCAGTCTCGAACTCATGACCTCAAGTTATAATCTGCCTCAGCCTTCCAAAGTGCTGAGGTTACAGGTGTGAGCCACCGAACCTGGCCTCCAACCTTCATTTAATAAACACATAACAGAAACAAACTGCCTGGATAACCACAACTGAGAATAGTTAACTTCAAATATTTACAAAACATATAGTCACTTGCTACCTAGATTAATGATGATCTGTTAAGAGAGCAAAGTGCCTGCTTTCAGGTCTTTTGTAATTTTACGTGTAAGTACCAACCATACTTCAAGTCATATGAACCACACTTCATTTAATGTGTGGCACATAAAAAAAGCATTTAAAAATAACTATGAGAAAAAAAATCGCCTGAGCATGGTGGTTTATGCCTATAATCCCATCACTTTGGGAGGCAGAGGTGGGTGGATCACTTGAGGTTGGGAGTTTGCGACCAACTTGGCCAATATGGTAAAAACCCCATCTCTACCAAACATACAAAAATTGGCCTTAATTAGCCAGGCACGGTGGCACACACCTGCAGTCCCAGCTACTCAGGAGGCTGAGGCAGGAGAATCACTTGAACCCGGGAGGCGGAGGTTGCAGTGAGCCTAGATCATGCCACTGCACTACAGCCTGGGTGACAGAGTGAGCCTCTGTCTCAAAAAAAAAAAAAAAATTAGCTGGGCATGGTAGTGGGCACCTGTGGTCCCAGCTACTTGGGAGGCTGAGGCAGGAGAATCACTTGAACTGGGAGGTGTTGGTTACAGTGAGCTGAGATCATGCCACTGCACTCCAACCTGGGTGACTGAACAGAGCAAGACTCCATAGGTCATTCATAAGCCAAAAATACTTTTAAATTTTTTTGATTTACAAAGATTTCCATTTGAACTTAACTTCCAAAAAGAAAACGACATACGCAGAGACTATAAAACTAGATATAGACTATTTAAACACTACAGAATTAACTTCTTAGCCTTAATGGATAAGTGTAGGGCACTTTTCGTCTACCATCTTAGGTTCAGTAACTGGGGCCTGTGAAACAGACAACAGATTAACAAGAAAAGATTTAGTTTGAATGCATACAAAGACTTCAGAGAAAAACATAAAAACCCAAAGAGGTGGTTAAACTTGGGAGCTTAGAAACCATTTTAACAAAGGAAACTAAAATACAGTGACTACATAAAGGAAAAAAGATTTGGACTTCTAAGGATGGTAAATTGTGGGAAGGTAAACACATGGGTAAAATGAATGAAAGATAAGGGTTATTTTAGCAAGGCTTATTTATGCAGAATCAAGCTGGTAGCATCTCCAGTAGTAAGTTTTCTCTGGTGATTCAAAATCTTTCTCCTCTTCCTGGTATGGGAAAGGGGAGGGGTGACCTTCACAAAGGAAAATGTATGCCCTGCTTTTAGGCATATGGGCGCAGGGTAAAGAGCTCATTTTGCATCTGCTGTTTCTCAATTGCCTTCAGCTCAAAATAATCCTTAAGCATAAGTGATATATTTGGGGATAGCATATTCTGATCCCCTTCATGCTCATGTAGAGAAGGGAAAAAGAGAGAGGAGCCATGACAACCAGCTATGATCTGAAAGAAAGGAACATCCAGTGTAATTCACTGGGATTCCATGCAGAAAGTCAGTCCATCCTGCCATCTATACAACTCAGCTTACTCTGAGTCCTGGAAATCTAACCCATCACAGTGTAAGGCCAGGCGCAGTGGCTCACGCCTGTAATCCCAGCACTTTGGGAGGCCGAGGAGGGAGGATCTCCTGATGTTGGGAGTTCGAGACCAGCCTGATGAACATGGAGAAACCCCATTTCTACTGAAAATATAAAATTAGCCAAGCATGGTGGCGCATGCCTGTAATCCCATCTACTCAGGAAGCTGAGGCAGAAGAATCGCTTGAACCCTGGAGGAGGAGGTTGCGGTGAGCCGAGATTGCACCATTGCCCTCCAGCCTGGGCAACAAGAGCAAAACACCGAGATTGCACCATTGCCCTCCAGCCTGGGCAACAAGAGCAAAACACCGTCTTAAAAAGAAAAAAGAAAAAAAAAAAGCGTATGTACAGATTTTATAAGAAGAATATTAACTGAAATGAAGAAGATACATTCCTACAAGCCCTCTGTATCACTATTTCATTAAAGGGCAAAAACACTAAAATAATTCCAGGTCAGAAAAAATGCCTTAGTGAGATCTCTAAAAGGCAATATCTAATTTACCAAGATATCACTTTTCTTTCATATAGTTCACCAAAGCTGAGTTACAAATGTCTAGAAAAAAAATTCTGGCAGCATTTATACAGAAAGGAGAAAATGCTAAAAAAAAAAAACCCAAAACTTAAATGTCAAATCTCTCAAATCAGATTAAATGAATGAATTAACAGAATATTAGAAGTAACCACAAAAGGAATGAAAATTAGATTGTCTCTGCTTTATAACTGTGTGTGGCCTGAGAAACTGAATGTTTTGGTCACTGTAAGCCAAAAAAAACTAGTTTGAAAGTGAAACACAAGAGGTAACCTGAAGGATGTCAATGATTAGGACCACACAAAATGAAGAGCTTGAAAGAGACCAGCAAAACCAAGCTCAACAATAAGCAGGCCCTTATATGCTTTTTTCTATATACCAAGCACTATGCCAAGGCTTTATATATATTAACCCATATAAACTATTGCAAATAACTTATGGCCTTGCTTCCTAACCAAACTTATCCTGGCTTCTTAAAAATGCACTGCTTTTACAGAGTTCCTGGTAAGCTCCAAGATTCTGAACTGAAAGTAAACTATATACTTTATAAACTATTTAATACATACTCCATGAATCCCAAACATATCAATGTCGCTGATTTTCAACCTCTTCACTAATTCAAGAGTTTATTGTTTCTTGATGGTTTACCTCATCACACCATAACAGTTATTTTAAGAGTTGAAGCAACTACAATCAACGATGACATGACTAGGTATCATTAAAATAGGAGGAATCCGCCTGTAATCCCAGCACTTTGGGAGGCCGAGGTGGGTGGATCATGAGATCAACAGATCGAGACCATCCTGGTCAACATGGTGAAACCCCGTTTCTACTAAAAATACAAAAAATTAGCTGGGCATGGTGGCGTGTGCCTGTAATCCCAGCTACTCAGGAGGCTGAGGCAGGAGAATTGCCTGAACCCAGGAGGCAGAGGTTGCGGTGAGCCGAGATTGCGCCATTGCACTCCAGCCTGGGTAACAAGAGCGAAACTCCGTCTCAAAAAAAAAAAGGAGGAATCAAAATCATTGATTTATTTGGCTGAATCTGTGTTTGCATTCTAATATGCTATTTTAATCAAAACTTTAACAGTATTACTAGTATTCTTAGTATAAAATTAAACAGAAACACTATGTGAAAAATAGTTACCTGAATTTGAATCTGGAAAAGACAAATAGCAAATATTGGTTTTCTGAAAAAGAAAACAAAAGCTATGTATGCTGACACACACGTAACCAATGAAAACAAACAAATATAACAGTAAACTATACAGAGCAGTACTTTTACTTACTTCTTTGTCAGTAAGTTTGGAATGCTGAGGATAAATTACCTGGAAGAAAAGAGTTAAATTTTATTAAACATATTATAATAAACATTAGTTATAAACATATTATAGGCTACGTGCAATAGCTTGCGCTTGTAATCTCAGCACTGTGGGAGGCTGAGGCAGGCGGATTACTTGAGGTCAGGTGTTGAAGACTGGACTGGCCAACATGGCGAAATCCTGTCTCTACTAAAAATACAAAAATTAGCCAGGCATGGTAGCCCATGCCTGTAGTCCCAGCTACTTAGGAGGCTGAGGTGGGAGGATCACTTGAACCCAGGAGATGGAGGTTGTAGTAAGCCAAGATTGCACCACTGCACTCCAGTTTGGGTGATAGATAAGACTCTGTCTCAAAAAAAGTGTGTGTATATATATACATACATATATAATAAACATTAATCTAAATAGTAGTTGGATATGGTCAAATCACTTTCAGAAAGAGTTCACAGAAGCATGGATAAAGAAAATGCAGTAAATATACATAATGGGATATTATTCAGCCATTAAAAAAATGAAATCCAGGACAGGCTCGGTGGCTCATGCCTGTAATCCCAGCACTTTGGGAGACCAAGGCAGGTAGATCACGAGGTCAGGAGTTCAAGACCAGCCTGACCAACATAGTGAAATTCCATCTCTACTAAAAGTACAAAAATTAGCTGGGCATGGGGGCACGCGCCTGTAATCCCAGCTACTTAGGAGGCTGAGGCAGGAGAACTGCTTGAACCTAGGAGGTGGAGGTTGCAGTGAGCTGAAATCGTGCCACTGCAATCCAGCCTGGGCAACACAGTGAGACTCTGTCTCAAAAAAAAAAAAAAGAAAAAAATTAAATCCAGGCCGGCATGGTGGCTCACACCTGTAATCCCAGCACTTTGGGAGGCCGAGATGGGCAGAGTTCAATACCAGCCTGGTCAACATGGTGAAACCCCATCTCTAATAAAAACACAAAAATTAGCTGGGTGTGGTGGCTCATGCCTGTAATCCTAGCTATTTGGGAGCCTGCGACATGAGAATCACTTGAACCCAGGAGGCGGAGGTTACAGTGAGCTGAGATTATACCAGTGTACTCCAGCCTGGGCGACAGAGTGACAGTCTGTCTCAAAAACATTAAAAAAAACAAAAAATGAAATCATGTCATTTGCATCAGCACGGGTGGAACTGGAGAACATTATGTTAAGTGAAATAAGCCAGGCACAAAAAGACAAATATCACATGTTCTCACTCATATGTGAGGGCTAAAAAGAGGAACTCGTAGAGATAGAAAGTAGAATAATGATGGTGAGTTACCAGAGGCTGGGAAGGTTAGTAAGAGTTTGGGAGGGCAGAATAAAGCTGGAGAGGATGTGGAGAAATAGGAACACTTATACACTGTTGGTGGGAGTGTAAACTAGTTCAACCATTGTGGAAAACAGTGTGGCGATTCCTCAAGGACCTAGAAATAGAAATTCCATTTGACCCAGCAATCCCATTACTGGGTATTTATCCAAAGGATTATAAATCGTTCTACTATAAGGACACATGCACACGAATGTTCATTGCAGCACAGTTTACAATAGCAAAGACCTGGAACCAACCCAAATGCCCATCGATGATAGACTGGACAGGAAAAATGTGGCACATATACACCATGGAATATTATGCAGCCATCAAAAACGATGAGTTCGCGTCCTTTGTAGGGACATGGATGAACCTGGAAACCATCATTCTCAGCAAACTGACACAAGAACAGAAAATCAAACACCACATGTTCTCACTCATAGGTGGGTGTTGAACAATGAGAACACATGGACACAGGGAGGGGAGCACTATACACTGGGGTCTGTTGGCGGGGAGAGGGGGGGATAGAGGGGGGTGGGGAGTTGGGGAGGGATAGCATGGGGAGAAATGCCAGATATAGGTGAAGGGGAGGAAGGCAGCAAATCACACTGCCACATATGTACCTATGCAACAACCTTGCATGTTTTTCACATGTACCCCAAAACCTAAAATGCAATAAAAAAAAAAAAAAAAAAAAAAGAAAGAACGGAAGGGTACTAAAATACAGTTAGATAGAAGGAATAAGATCTAGTGTTTGGTAGCACAATAGGACAACTATAGTTAACAATAATTTATTGTGTATTTCAAAATCACTGAAAAGTAGAACTGCAAAGTTCCTAACACAAAGAAATGATAAATGCTTGAGGTGATAGATGTCCCAATAATCCTGATTTGATCATTATACGTTGCATGTCTGCATCAAAATATCACATGTACCCCATATATAAGTGCAACTATTATACATCCACAATAATTAAGAATATTTTTCGTTTTGTTTGAGAAGGAGTTTCACTCCTGTTGCCCAGGCTGGAGTGCAATGGCACCATCTCAGCTCACTGCAACCTCCGCCTCCCAGGTTCAAGAGATTCTCCTGCCTCAGCCTCCCAAGTAGCTGGGATTCAAGGCAGGCACCACCATGCTCGGCTAACTTTCTATTTTTAGTAGAGAGAGGGTTTCACCATTTTGGTCAGGTTGGTCTCAAACTCTTGACCTCAGGCGATCCACCCACCTCGGCTTTCCAAATGGCTGGGATTATAGGCCTGAGCTACCATGCCCAGCCAAGAGTATTTTTTTAAAAAATACATAGTTCTGGCCAGGCACAGTGGGCCTTTTATAAGTGGGAGGAGCTAAATGATGAGACCTTACGAACACAAAGAAGGAAACAATAGACACTGGGGTCCACTTGATGGTGGAGGGTGGGAGGAGGGAGAAGAGTAGAAAAGATAACTACTGGGTACTGGGGTTAACAACTGGGTGATGAAATAATCTGCACAACAAACCCCTATGACATGAGTTTACCTATGTAACAAACTTTCACATGTACCCCAAAATCTAAAATAAAAGTTAAAAAGACACAAAAAAAAAAACAAAAAGAAACAGTTTATAAACTTTAATAATAAAACAAGGGGGAAAGCTGGGAGTACTGAGTAATATTTACATTAGGTAAGAAAAGTTTTTGGTTTAAAGTTATCTCCAAAAGATTGGTAAACTCATAAGTTATCAAGAATCATTTACCAACTGAATTACTAATAACTCAAAGCTTACTAAGTCTTTTCTTCGGGAGCCTATAATATAAAGAGAACTTAATCTTTCGGCTGGCATCTACTTCAAGAAACAATAATTTTCAACTGACTCCAACAAGTAATACACACCCTATTTAGTTACTGAAAATGAAAAAGAAAAATAATTATCTGCAGTTTAAGAAACCTCAAGGACCATCTCCACAATAAAGGCTATTCTAATTCTCTTTGGTCCCTTTAAAGAATCATTATGCATTTTCTTAAACAGGTTATTTTAGTGTTTACAATGACCACAGCCACCTTCTGAAGAAACTCCCTCCCCACAGCCCCTGCAAAGAAGCAGGGCTAGGCCAAATCAATTACCATCAGAACAAACACTAGTAAACAACACACCCAAGGCACACACTCTACAAGCCAACCAGGCTCTATGTTATAACCAACCTGACCTCCTTAGGAGATGAGCATTACATTTATCAAAGTGACAAAAAGTACGCACTCAATACTTGACTAGTCAACTGGCACTACACATGAGTTACAGAAGGCATCCTGTGTGCATTGGCAGTAATGCCTCTCTCATGCCACCAATTATTAAAGACGAGTGATTTTCAAAATGGCAGAGGTGCCTTAAAGGTCACCTGGTGATACTAATGGCTGACTTAGGAGAGTCAGGCCCCTACAGCACACACATACACTAGTCTTCCCTGTGTACCAGACACAAGGACTCAGAACTCTGCAAACTTTTCAAATTCCCAGTAGTTTGCAGTTTAATTTTTTTTTTTTTTTTTGAGATGGAGTTTCGCTCTTGTTACCCAGGCTGGAGTGCAATGGCGCGATCTCGGCTCACCGCAACCTCCGCCTCCTAAGTTCAGGCAATTCTCCTGCCTCAGCCTCCTGAGTAGCTGGGATTACAGGCACGCGCCACCATGCCCAGCTAATTTTTTGTATTTTTAGTAGAGATGGGGTTTCACCATGTTGACCAGGATGGTCTCGATTTCTTGACCTCGTGATCCACCCGCCTCGGCCTCCCAAAGTGCTGGGATTACAGGCGTGAGACACCGCGCCCGGCTTTTTTTTTTTTTTATTTGAGTCAGAGTCTTACTGTCACCCAGGCTGGAGCACAGTGGCGTGATCTCGGTTCACTGCACCCTCTGCCTCCTGGGTTCAAGCGATTCTCCTGCCTCAGTCTCTTGAGTAGCTGGGACTACAGGCGTGTGCCACCACGCCCGACTAGTTTTTGTATTATTTAGCAGAGACGGGGTTTCAGCATATTGGACAGGCTGCTCTCAAATTCCTAACCTCGTGATCTGCCTACCTCGGCCTCCTAAAGTGCTACGATTACAACTGTGAGCCACCGCCCACCCTGCCTACATTTTTTTTTAATGAAAAGAAACTTTAAGTCTATATGTAGTTAAATCTACATTTTTCACTTTGTAATTTCTCTTCCTGCTCTTACTCTTAGAAAGTCCTCTTGGCCAGGCACAGTGGCTCATGCCTGTAATCCCAGCACTTTGAGAGTTTGAGGTGGGAGGATCCCTTGAGCCCAGAAGTTCAAGACCAGCCTGGGTAATATGGTGAAACCCCATGTTACAAAATATACACCATGTTGTGTATTTTGTAACATGGGGCACACCATTTTGTAACATGGTGGCACACACCTGTGGTCCCAGCAACTTGGGAGGATAGGTGGAGGACTGCTTGATCCCAGGAGGTAGAGGCTGCAGTGAACCAAGATCATGCCACTGCACTCCAGACTGAGCGACAGAGTGACACCCTCTCTCAAAAAAAAAAAAAAAAAAAAAAAAAAAGTCCTTCTTGGCCAGGCACCGTGGCTCATGCCTATAATCCTAGCACTCTGGGAGGCCGAGGTAGGTGATCACTTGGGGCCAGGAGTTGGAGACTAGCCTGGCCAACATTGTGAAACCATGTCTCTAGTAAAAATACAAAAAAACTTAGCCAGGCGTGGTGGTAGACGCTTGTAATCCCAGCTACTTGGGAAGCTGGGGCACAAGAATCGCTTGAACCTGGGAGGTGGAGGTTGCAGTGAGCCAAAATTTTGCCACTGCAGTCTAGCCTGGGCGACAGAATAAGATTCTGTCTTAAAAAAAGAAAAAGTCCACTGGTTAAAACAATTCTTTAAGGTATCTGAAAAACAAAAAAAAGGAAAAAGAAATAGTCCTTCTCTTGCTGTTCCAAGATATCTTAGAAAAAGTCCTTCTCTCATCTTTTAACAGTTAAATCCTTGTTTCCTAAGGCATGGCACACATGCCAGTGGAGCTATTATATGGTGCACAGCCCTTTTAAAATGTTAGTAGTTATATGTGCTGTACTTATTTTAATGTGTACTAGAAAAAAAACAGTAACACTCAAAATCAATATAGCATAGATAAAAATGCTTAAGATATAGCTAAGTAAAAAAGGAGGCAGAAGCATGTGAAGAACCCAGTTAAAGAAGATATTAATCATACAAATGACAAGAAATGACTGAAACTTGGAAAACAACGAATTAAGTTTTTGCATATTTTCTTCTAACATTTTATGCGCTATTTCTTTAATTCTGAGCTATAGCTCAAACTGCTATTTTTTATTTTTATTTATTTATTTTTTTTTTTGAGACAGTCTCGCTCTGTTACCCAGGCTGGAGTGCAATGGCGTGATCTCTGCTCAATGCAACCTCTGCCTCCTGGGTTCAAGAGATTCTTGTGCCTCAGCCACCCAAGTAGCTGGATTACAGGTGTGCACCACCACACCCAGTTAATTTTTGTATTTTTAGTAGAGACAGGGTTTCACCATGTTAGCCAGGCTGGTCTCAAATGCCTAACCTGAAGTGATCCACCCACCTTGGCCTCCCAAAGTGCTGGGATTATAGACATGAGCCACCATGCCCAGCCTCAAACTGTTATTTTTAAAATTGTCAACATTCCCAACACTATTTGCTCCAAACAAACAAAAAACTATTTCCCATTGATATGTAAGGCTCTAATGGTATCTTTTAATAAGTTCCACCTGCTATTCCTATGTCCTATCATTTTAATCAATTCTCTACAGTGAAAGACAGCAGAAAGATGGAGAAAAACCAAGTCCTTACATTATCTCAACTATAAATTCAGTTGTGCCTTGAATCAGGCTTACCTGTGAACTTTGCAATAACATGAATCAATAAACTTTGTTTTCTTATGCCAGTTTGGGCTTTGTTGTCTTTTTGGGGGGATAGGGGACAGGGCCTCACTCTGTCACCAAGGCTAAAGTGCAGTGGCACAATTGCGGCTCACCGCAGCCTTGACCACCGGGCTCAAGGGATCCTCCCACCTTAGCCTTCTCAGTAGCTAGGACTACAGGCATGCACAACCACACTTGGCTAATTTTTAAACTTTCTGTAGAGATTGAGTCTTGCCATGTTGCCCAGGATGTTTTGTACTCCTGGCCTCAAATGATCCTCCTGCCTCCACCTCCCAAAGTGTTGGGATTACAGGCCACCACGTCCAGCCTTCCTGTCACTTTTAACAGAAAGAATCATGAATCCCTTTTTATTTTGATGGCGCAAAGCACTACTATATCTTAATTCCCTAGATCTCAACATTCTTCCTGGCTTTGTATCAGATTGCATTGACTCTTCCCCTTACCAGCTGGGATTAATATAATCCTTCTCAGTTCCTAAATAGAAGCACTTGGTAGAGGTTAATTATATCCTATTCTTTGTAAGCTGTTATATCATCTTAAATAACCAACCATCTAAATGCTGAACTATTCAGCCATTTTTGTCAAAATCACTAACTCATCACAATATCACTAACTCATCACAATATCTCATTAAACCAGTCTAACACATCTCATTTAGCTATTCCTAAAGGAAATGACTCCTTTTATTAAAAAAAAAAAAAAGGACTTTCTGTCATAATCCACTTAGACTAAATACCAAGTTCTTTTGGCAGTCATAGGATAATTTCTTCTAATACTTTTTCCAGGATAAATACAAATTTATAGAGTATATTCTTGATGTTTAAATTTTAACACAGATCTCTACAGCTTATCAGAAATCAATAGGAGGTTCTCCCAGCACAGAAATGCCTTGATAAACAGCTATTTTTTTTCTGAGAAACACATTCTTCAAGACCCATAAAGAGAAACTCACACACGGCCTTCCCCTCAGAGAGGGCATAAAATGGTGGTTGGTTTCTACACAGAGAATGAAAATAGTTTAAGATGAGATTTTTTTTTTTCAGGCAATCGGGGGAGAAGAAATACAGTTGGGGCTCAAATCCAGAGATATCTAGTCCAGTTAGATGGTGCTATGGACTGAATTGTGTGTCCCCGACAAATTCATGTTAAAGTTCTAACCTCCCATCATATATAGAGACGAGGCCTTTGGGAGGTAATTAGGTCATAAGTGTAGAGCTCACACGATGGCATTAGTGCCCTTATAAGAGGAAACACAAGCAAGATCTCTCTCTCTTTCTCTCCACAATGTGAGGATATAGCAAGAACATAGCCATCTGCAAGCCAGGAAGAGAATCCTCACCAGGAACAAAATTGGCCAGCACCTTGATTTTAGACTTCCGCCAGCCTCCAGAACCAAGAGAAACTGATTTTGGTTATTTAAGACATCCAGTGCGATGGCTTAGGCCTATAATCCCAGAACTCTGGGAGACTAAGGCAGGTAGATTACTTGAGGTCAAGAGTGACCAGCCTGGCCAAAATGACGAAATCCCATCTCTACTAAAAATAACAAAAATTAGCTGGGCATGGTAACACACACCTGCAATCACAGCTACTCAGGAAGCTGAGACATGAGTATCGCTTGAACCAGGGAGGTGGAGGTTGCAGTCAGCCCAGATGGTACCACCGCACTCCACCCTGGGCGACAGAGCAAGACCCTGTCTCGAGACAAAAACAAAAACAAGACACCCAGTCTGGTATTTTGGTATAGTAGCCATAGCAGACCAATACAGATGGTTTGTGGGAAGACAAGACAAATATTTGAAAATAGGAGGCACTGGTATGGTTGCCATATGCACAGATCCTATTCTTTCATCTTACTAGCTTCTAGGAAACACAGTTAACTAGATAGTCCCACCTGCCCTCACAGAAGGCAAAAGACAAAATATTAGCATTCTGCCTTCTTTCTTCTTCATTGTTGTTATTACTTCTCATTCTACCATCCTAAGCCAAATCTTCAGCTTCTTCCTATCAACTCTTCTTCACTTCAATTTTTTCTTTAAAGCCCAAATTTTCTTTAAAGTTCACATTTACTCACCTTGACTTTGGGCAAAAATAAAAGAATACACCTCTGCATCTTCAAACTCTTAGAGGCAATGGGGAAGGATGGAAAGTACAGTACTATGATCAAAACCATGTTTTGGTCCTAATTAGATGTGTCCTTGTGGGAAATCCTTAGCCAGTCTATGACTCAGTTTCTGCTTCCATAACATGAGGGTGTACCTTCCACACCAATGGTCCATTGTTTCTCACTGATGGAGTGGGGCAAGGTGAGCCTGAAGAAGTAAGGAGAGAGAAAACTATGTAGGGGATTGTGGGCTATGTTAAAGAAGCTGCTAGAGAATTTTTAACCTTGAATGAGTCAAAAATACAGGCTGGGAAGGAGGGGCTGAGCCACTACTGGTGAGAGCTATAGGAATTATGAATGCAATAGACAGCCTAACAGCAACTGGGAAGGAAAGGTGAGGTATAGAGACGGTATAAGGTGCTGAGCATGATTATGAATAGAAACTTGTGAGAAACTAGAACTGTCAGAATAGCAGTAGTGGCAACAATGAACTGTATGTTCTTTGAAGCACAAAGGTTAACTCCAGGTGAAGCTGAGTAAGTTACTTTTATAACTCTTACCTAAGTTTAAAATTATCTCAAAATAAAGTTTAAAAAAATAACAGCTCTAATTCACAGCATATACAATAGTCAACCCAAAGTGGATCAAAGGCCTAAATGTAAGAACTAAATCTATAAAACTCTTAGAAGAAAACATAGTAAAAAATCTTCATAACCTTGAATTAGGTTTCTTAAACATGCCACCAAAAGCACAAACAACAAAAGGAAACATAAATAAATTGGACATCATCAAAATTTAAAACCTTGTTTTAATAACAACAAACCCTCCCCTCAAAAAAAAAAAACAAAAACAAAAAACCCCAAGGTGATGGTGGTATTAGGAGGTGTATTAGGTAGCCTTTGGGAGGTGATCAGGTCATGAGGGCTCTGCCTGGGATTAGTGTTCTTATAGAACAGACCAGAGAGCTAGCTCTCCACCATGTGAAGATACTGCTAGAAGGTGCCAACTATGAACCAGAAAGAGTACCCTCACCAAAACCCACATCAGCCAGGACTTCCCAGCCTCCAGAGCTATGAGAAATAAACATACATTTTTTATAAGCTGCCCAGTTTATGATATTTTGTGAGAAGCCTGAACAGGCCAACACACAATTCATGGGCAAGCACCGTGGCTCACTCCTGTAATACCAGCACTTTGGGAGGCTGAGGTGGGCAGATCACGAGGTCAGGAGCTCAAGACCGTCCTGGCTAACATGGTGAAACCTCATCTCTATTAAAAATACAAAAAATTAGCCGGGAGTGGTGGCACATGCCTGTAATCCCAGTTACTCAGGAGGCTAAGGCAGGAGAATTGCTTGAACCCAGGAGGCGGAGGTTGCAGTGAGCCGAGATCACACCACTGCCCTCCAGCCTGGGTGATGGAGTAAGACTCTGTCTCAAAAACAAAAAAAAGACATAATTCATATATCCAGTAAGGGTCTAGTATACAGAATACATAAAGAACTCTTACAATATAATGATGATAAAAAGACAACACAATTTTAAAATTAGCAAAAATGTGAATAGATACTTCTCCAAAAAATTAAAATTAAAATGGCCAAGAAGCATATGAAAAAACATGGTTTAGCATTAGTTATTAGGGAAATGCAAATAAAATCACAGTAAGACATCCATACCCACTAGGACTGCTGTAATCAAAAGGACAGACAATAACAAGGGTTGGCAAACACGCAGAGAAATTGGAACCCTCATGTAACACTAGTGGAAAACAGTTTGGTGGTTTTTATAATATAATATATATTATAAAATATATATTATATATATATATATATATATATATATATTTTTTTTTTTTTTTTTTGAGATGGAGCCTGGTTTTGTTGCCTAGGCTGGAGTGCAGTGACACCACCTCGGCTCACTGCAACCTCCAACTCCCAAGTTCAAGCGATTCTCCTGCCTCAACCACCCAAGTACTGGGATTATAGGCATATAACACCACGTCCAGCTAATTTTTTTATATTTTTAGTAGAGACAGAGTTTCACCATGTTGGCCAGGCTGGTCTCAAACTCCTGACCTCAGGTGATCCACCTGCCTCGGCCTCTCAAAGTGCTGGGATTACAGGAGTAAACCACCCTGCCCTGCTGACTCTATGCTCTTACTTGTCTCTTCAGTTAAATCCTGGAGAGCAAGGATTCTCATGTCTTCATCTACTGATGAATAGAATAGAATAGAATAGAATAGAGAGTCCTTGGTGCATGTTAGGTCCTTATGATGGCCTATCCAAACAGTCCTAGTGTTCCTATTATAATAGGTATCAACAAAAATTTAATGATGCTATCTTCATACTGATTCTGTATTACTTATAAAGGACTCTATGGTTAAGTAGGAATTCACTAAATGAGTAATACTGATAGAATTCAAATAAACTAGATCAAAAGAGTAACCATTTCATTATTTCAGAAAAACTCAATAATTAGAATTGCTAACTTTATCTAGTGTTTTCCTTGTGCCAGGCACTGTGTTGTATCAATTAATCCTCACAATACACTAGAAATGGGAACTATTAATATTATCATCTCACTTCATCTACCCATGGTTATAAACTGTTATCAGTTAGAATACCGACATTCAGGAAATCTAACCTTATGTCAGTGACATAGGTCACACTGGTCTGGGTTCAGTTATTCTTTTGTCCAAAGAGAAGAAACTGTCTACTGTGCATTTCACAGGATAGTAAAGCATTTTGCCAACTAAAGGATCGCAAAAATGCTAAAAGTAGTTCATACACAACTCACAAAATAGCCCTAGGTACTATTATTACATTTAGTATTAGCATGTAAGCAAGAACACTTTGAGAAATGAGGTAAACTATTAGTGCCAAGAACTTAGGAATTTTAGTTCAAGCTACCACTAGCATTTCATGTCTTCTTAGCTTCAGTTTCCCTAAATAGTAAACAAAAGTAGCTTAATTTTTTACCCAGGATAACACAGTATAGTGGGGGGAAATTAGGCTTCACAATCAAAAGGACCTGGATTCAAATCCTGGCTTATAAAGCAAGTGATATGGGGCAAGTTACTCTTTAAATTTCAGTTCCCTTATTTAAAAAGAGTTTATGGCCAGGCATGATGGCTCATGCCTATAATCCTAGCACTTTGGGAGCCAAAGGCAGGTGTATTAGAGGAGGCCGAGGCAGGCAGATTGCTTGAGGCCAGGAGTTCAAGACCAGCCTGGGCAACACAGAAAAACACTGTCTCTACAAAAAAACAAAAAACAAAAAAGGAGCCAGGTGTGGTGGTACACACCTGCAGTCCAGCTACTTGACAGGCTGAGGTGAGAGAATCGCTTGAGCCTGAGAGGTCCAGGCCATAGTGCACTGTCATCATGCTACTGCACTCTAGCTGACAGAGCATGACCCTGTCTCAAATAAATAAATAGGCAGCAGGGGTGGCTCACACCTGTAATCCTGGCATTTTGGGAGGCCGTGGCAGGCGGATCACGAGGTCAGGAGATCGAGACCATCCTGGCTAACACGGTGAAACCCCATCTCTACTAAAAATATAAAAAATTAGCCAGGCGTGGTGGCATGCGCCTGTAGTCCCAGCTACTGGGAGGCTGGGACTGGAGAACTGTATGAACCTGGGAGGTAGAGGTTGAAGAAGAAAGAGAAAGAAAGAAAGAGAGAGAGAGAGAGGGAGGAAGGGAGGGAGGGAAGGAAGGGAAAGGAAAGAAAAGAATGGAAAAGAAAAGGAAGCAAGGGAGGGAAAGAGACAGAGAAAGAGAGAGAGAAAGAAAGAAAAAGAGAAGGAAGGAAAGAAAGAAGAAAGGAAAGAAAGAGGAAGGAAGGACAGACAGATGGAAGGAGAGAGAGAAGGAAGGAAGGAAAGAAAGAGAAAGAAAAAGAAAGAAGGAAGGAAGGAGAAAGAAAGAAGAAAGGAAAGGAAGAGGAAGGAAGGACAGACGGAAGGAGAGAAAGAGAAAGACGGAAAGAAAGAGAAAAAGAGAGAAAGAGAAAGACAGAAGGAAAGAAAGAGAAAAAGAGAGAAAGAAAGAGAAGAAAGAAAGAGAAGAAAGAAAGAGAGAAAGAGAAAGAAAGAAGAAAGGAAAGAAAGAAAGTCTGTAATGTTACTTAATAATTAGAGTGACTGAAAGGAATAAATGAGGCTGGGTGCAATGGCTCACGCCTGTGTTCTCAACACTTCGGAGGCAGAGGCAGAAGGATCCCTTAAGCCCAGGAGTTCAAGACCACACTGGGCAACATAGTGAGACCCTAACTCCACAAAAAATAAAACAATTTAGCCGGGCAAAGTGTCACACACCTGTAGTCCCAGCTACTTGTGAAACTGAGGTCAGAGGATCACTTGAATCCAAGAGTTCAAGGCTGCAATGAGCCATGATTGCATGCCACTGCACTCCAACCTGGGCAACAAAGTGAGATGCTATCTCGAAAAAAAAAAAAGAGAAAGAAATGAGATACATACACAAGTAATGTTTCTCTTTAAATTTTCTGTTTAAAGTCATAGAACAATCAAAGAAACAACATCCACATCCTCTAAAGCTGTTGACCACAACATAGTCACAAGTTGCTGAGCCCCTGATGTCTGCAAGGCACTGTGCTTAGTGCCTTGCACACTTGATTTAACTCTCTATGACTCTGTGAAGTTGGTTCCTGTTTATATCAGAGGTGATATACCAGAGGTGATGAAGCATAGAGGCTGAGTGACTTCATCAAAGTAATACATCTAGTAAGTACTGGAACCAGGATGCCAGTCCTGGTTTCACTTTACAATCCACTTAACTACTACTTTAGCCTGCCTCCCACAAGTCAACTAATCAAAGTATCTCAAGCCAGACAACGTAAAACTGCAACTCTCAAACTTTTTGTTTCCAAGATCCCTTTATCCTTTCAAAATGTATTGAGGCTCCCAAAGAACTCTTGTTCATATGATTATGTCTATCAACATTCACCACTGGAGAAACTAAACGTGATCATTTTTAAAAATATTGTTAATTTATTCTAAAATAATGATAACCTATTACTCATATATATATAGTTTGTTTGTTTGTTTTGAGAAGGAGTCTTGGTCTGTCACCAGGTGTGAGTGCAGTGGTACGATCTTAGCTCACTGCAACCTCTGCCTCCCAGGTTCAAGCAATTCCCCTGCCTCAGCCTCCCAAGTAGCTGAGACTACAGGTGTGCACGACCACGCCTGGCTAATTTTTTGTATTTTAGTAGAGACAGGGTTTCACCATGTTGGCCAGGATAGTCTCGATCTCCTGACCTTGTGATCTGCCCACTTCAGCCTCCCAAAGTGCTGGGATTACAGACATAAGGCACTGTGCCCGGCCAACATATTCTTTTATGAAAAGTTACTGTATCCAGGTTGAGTATTCCTTATCCAAAATGCTTGGTGGGATCAGAATGTTTTGGGTTTCAGATCTTTTCAGATTCCAGAATATCTGAATTATACTTACCCAGCTGGGTATCCCAAATCCAAAAACTTGAAATCTAAAATGCTCCAATGCAAATTTCCTTTAAGCATCATGTCAGTACTCAGAAAGTTTCAGATTTTGGAGCGTATTGGATTTTGAATGCTTAGATTAAGAACACACAACCTGTATTCCTAAATAAAACAAAAATTTTACTGAGAAGATGGCACTGTTGACATCTTTGTATTTTTAATGTCTGATTTAACAGAAATAACTAGATTCTCATATCTGCTTTTTTTCTTTCATTTGCTTTTCTTTGATGTTTGCTCTTGGCAGAATCATTCTATGTTCATTCTATTGCAGTATGTTGTTTTGGTTGCAGAACATGAAGAAAAGCCACACATAGTTTGAAAAGATTCTATAAGTCTCCTAAAATGGTCTCAGAGATGCCCAGAAATCCTCAGACCACATTTTGACAACAGCTGGTTTATAAGAAAAACAGGAAAGTATATATAAAGAGAAAATTCAAGAACATACTCCAAACATGCCTGCCCATAATGATCATTTGGAATTGATTCTGATTAAGCAGATCTAGGGTGAGCCCCAGAATCATTATATGTAACAAATGCCCCCAGATGATTCTTATGATAAGAAGAACAAAATAACTCAGAATCCCAATGATACAAAAATAGCTTAAATTCCTGCCTGACCAACATGGTGAAATTCTACCTCTGCTAAAAATACAACAACAAAAAAAATTAGCCAGGCATGGGTAGTTCGAGCTACTCAGGATCATGAGGCAAGAGAATCACTTGAACCTGGGAGGCGGAGGCTGCAGTGAATGGAGGTCGCACCACTGCACTCCAGCTTGGGCAACAGAGCGAGATTCCATTTCAAAAAAAAGCTTAAATTTACCAAGATATAAATGTTTAGCCTCATTTTCAATTAGCATTAACAGGTATTTCCATATCCCAGGTAAAACAGGACATGTTCCTTTATTTCAAAGTTATAAAATGGTGTAGAATTTTCAGGCATATATACCCTTGGCTCTCAAAGAGCTCAAAGTTAGTAAAGTCTATAGCATAAAACCCCAGCTTAGAAATCTTTCAAAATAAACCTTTGATCACATAAGATTATAATTGCTCAGCTGGGTGCAGTGGCAAGCGCCTGTAATTCCAGCACTTTGGGAAGCCAAGACAAGCGGATCACCTGAGGTTGGGAGTTCAAGACAAGCTTGACCAACATGGAGAAGCCCCATCTCTACTAAAAACACAAAATTAGCCAGGTGTGGTGGTGCACACCTATAATCCCAGTTTCTCAGGTGGCTAAGGCAGGAGAATCGCTTGAACCCAGGAGGTGGAGGTCGCAGCGTGCCAAGATCATGCCATTGCACTCCAGCCTGGGTAACAAGAGCAAAACTCCACCTCAAAAAAAAAAAAAAATTATATCTGCTCTCAGGTAAGGCAGTGAATGCTTGTTGCCTTCCAATACCATTCTTCCTTCTCCTTTTATTAATATAGGCATACCTTGTTTTATTGTGCATCATTTCATGGTGCTTTGCAGTTACTAGTTTCTGCAAGTTACAGGTTTGTGGCAAGTCTGCGTCAAGCAAGTCTATCAGTATCATTTTTCCAACCTGTTCATTTTGTGTCTCTGTGTTACATTTTGGTAATTCTCAAAATACTTCAAACTTTTTTGTTACTATTGTATCTGTTACAGTGGCCTGTGATAAGTTATCTTTGATGTTAGTACTGCAATTGTTTTGGAGCACCACAAACCATGCCCATATAAGATGGCAGATTTCTTAAATAAATACATGTGTTCCGACAGCTCCACTGACCACCCATTACCCCATCTCTCTCCCTCTCCTTAGGCACCCCCATTCCCTAAGACATGAGAATATTGCAGTTGGGCCAATGAATAATGGCCTCTAAGTGTTCAAATAAAAGGAAGAATCATACATCTCTCACTTTAAATCAAAAGCTAGAAATGATTAAGTTTATGAGGAAAGCATGTCAAAAGCTGAAACAGGCCAAAAGCTAGGCCTCTTGGACCAAACAGCCAACTTGTGAATGCAAAGGAAAAGTTCTGTCTTTCTTTTTTTATGCAACAGGGTCTCACCATGTTGCCCAGTCTGGTCTCAAACTCCAGGGCTCAAGGAATTCTCCTGCCTCAGCCTCCCAAAGTGGTGGGATTACAGGCCTGAACCACCACACCCAGCCAAAGGAAAAGTTCTTGAAGGAAATTAAAAGTGCTACTCCAGTGAACACATGAATGATATGAAACTGAAACAGCCTTATTGCTGATGTGGAGAAAGTCTCAGTGGTCTGGATAGAAGAGCAAACCAGCTACAACATTCCCTAAGCCAAAGCCTAATTCAGAGCAAGAGCTCTTTTCAATTCTGTTATGGCTGAGAGGGGTGAGGAATCTGCAGAAGAAAAGTTGGAAGCTAACAGAAGATTTATGAGATTTAAGGAAAGAAGCTGTCTCCATAACATAAAAGTCCAAGGTGAAGCAGCAAGGACTGATAGTACAGCAAGTTATTCAGAAAATCTAAGAGAAATGATTAAAGTGACTACACTAAATAAGATTTTCAACGTGGGTGGAACGGCCTTCTATTGGAAGACTATGACCTCCAAGACTTTCATAGCCAGAGAAAAGTCAATACCTGGCTTCAAAGTTTCAAAGAACAGGCTGACAGCCAGGTGCAGTGGCTCACACCTATAATCCCAGCAGTTTAGGAGGCGGAGGTAGGAGGATCCCTTGAAGCCAGGAATTTGAGACCATCCTGGACAACAAAGCAAGGCCCCATCTCTACAAAAAAATTCAAAAATCAGCCTGGTACAGAAGCACATGCCTGCAGTATCAGCTACCAGGGAAGCTGAGACAGAAGGATCACCTGAGCCAGGAGTTCAAGGCTTCAGTGAGCCATTGCATCACTATACTCCAGCCTGGGCAACAGAGTGAGACCATCTCAAAAAAACAAACAAACAGAAAACAACTTATGGTTTGTAAAATTATATTTATGAAGAATTGGTTCTTTTTTGCTTTTGTTTTTTGTGACAAAGTCTTGCTCTGTTGCCCAGGCTGGAGTACAGTGGTATGATCTCAGTTCACTGCAGCCTCCACCTCCCAGGTTCAAGTGATCCTCCTGCTTCAGCCTCCTGAGTAGCTGGGATTACAGGAATGTGCCACCACACAGGCTAATTTTTGTATTTTTTTTAGTAGAGACAGGGTTTTATCATGTTGGCCACAGTGGTCTCAAACTCCTGACCTCAAGTGATCTACCCGCCTCAGCCTCCCAAAGTGCTGGGATTACAGATGTGAGCCACAACACTCAGCTTATGAAAAGTCTAATGATCTCACAAACTGTTTATGAGAATATTTATGAATAAAAGCAGACTCATGGTAGACACGTTTAGGAGACTGCTGCCCATACCATGCTTTGGTAGTGTCCCTCTTATTGCAGGGTGAGCCTAAGTGACTGCTACTGCTATTGAAACCTTGTCTCCTGACCACAGGTGAACAAAATGGGACACATGTCCCATGCTGAGCCAATCAGATACTCCAGTATTAAGCTTCAGCCTAATTTCAGAAAAAGAGTTTGGCTAAAATCAGTACCATGGAAACCTAAAGTCAAGCAGAGTAATAGAGTAATGAGGGATCAGAAACTGAAGCCACTGCAGCACAAACCAGTCTCAGCATGCAGAATGGAACAGACATGCAATGAGCAAAGACAAAAAACAAAAAAACAGCTCCAGAGACAAGGGCAAAAGCAAAAGCCTGGGGCTTTCCAAATCCCACAGGTTCATCCCCGCTTCCCACACACTTGGATTCCAAAAGACTGCCTGGAATCCCTACAATCTATATCCCTTTACTTAAGTTTATTTGAGATTTCTGTTCCTATCAAATTAATCCTTGACAGATACAAAATTATATAAAGAAAAAAAGCATCAACAAAAATACCAAATATTAATAGCAGTTGCCTCTTAGTAGAATTAAGAGTGATATTTTCTAGTGTTTATAATTTCTTTACTTGCCAAGTTTGCAACGTTGTATGTTATTTATTCACTCAGAAAAGAAATTTTGAATAAATAAGGTAATTCTATATTTAGATAAGGCTTTATTAAATAATGGGTAATTTCAAAGCTAAAAGTGAGATAGAGTATATAAAACCCAGGAGGTTTCAAACCTTGTTCCAGAGGACACTTTGATTCTGTGGTAATGCCTCCAGAGCCACTTCAGGGGAAAAGCAGCTCAGCACGTATCCGCTGTAGTCAACACCTTGTTCAGTTTCTTCTTAGCTCAAAGACCTCCTTAACATCCCCTTCACTTAGGACAGGGCCATAAAAGACATTTTATGCAAGGTGAACCACTCCCCCTTCTACTCAGGTCTTTAGCCAATTGTATCACACACTGGGAAGCTGCCCCAAACCAGGCCAGACTATATTCCTCTGGCATTTGGAAGAGAGTTAAAGATTCACTCTTTTTCACTAAAGTGGCTAAAAACATTAACTTCCATCTTAAAGATCAGAGAAGAAGGGCTGGGCATGGTGGCTCACGCCTATAATCCCAGCACTTTGGGAGGCAGAGGCAGCAGGTTAGTTTGAGGCCAGAAGTTTGAGACCAACCTGGGCAAGATAGCAAGACTCCATCTTCATCAAAACATTAAAAAATAGCTGGGTGTGGTGGTGCATGTCTGTAGTCCTAGATATTCAGGAGGATCCCTCCAGCTTAGCAGTTCAAGGCTATAGTGAGCTATGATCATGCTACTGCACTCCAGTCTAAGCCAGGCCATGTCTCTAAGGAAAAAAAAAATCAGAGAAGGGGAAGAAGCCAGTTTGCAGAGAGCATGAAATATAAACAAGACCCCTCCACACACACACATACACACACACACACACACACACACACACACACACACACAAAAGCAAAAACAAGAGGTTTCCCTGGTTCTGAACTCTAGCCATTTTCTGAAGCCCGACTAGGTTTATGTCTTAAACAGCTGGAAACAGGTCTGAGGTAGCTTAAATTAATTTCTGTTGTAGACAAACAAAGACCCACACATAAGCCCCATTTCAACAAGATTAGTCATTAAGGTTCCAGATTAGATTTATATTTACACAGTGAAGAAAGTTCCCCTACTAAAAAAAGGTATTGATTCTAGTACCTCAATTCATTTTACAATTGAGAAAACTGAGGGTGAAATTCATAAAGCAAAAGTCAGGGGTTCTCTTCACTGAAAAAGGAAAGCCAGGCATGGTGGCTCATGCCTGTAATCCCAGCATCTTGGGAGGCTGAGGCAGGTGGACCACCTGAGGTCAGGAGTTCAAGACCAGCCTGGCCAACATGGTGAAACTCCGTCTCTACAAAAATATAAAAATTAGCCAGGCACAACGGCAGGTTGCTGTAATCCCAGCTACTCAGGAGGCTGAGGCGCAAGAGTTGCTTGAACCTGGGAGGCAGAGGTTGCAGTGAGCCAAGATCATGCCATTGCCCTCCAGCGTGGGCAACAGGGTGACACTCCATCTCAAAAAAAAGAAAAGATATGATGTGATCTGTTTTCAGGAAAAAAAAAAAATCGAAAAAGAAAAAAGGAAAGAAAAAGGAAATTTCTAGAAAATCAATGCTTCTCAAATGCAGACTTAAATACATCTTACTGTGTCCTAGGAACTGTTCCAAATTCTTTATAAACATTAAATTACCTAATCCTCACAACAATGTCATGATATACGTACTGTTAACCTGTTATAAAGAGGAAGAATGTGAGGCTCAAACAAGCTAAGTAACTTGCCCAAAGTCACGTGGATTCAAACCTAGGCAGCCCAGCTTTAGAGTCTGGGTTTTGTTTGAGATTTATGGGGGACAATGTCTCACTTTGTCACCCAGGCTGGAGTGCGGTGGCACGAATATGGCTCACAGCAGCCTGAACCTTCCTTTTTTAGGGACTTTCCCCTACCTGCATCCTACACATTCTAAAATCAGTGATTCTTAATGTGGGGACAATGGAACAGAAGGTCCATGGATAAACTCAGACAGTCTATGGAAACACATACATGATTTTGTATCATGAAGCCTTTTCCTAGTGGAAAGTTCACAATGTTCATATTTTTAAAAGATCTAGGCCCGGTGCGGTGGCTCACGCCTGTAATCCCAGCACTTTGAGAGGCCAAGGCGGGTGGATCACGAGGTCAAGAAATCGAGACCATCCTGGTCAACATGGTGAAACCCCGTCTCTACTAAAAATACAAAAAATTAGCTGGGCATGGTGGCGCGTGCCTGTAATCCCAGCTACTCAGGAGACTGAGGCAGGAAGAATTGCCTGAACCCAGGAGGCGGAGGTTGCGGTGAGCCGAGATCGTGCCATTCCACTCCAGCCTGGGTAACAAGAGCAAAACTCCGTCTTTAAAAAAAAAAAAAAAAAAAAAATCCAGAAAGCAAAAAAGTTAAGAACTTCTGACCTAAAAAAAAAAACTCTATACAGTGGCATACACCTTGGAAAAATGAAATTCAAAGTAAGTCCTTTAATAATTCACATTTTTGCAGTACCTCAACTATATTAAGTATTCTGCTTATTTGGTCAAAAGACATACACTCATGTTATAAAGAATGTCCCAAATGATGAGAATCCAAAAAGATCTCCTTTAGCAATTTAAAAACACAATAAACTACAACCACCCATTCTTATGCTTTCTGGTTAAATTGTATCTTGTTGTACATACAACTTCAGGTTAACATGGCAAGATGAATAATAAATGGCTTATAAATCTCTTATTCAAAATCTTTGGGAACTGTTTTCCTTACATTAATAAGATAAACAATTGCTCACATAGTCACCCATTCTATCAAAAGTATGTACAGAATGCCACTAGGTGCCAGGCACTGCATTTGGCCCTATCAGCTACTATGATTAATTCTTGGTTCTCCTCTAAATTGTTGCCTCAATCTACAAATATAGGTTAGAGCACATCCTATTTGTATGCCCTGCAACTAACATAATGCCTGGATCTTAATGGAAACTTATTGTCGGCAGGCCGAATACAAAAGCAGTAGTTTCGCATTAAGAAACCCGCCCTAGCCAATTTTCTTAGTCAACCAGGCCACTACAGTCAGAATGAGATCAAAATCTGTCACCAATACCAAAAAAAAAAAAAGTCTAAACAAACGCCCCTCTGATAACCTTTTCCTAGGACACATGAAGACAAGCAATTCCTTATGCTAAAAGGATCTTAAAACAACCTCAAGAATGGATGTTTCCACAGCCTTTCGATAAGGGGCCATACACAAGGATGGAAAAGTTAACTGATTCACAAGCAGACGATTTTCCCTGTATTCATCTCGATATTAGTTTCACGCCACTGTTCCAGAGGCAACATAAAAAAATAACAGAAATAAGGTACAAAAGGAGGAAGGGAGAAAATGCATGCTTAGATAGGGATTTTGGCTCAGGCTGAGGGGAATGCTCTAAGAGTTACTGCAAATGACCAAAACAATGTGAGCCTTTAAAGTTGGTTGTGCAAGTCTGGCCATTAGAGTTCCTCATCTTTTATAGGCATTGTTCCCTTCTTGAAAGTACCAAACATCCTGCCTGCAGGCTTCTCCGGGTGGATGCTACTAACCCTTTTAGATATTCCTGTCACTCTGGATTGAAAAGAAAGAAAAAGATGAGCATCAACAAGTATTTAGGAGGGGCCTAGAGAGAACTTTTCACCCCTAGCCGCAGCCCAAGATCCTCCCACGGGAAGTGCCCTAGGACCGCAGCCCCGCCGAGAGCCAGAGGGGAGACTGGCCACGCCCGGATGCGCGGATGATGGGGTCCAGACCCGCCAGCCAGGAGCCAAGGGCTTTGCTGGAGCCGCCCCGGCGCAGGGGCGGAGCACGGAGACAGGGCTGGGCCGGGCCTCACCTCCACGGCCTGGCCCAGCTCCAGGTCGAAGCCCACCACACACACGCAATGCAGCCAGGCGGAGAAACCGTCCCAGCGCAGCAGGCCCCGGCCGCGGCCATCGTCCTCTTCGCCGTCCTCTGGCGCGCCTCCCGCCGCCACAAGGGCCGGCGCCTCGCGCCCCTCGGCAGCCGCCACTGCCTCGTCCAACGGCCTTCGAGAGCCGGGCCCCAAGCCCGCGGGGCCCCTCAGAGCCATTCGCCGCCCCCTGACTGTTCGCGCCGCCTCGACCGCGGACCGCGCCGTAGAGCGCGCTTGGCTCGGCGCAGGCGCAGGCCCCGCTGCCGCAGCCGCCGGAGATCCATTCGGTCCGGGCGGGGCTGCGGATCACGTGACCCTGGGAGCGCGGCTCTGCGCAGATCCTCCTGGGTCAGGACCGGACGTGGGGACGTCACGCTACCGCTTGTCTCGGATTGTGAAGCCGGCCCTGGCCTCCTTCTCTGAAAGCTCTTTGGTTTATGAATCCCTATCAACCTCGTTCGCAGTCAACGACCAGGATTTATTCAAATTATTCGTGGAATGACACCGTTCATAATTATTATAATCAGGTATTATTCAATTATGAAAGTGTAATGGTAACAGTGGGTAACATTGAACTCTTACTTTGTGCCAGTTGATGTTCCAAGTACAAGTGCGAATATTTACAAATATTACCTTATTGAATCTTCACATAATCGCAAATAAGTAGACTATTTCTTTTTACAGATAAGGAAATTAAGGTTCTGGAGGTTACATGACCAGCTTAACAAGTATGACAGCTCCGATGTTGGCTTGCAGTTCACTCATTCAGTTTGCTGATTCAGAGATCTGTGCGTTCACTCAGCTGTTCCTTCTCCAGCAAGGCCTCCCCACCCTGCCACCTCCACCTTTCTTGGCCGGGCTGTCTGTGACTCACTCAACACACATCCCCAGACCTTTCTGGGATCCCAAGTTGGGCAGATTAGCCTCCGCAGCAACCTGTGTATCTCTCTGAGCACTGGGGCAAGGGCCTGGTCTCAAGCAGCTTCGTATTCTGAGATCAATTGTTACTGATTATTGGACCAGCCAGAATACTAACTAGTATTTATTTACCACCTACTATGTTGAGTGTAAATAGCATAGTAAAAGTAGGAAACACGATAATACCTCAATAGAAAAATGAGTAAACCAGCGAGGTGTCACACCTATGATCCCAGCTACTTCGGAAGCTGAGGTCGGCTAAGGCCAGGGATGATCACTTGAGCAGGAGTTCCAGGCTGCAGTGCAGTATGATCACACCTGCGAACAGCCATTGCACTCCAGCCTGGGCAACGTAGCACGACTGCGTCTCTAAAAAAACAACGCAAAACAAAAAACACAGCAGCACTTAAGCATTTTGCTGTACTGCCAAGTCAAATCCATTACATTTGACAAATAACTGCCCTCTTCACATTCTTAGAATTTTTTTGGAACAAGTGTTAGCATCCCTGTTTTCAAGGAGGTGGTCAAGTATGCACAGACATCAGTAGTGATGTTTGCTAGAGACTTCCTTTAGACAAAAAGGAACTTAGGGACAGCACTTAAGTTAGAGGCCAAATCTTTAGCCAATGTAGCCTGCCATCCTACTCCAGAGACCTGCTGTGCTTAAAAGAGGAAAAACTGTATTTTGCGATCAAGTGAGGCTCTAAACTCAGTATTAGGAAAGAACGGTAGCATTTTTTGTATTAGAAGGAACACTGGCCTGAAAGTCAGAAGTTCTGGATTCTAGTGCCAGCTCCACCTACAATTATGGTAGGCAAGCCACTCCAAAACCCAATTTCTGGTTAAATGGGAATGGTGACTACTAACTCACCTCCCTGACTGTTGGGAAAAGCTACGCTATCCTAATGCACACATTTTACCAGATGCTACTTCATTTTTAATGATTAATGATCTCAAAACACCAGTTGTGGCCAGGCACAGTGGCTCACACCTATAATCCCAGCACATTCGGAGGCCGAGGTGGTAGGATCACTTGAGCCCAGGAGTTTGAGACCAGCCTGGGCAACATAGGGAGACCCCATCTCTTAAAACAAAAAATTAAAAATTAGCCAGGCATGGTGGCGCACACCTGTAGTTCCAGGCTGAGGTGGGAGGATCACTGGAGCCCAGGTCAAGGCTGCAGTGAGCCATGATTGTGCCATCATACTCTAGCCTGGGCAACACAGCAAAACCCTGTCTCAAAAACAAAAACCAAAAAGAAAGACCACTACTTGTTCCACAGGGCTGGTTCTTTGATACATAGACACAAACTACAATTCTCTGAAATGCTGCTTTATAATAGTAGATTAAGGATAATCTTGTCAAAATACAGTACCCTGAAAACAACGTACTAGGAGGACCAGAGTTTTCAGAGAAAGCACACCAAAGCTCTAGAGAATTTTAAAAGTAAAAAACCTGTATGGGGAGAAAAACAGAAAACAACACACTACTACTTAAATCTTTATACACCGAATAACCAACAGGGAAAACAAAGTAGCTATGGCTTTATTTCCCTCTACCTTCATAACTTTGACATTCTGCCTTACAGTATTTTCACACCATTTCTGTTGTTAATGGGAGCTAAGGAACAAGATACTGACACCATCTGATGGTTCATCATCAGGACCTTTGACTCTGAAAGGATCTTGGATAGGATCATCTCTTCCAACTTCCTATGCTATTCATGAATCTTCTGACATTCAGTCAGCCAGCCTCTTTTCTAACACTCTGTATTAAAGTTAAGTCATTAGCCTGTAATCCCAGCACTTTGGGAGGTGGAGGCAGGTGGATCACCCACCTGAGGTCTAGGAGTTCCAGACCAGCCTAGCCAACATGGTGAAATCCTATCTCTAATAAAAATACAAAAATTAGCCACGTGTGGTGGCGCACACCTGTAATCCCAGCTACTAGGAAGGCTGAGGTGGGAGGATCCCTTGAACCAGGGAGGTAGAGGTGACAGTGAGCTGAGACCACAACACTGCACTCCAGCTTGGGCGACAGAGGGAGACTCTGTCTCAAAAAATAAATAAATTAATTAAATAAATAGGCCAGGTGCGGTGGCTCACTCCTGTAATCCCTGCACTTTGGGAGGCAGAGGTGGGGGGATCACTTGAGGTAAGGAGTTGGAGACCAACCTGGTCAACATGGTGAGAGCCTGTCTCTACTAAAAATACAAAAAATTAACTGGATGTGGTGGTGAATGCCTGTAATCCTAGCTTCTCGGGAGGCTGAGGTGGGAGAATCACTTGAACCTGGGAGGCGGAGGTTGCAGTGAGCCAAGATAGCACCACTGCCCTTTAGCCTGGGCCACAAGAGCGAGACTCTGTCTCAAAAATAAAATACAATAAATAAATAAATAAAGTCACTATCTTTCAGAGCTGCTATTTTCTAGGTGTTCATAAGGGCTAGAAAGTTCTTCCCTTTACAGAGACAAAATCAGCCACTTTGTAATATACACCCATTGGTCTAAGCTGTGCTTGCTGAGATTACACAAAAGAGTCCAACTCTTCTACATGATAACCCTGCAAACATTTGAAAATAGTTATCCCACACCCCCATGCCTTCTAGTTTTCAGGGTAATACCCCACATCCTCCAACCGTTCCTCAAAAGATGTAGTTTCTAGGCCATTCATCATCCTGTTGCCCAATTTGGGCGTACTCCAACTTGTCAACATCACTCTTAAAGTGTGGAAGGAAACACCATCCATCCTCCAGGTGTGATCTGACCATTGCAGAATGTACTCTGGGACTGTTACTTTCCTTGTCCTAGCCACCAGGCTTCTTTTAATGCCAGTTCATATCACATTTACTTGTTTTGGCAGCCAGGTCACATCACTGGCTCAGGTTGCATTTACTGTCAACTAAAGCCCTGGATCTTTTTTCATGTGAGGAGCACTTAAGTCAGGGTAGTCTGCATTAGCCAAGAGCATGACTAGATTCATGGCTCTGCTGCTCTTCTAATATTACCAAGAACACTGAACACAGGATTAAAAACATTCCAATCTTCCCTACTCACCCCTAGAGAAACTTCTGGCATTTCAACAGTTTTCACAGAAGAAAAAAAATGAAAGGGTGAGCATTAGACAATGGTGTGAAGTGTGAAATGCAGTGTCAGGTCTCTGGGCTTAGTTTTACCAAAAAGACCCACAGGGAGTCCAAATGCCCTAGATATTTACCTAGATGGGCAGCCAGGGGACTTCCCGCTTGCGCTTAAGGTAAATGCCGTCAGGGGTGCTGGGACATAACTATACTTGTGGTGGTGAAAAAACACATAGAGAAATACACAGAGGTCCAATGCCAATGTGTTATCAATAGAGAACTGAGTTTACTGCTGTACTTCTCTGAAAGACAAAAGTGCTCAAATACAGATTTTAGAGGGAGGATCCAGCCAAAGAAAACTATAAAATGCACAATCAGGGCCAGATGCGGTGGCTCATGCCTGTAATCCCAGCACTTTGGGAGGCCGAGACAGGCAGATCACTTGAGGTCAGGAGTTCAAGACCAGCTTGGCCAACATGGTGAAACCCCATCTCTACTAAAAATATAAAAATTAGCCAGGCATGGTGGTGTCCGCCTGTAATGCCAGCTTGGGAGGCTGAGGCAGGAGAATCACTTGAACCTGGAAGGCGGAGGTTGCAGTAAGCCAAAATTGTACCACTGCACTCCAGTCTGGGCAACAGAGAAAGACTCCATCTAAATAAAATAAAATAAAATAAAATAAAATAAAATAAAAATGCACTATCAGGTTTTCCTAAACAGTGTTTCCTAAAAAAATGGTGGCTGGGTGTGGTGGTGGCTCAGACCTCTATTCCCAACACTTTGGGAGGCCAAGGCAAGAGGATTCCTTAAAGCCAGGACTATGCAGCACATACCTGTAGTCCTAGCTATTCAGGAGGCTGATGCTAGAGGATCACATGAGCCCAGGAGATCAAGGCAACAGGGAGATGTAATTGCACCACTGCACAGCCTAGGCAACAGAATGAGATTCTGTCTCAAAATAATAATAATAATAATAATAATAATAATAATAATAAAGAGCTTTTTTTGTTTTGTTTTTACATTCTTAATATTTATACAGGGCCTGATATGTGGCAGGCACTCGGTACATATTTAATTAATGAATGAATGCACTTTAAAAAAGTATCTTGAACTGCTCTTTCCTTATTTTACAGAATTTTCCTTCCAGGGTCATTTGTATGAACATATTAAAAGTTAACATTAAAATGTTTCTTAAGTATAATGTACGCTTAGCTTAAGAAAAGTAAAGATAACACAGGGGGAGAGTAACCTTATTTAAAGGTTACTTTTTGGCTAGATGCAGTGGCTCACACCTGTAATCCCAAAACTTTGGGAGGCCAAACTGCGGGAGAAGTTAGAGACCAGCCTGGGCAACATAGGGAGACTCCATCTCTAC
Source organism: Aotus nancymaae (assembly GCF_030222135.1). Lineage (NCBI taxonomy): Eukaryota > Metazoa > Chordata > Mammalia > Primates > Aotidae > Aotus > Aotus nancymaae. Next base: position 32,211,205 of record NW_026988482.1, read on the forward strand.
AAAAATATTTAAAACATTAGCTGGTCATGGTGGCCCATTCCTGTAGATCCAGCTACTTGGGAGGCTGAAGCAGGAAGATCTCTTGAGCCCAGGAGTTCAAGGCTGCAGTGACCTATGATCATACCACTGTACTACAGCCTGGGCAACAGAGCAGTATCTTGTCTCTAGAAAAAAATAAATAAAAATAAAGATTACTTCTCCAACTGTCTGATGCAGTTAGTACTAGGAAGTGGGTTTAATAGGCTCAATATAAGCCAAAATGCAAAAGGAGAAGATAGTTAAATTCAATCAAAGAGATGTGAGGCCTTCAGTCATAACTTATTTTGTCTAGGTTTACACATAATTCTGGCTGGTCCAAGTTCAGTGCTGTTTACAACTAATTGAACACATCAGTTAGAGATTTCTTCTTCTTCTTTTGTTTTTGTTTTTTTGAGACTGGGTCTTGCTCCGTTACCCAGGCTGGAGTACAGTGGTGTGACCAATTAGAGATTTCTTTGTTCCTTTTCTACACCCACTGCTTTAAAATAATAATAAATTTATACATCATTTTAATAGATTTATTTGTTTGGTTTCCTAGACTAAGAAGCAAATAACAAGAGCAAAGAGGTTGCTTGAGGCAGAGCATTACAAGAGCAGAAAACAAACAAACAAACAAAAAAACACCATAGGTTAATAGAATAGAAGGAAAAGAAAAAAGTGAGTCAGAAAACAAAACTTTAGATGATGCACAGTAAATTAATAGTGTTTCCTTATGGGGCATAGAAGTGCCAGGAAATAGAAGTACTGGTGAATAAAATAGAGAATTTTTCTTTTTATTTTACACAATACTATATTTTGGGAATTATTTAGAAATAACATACATTGCTTTTGTAAGTAAAATATTAACAGAATAAAATAGCGTTGCTTACAGTAGTAAAAAATTAGAAGCCACCTAAATGTCCACCAATAGAGAAATGAATTTTAAAAATTATATATTGCAGACTGGGCACAGTGGCTCATACCTGTAATATCAGCCTTTTGGGAGGGTGAGGTAGGTGGATTGCTTGAGCCCAGGAGTTCAGCGTAGACAACATTTCTCTACAAAAATACAAAAAAATTAGCTGGATATGGTGGTGTGCATCTGTAGTTCCAGCTAGTCGGGAGGCTGAGGTGGGAGGATCGCTTGAGCTTAGGAGGTTGAGGCTGCAGTGACCCGTGATCATGCCACTGCACTTCATCCTGGGCAACAGAGTGAGACCCTGTTTTAAAAAATAATACATTAATCCCTTTGAACTGGAGCTGCAAGGTAAAAAATAAAAATAAAAATGTTTTAAATTCGTAAGTTTCAATTTGTGTACCATTCTGAGTAGCATAATGAAATCTCAGGGTGGTCCATCTTATCCCTTTGTCCATGGTATCCATGTTATATATGCCAACAGTCCTTAACATTTTTCAGACCAGAATGGAGGGGATGGTTTTGGTATGATTCAAGTACATTACATTTATTGTGCACTTTATTTCTATTATTATTACATTGTAACATATAATGAAATAATTATACAACTCACCATAATATAGAATTAGCGGGAGCCCTGGGCTTATTTTCCAGCAACTAGATGGTCCCATCTAGGGGTGATGGAAGACAGTGACACATCAGGCATTAGATTCTCTTAAAAAGCAGGGAGCCTAGATCCCTTGCATGCGCAGTGAATGATAGAGTTCACATTCCTATGCCGCTGCTGATCTGACAGGAGGCAGAGCTCACACGGTAATGCCAGTGATAGGAAGCGGCTGTAAATACAGATGAAGCTTCACTCATTTGCCTGCTGCTCACCTCCTGCTCTGTGGCCCAGTTTCTAAGCGGCCATGGAGACCAGTACCAGTCCCTTGCCTGGGGGTTTGGGGACCTCTGGCATATGCTGCTCTACTGTTAGTCACTTAGTAGTTGTCTGCATTATCAGATTGACTGTTACAGTATCGCAATGCTTGTGTTCAAGTGACCCTTATTTTACTTAATTATGAATGGCCATAAAGTGCAAGAGCAGTGATGCTAGCAATTTGGATATACCAAAGAGAAGCCATAAAGTGCTTCTTTTAAATGAAAAGGTTAAAGTTTTTTGGTTTGTTTGTTTGTTTTTTTGAGACAGGATCTTGCTCTGTCACCCAGGCTGGAGTGCAGTGGTGCTATCATGGCTCACTGCAGCCTCCCAGGTTCAAATGATCCTCCCAGCTCAGCCTACCAAGTATCTGGGACTACAAGCACAGGTCACCACACCCAGCTAATGCTTGTATTTTTTGTAGAGATGAGGTCTCCCCATGTTGTCCTGACTGATCTCAAACTCCTGGCCTCAAGTGATCTTCTGCCTTGGCCTTCAAAGTGGTGGGATTACAAGTGTAAGCCATGGTGCCTGGCCAAAAGTTCTCGACTTAATAAGGAAAGAAAAATCTTGGCCAGGCGCAGTGGCTCAGACCTGTAATCCCAGCACTTTGGGAGGCTGAGGCGGGCGGATCACCTGAGGTCGGGAGTTTGAGACCAGCCTGATCAACATGGTGAAACCCCGTCTCTACTACAAATACAAAAATTAGCCAAGTGTGGTAGCACATGCCTGTAAGCCCAGCTACTCGGGAGGCTGAGGCAGGAGAATAGCTTGAACCTGGGAGGTGGAGGTTGCAGTGAGTCGAGATCAAGCCATTGCACTCAAGCCTGGGCAACGAGCGAAACACTGTCTAAAAACAAAAAAATACTAAAATAAGGAAAGAAAAAATTCATATGCTGAAGTTGCTAAGATCTACAATAAGAACAAATCTATCCATGAAATTGTGAACAGTATTGTCATCACTGTTACATTTTATCAGTTGTTAATCTATCACTGTGCCTAATTTATAAATTAACCTTTATCATTATTATATATTATATGTAGGGAAAAACTTAGTGTATATATGGTTTGGTACTATCTGCAGCTTCAAACATCTACTGGGGGTCTTGGAACATATTCCCTATGGAAAAGGGGGAACTACTGTATCTATTCTATGCTTGTGTGCCCATTGTATTTTGGAAGCACATAATTATATGATTCAGAAGTTCGTAGATGGAGAGGAATTTTGCCTTAGGTTGAATCTGCCTCAAGTGTCACTCATATCTGATTTAGATGACATTTAGATAAGGGTTTCAACTTTAGGTAGAGTTGATGGTGGAACAAGATAAGACTATTGAAGTTACTGGGATAGAATGGATGTATTTTTGCATGAGAGGACATGAATTTGGTGGGGGGCAGGAGTAAAATGTTATGAACTGAATATTTGTGTTCCCCCCTGAATTCCTACATTGAAGCTCTAACCCCCAATGTGATGGTATTTGGAGGCGAGATCTCTTGGAGGTCATTATGTTTAGATAAGTTTATGATGGTGAGGTCCCCCCATGATGAGATTCATGTACTTACTAGAAGAGGAATAGAGACTAGAACTTGCTTTCTCTCCACCATGTGAGGACACAGTGAAGAGGCTACCATTTTCAAGCCAGGAAAACAGGCCTCACCAAGAATCGAATTGCCTGGCACTTTATCTTGAACTTCCCAGCCTCCAGAACTATGAGAAATAAAGATATGTTTTTGTTTGTTTGTTTTTGAGATGGAGTCTCGCACAGTCACCCAGTTTGGAATGCAATGGCGTGATCTCGGCTCACTGCAACCTCCACCTCCCAGGTTCAAGCGATTCTCCTGCCTCAGCCTCCCAAGTAGCTGGAATTACAGGCACCAGCCACCATGCCCGGCTAATTTTTTGTATTTTTAGTAGAGATGGAGTTTCACTATGTTGGCCAGGCTGGTCTCGAACTCCTGAACTTGTGATCTGCCCACCTTGGCCTCCCAAAGTGGTGTGAGCCACTGGGCCTGGCCAATATATGTTTTTCAAGCAACCTAGTTTGTGGTATTTTGTTAGAGCAGGAGAGCTGACCAAGAAAGCCATTATCCATTATTCCCTTTCTCCTTAGTAATGCAGGCTGGCCGGGCACAGTGGCTCATGCCTGTAATCCCAGCACTTTGGGAGGCCAAAGTGGGAGGATCACTTGAGTCCAGGAGTTCGAGACCAGCCTGCACAGCATAGTGAGACCCTGTCTCTCTTAAAAAAAAAAAAAAATATATATATATATATATATATACATACACACACACACACACACACACAGACATACATTACACACACACACACACACACACTCATAATGTAGGCTGGTTAAATTCTGGGGTGGCACTGATCCCAAGTGAAATACTATATTCTCAGTCTCCATTGAAGATATATGTGGCCATATGAAAAATAAGTGCTGATTGGAATACCTGGTTATGTTCTTTAAGAAGCAAGCAGAAAAAATAAATAAAGCAAGTACTTGTTGCCCTTTTGGAGTTTTCTGTTTTTCTTTTTCTTTTTCTTTTTTCTTTTTTTTTTTTTTTTGAGGCAGAGTCTCACTTGCTGCCCAGGCTGGAGTGCAATGGTGCTCTCTCTCAGCTCACTGCAGTTTCTGCCCCCAGTTTACCCCCCGGGGTAATTGATCCTCCCACCTCAGCCTCCAGAGTAGCTGGGACTATGGGTATGCACCACGGTGCCCAGCAAATTTTTGTATTTTTTGTAGAGATGGGGTTTTCCCATGTTGCCCATGTTGATCTTGAATCCCTGGGCTCAAGGGGTCCGCCCACCTTGGCCTGCCAAAGTGCTGGGATTAGAGGCGTGAGCCACCTCGCCCGTCCTTGTTCCCCTTTTATAAACCCCTTCGCTTCCTCCTACTGTCATCCTGGACATGAAGGCCAAAATTTCAGCAGCCATTTTAGGTCTATAAAGAAAATATCAGGAGAGTCATATCCATAAGGTGATAAACCAATGCCAGCAACAGTTTGCCTCTGAACCTCTTCTTACGTGAGAAAAACTAACTGTTATCTGTGTAAGGTACTGTTACTTAGATCTGTTACTGGCAGCCAAATGTAATTTATAACTGACATGAGTCAGCTTTTTCATTAGAACTTTTACCCTGTGCAAAACTACATTAGAAAGTTCAAATAAAAAAATAAATAAATAAAATAAAATAAAATAAAATAAAATAAAATAAAATAAAAAGAAAGTTCAAATAGTATGTAGAAGTTAGGAAGAAATGTGTGTTTAGAGTTGACTTCTTAATTACTTTTATATAAAAACAGACTTTAAAATAGGCTTGTTCTTTTGAGGAAAGACTAGTAGTACTCAGCATTCACTTTGTTCAGATTTGCTCAGTATTCCCACTTTGATGTGGGAAGAGAAGAACCTCACTTGACTTTTGGGTGATTGACACTTAATATGTAATTTCAGATTTTTTATTTAGCAGGGAGAGTTGGGGAATTGAATGATATACTATTTTTGGAAGATAAGTATGAAGGGCTTGAAAATCTTAAGCTTGGGCACTTCGGACTTCATTTTAAAATTACTCTTTGGTCTCTTTTCACTTTTCATTTACTGAAATAAAAAATAAAATAAAATTTAAAAATTGCTCTTTGGAGTAAATCAGAGGGAAACAGAAAAGTCTGGTACTGAATTAAAGGCTTTTGAATTATCTGGGAAATGGTTAAAATGCAAATTCTCATGTGTCATCCCAGAGCCACAATTTAAGAAACAGTAAAAGAAAGCGACTGCTCAGTTGACCACGTACCCATCACATTTTTTTTTTTTTTTTGAGAGACAGAGTCATGCTCTGTCACCCAGACTGTAGCACAGTGCTGTGATCACAGCTTACCACAGCCTCAACATCCTGGCTCAAGCAGTCCTCTCACCTCATCCTCCCAAGTAGCTGGGACTACAGGCACATGCCACTACACCCAGCTAATTTTTTTTTTTAAGTTTTTTTGGCCGTAAGTTCATTCAGTGCAAAATAATCCTCTCCAATTTTACTGAGGTGGTTGACCGCATCCATGACCAAATCCACATCTAAACTGGAATTGGGTGGCTGATGCAGCCCCGGCCTCGGCTTTCTTGTCGGCACCAAGGGGCACAGCACTCCGTGTGTAGATGTCTCTGTCGGCTTTCCCTCTTGTGAGTCACAGGTCACTCACCCTCCAGACCTTTAGGCCAAAGACTGCCAGTCTCTGGATGGCTGGGGGGCAGGCACAATCTCCAGGGACATTTGAAGGTAATCACAGAGATACTGGATAACCTCATTGGTAAGGTACCAGTAGAAAAGTCTCCAGGTAAACTGTTCACTCATGTAGCCTCAAGACTTGAGAGACTGCATGGCCTTCATGATCTGAAGGTTGGGCACATTCTTGTCTGCCAGCTCTGGGTGCTTAGACATTTGGACATCCTTCTTGGCCACCATGACTCCCTCCTTAAAAAGGAATTCACAAATGGCAATCCAGTTCTTCTTAGGCATCAACATCTCAGCAGCTGGCCTTTTTTTTTTTTTTTTTTTGAGACAGAGTTTCGCTTTTGTTGCCAACCTCCGCCTCCCAGATTCAAGCGATTCTCCTGCCTCAGTCTCCCGAGTAGCTGGGATTACAGGCATGCACCACCACACCAGGCTAATTTTATATTTTTAATAGAGATGGGGTTTCTCCATGTTGGTCAGGCTGGTCTCAAACTCCAGACCTCAGGTGATCCACCTGCCTCGGCCTCCGAAGGTGCTGGGATTACAAGCATGAGCCACCTCATCCAGCCACCCAACTGATTTAAAAACAATTTTTTTTGTAGAGATGGGTGTCTCACTATGTTGCCCAGGCTGGTCTTGAACTCCTGACCTCAACTGATTCTCCTGCCTTGGCATCCTAAAGTAGTGAGATTACTTACAGGTGTGAGCCATGGTGCCTGGCCCCTGCTGAAATTTATAAGAAATTACAGAAGACACTGAATATGGACAGGTCTATTAAGACAGTATGATCCTTTGACCTGGGAGTGCCCATGGGGTCAAAATTTGTCATAATGGCCAGGCACAGTAGCTCATACCTCATGTCGTAATCCTAGCACTTTGGGAGGCCTAAGCAGGAGAATTGCTTGAGGACAGGAGTTTGAGATTAGCCATAGTGAGACCCCATCTTTAAAGAAAAAAGAAAAACTGTCATAACAACATTAAGATACTATTTGGTACAAAAAGTAACCAGGTGTGGTGGCGTGCACCTGTAATCCCTGTTACTTGGGAGGCTGAGGCAGAGGATCTCTTGAACCTGGGAGACAGAGGTTGCAGTGAGATGAGATCACATCACTGCACTCCAGCTTGGGTAACAGAGCAAGACTCCATGTCAAAAAAAAAAAAAAAAAAAGACATTATTTGGCCTTTTTCACAATTGTCAAGTAAATAGTGGAGTTTCCAAATAATTACATGACAGGTACACAATGGAATTAATGGAATGCACAAGCACATAAGAACCTAGAGCTCCTTTATTAAAGAGATCATAACCCTTTTAATTTCTAATAGAAGTACTGATAATCCATATAACAAAATTTTTTCATGTCTAGTTTTTCTGAAAACCAAAAATTTGCCTAATTAGCAAATTAAACTAGTGTATTTATGAATTAAAGAAAAATGACTATTTTGTTTTAAATACTTTTGTTTTGGTCAGGAGCAATGGCTCATGCCTGTAATCTCAGCACTTTGGGAAGCTGAGGTGGGCAGATCGCTTGAGGCCAGGTGTTCAAGACCAGCCTGGGCAACGTGGTGAAACCCTGTCTCCATTAAAAATACAAAAAATTAACCAGGTACAGTGGCACATGCCTGTAGTCTTAGCTACTCAGGAGGCTGAGGTGGGAGGATTGCTTGAGCCTGGGAGGTCGAGGTTGCAGTGAGCCAAGATCATGCCACTGTACTCCAGCCTGGGCAATGGGAGTGAGACCCTGTCTCAAACAACAACACAAAGTTCTGTTTTGCAAAACTAGGATTATTTTTGTTGTTAGTTTAGTTATGGAGTCTCACTGCCTTTACTTGCCCATCATCCATTGTAACTTATTCTGCTTAAGAATACCTAGTTGGCCGGGCGCGGTGGCTCATGCCTATAATCCCAGCACTTTGGGAGGCCGAGGCGGGTGGATCACGAGGTCAAGAGATCAAGACCATCCTGGTCAACAAGGTGAAACCCCGTCTCTACTAAAAAATACAAAAATTAGCTGGGCATGGTGGCGCAGGCCTGTAGTCCCAGCTACTCAGGAGGCTGAGGCAGGAGAATTGCTTGAACCCAGGAGGCGGAGGTTGCGGTGAGCTGAGATCGCACCATTGCACTCCAGCCTGGGTAACAAGAGCGAAACTCCGTCTCAAAAAAAAAAAAAAAGAGTCCCCAGTTTACGGCCAGGTATGGTGGCTCACTCCTGTAATCCCAACACTTTGGGAAGCCAAGGAGGGAGGATCACTTGAGGTCAGGAGTTTGAGACCAGCCTGGCCAACATGGTGAAAACCTGTATGTATTAAAAATACCAAAATTAGCCAGGAGTGGTGGCACGCGCCTGTAATCCCAGCTACTTGGGAAGCTGAGGCAGGAGAATCACTTGAACCCAGGAAGTGGAGGTTGCAGTGAGCCCAGATCACGCCACTGCACTCCAGCCTGGGAGACAGAGGGAGAATCCATCTCAAAAAAGAAAGTCTCCAATTTTCCAATGGGGAGCCACCTCCCCAGTGTTCTCAGTCCATGAGGTTCAAGAGGAGGTAAGCCCTACTCCTGGATTCCAGCATATGCACGTAACCCAGGCCTAGACAATCAGTGTATTCTAGATACCTAGAACAAAGATGGGTGCAGGAATATCCCCATGCATGACCCAATCAAACAATGCAACTCAACTCTGGGAGTCATTAGAACTGTCCCAAAAGAGGCACTGTCCTAGCACTGGGATTGCTGAAAAGATAGAACATAAGCTTGGAGCCTTATCACTGGATAGGAAGAGCTTACCCAACAAAGAAAATGCTAAGAAATAGAAAGAGTAAGATCAAGTCCAAATGGCATTATGCAGCCCTGGATTCAGCCAAGGCTGAACTTTGCACATGCATGAGTCAATAAATTTTTCTTTTAGATTGAAGCCAGTCTAAGCTGGATCTTCTGAAATGTGCAACTGTAAGAGTCTTGACTAATATAATTACACATAGTTAACAGTACTGATTCATTACAGTAGCCTTTTACCATGCCAAGCGCTTATATGAAATCTTCCCTTAGAGTTTATTTCCCCTCCACAAAAGCCATATGATAGAATACTTACCTAATGAATTGTTTCTGGATTTTTATATCCTAAAATAATCTACAAAAGCAGCCTAAGTGTCCATCAGCAGATGAATGGATAAAGAAAACATGGTACAGATACAATGGAGTACTATTCGGCCGTAAAAAGGAATGAGATCCTGTCATTTGCAACAATATGGATGGAACTGGAGGTCATTACGTTAAGTGAAATGAGCCAGACACCAAAAGACAAACTTCACTTGCTCTCAGTTTACTTGTGGGAGCTAAAAATTAAAGCAACTGAACTCATGGAGACAGAGAGTAGAAGGATGGTTACCAGAGGCTGGGGAAGGTAGTGGAGGCACAAGGGGAAGTGGGGATGGCTAATGGGTACAGAAAGTAGATGGGGATGGATACCCCCATTTATCATGATGTGATTATTATGCATTGTATGCCTATATCAAAGTATCTCATGTACCCTGTAAGTATATACACTTACTATGTACCTACAAAACTTTTAAGATAAAATAGTCTACAATTTTTTTTTTGACATAGAGTCTCACTCTGTCACCCAGGCTGGAGTGCCATGGTGCCATCTCGGCTCACTGCAACCTCTGCCTCCCAGGTTCATGCGATCATCCTGCCTCAGTGTCTCGAGTAGGTGGGACTACAGGTGGGTATCAACAAGTCTGGCTAATTTTTTATATTTTTAGTAGAGTTGGGGTTTCACCATGTTGGCAAGGCTGGTCTCGAACTCCTGACCTCAAGTGATCCACCTGCCTCAACCTCCCAAAGTGCTGAGATTACAGTCATGAGCTACTGTGCCCAGCCAACAAATTATTATTTTTTTCTTTTTTTTTTTTTTGACTAGTCAAGTGCAGTAGTGAGAAGGGGGAAAAGAGTAGAACAAGGAGTTCGATCTGTAACTGACTGTGAACAATCAATTAACAAATTATTTTTAATAGGATAAAATTGGAGAAATATCATTACTGTAATATAATTCTTATTGTCTAGTAAATTATATTTATCTCACCAAAAAATAAACAATTCTCATGAAAAATATCTTCAAAACAAAAAGAGATAGTGGTCAGGAGCGGTGGCTCATGCCTGTAATCCCAGCTCTTTGGGAGGCCAAGGCAGGCAGATCACCTGAGGTCAGGAGTTTGAGACCAGTCTGGCCAACATGGTGAAACCCAGTCTCTACTAAAAATACAAAAATTAGCTGGATGTGGTGGTGCATGCCTGTAATCCCAGCTACTCAGGAGGCTGAAGCAGGAGAATCACTTGAACCCAGAAGTTTGAGGTTGCAGTAAGCTGAGATAGCTCCACTGCACTCCAACCTGGGTGACAGAGAGAGACTCCGTCTCAAAAAAAAAAAAAAAAAAACAGAAACAAAAAGCAAAAAAAGATAGCTCAATTCATTCTCCCTTCCTTCCTTCAAATATTTGTTTCAGAAAATACTTAAGAAAAATGCAGTACTAAACTCTGAGGGATAGCAAACTGAGTAAGATATTTTTTAGACTTTATAATTTAGCAGGAAAGATAAAACATGTATTCAAGTAAGTTATTCAATGTTCTCTGAGAATTAGAGAATAAAAATAAATACTATCTAGAAGTGGTTAAAAAAATCCTGTAATATTATTAAAGCTGTAAGAGTTCTTGGAGATGTGACAATTCTCTCAATACATGGTGGAGGAAATTGCAGTTGAGAGAGCTAGTGACTTAGTTCCCATAGCAAGTCAGAGGCAAAATCCCACTAGAAACACGACCTCTTAGACACAATCCAACACTCTTTCTTATTACCCCACCCTACCTCTGTTAGGAGAGAAGCCAAATACCAAGAAGTTTCTTGAACTATAATTTTTCTTCAGCACAACCTGAAATGGAGAGAGAATCTCCAAGACCACACTAAAATAAGCTTGATTGTCTCTCTCTCTCTCTCTCTCTCTCATTTATAGAGGTAAAACAGGAAACACTCTCCCTCAGTCCTCAGAGTTTGGCTTCAACTTTCTGTTATGGTTTTTCTTCCATTGACTTTGTTTTTTTTAGTCTAACCTTGAATGTGCAACAACTTTGCCTGAGCAAAATCCCAAACAGCTTGTTTTGAACATGTTTGTTCTCTTCTCTCTTCTGGGCAAGTTAATGGAGTCTGGGAGTGCAAACTTTAGTTACCTAATTTAAACTTAATCCAGGAAGTCTTCCGTGGCTGATTTCCCAGTTTGGCAGTGCCAGTCTGAACAAAAGACTAAGATGTTGCAAATTCTAATTCTCTTGTGAGTCAGTTTTGTCTAGGGAAAATAAAGAAAATACAACTATTCAAACCTAGAACTATTATTCCTAGATACCTTTTTGTCAAGAACTTACAAGGACAACTCATTCTCATTAGAAATAATTATTGTGAAGGACAAATTTTTACAGTGTCACTGAGATGGCAACTGCCTACAAATAATTTGAGAGAGTGGATTAAAAACTTGGTTTTAAAGAAGAAAGTAGAGGTCTCACACTCCCTGTTTTCAAAACTTACTACAAAGTTACAGTAATCAAAATAGTGTGGTACTGGCATAAAGACAGACCAATAGAGTACCATAGAGAGCCTGGAAACAGATCATTGCATAGTCAAATGATGTTTGACTACAATGCTGAGACCATTTAATGGGGAAAGGACAGTCTTTTCAAGAGCAAAGGGTACTGGAAAACTGTATACCCACATGCAAAAGGATGAAGTTGCACCCTTACCTTATACCATATAGAAAAAACAATTCAAAGCCAAGTGTGGTGACCCACAGCTGTAGTCTCAGCTACTGGGAGGCTTAGGCAGGAGGATCGCTGGAGTTCAGGAGTTCAAGGCTGCAGTAAGCTATGATCATGCCATTGCATGCCAGTCTTGGTGACAGAGTGACAGCATTACTCCCCACTGCCCCAAATCCTCAAAATAGATCAAAGACATAAACATAAGAGCTAAAACTATAAAGCTCTTAGAAGAAAATGTAAGAGAAAATCTTCATGATATTGGATTTGGCAATGATTTGACATGGCACCAAAAGCACAGGCAACAAAAGAAACGAGATAAATTGGACTTCATCAAAATTAAACACTTCTATATATCAAAGGATACCACCAACAGAGTACAAAGGCAACCCACAGAATGGGAGAAAATATTTTCAAATCCTTTATCTGATAAGGAATTAATATTCAGAATATATAAAGAACTCCTTCAACTCAACAACATAAAAACCAACAACCCAATTCAAAAGTGGGCAAAGGACTTGAACAGACATTTCTCCAAAAAAGACGTACAGATGGCCAATAAACACATGAAAAGATGTTCAACATAATTAACCATTAGGAAAATGCAAACCAAAGCCACAGTGAGGTACCACTTCACACCTATTAGGATAGCAAAAGAAAGAGGGAAAGGAAAGGGGAGGGGAGGGGAGGGGAGGGAAGAGAAAGGGAAGGGAAGGAAAGTAGGGAGGGAAGCAATATCAAATTTTGGCAAGGATGTGGAGAAACTGAAACACTTTTGTGTTGTCAGGCGACTGTAAAGCCACTGTAGAAAATACTATGTAGTTTCTTCAAAAACAAAATTCATTTCTTTTCTTTCTTTTTTTTTTTTAGACAGAGTCTAACTTTGTCACCTAGGCTAGAGTGCAGTGGCACAATCTCAGCTCACTGCAACCTCCCCTTCCCAGGTTCAAGTGATTCTTCTGCCTCAGCCTCCCAAGTAGCTGGGATTACAGGCCCCCAACACCATGCCTGGCTAGTTTTTGTATTTTTAATAGAGACAGGGTTTCACCATGTTGGTCAGGCTGGTTTCGAACTCCTGACCTCAAGTGATCCACCTGCCTCAGCTTCCCAAAGTGCTGGGACCACACCCAGCTAATTTTTGTATTTTTTGTAGAGATGGGCTTTTGCCATGTTGCCTAGGCTGATCTTGAACTCCTGAGCTCAAGCGATCTGTCCATCTTGGCCTCCCAAAATGCTGAGATTACAGGTGTGAGACACCACACCCATCATTAAGAAGATTTTTTCTTAATGTGAAAATAATTTGACAGGGTTTTTTTCTTTCTTTCTTTTTTTTTTTTTTTGAGATGGACTCTCACTCTGTTGCCCAGGCTGGAGTGTAGTGGCATGATCTCAGCTTACTGCAACCTCTGCCTCCTGGGTTCAGGAGATTCTCCTCCCTCAGCCTCCCTAGTGGCTGGGACTACAGTCGCCCACCACTACACCTAGCTAATTTTTGTATTTTTAGTAGAGATGAGGTTTTGCCATGTTGGCCAGGCTGGTCTTGAACTCCTGACCTCAGGTGAACCGCCTGCCTCAGCCTCCCAAAGTGCTGGGATTACAGGTGTGGGCCACCGAGCCCGGCCTTGACCAAGTTATGATGCATTTTTCTCTTTTAAAAAAATCCCCTCCTTAAACAGAGCTACAAAGTGGCCAAATCTGAGAACAATTACATTCATTTTAGTTATAATAAATTTAATGTTTGGAAATAGTTTTTAAAAGTTTAAACATAAAATTACCATATGATCCAGCAATCCTACTTCTAAGTATATACTCAAAAGAAGTGAAAGCAGGAACTCAGATATTTGCATACCAGTGTTCAGAGCAGTTTATTTACAATTGCCGAAAAGTGAAAACAACCCAAATGTCCACCTGAAAATGAATAGACTTTTCGTTGTTGTAGAGATGGGAGTCTACCTATTTACCAGGCTGGTGTCAAACTCCTGGCCTCAAGTTTTAAAGCAGGAGTGAAAGTTTATTAAAAAGCTTTAGAGCAGGGACAAAAGGAAGTAAAGTATACATGGAAGAGGGTTCAATTGTGCAATCTGAGAGATCAAGTTCACAATTTGGCTTTTGACCTGGAGTTTTGATATTTTTTTTTGAGATGGGATCTTGCTTTGTTGCCCAGGCTGGTTTTGAACTCCTGGGCTCAAGCAATGCTCTCACCTCGGTCTCTCAAATTGCTAGGATTATAGGCATGAGCCACCGCACCAGGCCTGACTTGTAGTTTTATACATTGGCAAGCTTCTGGGGGGTCGTGTTCCTTCTCCCCAGATTCCTCCCCTTTGGGGTAAGCTGTCGGCATGCAAAGTGGCCTGCCAGCACTTGAGAGGCGCCACATGCGCAGTGTGTTTACTGAAGTTGTATGCATGCTCAATTGAGGCATTTTTCCCTTACCAGTTGTGTGTTTATACTCTGCCATTTTGCCTCTTAGTGACTTGAGGCATTTTTTTCCTTGCCAGTTAAATATTCCTAAAGGAAGGTCACATACCAGTTAAACTGTCATTTTGCCTCTTAGTGCACATGCTTGAGCCCACTCACCCAACTCCTGAGATCATTTTTTTTTTGAGACTGAATTTGGCTCTTGCCCAGCTGTAGTGCAATGGCGCCATCTCAGCTCACTGCAACCTCCAAGTCCTGGGCTTAAGAGATTCTTCTGCCTCAGCCTCCTGAGTAGCTGGGATTACAAGCAACTGCCACCATGCCCACTAATTTTTGTATTTTTAGTAGAGACCGGGTTTTACCATGTTGGCCAGGCCGGTCTTGAACTGCTGACCTCAGGTGATACACCTGCCTTGGCCTCCCAAAGTGCTGGGATTACAGATGTGAGCCACCGCACCCAGCCAACTCCTGAGACTCTACTGGGAAATTGCTGATCACCAGTTTCAGATGTTTCTATCTATTAGGAGACTACCATTCCCTGTCGCCAGCTAAGACTAATTATTATTTTATTTTATGTTATGTTATTTTATCTATTTATTTTGAGATGGAGTCTTGCTCTGTCACTCAGGCTGGAGTGCAATGGCGCAATCTCGGCTCACTGCAACCTCTGCCTCCCAGGTTCAAGCGATTCTCATGCCTCAGCCTCCCAAGTAGCTGGGATTACAGGCATGTGCCACCACACCTGGCTAATTTTTGTATTTTTAGTAGAGACAGGGTTTCGCCATGTTGGACAGGCTGGTCTTGAACTCCTGACCTTAGGTGATCTGCCCACTTCAGCCTCCTAAAGTGCTGGGATTACAGGCCTGAGCCACCATACCTGGTCAACTAATTATTATTTCAAAGAGGCAGTTTAACAACCGCCTGGCCGTCACCTGACATTCCTGCTGATGGGGTTGTGGTGAGGGAGTTCTCTCCTGCCCTGCTCATGTCTAACTGCCAACTATAACAACTGGAAAGGACAAATATTGCGTTCCACTTATATGGGGTACCTAGAGCAATCAAACTCACAAGACAAAGTAAAATGGTGTCTGCCAGGGGCTAGAGGGAGGAAGGAATGGGACATTATTATCTAATGGATATAGCATTTCAGTTAGGGATGATGGAAAAAAGGTTTTGGAGGTGAATAGTGGTGATAGCTACCCAATAACGGGAATGTACCTAATACCACCAACCTGTACACTTTAAAATGGCAAATGTTATATACATATTTCCAAAATTTAAAAAAAGTTTTACCAGGCACAGTGGCTCATACCTGTAATCCCAGCAGTTTGGGAAGAT
Source organism: Aotus nancymaae (assembly GCF_030222135.1). NCBI lineage: Eukaryota > Metazoa > Chordata > Mammalia > Primates > Aotidae > Aotus > Aotus nancymaae. The sequence continues at coordinate 32,226,834 of NW_026988482.1, forward strand.
GGGCAGGAAGATCACTTGAGCCCAGAATTCGAGATCAGTCTGGGCAAATAGTAGGACCTTGTCACTACAAAACAACAAAACAGCCAGTTGTTGTGGTGGGGTACACCTGTAGTCCCAGCTAATCTGGAGGCTGAGGTGGGAGGATTGCTTGAGCCCAGGAATTCGAGGCTACAGCGAGCCATGATCACACCACTGCACTCCAGCCTGAGCAACAGAGTGCAACCCTGCCTCGAAAAATAATTTTGTCTTAGGCACATAATTATTGAGAATAATTTTCAAGAACAAGACCTGTTTATCTGTAGGACTTTTCCCCCTCAAGGTTAATATGTACTTTGAGATTTCATTCATTCATTGCTGAATGTGTGCTTTGAAGATCCAATTACAAATGTTCATCGACAACTTGCTGAAGTTGCAACAGTGAGCAAAACAGACATTGTTGCAGCCACCACAGAGCTTACTGTTTATTGGGGGAAATACGCAAAAATAAGTTAAATAAATAGATTGGGTGTGGTGGCTCATGCCTATAATCCCAGCACTTTGGGAGGCCGAGGTGGGAAGATCACATGAGGCCAGGAGTTTCAGACCAGCCTGGCCAACATGGCAAAACCCCATCTCTACTAAAAAGACAAAAAATTAGTCCCAGCTACTTGGGAGGCTGAGGCAAGAGAATTGCATGAACCTGGGAGACAGAGGTTGCAGTGAGCTGAGATCATGCCACTGCACTCCAGCCTAGGCAACAGAATGAGACAATGTTTCAAAAAAAAAAAAAAGAACTTAAACGAACATATAAAATAATGAATTATAAATATGAAGAAGTAAACATTGTGCTAAGATACAGATTAATGGGGGTGGGGAAGACCTACTTTAGATGGATCTGATAGTTGCTTTATTGTGTATTACAGCTGAGTGATATAATAAAAATAAATATTTGGTTACTGACATACAGCTCCTAAAACCCTTAGAATCTCTGGAGTGATAAGAACGTATTTCGTACGCTAAAAGACGACTGGCAGTGGGTGTCCCTAGATAGCTTCAGGATTGAGGCTAGTTTCCAGAAAGACAGGCATGATTAGAGGCTTGGAAGTTTCAGCCCCACTGCCTGACCTGTGGGGAGGGAAGAGGAACCTGAGATCCACTTAATCACCAATGCCAGTGATTTAATCATTCATGCCTACACAATGAAACATCCATAAAAACCCTAAAGAACGGGGTTCAGAGAGATTCCAGGGTTGGTGAACACATCAAGATGCTTGGAGGGTGGCACTCCCAGGGAAGGCATGGAAGCCCTTCCCCCAACCCATATCTTGCCTTATTCATCTCTTCCATTTGACTGTTCCTGAGTTATATCCTTTATAAAAAACCATTAAGGGGCTGAGTGCAGTGGCTTACACCTGTAATCCCAGCACTTTGGGAGGTCAAGGTGGGTGGATCACCTGAGGTCAGGAGTTCGAAACCAGCCTAACCAACATGGCAAAATTCCATCTCTACTAAAAATACAAAAAATTAGCTGGGTGTGGTGGCAGGCGACTGTAATCCCAGCCACTCAGGAGGCTGAAGCAGGAGAATCTTTTGAACCCAGGAGGTGGAGGTTGCAGTGAGCCGATTGTCCTGCTGTACTCTGGCTGGGCAACAGAGCAAGGCTCCATCTCAAAAAATAAAATAAAATAAATAAAATAAACCATTAATAGTAAAAAAAAAAAAAAAAAAAGCCTTTCCCTGAGTTCTGTGAGCCATTCTAGCAAATCATGAAACATCAAGAGGGAGTAGTGAGCGTCCCCAGTTTATAGCTGCTGGTTGGTCAGAAACATAGGAGGCAAGCTGGGACTTACAACTGGCATCTGAAGGGGGAGCAGTCTTGTGGGACTGAGTCTATAACTTGTGGGATCTCATGCTCATTCCAGGTAGACAGTGTCAGAGTTGAATTGAATTGTTGGACACTCAGTTGGTACCTGGAGAGCTGGAGAATTGGTTGGCATGAGAAAAAAACCCACACATTTGGCATCAGAGATATTGTTAGTGAAAATAGTTCAGAGGCTGCCATAACAACATACCACAAACTGGGTGGCTTAAACAACTAAAATTTATTTTCTCACAGTTCTAGAGGTTAGAAGTCCAAGATCAAGGTGCTATTCAGAGTTAGATTTCTGGATTTCCGGTGAGGCCTTTTTTTCCTGGCTTATAGATAGCTGTCTTCTTGCTGTGTCCTTATGTGGCTTTTCTTCTACACAAACACACACACACACACACACACACACACACACACACACGATTCTCTGTTGTCTCTCTTTTTTAAATTAAATTTTATTTATTTATTTTTAATGTTTAAAATTTGAGACAGAGTCTTAATCTGTTGCCCAGGCTGGAGTGCAGTGGCACAATCTCAGTTTGTGGCAGCCTCCACCTCCAGGGCTCAAGTAATCCTCCCACCTCAGCCTCCTGAGTAGCACCGACTACGGACATATTCTACACACTCATCTATTTTTTTGTTGTTGTTGTAGAGACAGAGTATTACTATATTGCCCAGATTGGTCTCAAACTTCCAGGCTCAAGCAATCCTCCCACCTTAGCCTCCCAAAATGTTGGGAGTATAGGCATGAGCCACTTTACTTGGCCTCTGTTGTCTCTTCCTCTTCTTTTTTTTTTTCCTTTTGAGATGGAGTTTCGTTCTTGTAACTCAGGCTGGAGTGCAATGGTGCGGTCTCGACTCACTGCAACCTCCGCCTCCCAGGTTCAAGTGATTCTCCTGCCTCAGCCTCCCAAGTAGCTAGGATTACAGGCGTCTGCCACCACGCCCAGCTAATTTTCTTTGTATTTTTTAGCAGAGACAGGGTTTCACCATGTTGGCCAGGCTTGTCTTGAACTCCTAACCTCAGGTGATCCACCCGCCTCGGCCTCCCAAAGTGCTGGGATTACAGTCATGAGCTACCGCCCCCAGCCTGTCTCTTCCTCTTCTCATAAGGACAAAAATACTATTGGATTAGGGCTCCACCCGTATGACCTCATTTAACCTTAATTACTTAACTGAAGGCCCTATCTCCAAATACAGTCACATTGGAAGTTAGAGTTTCAACATGAGAATTTGGGATGAGGGACCTAATTCAATCCATAACAGACAGTTAATGGGGGAAGGCCTCTCAGAGGAGGTGACATTTCCAGTGAGACTGAAAACAACTATAGGAACTTGTTATGGTATGAGACAGAGGAAGGTCACTCCAGAGTAGAAATGTGTGCAGAAGTGTATATTTGTTATACTGTTTGAGAATTCTGAGTTAATCCTGCAGGAGAAAATGAAAAACAAATAGGATAGAGGAAACTCCTAAGATGAGTTAAGTATAGATAAGAAACTAGTCGATAGAGCATGTGTGTTTTAAATGTAGATAAAAATAAATGAAAGAACCAAAAATAATATTCATGAGACATAAATATGCATGAGGAACCCAGGCACTAAATATTCATGACAAGTTAAATATATACGAGACATTTAACATGCAGGATACACTAAATATACATGAACACTTAATATTTATGAGGTCTTAATTCAACTACTCATTGGTGATAACTACTCTGGGGCATGTGTCCTTTGCCCAAAAAACACAAACTCACAACCTAAGTAAAACCCATAGTTGTTCAGCAAGTTAATTGGCAATCTATAGCCGTAGGCCAGGTGTACTTGTTCCTCCTGAGTCCTTCTGGTAGAACAAGTGTATGCTACTGACTCAGGGCACCTTCTGTCTTCAGGCACCCTTGCTTAAATGTCAGCTTTGGTCCATCAACAGAGAAGGTTGACGCAAAGAGACATACCAACATTGCATAACCCAGTATTTATGTAGTATGAACCTTCCATCTTGTTTGCACCCCTCCTAATAGTGTGTTAACTTACCCCATTTCTTTCCTTTTGCTTTTTACTGTATGTTTTAAGTTGATTTTTTTTTTCTTGAGATGGAGTCTCGCTGTGTCACCTAGGCTGAAGGGCAGTGCCACCATCTCAGGTCACTGCAACTTCCGCCTCTTGGGTTCAAGTGATTCTCCTGCCTCAGCCTCCTGAGTAGTTGGGATTACAGGTGTGTGCTACCATGCCTGGCTAATTTTTATATTTTTAGTAGAAATGGGGTTTTGCCATGTTGGCCAGGCTGGTCTTGAACTCTTGACCTCAAGTGATCCACCCACCTTGGCCTTCCAAAGTGCTGGGATTACAGGCGTGAGCCACCATGCCTGGCCTTAGTTGATTTAATAAACTGTATGTGATTCAAACATTTTAATTTGGTCTATAAGCCCTTGTGTTCTTTGATCTTTGGGATAGCCTGCCTGATAGTGTAATTGAAGTTTACCATTGCATCAAAGTAATTTCTCACACAACAAAAGGCCTTAAAATAGGAAAAGCTCAATAATATGTTCTAGGACTGCAATAGAATAGCCACTAGCCACATTTGGCTGTTTAAGTTTACTAAAATTAAATAAAATTAAAAATTTATTTGCTTAGGTGCATTAGCCACATTTCAGATGGTCAATATTTACATATGGTTGGTGAACACCAACAGACAACTAAACAGTGCAGAAGAACATTCCTATCATCACATAAAGTTCTACTGGACATTAATGTTCTAGAAGCTTGGAGGTCAGTGTGGCTAGAGGGGATGCTGAGGACAGTTAGCAAGAGATGGGTTTGGAGAGGAATGCAATGTCAATGTCTTGCAGGGAATTGTGCAGTATGGTAAGAGTTTGAATTTTAGTCTAACATATATAATCTGGTTTTTATTTTAAGAAGATTCCCTCTAGTTTTTGGCTAAAGAACAGGTTGGAAGGTGTGCAGCAAAGAGTTAATAGTAGGTCCAATAGCAAGCCTTTGAAAATCCAGCTTAGGCCGGGCATGGTGGCTCATGTCTGTAATCCCAGCACTTTGGGAGGCCAAGGCGGGTAGATCACTTGAGGTCAGGAGTTCAAGACCAGCCTGGCTAACATGGTGAAACCCCATCTTTACTAAAAATATAAAAATTAGCCGGATGCGGTGGCATGTGCCTATAATCTCAGCTGCTTGGGAGGCTGAGGCAGGAGAATTGCTTGAACCCAGGAGGCAGAGGCTGCAGTGAGTCAAGACTGTGCCACTGCACTCCAGCCTGGGCAACAGAGCGAGACTCCATATCAAAAAAAAAAAAAGAAAGAAAGAAAAAGAAAATCCAGCTTAGCTGGGCGCAGTGGCTCACACCTGTAATCCCAGCACTTTGGGAGGCTGAGTCAGGAAGATCTCTTGAGTCCAGAAGTTCAAGACCAGCCTAGGCAACATGATGAAGCTACATTTCTACAAAAAAATTAGCCAGGCTATGCACAGTGGCTCACGCCTGTAATCCCGGCACTTGAGAGGCTGAGGCTGGTGGATCACTTGAAGTCAGGAGTCTGAGACCAGCTTGGCCAACATGGTGAAACCCTGTCTCTATTAAAAATACAAAAATTAGCTGGGTGTGGTGGCACACACTTGTAATCCCAGCTGATCAGGAGGCTGAGGCAGGATGATCATTTGAAACTTGGAGGTGGAGGTTGTAGTGAGCCGAGATTGTCCCACTGCATTCTAGCCTAGGCAACAGAGTGAGACTCCATCCCCAAAAAAAAAAAAAAATAGATAGGAGTGGAGGTGCATGCTTGTAGTCCCAGCTACTCAGGAGGCTGAGGCAGGAGGATTGCTTGAGCCCAGGAGCTTGAGGCTGCCGTGAGCTATGATCGTGCCACTGCATTCCAGCCTAGGCAACAGAGTGAGACCTTATCTCAAAACAAAAAAACAAAAACAAAAAGAAGGTCCAGCTTACAAGGGTGGTCCTTGGCTGGAACTTGGATTTTGGGAAGGTTTCCACCATCCAATTGACAAGAATGATTCATTGTGTCTAAATTGTATGAATGCTATGCTTATGTTACTCCATATGCAACTGATATAATAAAATAGCACAAACAAGGTGGTTTATAAACAACAAAAATTTATTTCTCACAGCTCTGGAGGCTGGGATATCCAAGATCAAGGCACTGGCAGATTCAGTGTCTGGTGAGGGTCTGGTGAGATGGTGCCTTCTCACTGAGTCCTCAGAACTAGAAAGATGAGGAGTCTTTCTCAGGCCTATCCAACTCTGCTCCCATGACCTAATCACATCCCAAAGATTCTGCCTCCTAATAACATCACCTTGTGTGTGAGGTTTTCAACATATGAATTTTGGAAGAATGTAAACATTCAGACCACAGCAATACTGAACACCTGCTTTCCACTGAGGCATTGGGAATTTTGGTACATGTGAGGCAGAGGGTGCCTATGTAACTAGTTCCCATAAGATCCTGGGGTCCTAGGTCTTTAACAAACTTACCTGGTTGGGAACATTTCACTTGAATTGTCACAACCCATTGCTGGGATAATTTTTTTTTTTTTTTGAGACAGAGTCTCGCTCTTGTCACCTAGGCTAGAATGCAATGTCATGATCTTGGCTCACTGCAACCTCTGCCTCCCATGTCCCAGTGACTTTCCTGCCTCAGCTTCCTGAGTAGCTAGGACTACAGGGGCCCAACACCATGCCCAACTAATTTTTGTATTTTTAGTAGAGATGGTTTCGCCATGTTGGCCGGGCTGGTCTCAAACTCCTGATCTCAGTTGATCTGCCCTCCTTGGACTCCCAAAGTGCTGGGATTATAGAACGCCTGGCTGCTGGGAGAATTAATCATGTCCTGTTTGATACCAGTGGAAGAGAACTCTTGGAAGCTTGGGGCTCATTTCCTCTGAACTTTACCCGATGCAACTTTCTCCTTTGCTGATTTTGCTTTGAATTTTTTGCCATAATATATCACAGCTGTGAGTATGACTATATTCTGAGTCCTGTGAATCTCTTAAGTAAATCATTGAAACTGGGGGTGGTCTTGGGGACCCCTGAGGAGGAGCAAATAACAATGAAGTGGGAAGACTATTCAAGAGGCAATTACAATATTTCAGGTGAGAGACAATGATGGCTTGGACCGGAATGGTGACAATCAAGATGGAGATAAACATAAAGATTTTCAAAATATTATCATTATTGCAGAAATACAGGCATAGAAAGGAAATCCTCAGCTGATATAGTGATAGGAAATTTTGGTTCTTTCTCTCCAATTCCCACTCCTTTTTGGATTTTAACTTTGATTCAGTATTTACATGCCTGCCTATAATGTTCAAAGGATGAAACTATTCACATGTAGCTCATATCCTTCACTGTTGGAAACAGATGCTTGATGCCACAACGAAAAATTAGCACTGAGACAAAGGATCTTGCAGCAAGGCAATCTTTACTTCCTGCAGGAAGGGTACTCTTGCCAGGCATCTTTCCATGAGAGTACAATGAACAAAGGAAAAGCAGACATATTTATATTTCATGCTTTTGGGGTCATCCTTACTGCTGTGTCTGATCTCCATTAGCTGCAGCCAGACTTCACAATCTAAAACTAAACTCGATTGGCAAACAACTTAAAATTTTTCTAAACAGGTAAAAGCAATGGAGAACAAAAAGGAAGTCTAAATAAGGAAGGAGCATAGGCTGCAAGATGGGACATGCCTGTAAGCATGTCCAGCACAGATACCTTGGTTAAAGTACAAGGACATAGAATGTACTACGTGCTTGTAAGCATGTCTAATAGCTACATAGGATAGGGCTTAACAAAGAGTTATTAGCAAAAGCAAGAAGGCTTTAAAGAAAGTCTTTAATACAAACCATAATTTAAAAAATTTTTTTATTATCAGATCTTGGGCTGGTACAAACTATTATTTTTAACACTTATGATTTATTCTTTAGCAAGAAGGGAAATTCTGAAGAACTTTTCTACTTTCCATATCCACCAAAATCTAAGTTTTTCCGTTTAACAGCTCTCATTTCTATTTCTTCTCTCTCTTCTCCATTGCTGGTCCCACCATTGTATCTCTTGAGGTCCAAATTAATGCATCAATTCATAAAGTCAATCTTCCTAATATCAGGTTCTCACATCCTTAGCCACATTAAACATGTTCTAATTTTCCTTAATTACCAATCCATTCTCATTGCCATCAAATTAAATTCCTTTTCCCCAGTTTCAAGGCTCACCATAACCTAGTTCCATTCTATCTGACTTAACTTCCCATCCTAGTCCTCCCTGATGCTTTTCCTCCTCTCCTCAGGGCTCCACTGACCATGTGTGATCCTTCCTATCTCAAGGCTTTAGTCATTCACTTTTATTTTTATTTTTTAGTAGAGATGGGATCTCACTTTGTTGCCCAGGCTGGTCTCAAACTCCTGGGCTCAAGTGATCCTCTTGCCTCAGCCTCTCAAACTGCTGGGATTACAGGTGTGATCTGTAATCACACCTGGCCTTATTTATTTCTTATTCTTTTTTCTCTCCTTATCTCTTTGATTCATTCAAGCCCCATTTTATTCATAAAGCCTTTCTTTTCTTTCTTTCTTTTTTATTTTTCTTTTTGTGTTAGATCTCACTCCATCACCCAGGTTGGAGTGCAATCATGACTTACTGCAGCCTCAACCTCCAGGGCTCAAGTGATCCTCCTGCCTCAGTCTCCCAAGTAGCTGAAACTATAGCCATGTGCCATCACACTCAACTAAATTAAAAAAAAATTATTTTTTGTAGCAATGGGGGTCTCCCTATGTTGCCCAGGCTGGTCTCAAATTCCTGGGCTCGAGCAATCCTTCTGCTTCGGTCTCCCAAAGTGCTGGGATTACAGGCACAAGACCCCATGCCCAGCCTCCATCTTTATTTTAATTTTAATTTCCTAAATCAAATTAAATTTGGCATTGGCTTCATCTGCCTGTCTCATGTAATGACCAATATTCTCATGTCCCTCCCTCCTTGAAGCATATATAAATCCTGGAAATTATGGACTCTGATGAAGAAGCTTGGCCTTTGGTTTATCATTATGGCTTGGAGATATTCACTGACCTCATTTTCTGTTTGAATATACGCAGCTCTGCGGGGAGCATCTACTTTCTTCAGATCAATGGGACTTTTACTGCACATTCCATGGCTACATTTCTTAGAGTTGAGGGCCCAGGCACCTATGCACATCTTCAGTGGTTTTGAACCCCCCAGGATAGAACTGTATTGGATCAGGACTAATATCTCCATTAATCATACACTTACATAACTTCATAGTAACTTTTTTTTTTTTTTTTATGAAGAAGAGGAAGAAAAAGGAAGAGAAAGAGGGAGAGAGAACCGGAGTATTGCTTTATTGCCCAGGCTAGAATGCAGTCTAAAATTGGGAATTGAAAACCTCTTTTATGCCAATAATTGTGCTTAACAATGGAGACAGGAAGGAATAAGGGAAGAAAATAAACAAGCAGCCAACCAATATTTCATTTAAACCTAGGAAATGCTATGCAATTACTGAGGAGTGATTTACTTCCAATTATGTAGTCACTTTTGGAATAGGTGTGATATGGTACTGATAAGAATGTATGTTTTGTGTATTTGAAGTGGAGAGTTCTATAAATGTTTATTAAGTTTACTTGTTCCTTGTCTGAGTTCAAGTCCTGGATATCCTTGTTAATTTTCTATCTCGTTGATCAGTCTAATATTGACAATGTGATGTTACAGTCTCCCACTATTATTGTGTGGGAGGCTAAGTCTCTTTATAAGTCATTAAGAACTTGTCTTACGTATCTGGGTGCTCCTATTGGGTACATGTATATATAGAATCGTTAGCTCTTCTTGTTGCATTGATCCTTTTACCATTATGTAATGTCCTTCTTTGCCTCTTTTGATCTTTGTTGCTTTAAAGTCTATTTTATCAGAGGTGAGAATCGCAACTCCTGCTTTTTATTTGTTTATTTATGTTTGCTCTCTGTTTGGTTGGTAAATCTTCCTCTGTCCCTTTGTTTTGAGTCTTTCTGTATTGTTGCATGTGAGAGGGGTCTGGATACAGCGTACCGATGGGTTTTGGCTTTTTATCCAGTTAATAATATGTATGAGTTTAATACTGCCGTTTGATGCTAGCTGGATATATTTTTGGAAAGGCTGATACTGGTTGCTCCTTTATATGTATAGTGCTTCTTTCAGAAGCTTCTGCAAAGCAGGCCTGGTGATGGTGAAGTCTCTAAGTACTTGCTTGTTTGCAAAATATTTTATTTTTCCTTCGCTTTTGAAGCTCAGTTTGTCTGGATATGAAATTCTGGGTTGAAAGTTCTTTTCTTTAAGGATGTTGAATATTGGCCCCCACTCTTTTCTGGCTTGTAGGGTCTCTGCTGAGAGATCTGCTGTGAGTCTGATAGGCTTCCATTTATGGGTAACCTGACCTTTCTCTCTGGCTGCTCTTAGTATTTTCTCCTTCATTTCAACCCTAATGAATCTGACGATTATGTGCCTTGGGGTTGGTCTTCTTGAGGAATATCTTTGTGGTGTTCTTTGTATTACCTGGAGTTGAATATTGTCCTGTCTTACTAGGTTGGGAAAATTTTCCTGAATAATCTTCTGAAGAGTATTTTCCAACTTGGATTCATTCTCTTCATCACATTCAGGTACACCTATCAAACGTAGATTAGGTCTTTTCACATAGTCCCATATTTCTTGGAGACTTTGCTCATTCTTTTTTATCCTTTTTTCTCTAATCTTGACTTCTCGTTTTATTTCATTAAGTTGGTCTTCGAACTCTGATATCCCTTCTTCTGCTTGATCAATTTGACGTTAAAACTTGTGCATACTTCGCGAAGTTCTCATGTTGTGTTTTTCAGCTCCATTAATTCACCTATATTCCTCTCCAAATTGTCTATTCTTGTTAGCATTTCGTCAAACCTTTTTTCAAAGTTCTTAGTTTCTTTGCATTGGGTTAGAACAAGTTCTTTTAATTCACAGAAGTTTCTTACTATCCGCCTTCTGAAGCCTACTTCTGTTAATGGAACACACTCGTTCTCCATCAGGCCTTGTTCCGTTGCTGATGAGGAACTGTGATCCCCTGTAGAGGGAGAGGCATTCTGATTTTGGGTATTCTCAGCCTTTTTATGCTGGTTTCCTCCCATCATTGTAAATTTATCCACCTGTCGTCTTTGTGATTTCCCACTTTCAAATTAGGTTTCTGAGTGGACGTCCAACTTTTTGATTCCCAGCGCCGAAATCTGAGCAATCCACTGCACCAGCCAAAACAGCGGTGTTAAGATTGATGGTGCTTTTCTGCCTGGGAATCGGCCAAAAGGGGACCCAGTCCCACTCACTCTGCACCAAGAACTGCCGCGCTGAGGTGCCAGCAAAACCGCTGCGCCGGCCACAAGAGTCACGCTGGTGACCTGTGGGGCTCCTCTGCTGGGAATCTCCTGGTCTGTGAGCAACAAAAATTCGTCTGAAAGTGTGGCGTCCTCTCGTTCTCTGCACTTTCACTGGGAGCTACAATCCCGAGCTGCTAGTGGTCGGCCATCTTGGATCTCTCTCAGTAACTTCTTTTACATGGGTAAGGTTTTTCTTTCCATTTAAATTGTTTTATAACTTATGCTTTGTATGCCTCACCATGCTGAACATGGAGAATCCAATAAATACTTGTTGATAGGCATAAAAAAGAAAATGCACAGTTTCTGCCTAAGGGAATTTACAACTGGCCAAGGAAACATAACTAAGAAGGGGAGGCCCAGATATGACCATAAATTAAGGAATTGTAAGATAACTAAAATGAGAATTTAAAAGGAAGGAAGCATTATAGAGCATCTAAAAAGACAAGATTATATCTTGCTGGGGGTTCAGGAAGGATAAATGAAGAAGGACACATTAAATAATGCTTTTTTCTTTTTCTTTCTTTCTTTCTTTTTTTTTTTAACCTTGGCTGACAAACAAAATATAAAGAATGCTTTTGAAACCTTGAACCTCTTTGAGAGAGAAAAGACTTGTTTTTTAACTTTCTAATTTTTTGAGAGAAGTATTTTTTAGTTTAAAATAACACTCTTGGGGGTGAATTAAGAAATCTGGATGCATTCTATTCTCTCTCCCTTTTGATTCCTCTTCATTAAGATTAGAACTTCATTTAAATTTAATTTGCAAGAATGTCATTTCATTACTTGAACATTTAATATCTATTAATGTGGATTCAAACTGTGTAATTTAATTTCTTAACTAATAGCTATATGGCAAGCTTTTAGCCATTCTTCTTGACTTTCATGTCAGCAGTAGGAGTCCTTGATGTAATTACTCACGATTATAAAAAGGCTGGGCCAGCCACGGAAGCTCACGCCTGTAATCCCGGCACTTTGGAAGGCCAAGGCTGGCGAATCACTTGAGATCAAGATTTCAAGACCAGCCTGGCCAACATGGTGAAATCCATCTCTACTAAAAATACAAAGAATTAGCTGGGTGTGGTGGTGCATGCCCGTAATCCCAGCTACTTGGGAGATTGAGGCAGGAGAATCACTTGAACCTGGGAGGCAGAGGTTGCAGTAAGCCAAGATCGCGCCATTGCACTCAAGACTGGGCAGCACAAGTGAAACTCCATCTCAAAAAAAAAAAAAAAAATTGACTTTTAGCCAGGCATGGTGGCAGGCACCTGTAGTTCCAGCTACTTGGGAGGATGAAGCAGGAGAATCACTTGAACCCGGGAGGCTGAGGTCACAGTGAGCCAAGATTGCACATTGCACTCCAGCTTAAGCAACAAGAGGGAAACTCTATCTCAAAAAAAGAAAAGGCTGACCAGTAAGCTGCAGGCACCTGTCACTGCCCCACCCTCACCTCCTAGGCCCAGAAAAATGATATAATAATGTCAAATTTAGCTATATGATATCACAAACTAATGAATAATACATCTTCCATTCCCCCTCCTGCTTCTCAGGTACCTTTCCGATAGGATTGACCACAAAACTGGCTGGCCTGATATAAGATACAGGCAGGCCAGGCGCGGTGGCTCAAGCCTGGGGTCCCAGCACTTTGGGAGGCTGAGGCAAGCAGATCACAAGGTCAGGAGTTCGAGACCAGTCTGGCCAATATGGTGAAAGCCCGTCTCTACTAAAAATACAAAAAAATTAGCCGAGCATGATGGTACACGCCTATAATCCCAGCTACTCAGGAGGCGGAGGCAGGAGAATTGCTTGAGCCCATGAGGCAGAGGTTGTAGTGAGCTGAGATCATGTCACTGCACTCCAGCCTGGGTGACAGAGCGAGACTCTGTCTCGGGGGGCAGGGGGAAACAGATATGGGTGAAAGAGAACACGATGGCATAAAAAAAGCATTACACATAAGAAAAACATTATCTTTCATTTTATAAGAAAATACTAAAAAGCAGAGAAATAAACATTTTATTGTTAGATAGGAGTGCTTATATTAGTGACTGATAACTAATTAAAAATAAAATTCTAGAATTCTATTTGCATCCATTTGAAAAAGAGATACCAGAACAGCATATTTGTGGGATCTCTCACAAAAAGCACTAACAATATGGTCATAGTTAAATTACTGTATTTCAAACAACTATCTGCAGGACAGGATGAGAGAGTGGGGTTAGCGCTGGAAGGAAAATTCACTACTGAGGAGGGGTAGGTAATAAGGTCAGGGATGCATTTGTTTCTGCAGCCAGAAGTTTTCTAATGATTCTTTGACCATTGACATGTATCAGATGTTAGTTTAAAAAGTGGTTTTCAGGCCCCTTCAAAAGAGTCATATTCAGCAGATGCAAGGTGGATATAGGAACCTGCACCCTTTTAATATACCCTCTAAGTTGTTCAAATGCAGGTGATCTGAAGACTGTACCTTGAAAAACATCCAGAGCTATTGGGGCTTCAAAATTCCTATACATTTATTTATTTATTTATTTGGTTTAAGATGGTGTTTCCCTCTTGCTGCCTGGGCTGGAGTGCAATGGCACGATCTTGGCTCACTGCAACCTCCACCTCCTGGGTTTAAGCAATTCTCCTGCTTTTAGCTTCCTGCTTTTGAAGCCTTGACTCTCAGAGGAGCTAGGATTACAGGTATGCACCACCACATCTGGCTAATTTTGTATTTTTAGTAGAGATGGGGTTTCACTATGTTGGTCAGGCTGCTCTCAAACTCCTGATCTCAGGTGATCCACCCACTTCGGCCTCCCAAAGTGCTAGGATTACAGACATGAGCCACCATGCCCGGCCCAAATTTTCTACACAGAAAGTAGAGTGTAGAAAACTTTCTAGTTGGAGAGGGTGGCTAAAGAACTTGTTCAGAAAGTTTATTTAGAGTATTAGAGGTTGCTAAGGGGCTCTTGAGGGAGACTGAAGGAGCCATTGTTTAAGAGATGCTTAAGAGGAGTGCTTCTTAATCCTTAAGTGCACACACATCACCGGGGATCTTTGTAAATGCACTTGCTAATTGAGTGGGACTGAATGGGTCCTGAGAATTCTGTATTTCTAACAAGCTCCCAAGTGATGATAATGCAGCTGGTCCCAGCTGTGCATGGTGGCTCACACCTGCAATCCCAGAACTTTGGGAGGCCAAGGCAGGTGTGGATCACCTGAAGTCTGGAGTTCGAGACCAGCCAGACCAATATGGTGAAATCCCATCTCTACTAAAAATACAAAAATTAGCCGGGCGTTGTGGTGTATGCCTGTAATCCCAGCTCTCGGGAGGCTGAGACAGGAGAATTGCTTGAACATGGAAGGCGGAGTCTGCAGTGAGTTGAGATCACGCTACTGCATTCCAGCCTGAATGACAGAGCAAGACTCTGTCTCAAAAAAAAAAAAAAAAAGATAATGTAGCTGGTCCCAGGAGCACACTTTAAATAGCAAGACTTTATACTGAAAATGGGGTATATATATTGAGATATTGTATGTGAAATGGAAAACCAAAGCATAAAACACCATCAAGTTCTGAAATAGACTTAATCCAAAAGTTAAGCAAACGCAAATCTTGAAAGAGGAAATAACTGAAGTAGAACCCCAGGTAGTGCAGATTACCTAAAAGTGAATCACAAGGCTCTGACTCTCAGGTTTTCCCAGGCCCCACCCGTCCCCACAGAGCATGTTTGATGCTTACACACACAAAAAAAAGGTTATAGATAAGGTTATAGGCAAGGGCCTATCAGCTTCTATTCAAAAAAGTCCATCAACGTTTCTTAAAGCAGCTGAGTGTGGTGGCACATGCCTTTAGTCCCAGCTACCCAGGAGGCTGAGTTGGAAGAATCACTTGTGGCCAGGAGGTCAAGGCTGCAGTGTGCCATGATGGCGCCACTGTACTCCAGCCTGGGTGACAGAGTGAGACCTTGTCTCAAAAAACAAAAACAAAAACAAAAACAAAAACTAACATTTCTTTAACTAATTATTTTCTCTGATTAACAAATCTATTCCCTACAAGCTAGAAAATGCAACTTTGCAACACAGGATAACCAACTATCACCACAGAAGTTCAAAAACCAAGATCTGTCCGGGCACGGTGGCTCACGCCTGTAATTCCAGCACCTTGGGAGGCAAAGCAGGTGGATCACTTGAGGTCGGGAGTTCGAGACCAACCTAGTCAACATGGTGAAACCTCGTCTCCACTAAAAATACAAAAATTAGTTGGGTGTGATGGCCGGCACCTGTAATCCCAGCTACTCAGGAGGTTAAGGCAGGAGAATTGCTTGAATCCAAGAGGCAGAGGTTGCAGTGAGCCCAGATGGCACCATTGCATTTCAGCCTGGGTGACAGAGCAAGACACCATATCAAAACAAACAAATAAAAAACCCCAAGAAACAATATCTTATCATATCTTCCTCTGCTGAAAATCCCAAATGGTTCCCTACTGTTAGGGTTAAAAACCTAGATTTCTGAGCTTTAAATTCAATTTCCTCCACCTTCCTCTCTGTCACTCTATTTCCAGCTATCTCTTGCCAATAACTAGTTTTCTCACACACTCTTCTTAATGCAGTTCACACCTACCCACAAGATACTTCCTACTTCTAGGCTTCTGCTTCAATCAGTCTCTTTGCTGGAATGCCCTTTTAAAGAATATATTCTTCAAAGCCTAACTTAAACCTAATAATAATCATATGCAATAGTAATCAATATTTACATAGTCCTTACTATTTGCTAGGCACTACATTATCTCAATGAATCCTCACCCCAACTGTGAAAGATGGGGTTATTATTTTCCATTCATTCATTTGGCAAATATTTATTGAGCCCCCTAATGTGTGCCATGCACTACTTATGGCATAAGTCTTTTCCTTCAACAGGCTTACATTCCAGCTTTAAGAGACAAATAATAAGCCCAGGTACTGTGCTCACGCCTGTAATGCCAGCACTTTGAAAGGCCAATGTGGGTGGATCACTTGAGGTCAGGAGTTCAAGACCAGCCCTGGCCAACATGGTGAAACCCTGTCTCTACTAAAAATACAAAAATTAGCCAGGTCTGGTGGTACACACCTGTAATCCCAGATACTCAGGAGGCTGAGGCACGAGAATAACTTGAACCTGAGAGGTGGAGGTTGCAACAAGCTGAGATTGTACCACTGTACTCCATCCTAGGCAACAGAGCAAGACTCTCTCTCTCAAAAAAAAGAGACAAATAATTAAAAAATAAGTAAACATACAATGTGTCAGTGAAAAGTGCTGGGGAGAAAAATGAAGCAGGGTATGGAGACACTGATAAAGTTAATGGTTTGAGCAGATACCTGAAAGGAGACAATCATTAGTCTTGAAAACAGCTGGTGGCCAAGAAAACAGCAAGTGTGAGGAGCTTGACATGTTTGGCAAGGGTAGATGACTGAATAAGAGAATGGTTGGGCCTGAGGTCGGAGAAGTCGGGCTAATTCATACAGAAGGGTTTTCTAGGCTACTCTAAGAATTTTGCTTTTTTCTCCAAGTTAAATGTAAAGCCATCATGCATTTTAAAAAGTCATGCACTATTGCCTTGAAAAGTGACCACAAGGAGACCGGTTAGGAGGCTATTGCAAAGGTCCAGGTAAGACATGATGGACCAAGGTGCAAGCAGTGGAGGTGGGGAGACGAGGTCAGATTCTGGATCTCTTTGAAGGTTCAACAGGCAGAATGTGATGGCTTGCAGGTGACAGAATGAAAGACATTCTTTACTTAGGCCAAGTAACTGAGTTTTTTGGCTTCTACAGCTGGTAGGATAGAGTTGTTATTTGTTGCTATCTTACAGCTAAGGAATTTGAGGTTTAAGGAGGTTATGTAACACCCCCAAAGTCAACTGTTTAGTTCTCTGATACAGGTTTATCTGGAAAGATTGAGCAGCAGTTCCCCTTCTTCCCATCTCCTAAGAAACTAGCCTGGGCTAGAGTTTTACCTTTCCCTTGACCTACAGAATTAATAGGCCTTTGTTTTCCAAGAACCCTTTGCTAACATAAAGGCAAGGATGAATCGCACTGAGTCTAGGAAGGGTTGTGGGATTTTTTTTTTTTTTTTTAGTTAGGGTCTCACCCTGTCACCCAAGCTGGAGTGCAGTGGCATGATCTCCGCTCACTGCAACCTCTGCCCCACCAGGTTCAAGCAATTCTTGTGCCTCAGCCTCCGAAGTAGTTGGGATTACAGGAATGTGCCACCATACCTGCCTAACTTTTTGTATTTTTAGTAGAGACAGGGTTTTGCCATGTTGGCCAGGCTGGTCTTGAACTCCTGACTTCAGGTGATCTGCTTGCCTTGGCCTCCCAAAGTGCTGGGATTACAGGTGTGAGCCGCCACTTCTGGCCAGGGATTTTTACGATTTCCAAGTGCCTTCCTCTCCTGAAGCTTGCAACAGAGGACAGGACTCAAGCAGGGATGGCTGCAGGATGCCTGGGAGACAGGTCACTAAGCACTGAGACCCTGGAAACAGCAAAGAGTGCTGGTGACAGCTGTGTCTGATCAGACAAAGGTGAATCAACAGCCACCCCATTTCAGTGACCCAGAACCATTCAACCACCCAAACCCTAGAGATCTTGTATACTTCACTGCAGTACAGAAAGAAATCCCAGAAATAATTCTTATCCATCTTCAGAGTGTGGGCTCTAAGCCACATTTTATTTGAATAAATAAATTAAAAGAAGAAAAGAAATATAACAGTGATGTTCACCATTTCTATTTATATAGAGTGTGATACTATGCATCCGTTTAGAAAGCTAGAATAGATTTATATTTATAGATGTGGAAAGATGTTCACAATGTGTTGCAAAATTAAAGGATCAGTTTACAGAACAGTATGTAGAATATGAATCTGTGTAAGTCAAATCCTGTGCATACATATGCCTACAAAAATGTATGGATGAAGAGACAGCTGGGAGCAAGTTCATAAAGTACTAACAACACTTATCTGTGGCTAGTGAGGTTTATGTAATTTATTTTCTGCTTTTATATATTAACTGAATTTTTAAAAATAGGCATTTCTCAATTATGAAATCAGAAAAAAGTTTTCTTTTTAGAAAAAAAATCTGCTACCTTGGATTTTACAATTTTACCTTTAATTATGCTATAAAACTGTTTTATACAAAGATACAATTATACATTTATTTATTTTATTTTATTTTTTAGGGACGGGGTTTCTCCATGTTGGTCAGGCTGGTCTTGAACTCCAAAACTCAGGTAATCTGCCTGCCTTGGCTTCCCAAAGTGCTGGGATTACAGGCATGAGCCACTGGCCCGGCCCAAAGATAATTTAAAATATTCATTAGACATTTTACACCCTAGAAACTTTTTATTAAGCCTCTATTTTCATCAATTAAATGCTGAAAAAGTTAAGTACATTAAGCAGTGTTTCTTTATGCTTGAGTTCTTCCCACTAAGCACTCTGGTAAAAATACTTGGCTCCATTTACTTATTTTTAACATTACTTTTCTTGGGCTTTTGTGCTGACAAAAATTAAGTGGTTACTTTTTAGAAATCACAGTTACTGCCACAAATAAGATGACATTAATTTCACTCATATTAATTTTTTACTGAGGTAGAAATAGTTTTAAAACAACCACAGGAAAAAAGTGCTGTTCAAAATCTGGCATTTTAGTACATTTACTGCAATGATTCTTCTTCCTAATGTGATTACAAAATTATATTACTTGCATGTTGTTACTTTTTCTTTAATTCTTGAAATACTAATGCTATGGATACTGCACTCATCTACGTGATATATCTAAATACGTAGTTCCTGGGTAAGTAAATCAGCTCAAATCAAGTGAATTGGCTGAGTTCGAACTCTTAGAGTGTTGGGTACTAGGTCATAATTGGGCATTATGGATAAAAATCACTCTATTAGCTGAAAAACAATTTCAAAGAAGTAGATGGCTATTGACAATGAAATCAAGAACTGTGCCATGCTTGTACAATACTAAATAAAGGAAATTAAGAACTCTTGCCCCATCTGTTATATATTCAATAAAAGGAAAGGTTTTGTTCACAAGAGGAACAGGAGGAGGAAATAGGAAAACCAAGATAGAATTATCAGATAATGAATGGATACAAATTTACTGGAAAATAGGTAAATAAACAAAAGCAAAATTTAATTTGAAAAACATTTAATTGCTGATACAGAAATGAGAGTTACACCTTAAGAAATTAGAGGAAAGGCTGGGTGTGGTGGCTCACGCTTGTAATCCCAGCACTTTGGGAGGCCGAGGCGGGCAGATGAGGTCAGGAGATCAAAACCATCTTGGCCAACATGGTGAAACCCCATCTCTACTAAAAATACAAAAATTAGCTGGGTGTGGTGCTGTGCACCTGTAGTCACAGCTATTTGGGAAGCTGAGGCAGGAGAATTGCTTGAACCTGGGAGGTGGAGGTTGCAGTGAGCTGAGATCATGCCACTGCACTCCAGCCTGGGGACAGAGCAAGACTCTGCCTCATAAAAAAAAAAAAATTAGAGAAAAACTTTTGGGGAAGAGGGAAGTCCTCTTTTAGACTTGTGTCTTTTCTTCAATCTCAACATTTAATTAGTCACCAGCTTCTGGTGCAGGTTGAATCCTCAGCATAAGTGGAAGATCTTAAAAGGTAGTCTTCAAGGCCAGGCGCCGGTGGCTCACACCTGTAATCCCAGCACTTTGGGAGGCCGAGGCAGCCGGATCACCTGAGCTCAGGAGTTTGAGACCAGCCTGACCATCATGGAGAAACCCCGTTTCTGCTAAAAATACAAAATTAGCTGGGCGTGGTAGCACATGCCTGTCATCCCAGCTATTTGGGAGGCTGAGGCAGGAAAATCATTTGAACCCGGGAGGCAGAGGTTGCAGTGAGCTGAGATAGCACCATTGCACTCCAGTCTGGGCAACAAGAGCAAAACTCGGTTTCAAAAAAAAAGAAAAGGCAGTCTTCAACTTACTCTCACTGCTTTTACTTGGTTGTAACCTCTTTCCTCTAATCCATCTTCCATTTAGCCATCATTCTAAAATGTACAATTGATTATGTCAGTTGTCTCCTTTAAAATTCTTCAATGAGCTGGGCGCAGTGGTTCATGCCTGTAATCCCAGTGTTTTGGGAGGCCAAGGTGGATGGATCAGTTGAGGTCAGGAGTTCAGGACCAGCCTGGCCAGCATAATGAAACCCTGTCTCTACTAAAAATACAAAAATTATCTGGGTGTGGTGGCAGGCACCTGTAATTCCAGCTACTGGGGAGCGTGAGGCAGAAGAATCACTTGAACCTGGGAGATGGGAGTTGCAGTGAGCTTAGATCAAGCCATTGCACTCCAGCCTAGGCAACAGAGTGAGACTCTGCCTCAAAAAAATACGAAATAGAGAGGAGTTCCAAGATGGCTGGTTAGATCCAGCTCAGGATTGCAGCACCGAGTGAAAGTGCAGAGGGTGAGTGGATGCCGCATTTCCAGACGGATTTTTATTGCCCACAGGCCAGGAGATTTGCAGGTGGAGGAGCCCCACGGGTTGCCAGCGTGGCTGTTTTGGCCGGCACGGCTGTTTGCCTGCGCCCCAGCGCAGCGGCTCCCAGTGCAGAGTAAACGGGACTGTGTTCCCACTTAGCCAGCAAGAGGAGCTGAAACAGGGAGCCAGGCCAAGAGATTCCTGGGCAAAAAAAGCACCATGAATCTCAGAGCCATGGTTTCAGCAGCGCAGTGGGTCACCACAGGGGAAATCACACAGATCCCAGCGCCTATTCAACAGGCGACCAGGTCACCTGGTAGAGAGCCGACCTTCAATGAAAAAATAAAAGGCTCTGAGGCAGGGAGCCAGGAGATCAGGCCCGGCTGGTCCCACCCCCACAAAAACAAAAACAAAAACAGAAACAAAAAAACAGCAATTGGAAATGCTCTCGGTTGAGAGTTTCACAGCAAGCACAGCTGAACCCGGGATGGTCCAGCTCTGTGGGGGAGGGGCGTCTGCCATTACTGAGGTAGCCTGCCGTTGCTGCAGCAACCCGCCATTACAGAGAGAGTCCGTGATTACAGAGGTGGGCCAACATTGCGGAGGCAGCTCTAACTACACCCATATAAACAGGACTGCAGGTAAGTTCACACGGCAGCTGGGCAGAGCCCACAGCAGCTGAGCGAAGCCTCTGCAGGCTGAGAGTGACTAGGCTGCCTCCTTGTGGGCAGGGCAGCCCTGAAGAAAAAAAAAAGGCAGCAGTACAGCGGAAACTCATAAAGCCCTAACTCCCTGGGACAGAACACCTGGGGAAAAAAAAAGGGGGGGTTTATGAGTTCTGCTGCTGCAGACTTAGATTTACCAGCCCAGCAGCTCTGAATGAACAATGGGGCTCACAGTTCATCACCTGAGCTAATATAAAGGACAGACTGTTTCCTCAAGCAGCTCCCGACCCCCGTATATCCGAAGAGTCACCTCATAAAGGAGAGCTCAGACTGACATTTGGCAGGTATCCTTCTGGGACAAAGCAGAAGAAGAAACTGGTAGCAACCTTTACTGTTTGGCAGCTGCTGCAAGTGATCCCCAGGCAAGCAGGGTCTGGAGTGGACCTCAGCAGTACTACAGCAGAGAGCCCAGACAGTTAAAAGGAAAACTAAGAAACAGAAATAACTTCATCAACATCAAACAGAACGTCCACTCAGAGACCCAATCAGAAAGTCAACAACTACAAAGCCGACAGGTGGATAAATCCACAAAGATGGGAAGAAACCAGTGCAAAAAGGATGAAAACACCCGAAACCAGAACACCTCTCCTCCTACAAGGGATCGCAACTCCTCACCAGCAAGGGAACAAGACTGGATGGAGAATGAGTGTGATGAAATGACAGAATCAGCCTTCAGAAAGTGGGTAATAAGATACTTCCATGAGCTAAAAGAACATGTTCTAACCCAATGCAAAGAAACTAAGAACCTTGAAAAAAGATTTGACGAAATGCTAATGAGAATGGACAACTTAGAGAGGAATATAAGTGAATTGATGGAGCTGAAAAACACAACACGAGAACTTCGCGAAGCATGCACAAGTTTCAACAGCCGAATTGACCAAGCAGAAGAAAGGATATCAGAGGTCGAAGATCAACTCAATGAAATTAAATGAGAAGGCAAGATTATAGAAAACAGGGTAAAAAGGAATGAACAAAGTCAACAAGAAATATGGGACTATGTGAAAAGACCTAATCTACGTTTGATAGGTGTACCTGAATGTGACGAAGAGAATGAATCCAAGCTGGAAAATACTCTTCAGGATATTATCCAGGAAAACTTCCCCAACCTAGCAAGGCAGGCCAATATTCAAGTCCAGGAAATACAGAGAACACCACAAAGATATTCCTCAAGAAAAGCAACCCCAAGGCACATAATCGTCAGATTCACCAGGGTTGAAATGAAGGAGAAAATGCTAAGGGCAGCCAGAGAGAAAGGTTGGGTTACCCACAAAGGGAAGCCCATCAGACTCACAGCAGATCTCTCAGCAGAAACCCTACAAGCCAGAAGAGGGTGGGGGCCGATATTCAACATCCTTAAAGAAAAGAACTTTCAACCCAGAATTTCATATCCCGCCAAACTAAGCTTCATAAGTGAAGGAAAAATAAAATCCTTTGTGAACAAGCAAGTACTCAGAGATTTCATCACCACCAGACCTGCTCTACAGGAGCTCCTGAAAGAGGCACTACACATAGAAAAGAACAACCAGTACCACCCACTCCAAAAACACACGAAATGGTAATGAGCATCAACACAATGAAGAATCTGCATCAACCAAGGGGCAAAACAGCTGGCTAGCATCAAAATGGCAGGATCAAATTCACACATAACAATATTAACCCTAAACGTAAATGGCCTAATGCCCCAATCAAAAGACACAGACTGGCAAATTGGATAAAAAGCCAAAACCCATCAGTGTGCTGTATCCAGGAAACCCATCTCACATGCAAGGATACACAAAGGCTCAAAATAAAGGGATGGAGGAAGATTTACCAAGCAAACGGAGAGCAAAAAAAAGCAGGAGTTGCAATTCTCATCTCTGATAAAATAGACTTTAAAGCAACAAAGATCAAAAGAGACAAAGAAGGACATTACATAATGGTAAAAGGATCAATGCAACAAGAAGAGCTAACAATCCTAAATATATATGCACCTAATACAGGAGCACCCAGATACATAAGGCAAGTTCTTAATGACTTACAAAGAGACTTAGACTCCCACACAATAATAGTGGGAGACTTCAACACACCATTGTCAATATTAGATCAACGAGACAGAAAATTAACAAGGATATCCAGGACTTGAACTCAGACCTGGACCAAGCAAACCTAATAGACATTTACAGAACTCTCCACCCCAAATCCACAGAATATACATTCTTCTCAGCACCACATCACAGCTACTCTAAAATTGACCACATAATTGGAAGTAAATCACTCCTCAGCAAATGCAAAAGAACGGAAACCATAACAAACAGTCTCTCAGACCACAGTGCAATCAAGTTAGAACTCAGAATTCAGAAACCAACCCAGAACCGCACAACCTCATGGAAACTGAACAACTTTCTTTTGAATGTTGACTGTATAAACAATGAAATTAAGGCAGAAATAAAGATGTTGTTCGAAACCAACGAGAACGAAGACACCACATACCAGAATCTCTGGGACACATTTAAAGCAGTCTCTAGAGGAAAATATATAGCAATAAGTGCCCACATGAGAAGAAAGGAGGGATCTAAAATTGACACCCTATTGTCAAAATTGAAAGAGCTAGAGGAGCAAGATTAAAAAAACTCAAAACCTAGCAGAAGACAAGAAATAACTAAGATCAAACAGAATTGAAGGAGATAGAGACACGAAAAACCCTTCAAAAAATCAACAAATCCAGGAACTGGTTTTTTGAAAAGATCAACAAAATAGACAGACCACTAACCAGATTAATAAAAAAGAAAAGAGAGAATAACCAAATAGATGCAATAAAAAATGATAAAGGGGATATCACCACAGATTTCACAGAAATTCAAACCATCATCAGAGATTATTACAAACAACTCTATGCACATAAACTAGAAAACCTGGAAGAAATGGATAAATTCCTGGACAGTTGCCTCCTCCCAAGCCTAAACCAGGAAGAAGTCAAAACCCTGAATAGACCAATAACAAGGTCTGAAGTCGAGGCAGCAATTAAGAGCCTACAACCCAAAAAAAGCCCAGGTCCAGATGGGTTCACAGCCGAATTCTACCAGACATACAAAGAGGAACTGGTACCATTCCTTCTGAAACTATTCCAAATAATCCAAAAAGAGGGAATCCTTCCCAAATCATTTTATGAGACCAACATCATCCTGATACCAAAACCCGGCAGAGACTCAACAAGAAAAGAAAACTACAGGCCAATATCCATGATGAACATAGATGCAAAAATCTTCAATAAAATACTGGCAAGCCGATTACAACAGCACATCAAAAAGCTTATCCACCATGATCAAGTAGGATTCATCCCGGGGATGCAAGGCTGGTTCAATATACGCAAGTCTACAAATGTAATTCACCACATAAACAGAACCAAAGACAAAAACCACATGATTATCTCAATTGATGCAGAGAAGGCCTTCGACAAAATTCAACAGCCCTTTATGCTAAAAACCCTCAATAAACTAAGTATCGACGGAACGTATCTCAAAATAATAAAAGCTATTTACGACAAACCAACAGCCAGTATCATACTGAATGGGCAAAAACTGGAAGCATTCCCTTTGAAATCTGGCACTAGACAAGGATGCCCTCTCTCACCACTCCTATTCAATATAGTACTGGAAGTTCTAGCCAGAGCAATCAGGCAAGAAAAAGAAATAAAGGGTAGTCAATTAGGAAAGCAGGAAGTCAAATTGTCTCTATTTGCAGACGACATGATTGTATATCTAGAAGACCCCATCATCTCAGCCCAAAATCTCTTGAAACTGATAAGCAACTTCAGCAAAGTCTCAGGATACAAAATCAATGTGCAAAAATCACAAGCACTCCTATACACCAATAACAGACTTAAAGAGAGCCAAATCAAGAACGAACTGCCATTCACAATTGCTACAAAGAGAATAAAATACCTAGGAATACAACTAACAAGGAATGTAAAGGACCTCTTCAAGGAGAACTACAAACCACTGCTCAACAAAATAAGAGAGGACACAAACAGATGGAGAAACATTCCATGTTCATGGTTAGGAAGAATCAATATCGTGAAAATGACCATACTGCCCAAAGTAATCTACAGATTCAAAGCTATCCCCATCAAGCTACCAATGATCTTTTTCACAGAACTGGAAAAAACCACCTTAAACTTCATATGGAATCAAAAGAGAGCCCGCATAGCCAAGTCAATCCTAAGCAAAAAGAACAAAGCGGGAGGCATCACACTACTAGACATGAAACTATACTACAAGGCTACAGTAATCAAAACAGCATGGTACTGGTACCAAAACAGAGATATAGACCAATGGAACAGAACAGAGGCCTCGGAGGCAACACAACACATCTACAACCATCCAATCTTTGACAAACCTGATAAAAACAAGCAATGGGGAAAGGATTCCCTGTTTAATAAGTGGTGTTGGGAAAACTGGCTAGCCATATGCAGAAAGCAGAAACTGGACCCCTTCCTGACACCTTACACTAAAACTGACTCCAGATGGATTAAAGACTTAAACATAAGACCTGACACCATAAAAACTCTAGAAGAAAACCTAGGCAAAACCATTCAGGACATAGGCATAGGCAAGGACTTCATGACCAAAACACCAAAAGCATTGGCAACAAAAACCAAAATAGACAAATGGGACCTAATCAAACTCCACAGCTTCTGCACAGCAAAAGAAACAGTCATTACAGTGAATCGGCAACCAACAGAATGGGAAAAAATTTTTGCAGCCTACCCATCTGACAAAGGGCTGATATCCAGAATTTACAACGAACTAAAACAGATTTACAAGAAAAAAACAAACAAGCCCATTCAAAAATGGGCGAAGGATATGAACAGATAACTTTACAAAAGAAGACATACATGAGGCCAACAAGCATATGAAAAAATGCTCATCATCACTGGTCATTAGAGAAATGCAAATCAAAACTACATTGAGATACCATCTCACGCCAGTTAGAACAGCGATCATTAAAAAATCTGGAGACAACAGATGCTGAAGAGGATGTGGAGAAATAGGAACACTTTTACACTGTTGGTGGGAGTGTAAATTAGTTCAACCATTGTGGAAGACAGTGTGGCGATTCCTCAAGGACCTAGAAATAGAAATTCCATTTGACCCAGCAATCCCATTACTGGGTATATATCCAAAGGATTATAAATCATTCTACTATAAGGACACATGCACACGAATGTTCATTGCAGCACAGTTTACAATAGCAAAGACCTGGAACCAACCCAAATGCCCATCGATGATAGACTGGACAGGAAAAATGTGGCACATATACACCATGGAATATTATGCAGCCATCAAAAACGACGAGTTCGCGTCCTTTATAGAGACATGGATGAACCTGGAAACCATCATTCTCAGCAAACTGACACAAGAACACAAAATCAAACATCGCATGTTCTCACTCATAGATGGGTGTTGAACAATGGGAACACATGGACACAGGGAGGGGAGTACTATACACTAGGGTCTGTTGGCGGGGAGGGGGCGGACAGCAGGGGGTGGGGAGTTGGGGAGAGATAGCATGGGGAGAAATGCCACATATAGGTGAAGGGGAGGAAGGCAACAAATCACACTGCCACGTATGCACCTATGCAACAATCTTGCATGTTTTTCAGATGTACCCCAAAGCCTAAAATGCAATAAAAAAAAAAAAAAAGAGGATGTTCAAAAAAATATATATGAAATAAAATAAAATACTTCAGTGGCTCCCTATTGCCTTCAGGATAAAACAACAAACACGGCTAGGCATGGTGGCTCACGCCTGTAATCCCAGCGCTTTGGGAGGCTGAGGTGGATGGATAACAAGGTCAGGAGTTCAAGACCAGCCTGGCCAATATGGTGAAACCCTGTCTCTACTAAAAATACAAAAAGTAGCTGGGCATGGTGGTGTGCACCTGTAGTTCCAGCTACTTGGGAGGCTGAGGCAGGAAAATTGCTTGAACCTGGGAGGTGGAGGTTGCAGTGAGCCAAGATTGTGTCACAGCATTCCAGCCTGGGTGACAGACCAAGGCTCCGTCTCAAAACAAAAAAAAGAAAAAGAAAAAGAAAAACACATGGGCATGGCATATAACGTCCTTCGTCAGCTGACTCCTGTCTGATGTTCTAATCTCTGCCTCATTCTGTAAATACACTGCATCCGAGTCATGCTAAACTAGTTGCTGTTTTTCAAATAGGCCATGCCCTTCTACTGTGGTCAAGCTGTTCCTTCAGCCTGAAATGACTCCCTTTTCTCCACCCTAAATCCAAACCTGCAAACTCCTAGTCATTTCTGAAGACTCAACTCATGTCCCCTTTTTTTACTGAAGACCTTCCTGACCTGTTTAGGCGGGTTTTTTTGGTGTGTTATTATTATTTTTTTTTGAGACAGTGTTTCATTCTCGTTGCCCAGGTTGGAGTGCAATTGCATGTCTCAGCTCGATGACACCTCTGCCTCCCAGGTTCAAGTGATTCCCCTGCCTCAGCCTTCTGAGGAGCTGGGATTATGAGCGTGCGCCACCATAACTGGCTAATTTTTCTGTTTTTAGTAGAGACAGGGTTTCACCACGTTGGCCAGGCTGGTCTTGAACTCCTGACCTCAGGTGATCTGCTCCCCTTGGCCTCCCAAAGGCAGTTTTATATAGACATTTATTCTGTAGAATCTATAGCGTTTTAATTATCTATTGCTGCATTTTACATTATCCTCAAACTTAGTGGCTTAACTTAAATGTAAACAATTTATCTCTCACAGTTTCTACAGGTCAGGAATTTGGGAGCCACTTGACTGGGCAGTTCTAATTAGGGGTTTTTCATGGGGTTCAGTCAGATGTCAGCCAACACTGCAGTCATTTGAAGGGTTGAATGGGGCCGGAAGATCCACTTCCAATGGCTTGTTCACACAGCTGCTGTCTGTGCTGGATACTCATGGAGGCTGCAGTTCTTCCTCTAGAGGGTCCCTCTACAAAGTTGTTGGGGAGTCCTCATGAGATGATTGCTGGCCTCCCCCAGAACAAGCAATCCAAGAGACTAAGGCGGAAGTAGCAAGTCCTTTACAGTCTACCCTTAGAAGTCACCTCTTGTAACCTCAGCCATACTCTTGTTCACATAGACTAGCCCTAATTCATTGTGGAAGAAGACAACATAAGGACATTAATACCAGAAAGTGAGAATCACTGAGAGTCATGACTGGCTCTCATATACAGTGATTCAATTATACATCATATCTCACTAGCCAGTGACCACAAAATAAGATCAGACCCTCCTTTTTTTTGAGACATGGTCTCACTCTGTCACCGAGGCTGTGGTGCAGTGGCACAAACACCGCACTGCAGCCTCAGTTTCCTGGGCTCAAGTGATCCTCCCAGCTCAGCCTCCTGAGTAGCTGAAAAACTACAGGTGTGTGCCACCAGGCCTGGCTAATTGTTTTATTTTTCATAGACATGAGGTGGTCTCAAACTCCTGGGCTCAAGTGATCCACCTGCCTCTGCTTCCCAAAGTGCTGGGATAACAGGTGTCAGCCACTGCATCCGGCCTTAATTTTTTAAAATTTTTAGTTGACAAATAATAATTACCTACATTTGTGAGGTACAGTGTGATGTATACATTATCAAATGATTAAATCAAGCTAATTTACACATCTATCACCTCACATATTCATCATTATTTGTGGTGTGAATATTTAAAATTTATTTTCCTAGCAATTTTGAAATATACATTACATTATTATTAATTACAGTCACCACGTTGTACAATAGATCCTAAAAACTTATTCCTCCTGTCTAACCAAAACGTTCTACCCTTTGACCAATATCTCCCTTTTCCCTCTCCCCACAACCAACCCACCATCCTACTGTCTGTCTACTACTGTGAGTTAATCACCACTCTACTGTCTACTGCTATGTGATTCCACATAAAAGTGAGATCGTACAATATTTGCCTTTCTGTGCCTGGCTTATTTCACTTAAAATAATGTCCTTGGTGGGGCCAGGCATGGTGTCTCACGCCTGTAATTCCAGCACTTTGGGAGGCCGAGGCGGGTGGATCACGAGGTCAAGAGATCGAGACCATCCTGGTCAACATGGTGAAACCCCGTCTCTACTAAAAATACAAAAAATTAGCGGGGCATGGTGGCGCGTGCCTGTAATCCCAGCTACTCAGGAGGCTGAGGCAGGAGAATTGCCTGAACCCAGGAGGCGGAGGTTGTGGTGAGCCGAGATCGCGCCATTGCACTCCAGCCTGGGTAACAAGAGTGAAACTCCATCTTAAAAAAATAAATAAATAAAAAATAATATCATTGGCTAAGTCAGGTGGCTCACACCTGTAATCCCAGCACTTTGGGAGGCCGAGGTGGGTAGATCACAACGTAAAGAGATCAAGACCATCCTGGTCAACATGGTGAAACCCCATCTCTACTAAAAATACAAAAATTAGCCAGGCATGGTGGCAGGCACCTGTAGTCCTGGCTACCTGGGAGGCTGAGGCAGGAGAATCACTTGAACCGGGGAGGCAGAGGCTGCAGTGAGCCGAGATTGCACTACTGCACTCCAGCCTGGCAACAGAGTGAGAATCCGTCTCAAATAAAATAAATAAATAAATAAATAAATAAATAAAAGTCCTCTAGGTTCATTCATGTTGCAAATGGCAGTATTTCTTTCTTTTCAAAGGCTGTTGTGTATACAAGCACATTTTCTTTATCCATTCATCTATTGATGGACAAGATTGATTCTGTATCTTGGTTATTGTGAGTAATACTGAATAATTCAGTACAATTATTGTGAATAATGTGAATAATGAGCATGGGAATGCAGATATCTCTTTCATGAACTGCTTTCAATTCCTCTGGATATATTCCCAGAAGTAGGATTGCTTGATCACATGGTAGTTATATTTTTAGTTCTTCGAGGAAACTTCTTACTGTTTTCCATAATGGCTATGCTAATTTGCATTCCCACTAACAATATACAGGGGTGCCCTTTTCTCCACATCCTCTCTAACACTTGTAACCGTTCATCTTTTTGATGACAGCCATTCTAACAGGTGGAGGCAATATTTCCCTGTGGTTTTAATTGGCATTCTTCTGATGATTAGTGATGTTGAACATTTTTTCATATACCTATTGACCATTTGCATGTCTTCTTCTGAGAAGTATCTGTTTAGGTCCCTTGCCATGTTTTAATTGGGTTGTTTTCTTGCTATTGAGTTGTTTGAGTTCCTTATGTATTTTGGATATTAAAATCATACTTTCAATGTTCAAATTATAATGACTTAAGCCCTCAGGGCACATTTCCTAGAGATAACAACCTCTTCCTCCTCCTGTATTTCTGATATAATTCTCATGTTTTCAGGAACAGTTCCTCCTGTTCTGCCACAACCTTCTGGATCTGCCAGAGTTCTGCTCTCTCTCACCCTAGTAAGAGTGTAGCTCCAGTGGGCACCACTCCCCTTCACTGTCACCATTGCTTCCACCACTGAATTTGGGAAGTATTTGATATTCTTCTAAGAAAGTAAAATAAACCCAAGAGCACAAAACTGAGGCCATGCTGTGACTGTTAACAGGTTTTGACTTTTGTTTACAGAAAATATAATAGGGTAAGCTATACTGCTATTAACAGTGGCTGCTATGAAAGGTCCATAGTCTAAACTCACTATCAGAATGCAGAAACACAGAGCTTCTGGAAACTCTACCATCATCAGAGGCTGTCCTCTTGTCCTATGCCCTACCAAAGACATAATACAACACAGTCTGTTATCAGTCCAGTTCCTGAGGTCTGGGATTTTCACCACAGGTGAAACTCAATAATCCATGCCATAGAGTGCTGGGCTAAGTGCCCTCCATTTCTTGTTCACAGCTTCTCCTCCTGCATTGGCTGAAGAAAACAAGCCTGCACACTGTCTCAGCATTCCTCTCCACCCCACTTCCACGACCCTCACAGACAAGTGTCCAAAATATAGGCCTCTCAGCTCTGTAAAGATATTCAGTAATGAGCCAGGTATGGTGGCTCACACCTGTAATCCCAGCACTTTTGGAGGCCAAGGCAGACTGATTACCTGAGGTCAGGAGTTCAAGACCAGCCTGGCCAACATGGTGAAACTCTGTCTCTAATAAAAACACAAAAATTAGCCGGGTGTGGTGGCGTGTGCCTGTAATCCCAGCTACTTGGGAAGCTGAGGCAGGAGAATTGCTTGAACCCAGGAGGTTGCAGTGAGCTAAGATTGCATCACTGCACTCCAGCCTGGGTGACAGAGCAAGACTCTGTCTCAAAAAACAAAAAAAAAAAAAAGAAAAGAAAAATCAATATATAGAGGCAGACAACTACTAAAAGATACTTTATTAGCAGACTGAAGCATCTTTACTTCTTTTTTCTTTGTTTGTTTTGAGACAGAGTCTTGCTCTGTCACCCAGGCTGGTGTGCAGTGGCTCAATCTTGGTGCACTGCAATCTCTACCTCCCAGTTTCAAGCAATCCCATTGCTTCAGCCTCCCAAATA
Source organism: Aotus nancymaae (assembly GCF_030222135.1). Lineage (NCBI taxonomy): Eukaryota > Metazoa > Chordata > Mammalia > Primates > Aotidae > Aotus > Aotus nancymaae. The sequence goes on from NW_026988482.1 coordinate 32,258,738, forward strand.
GCTGGGACTACAGGCACGCACCACTATGCCTGGCTAATTTTTTGGGGGTGTTTTTAATTAGAGATGGGTGGTTTTGCCATGTTGGTGAGGCTGGTCTCAAACTTCTGGGCTCAACTGATCCACCTGCCTCAGCTGCCCAAAGTGCTGGGATTACAGGCATGAGCCACTGTGTTCGGCCTTCATTTGTTTTACCTCAATTATTTCAGGCCTTCACCTGGAACTGGACATTGATAGCTTTGCAATTACAAAACCCAAAAGGCAGCTTCAGAGTATCTCCCAGGACAAGGGAGGAATCAGTACTAAAAGGAAATTAGAGCCTTTGCTTTTAAAGGTAGTGTTTCCAGCTGGTTCACTCATCAAGGTTAAAAAATAAAATCCTGGCTTCAGCCAGCTTGTTTATAATATCACTTGCCATGCTTACTTGTTGGAAAGCATGTCTCTGCTTCATTAGAGAGCCTGGAGGTCAGATAGCAAAAATAGAAACTGGAAGAGATATTAAAGGAATAAGTGTGGCTAGGGATAGAAAATAACGTCAAGCAGATTGTTTGTCACATGATAACAGTGGGCAGTAGTGAAATGATGAGAGGTTTTGGAGTCAAACAGATGTAGGTCCACACGATGAGGGGACTCTTCCCCCCAAGATGGAGTGACTGGGTCTTCACTTCTCTAAACCTTAGTTTCTTCAGATGTAAAATGATGGTAATAATTTTACTTCATAGGGTTGAGGATTAAATGAGAAAATATATAATCAAGCACTGGCAGGAGGCAGGCTATGCTTCAGGTATACCACTTCAGGTATAGCACTGGGTGCTGGGATTAAAGGGGTGAAGGGATGAAAATGAGTCACTGTCTTCACTGAGATTTCAATCTAGAAGGGAGAGCAGGAATTAAACAAACGATGACCTAACTACAATTGTGATGAATGCTATCACGAAGCCTAGGGTACCATAAAAGATCTGACCTCATTTAGGGTGTCAAGGAATGTGGCTTTGAGGAAGTGATGCAAAAGCTGAGGAGCCTGGGTTAGGGGAGAACATGTCATCTTTCAGTTGAGGCATTCTAGGCTTGTGGAAGGTGCTCAATAAACGGGAGCTGCCATTATTATTATTATTTATTCAGTAAACATTTATTGAGTGCATACTATGTATACTGTGCTACTATGCATACTGAGGGTATAAGAAATGAAAAGTAGCTTAACTTCTTTGAGCCTCAATATGTTTAGCTGTAAAATGGGAATATTAATATTACCTACCCCTTTAGTCTTTCTTTGAAGATTCAATGAGATAATGAATGCAAAATGTTTAACATAGTGCCTGGCATAGGGAGAACATAATATATGCTAGTAATATTTTCATTGTTCACTAATCAGGACTGGCCATATAATTTACAGGGCCCAGAGTAAAATTAAAATGCAGGGCTTCTTGTTAAAAGATTATTAAGAATTTCAAGGTTGGACATGGTGGCTCATGCCTGTAATCTCAGCACTTTGGGAGGCTGAGGTGGGCAGATCACCTGAGGTCAGGAGTTCGAGACCAGCCTGGCTAATAGGACGAAATCCCATCTCTACTGAAATATAAAAATTAGCTGGGCATGGTGGCAGCTACTTGGAAGACTGAGGCAGGAGAATTGCTTGAACCCAGGAGACGGAGGTTGCACTGAGCCAAGATCACACCACTGCACTCCAGCCTGGTGGACAAGAGCAAGACTTAGTCTTTAAAGAAAAAGAAAAGAAGAATTTCAAAACAGGCCGAGCGCAGTGGCTCAAGCCGGTAATCCCAGCACTTTGGGAGGCCAAGGCAGGCAGATCACGAGGTCAAGACGATCCTGGCCAACATGGTGAAACTCCATCTCTACTTAAAACACAAAAATTAGCTGGACGTGGTGGTGCATGCCTGTAGTCTCAGCTACTCGGGAGGCTGAGGCAGGAGAATTGCTTAAACCCAGGAGGCAGAGGTTGCAGTGAGCCGAGATCGAGCCACTGCACTCCAACCTGAGCAACAGAGCAAGACTTCATCTCAAAAAAAAAAAAAAAAAAATTTCAAAAGAGTAAAGCATTAAACCAAGGGGCCTTGTGTAACTGCATAGTTTACATGCTCACACAGACAGCCCTTTCACTAGTTATGCCATATATACATCTATGCTTTTGTATAGCTTACCTGTACAAAAAGGCTGAATCTTTCTTGGGCGCAACTTTCAGAATTAAATATGTGGAATTTAATGTGTAAGGATAAAATATGTATACATGCAATATTTCAATAGATGGTTGAGACATATTTTTCTCAACATGTTATGAAAATTTTTAAACAAAAATTCTAAGAATTTCTTAGCGAGCACATGTATGCAAACCACCTAGATTCTATTATTAATATTTTATTATATTTGCTTTATTATATATATATATATATATATTTTTTCAAGAGATGGGGGTCTCACTCTGTTGCCCAGGCTGGTCTTGAACTCCTGGGCTCAAGCAGTCTACCCACCTTGGCCTCCCAAAGTGCTGCGATTACAGACATGAGCCCTCACAACCGCCTGCATTATTTTATCTCTGTCCATTCCTTTATCCATTTATTAATCTATCTTATTTTTGGTGCATTTTGAAGTAAATTCCAGATATCAATATCACTAACTAAAGCCAAATTTGTTCGATTCTTTCTCCTTTTGATGTAAATTGATATACAGAGGAATGCACAAAGCTTAAGAGTAAATTTGCTGGCTGGGTGAGGTATTTCATGCCTGTTATCCCAGTATTCTGGGAGGCTCAGGCAAGTGAATCACTTGAGGCCAGGAGCTCGAGACCAGCCTGGCCAACATAGTGAAACTAGTGAAACCCTGTCTCTCCTAAAAATACAAAAATTAGCCGGGCATGGTGGCGCATACCTGTACTCCCAGCTACTCAGGAGGTTGAGGCAGGAGAATCGCTTGAACCTGGGAGGCAGAGATTGCAGTGAGCTGAGATCCTACCACTGCACTCCAGCCTGGGCAACAGAGTGAGACCCTGTCTCAAAAAAGTAACAAAAACAAAAAACAACAACCAAATCCCAAAAAACAAGAGTAAATTTGCCGAGTTCTGACAAATACATTGTCCTCTGTAACCCAAACCTCATAAAGATACAAAACATTACCATCATCCTAAAACGTTCCTTCATACTCCTTCCCTGTCAGTTACCACTCCTACCCTTTCCAGAGACAACTACTGTTCCGATTTTTTTTTTTCTGGTGCTTAAATTTTTCAAAAGGAGCTTTGATGAGTATAAGTACTTAGCTTCAGTGCTTTCTCCTATTTTATTATTATTATTATTATTATTATTATTATTATTATTATTTTTAGAGACAGAGTCTTGCTCTGTTGCCAGGTGCCAGGCTGGAGTGCAGTGGCACAATCTCGGCTCACTGCAACCTCCGCCTCCCAGGTTCAAGCAATTCTCCTGCCTCAGCCTCCCAAGTAGCTGGAACTACAGGCATTCGCCACCACGCCCAGCTAACTTTTGTATTTTAGTAGAGACAGGGTTTCATCATGTTGGCCAGGATGGTCTTGATCTCTTGACCTCGTGATCCGCCTGCCTCGGCCTCCCAAAGTGATTACAGGCATGAGCCACGGCGCTCGGCTGCTTTCTCCTATTTTAAAAGCTGCAGGATTTTCTATGCATAGAAATAGGAGAGGTAATTTGGAGGCGGGGGTCGTGGGGAGCTAAAAAAATAGGAGAGGTAATTCTAGGATACTCTGGTGCAATCAACAGCAAATATTTATTGAGACACGGAGTAACTAAAGAAGTCACTTGAATGCTTTTTCAATAGTTTCATTTTGGGTAAAAATGCTACAATGAACACTCCAGAAAAAGTGTAAATAACATGAAAAAATAGAGAGAGAGGAAATTAAAAATCACTTCACATGAAGAGATGAACACTTAAAAAAAATTTGGGCTGGGTGTGGTGGTTGATGCCTATAATTCCAACACTTTGGGATGCTGAAATGGGAGGATAGCTTGAGGCCAGAGGTTTGAAATCAGCTTGGGTATCATAGACCTCATTTCTACAAAATTTTTTACAAAATAAAAATTAAAAAATTTGCCAGACTTGGTGGCATGCTCCTGTAGTCCCAGCTACTGGGGAGGCTGAGGCAGGAGGATCACTTGAGCCCAGGAGTTTGAGGCTGCTGGGAGTCGTGATTGCTCTACTGCATTCTAGCCTGGGCAACAGAGTGAGACCCTATCTCAAATATATATATATAAATAAATAAAATAGCTGGGTGCCGTGGCTCACACCTGTAATCCTAGCACTTTTAGAGGCCTAGGCGGGCAGATCACTTGAGGTCAGGAGTTCGAGACCAGCCTGGCCAGCATAGTGAAACCTCGTCTCTACTAAAATACAAAAATAACATAAAATAATAAAAAAAATAAAATATTTTGATGAAATTTCTTCCCAGTGTCTAGGTATACATACATATAGTGATCTCTGTATAAAACCTGATATCAATGGGATCATACACATGCTACTGTGTAACCTGTTTTTATCACTTAACAATATCCTGTAGATATTTTTCCTCATCATAAATAAAAGTTAGAAATAGAAATCATCATTTCTAATGGCACATTAGAAGGACATATAATTATTTAATTAACCAGTTACTGGCAGGGGACCGTGGCTCATGCCTGTAATCCCAGAACTTTGGGAGGCTGAGGTGGGTGGATCACCTGCGGCCAGGAGTTTAAGAACAGTGTGGCCAACATGGTGAAAACTGTCTCTACTAAAAATATAAAAATTAGCTGGGCATGGTGGTACAAGCCTGTATTGCCAGCTACTCCAGAGGCTGAGGCAGGAGAATCTCTTGAACCTGGGAGATGAAGGTTGCAGTGAGTGGAGATCCCACGACTGCACTCCAGCCAGAACTACAAGAGTGAAACTTTGTCTTAAAAAAAAAATTAACCAGTTACATACCAATGATCATTTAGATTGTTTCTAAAATTTCAGTATTATCAACAATACTGTAATAAACATCCTTGTACACGCAGCGTTTTCTGAGCTGTATAATTATTTCCTTAGGGTAAATTGCCAAGGGTGGGACTATTCAGTTACAACATGAACATGTTGTACATGCTGGCTTATTATACTAAAACGCCTTCCAAAAAAAGAGGCAACAACTTACATCCACTGACTGGCTAAGTTCTAAATTCTTTAGATAAGAAAGAAAATATTTGTTTTATCTTTTTCCTTAAGGATAGAAAAGATGGAGACACATGAGAGGCTAAAAAGCCTATATTTAGGTCAGGGCGCGGTGGCTCACGCCTGTAATCCCAGCACTCTGCAAGGCCGAGGCAGGTAGATCACCAGGTCAAGAGATGGAGATCATCCTGGCCAGCATGGTGAAACTCTGCCTGTACTAAAAATACAAAAATTAACTGGGCGTGGTGGTGTGCGTCTGTAACACAGCTACTCGGGAGGCTGAGGCAGGAGAATCGCTTGAACTGGGAGGCAGAAGTTGCAGTGAGCCGAGATTGGGCCACTGCACTCCAGCCTGGTGACAGAGTGAGACTCCATCTCAAAAAAAAAAAAAAAAGCCTATATTTAAACCATCAAGCAACAATGTATGTAAAGGTACCCATAAGCACTGCAAATAAATTCAGTTGAACTCAGTTCAATAAACAATTATTAAACACCTACTATATTCAAAGATGGGACTAGGTGAGAAGCCATGGCCCAATCAAGCTCAAAATACTCACAGTCTAATAGGACAATTTTCCTGGCTATAGAGTTTTGTTCTCACTGAAGCCTACATGACAAGAAAGGACCCCAAGGGACTGCTCCTAAAGGAGCACTGACTTCTACATTATTTTTTATATAAAACTCAAAAGATAGGCAGGGTGTGGTGGCACACGCCTGTAATCCCAGCATTTTAAGAGGCCGAGGCAGGCAGATTGCTTGAGTCCAGGAGTCCAAGACTAGCTTGAGCAACATAGCGAGACTACATCTCTACAATACAAAAAATTAGCCAGGTGCAGTGGCTCATGCTTGTAGTCCTTGCTACTAAGGTAACAGAGTGAGACCCTGTCTAAAAAAAAAAAAAAAAAGAAAAGAAAAGATAGAAGTGAAAAGAGTTTCCTTTCTATTCTTGTGCCCCAGATCACTATCTCCACACATAGGTCCCCTATTACCGATTTCCTGCATATCTTCCCAGAAGCTACCACTATTACCAGTTTCCTGTGTATCTTCCCAGAAAATACTATGTATCTATGTATCCAGGCATATGCTGAGCAGGCATATGCTAACTGTCCACTCATCACTTACTCATTCAAGCAATTTTTTTACACAGTAGTATTATACACAATTTTGCACATGAATTTTAAAAATATACATTGGAGATAGTTCCATATCTATTCATACAGAGCTGCTTAATTTACCTTTTACTTGGAGATCATTCTATATCCAGTCTTATGAATCGACCTCATTCTTTCATGTCATCTACACAATATTTCATTGCATGAATGTAATTAACCAGGACCCTATTGTCAGTTGGCCCCAATTTTTTGCTAATAGAATGCTGCAATGACTATCTTTCTAGATACTAAAATCTTTTTGTAATAAGAAATGACTATGTGATGTTAGTAATGTTTGGCTTCAAATAAAGTTAGTAAGCTACTTGAGAGAGAAAATTGTTGGACTATAGATGAATATTAAAAATTAAAGGCTAGGTATGGTAGCTCATGCTTATAATCCTAACACTTTGGGAGGCTGAGGCAGGAGGATAACTTGAGCCCAGGAGTTTGAGACCAGCCTGGGCAACACAGTGAGACCCTGTCTCTACAAAAAATAAAAAATAAGTTGGGCATAATGGCATGCACCTTTAGTCCCAGCTACTCAGGAGGCTGAGGCAGGAGGTTGAGGCTGCAATGAGCCATAATCATGCCACTGCACTCCAGGCTGGGTGACAGAGTGAAACCCTGTCTCAAAAAAAATATATATATATATATAAAGCATTAGGGACAGGGGGTGATAGGGAAAGATGTTTGATCAAAGGGTATAAAATTTCAGTTAGAGGGGAGGAATACACTTTAGTAATGTATTGCACAGAATGGTGATTATAATAAATAATAATGCACTGTATATTTCAAAATTACTAAGAGAGGATTTTAAATGTTTCCATCGCAAAAAAAATGATAAGTATGTGAGATAATAGATATGTTAACTAGCTTGATTTAATCATCACACAATGTATACATGTATGAAAACATCACATTTTACCCCATGAACATATACAGTTATTATTTGCTAATTAAAAATAAAAAAGTACAAAGCATTAAATATATACACTATGTCTGAAATATGTTTTCCCAAATAACTGTTAAAACAAAAGAAAAGCGCAAAAGCCAAGAGGATATCTCCAACCACTTAGACTCCTCAGGAGAAGTAAATATATAGACCTTACCCAGGGTCTTAGCAGTCCACAGTAGAGCTTTGTCACACTAACAGCGAGAACTCATTGTAGAGTCCATGCCTTGGCACTCAGAACTTCCCCTAGAGAGTTTGGATCTAGCAGTGAGGACATATAGGTATTCATTCGTCACACATAATTCATCAAAAGGCTTTTGTACATGCAAGCATAGGAGCACATTTCCTTTTGCCATTCCCACTGAGTTTTGTTTCTGAACTTCATTTTGAAATAATTACAAACTTAAAAGTTTCAAGAATAGCACAAAGAACTCCCACACATCCTTTATCCAAACTCACTATTTTCAAACATTTTGCCACATTCCTCCCCACTATATATTTTTTCTGTATTATTTGAGAATAACTTGCATACATTATATTGTATGCAAGTATCATTAATACTCTGTATTGCTTAATACTTCAGTGTGGGTTGGGTACGGTGGCTCATGCCTGTAATCCCAACACTATGGGAGGCTGAGGCGGGTAGATCACCTGAGGTCAGGAGTTTGAGATCAGCCTGGCCAACATGAGGAAACCCTGTCTCTACAAAAATTAGCCAGGCGTGCTGGCGCGCCTGTAGTCCCAGCTACTGAGGAGGCTGAGGCAGAATTGCTTGAACCCAGGAGGCGGAGGTTGCACTGAGCTAAGATCACACCACTGCACTCCAGCCTGGGTGACAGAGCGAGACTTTGTCAAAAAAAAAAAAAAAAAAGCTGATGCATAGATATCTACTGTTTTTGCCCGCCCAGCTATCCTTCCCCTTCCTTTTGGCAACAGCTTTAGGAAATCATCTCTTTTCCATTGGATACAGAGTTAGTGGAACTGTCCTTCAAAGTTCCCATCCCCCACCCCTAACCCCTTTCTGGCCATGGAATGGGCATGTAAGGCAACCTAGGTCAATCAGCTGGGGTGTTTGAATCTTGAAAGGGACTTAAAGATTGAGAAAGGGTGAGTTGACTCCTAAAGGTGGTGCCCTGAAGAGGTTGTTTAATGGCTCTTGCTACTCATTAGCTCTGCTTCTCTGTGACTTGCTTCTTTAGCATTTCTTTTCATTCTTGGAGCCACCCTATGTCTTTCCAGTAATTCCCATAGGCTTAGGTTGGCCAGTTTCTGTTGCTTGCAAACACAGGACCCTAATCAATAACAGCTGACTTGAAAAAATTTTGCTGTCAGCAACACTTGCTCAAATGGAACTGTGACTTGAACTGCATAGAAAAAAGTTGGCCCTGGGTATAGCCTTCCCTAATGCTTAGTGTGGCAATGCCTTGTAGACTTATGGCTCCGCTGCTCAGTCTAACTAAGACACCCTGTTTCACACTCCCAGAAGTGACCATTCCTGGAAAAGCAGAGCAGCTCTTCTGTTAGTTGTAGCTTTTAGAAATGTCTCCAGCAAAGGGGCACTGCTTTAGTCAGTGGTTAATTTAATTCTATTGCCCCTAAACTGATCCATCTGGTTGGTAGAGTGATGAAATACAATCTGACTTGAACACAGCATCACAGGGGGCTCCCTGCCTGATTGACTCTAGGGCCTGCTGCCAGCAGGAAGTGAAGATACCACTTATTGTCTTTCCTGACAATCTGTTCCTGACTTCTAGGAACTCACACATACGCAAGAACACTTTGATGCCTCCAACAGACATTCAGAGAGTGTAGTATGAATCTATTCCCAGGAAAAATATCTCCATAAATGCATAATCAGGCGGGGCACAGTAACTCACACCTGTACTCCCAGCACTTTGGGAGGCCAAGGCCAGAGGATCACTTGAGTCCACAAGTTTGAGACCAGCCTGGGCAATATGGCAAGACCCTGTTTCTACATACAAATTTTTTTTTTTTAATTAGCTGAGTGTGGTAGTGCATCCGGGTGTGGTAGTGTAATCCCAGCTACTCAGGAGGCTGAGATGGGAGAGTCCCTTGAGCCCAGGGGGTCAAGGATCCAGTTAGCCATGATCTTGTCACTGCACTCCAGCCTGGGTGATAGAGCAAGACTCTGTCTCAAAAAAAGTCACCACTACTCTACATATTTTGGTTACTTAGGAAAATGTTTCTAGTAGTAAAGGCACGCTGATTTATTTCTGCAATTTACTGTCAAAAAGTTCAGAAAACACATAGATAAGTCAAATACGACAAATGGTTTACGAGTTAGAATCAAGGAGCTCTGTGTGTATGTTCACTGTAATTTTATTTCAATATTTCTGTACATTTGAAGTTTTTTAATAATAAAAAGTTTGAGAAAATATAAGAAATGAACAATTTTGGTGGACACAGATTCTACATTGATTCAATATTCTTTTTTTTTTTTTTTTTTTTTAAGACAGGGTTTCACCACGTTGGCCAGGCTGGTCTCACTCCTGACCTCAGGTGATCCACCCACCTTGCCCTCCCAAAGTGCTGGGATTACAGGCGTGAGCCACCACGCCTGGCCGATTCAATATTATCCTCATTATCGTCTTTGAAACTAACTTCAGAGTCTAAGCTAGAGTGAGAAGTTACAAAAAGTCAAGTTTTCTTCTGCCACCATCTTTGCCTCTGATCCCAAGTTATAATAGAATTCAATACCAGGAAATGGGGAGATGGACCTCTGATTGAACTTAAAGCATCTCGTTTCTCTACAGATGTGTTTTCAGTGTCAACAGCCCATGAATTTCTCCTACAGCATTTCACGTGTCATGGTTGTTAACATGCTATATTGTACAGAAGAGACTGGGTTCCCTAGCCATATGTTCAAGGCAGAAACAGCTGTATATATATATATATATATATATTTTTTTTTTTTAGACGAAGTTTTGCTTTTGTCCCCTGGGCTGGAGTGCAATGGCGAGATCTTGGCTCACTGCAACCTCTGCATCCTGGGTTCAAGTGATTCTCCTGTCCCAGCCTCCTGAGTAGCTGGGATTACAGGTGTGAGCAACCATGCCCAGCTAATTTTGCATTTTTAGTAGAGACAGGATTTCACCATGTTGGCCAGGCTGGTCTTGAACTCCTGACCCCAGGTGATCTGCCCTCCTCAGACTCTGAGGTGTTGGCATGGTGGCTCACACCATCAGAATGTTGGGATTGCAGGCATGAGCCACCACACCTGGCAACAGCTATATAATTTGAGGGGTCCAGTGCAAATGAAAATCAGAAATCTGTTCAAAATTTATCGAGAATTTCAAGACAGTAGAGTATATCCAGGTATAGTCCTTCCAAGTGGGGCCCTATGTAAAGGTCATACACTTATGAAACCAGCTCTCTATAAAGCCCAGTGAAGAATCCACAGATGATTGGCCAGGTTAGGTGGCTCACGCCTGTAATCCCAGCACTTTGGAAGGCAGAGGTGGGCGGATCACTTTAGGTCAGGAGAACAGACCAGCCTGGCCAACATGGTGAAATCCCTTCTCTACTAAAATACAAAAAAAAAATTAGCTGGGCGTGGTGGTGCATGCCTGTAATCCCAGCTACTTGGTCGGAAGGCTGAGGCAGGAGAATCGCTTGAACCTGACAGGCAGAGGTTGCAGTGAGCTGAGATTGTGCCACTGCACTCCAGCCTGGGTGACAGAGCGAGTCTTTGTCTAAAAAAAAAAACCAAAAAACAAAAAACAAATCGGGGAGAGAGATCCAAGATGGCCGATTACTAGCAGCTTAGGATTGTAGCTCCCAGTGAAAGCGCAGAGAACGAGAGGATGGCACACTTTCAGACGAATTTTTGTTGCTCATGGACCAGGAAACTCCCAGCAGAGGAACCCCATGGGTTGCCAGCGCGACTCTTGTGGCCGGTGTGGCGGTTTTGCCAGTGCCTTGGCACGGCGGTTCTCAGTGCAGAGTAAACAGGACTGGGTCCCCTTCTGGTCAATGTTTGGAGCTCCAGGAAGACAGAGTCGCCCATTCAGCTGATTGAAAAAGGGACTCAAGAGGGAAGCCAGACCGGAGATTCCCGGGCAGAAAAGCACCAAGAATCTTAATGCCACTGTTTTAGCTGGCGCAGTGGGTTGCTCAGATTCCGGCGCTGAGAATCAACAAGTTGGACGTCCACTCAGAGACCTAATTTGAAAGTCAGCAATTACAAAGATGACAGGTGGATAAATTTACAATGATGGGAAGAAACCAGCTTAAAAAGGCTGAGAATACCCAAAATCAGAATGCCTCTCCCTCTACAGGGGATCACAGTTCCTCATCAACAGGAACAAGGCCTGATGGAGAACGAGTGTGTTCCATTAACAGAATTAGGCTTCAGAAGGTGGATAATAAGAAACTTCTGTGAGTTAAAAGAACATGTTCTAGCCCAACGTAAAGAAACTAAGAACCTTGAGAAAAGGTTTGATGAAATCCTAACAAGAATAGACAATTTAGAGAGGAATATAAGTGAATTAATGGAACTGAAGAATACAATATGAGAACTCTGCGAAGTATGCACAGGTTTTAACAGTCGAATTGATCAAGCGGAAGAAAGGATATCAGAGGTCGAAGACCAACTTAATGAAATGAAATGAAATTAGAAGACAAGATTAGAGAAGAAAGAGTAAAAAGGAATGAGCAAAGCCTCCAAGAAATATGGGACTATGTGAAAAGACCTAATTTACGTTTGATAGGTGTACCTGAATGTCATGAAGAGAATGAATCCAAGCTGGAAAATATTCTTCAGGAAAACTTTCAGGAAAACTTTCCTAACTTAGTAAGGCAGGACAATACTCAACTCCAGGTAATACAGAGAACACCACAAAGATATTCCTCAAGTAGAGCAACCCCAAGACACATAATCGTTAGATTCACCAGGGTTGAAATAAAGGAGAAAATTCTAAGGGCAGCTAGAGAGAAAGGTCAGGTTACCCATAAAGGGAAGCCTATCAGACTCACAGCAGATCTCTCAGCAGAAACCCTACAGCCAGAACAGAGTGGGGGGTCAATATTCAATATCCTCAAAGAAAAGAATTTTCAACTCAGAATCTCATATCCAGCGAAACTAAGCTTCATAAATGAAGGAAAAATAAAATTTTTCATGAACAAGCAAGCACTCAGAGATTTCATCACCACCAGGCCTGCTTTACAAGAGCTTCTGAAAGAAGCATTACACACAGAAAGGAACAACCAGTATCAGTCATCCCAAAAACTTACCAAAAGGTAAAGAGTATCTCCATAATGAAGAATCTATATCAACTAATGGGCAAAATAGCCAGATAGCATTAAATGACAATATTAAACTCACAAATCTCAATATTAATCCTAAATTTAAATGGATTAAATGCCCCAATCAAAGACACAGACAGGGAAATTGAATAAAAAGTCAAAACCCATTGGTACGCTGTATCCAGATCCATCTCATAAGCAAGGACACACAAAAACTCAAAACAAAGGATTGGAGGAAGACTCACCAATCAAACGGAGAGAAAAAAAAAAAAATCAGGAGTTGTAACTTTTGTCTCTGACAAAATAGACTTTAATAGTAACAAAGACTAAAAGAAACAAAGAAGGACATTACATAATGATAAAAGGATCAATGCAACAACAGGAGTCAATGATCATAAATATATATGCACCCAATATTGGAGCACCCAGATACATAAGACAAGTTCTTAATGACTTATAAAGAGACTTGGACTCCCGCACAATAATAGCGGGAGACTTTGACACCACATTGATAATATTCGACGGATCAATGAGATAGAAAATTAACAGGGACATCTATGATTAGAACTCAGACCTGGAACAAGTCAACTCAGTGAATATTTATAGAATTACTCACCCCAGGTCCACAGAACATACATTTTTCTCAGTATCACATTACACCTATTTTGAAAGTGACCACATAATTGGAAGTAAATCACTCTTCAGCATTTGCATAGCATTTCACAGACTTAAATGAAATATTGGTTGGCTGTTTGTTTGTTATTTTCTTCCCTTATTCCTTCCTGTCTCCGCTGTTAATCACAATTATCGGCATAAAAGAGGTTTTTAATACCTATTTTTAGATTGCATTCCAGCCTGGGCAATAGAGCAAGACTCCTGTTCTCTCTCCCCCTTTCTCTTTCTCTTTCTTTCTTTAAAAAAAAAAAACAAAAAACAAAAAAACAAAAAAAACAAATCCACATTGAGACCTCCTCCTCCTAGCCTTGTATACTTGTATACTTGACATGCTTGGGGGAGTGGGGGTGCAGGAGGAGCAGGCACTCCAGAGACACTTCCCTGTATAGGTCTCTTCATCCCATTTCAACCTGTCTTCTGAGGAATCCTTAAGACCAAAGAACCTTAAGAAATGTATTAGTTTTCTAAAACATAGGCATTTAGTGAGATGCTGATATGTGACAATATCCTACTGTAACAACAAGGCATTTTTCTGAAACAAAAGCTCAAATGGAGTTTATTAAAAGGAAACACAAACAACTACATTCAAAGATAATTATTCAAAATATCATAATTTTCTTTCTATCTTTTTTTTTTTCTTTTTCTTTTTGAGACAGAGTCCTGCTGTGTCACCCAGGCTGGAGTATAATGGTGAAATCTCAGCTCACTGCAACCCCCACCTCCCAGGTTCAATCAATTCTCCTCCTCAGCCTCCTGAATAGCTGGAATTACAGGTGTGCACCACCACACCCAGCTGATTTTTGTATTTTTAGTAGAGACAGGGTTTCATTATGTTGGCCAGATTAGTCTTGAACTCCTGACCTCAGGTGATCCTCCTGCTTTGGCCTTCCAAAGCGCTGGAATCAGATGTGAGCCACCATGCCAGGCCAAAATATCATAGTTGTTTTACAATAAAGTATGTATTTTAAAAATATTTTTATGTGCAACACTTGTAGGGAATTATAAAATATATTCGATGAGCAAGGCCATCATATATAGAGTCTTGATATTTTACTTGGTAACTTTTATTTTACTTGCCATTTTACTTGGTAACTAAGTTATGTGGAAACAAATTCAGATATACCAATAAAAATTCAAAAAGAAAATACCTCATGGGGCTTTCTGACCCAGCCCTTTTACTCTTAAGCATTTGCTACATTCCAAGTAACATTCTTAATTTAGTTATAAAAAAACAAGGGGATAGTTCCAGTAATCAAAAGGGGACTTACACAAGAGTGACAAAAAATAAGCATAATTTCTTCCCTTCTTCTTCCCCCTGCCCCAATACAGGCCTTTTGCAATTGATATAAATTATTTATCACTTTTAAGAATAAGACCCTTAGTGTTGACTTTCCCATTTTTAATAAATGTGGTATTTTTAAAAGGGCATGCCTCATGTGGCTTAGAGTGGCATCTGGAAGAATACAGCTAACCAATTGTTAACAGTAGCACTAGACTAGGTATTTGTGATGTGGCTAGAAAGGACTTTTACTTTCCTTATTTCCTCTTACCTGAATATATGCAATGAGCATGTATTTCTTTTATCAATCAAAAAAAATCATTTGGGGCTGGCATGGTGGCTCATGCCTGTAATCCCAGCACTATGGGAGACTGGGCAGGAGGATCACTTGAGCCCAGGAGTTCGAGACCAGCCTAAGAAACACAGGAGATCCAAGATATACCAAATAATAATAACAATAATTTAAAAATAAATAAATTAGCTGGGTATGGCAGTGGCACATGCCTGTGGACCCAGCTACTCAGGAGGCTGAGATGGGAAGGATTGCTCGGGCCCGGGAGGATGAAGCTACAGTAAGCTATGATTGTATTATTGCACTCCAGCCTGGGTGACAGAGCAAGATCCTGTCAAAAATAAATAAATAAATAAATAAATAAAGATAATTTTTAGAAAGAAAAAACCCAGCATGTACTTTGGATCTAGCATAGTGACTTATGTTCAGTCACTCAAAGATTAAGATTCTTAATCTTTTTCTTAATGTTTGTGCCTGGTCCTTAGTTTCTTTGACTGTAAAATAAGCTTAATACTTAACACACGGCCAGGCATGGTGGCTCACGCCTGTAATCCCAGCACTTTGGGAGGCTGAGGTGGGTGGATCACAAAGTCAGGAGTTCGAGACCAGCCTGGCCAATATGGTGAAACCTTGTCTCTACTAAAAACACAAAAATTAGCTGGGCGTGGTGGCAGGTGCCTGTAGTCCCAGCTGCTTGGGAGGCTGAGGCAGGAGAATCGCTTGAACCCAGAGACGTGGAGGTTGCAGTGAGCTGAGATCGCACCATTGCATTCCAGCCTGGGTGATAGAGCGAGACTCTGTCTCAAAACAAAACAAAACAAAACAAAATAAAAAACTTAACACACAGAGATGTTATGAGGAAAATGCTAATCACATGGTAAATATACAATCAATAAAGTTCCTTCTCTGAGCCTCAATTTCCTTGCCTGTAAAAGGAGGAAGCTGGATTTATTGTCTATGATCCTTTCTGGAGTTACAATATTCTGGTTATCTCTTTTTACATTCACAGAAAAATATTGCTAAATGAATTTAAATGTCTTCATTTGTCTTCAGGTAGTTATTTTTCTTTTATTTCCTGAATAACCAGGAAGCCAAAAACAGATGAGCAGTGCCTCTGGAATGTCTGGGCCACTCCATCCTGGGCACCTGGGAAATGACAGGGTATTTCCACTCATCAGAATCTCCCTGATGAAGAGAGCTTTCCTTAGTGGGAAGAGGATCTAACTTCAGTTGTAATAAGCCAGTGTGTGCTATTAAAAATACTATATACTCTCAATTTTGGACTTTGGGTACTCCCAGCTTTCTCTTAATTGGTTTGCTTCCCTATATTTGCAATACAGATACTCTGCTGAAACAGTTACGCAAGTGTTCTATAATTTATTACATCCCATGTGTATGTCATTGGTTAAAGTCCAAATAGATCATTATCAATTAGAGAGGGTTGCATATTAGTTGAGTTTACAGAGTTGTCTCCTACACATCAGAAATGCTAATAATTGCTCATCTTTGATTGTACTAGGATGATAATTTTACAATTCTCTCTTTACTTTTCTAAGATTGAAAAGTGGCTTGGATCATAGCAGTGGCAATACTCATCAGACTATAAAAAGGCAAAAACTTAAAAAGGGAGAGAGCTACAAAATCAGGAAACATTTCCATTCCCAATTTCTCAAAACATGATATGCTTTTTATTTAATACAAATTTTGCGTGGATACAGAATCGTAGAGAGGAACACCCACATGACTTAGAATTCAAAGTATCTCATGTATGAGATTTCTTAATTTAAGCCTTTTCTGTGCCTGCTGAATACCAGTGGGTGAAGAACGCCTTCAATGCCATTTTGGCATTTCTAGCACCCTGTGTAGCTTGGTAGGATTCTTTATCCTGACATGGTATAACAGTCCCAGCTTTTCTTGCAGAAGAAAGTCCATTCTGCTTAACATTAATTTTAAGAGCTATTATAGTAGAACTGAGTATCAGCAGACTTTTTTGTTTCCATATATACGATTAAGTTTCTCTGTATATAAATTAGAGATAAAACAACTTGCTCCTTACTATATGTGGAAGGCTGGGGGAATTTTTTCTGTAGCAATAATGATAAATATTAACATTCTCTGAGTATCTACTATTTCTCAGGCATCATGGTTGGAATTTTGTATTCTATTATTTTATTTAATCCTAAGAAGACTCTGTATTGTTTACTTTTTTCCTTTTCCTTTTTTTAAAAAAAGACTAGTCAAGTGCAGTAGATACCTACTTTTTTTCAAATGAGGAAGCTAACATTTAGAGAAGCTAAATAATTTACCATTTATGGTGCTGGTAAAAGTATGCCATGTCTGATTCCAACACTTTGACTTTCATTACTTCTCTTTGACTTTCTAAGGGGAAGATGGAAATGTTCTGAAGTCTGATGCATTGCCTACAATCCTTCAGCAACTCAAACCACACTTCTGTCACTCTTCCTCCTCCTGCTTTCCCTTATCCCTTATGTGCTGGTGTTACAAACCTACTTAGAATTCCCTTAAAGTCCTGTTCTCTCAAGTCTCTAGACCTTTGTTGGTGATTGTTTCTTGGCTTAAAATTTCTTTATCCCAGTAGCATCAGACTAGCTAGCCTACTCCTTTCAAGTTTCAGTTTAAACTACTCTGCCACGATTCCATTACTCTTGACCATACTCCATTACAGCAAGTATCTTACTGTGTCATCACCTAAATTAAGCAACTCGAGGGAGTCTTTTTGTTTCTTCATTATTGTATTTCCAGGACCTTTCAAAATATCTATTTCGAAGTGGGCATTCAATTAAATATTTATAGAATGAATGCATGAAAGAATGCATAAATGACTTGCTATTCATGCAAAAAACTCACTAGGGATCTGTGGAGGGTCCTATCTTACCTTATTTCATAACAGCCTAAAAATTACCAGAAGTGAAAACTTTTCATCCTCTCATAAGAAAGCTTTCCAACATACCCTTGTTTTTCTCCACAACAGCATATCTGGAACACAGTAGTAGCTTGACACGTATTTGTTGAATTGATGAAGAGCCTGAAAAACGAATATGACGTCTTTAAAATATAATGCCTATTCTTTCCAGACTCACTTTGTGCCCTTCCTACTTTATTCTCTAATAATAACAGTCTGTAATTTTCATTCATGGACCAAATACTTATTTAACCTCATTATGTGCCTGCACATTGGTGTACTGCTTCAAGTAGCCTCCTTTCTTTCTTTGCTGTCCGTGTTCGTGGAAATTTATGAAACCATTCAGCGAATACCATATGTATTGTGGTTTTCCTATCTTCCTTCATTCAATTCAGTTACGTCGCCCAGACCATCCCTGACCCCTTTAGCAGCTAGTGCCTGCCTCTATCTTAGCCCTGATTATATCGATTTTATGTTTGTCACTCCCTAACCCCATCTCTAACCCACCATACTGTTATGCTCTCAGAAGGCTGGAATTAAAGTTTGGTTCACCTGTGGGTCCCCAGGGCCCATCAAAAACCTAGGGGGCCAAACTGTCTATATATAAGTATTTAAATGAATAATTGCTACTCTTTATTGAACAACATGGGTTAACACTTTTAAGTCTCACCACCACAAGTGAATTAGCTATTATCTCCATGTCATCGATGAGAAAAAAGAGGCTTGAAGAAGTTTAGAAACTTGCTTACGGTCACACAGTGGTGGAGCCTGTTGTTGCAGGAATCTGAAGAATGAAGTCACCTTTGACTCTAAATGAGTAAGACTCCTCACTATCTTTTCTTGACGTTTCATTTAGCTTTTGCAGTCTTTTTTCTTTAGACCAATGACTCCTCATCTTGATATTGTAAGTGGGGGCAATACCTGCTTTCTTCATTTTGGAAATTGTTCAATCTCTCTTTGGAAGCAGCATGATTTCAAACTTTCTGAATGCTCCTTCTGTGGAAGAATCCGCGTAGGAGTCCTGGGGCACATACTAGGTCCAGTGAGAAGGGCTGTCATTCGAAGCGTAATGCGGGAACTAAGAGTTTTTTTTCCGGGAAGAAAACACACTGAAGAATTTAGCAGAGGGGAGGATGGTCCTTCTGTTAGGTGCACATCCTAAGACTTGCGGGAATTTGGCTGCTCACACTTAAGGTGGCTGCTGGCGACTCTGTTGCCCACAGCTAAGATGGCTGCTTATGAACATCTCCTTTGGCTGGCTCTGTTTTTTGCTCACTAGTATTTTCATCGAGGATTAAAGCGAATAAAATTTAGCAAAAGTTGGCATCTCCTTGCCAAGCAGATAAAATAAGAAGGTGGCACGGTTTGTTTCGAAAACCTTCTACCGCGCAAATTGTTCTTGCCCTTAACCAAAATGGTCGTTGTGGCTGTCCCGAGGTTTGAAGCTTCCAGCCCTTAAATAAGATGGCTCCTGGAGGCTCGTTAGAAATTAGCTTGCCCGTTTTTCTGCCCTCGACCAACACGGCTTCCGTGGCGTCGTTCACGTGACATTCCTGGACTACGGCGCGGGAGAGGGGGTAGGAGGGCCCTTGAAGGGTGCGCGTTCCCGTGGCGGTGTACCCGGTAGGTTTCAGTCAGAGTCACTATGGCGGCCGGCGCTGGCAAGGTAAGCTGAGGCGGCGGTGGCGGCTAGGGAGGTAGGACCCGTCATGGCGTCCTGGCTCCAAATCCTCGCAGCCCGCTTGTGGAGAGGTCGGCGGAGGTCGCGCCTAGCGGTGGGAGCTGGCGGGGGTCTGGCTGGAGGGGGCGAGGGCTGAGGCGGGCGGGCTGAGGCGCCTGACGGCTGTTTGTTTTAATATTTTCCCCACCAGGTCGGAAAGTTTCCTGCCTCGTCGGGCTCAGCTTGAGCTTGCTCCATCGGCAGTGATCGGTGGAGGCTGCGGCGGACCCAGCCCGGGGCCTCCAGGCCTCTCCCCAATCTCCGGGCCAGTCTCCCTCCCCCACCTTCTCGTCCTCCGGGAGCTGCGGCTGCTGTCCCTGAGATGCGACCCTCGTGGGGGCGACCCTAAGGGGAGGCGGCCTATGTGCTGAGCGGTGACCAGGAGCCCAGGCGTCCGGGGACCAACTTCCTGCCGCCTGAGAACCCGAGCCTCCCGGTGTCGCGCCTTGCTCGGTCCGCACCGGCCTGCGGAGCCGGGTCCCCGCCCTGGTCGCGGGGACGCCCGCCAGGTGCCCGGGAGTCCCGACTTGGCCACTGCTCGCGCCCCGCCGGCCCCCACGCCTCGCGCTGAGGACCCCAGGCACTGCTGCTTCGCCACGCCGGGGACCGCGTCCCCCTTCCCGGGGCGGCCTCCGCGCAGCAGGGGCGATGCAGACTGTCCCGCCGGCCGTCTAGAGCCCCTCCGCCTCCGTCACCTCTCGCCCTCCACTCCGGGCGAGGACGGGCGGTGGCTGCTCGGAGGTGCCCGGCCACACCTTCCTTCGGCCCGAAAGGACTTTCCTGGCCGCGCCGAACCGACCCTTCCTTCATGCTGCAGTGCTGCAGCGTTTCCGCCACCGAGGGGGAAAAGCGGCCGCGATCTCAAACCAAACACAAGAACTGGCGTGTGACTCATCTGCTTGGTTACCTCCAGTCCCCAAACTGTGTTCCAGGAGTTTTCTTGGCCGAAGCTGCCCGATGTTTGAGCCGTTTCTTCCCAGAGAGGAAGATGGACTGAAAGCTGCCATTTGGGGACTTTTTGTGGTCAGGGCACTGCTGGATTTTGAAGGAGGCGATGGGGCTTGCGCTGGCTTGTCTTCCCACCCAAGTGAAGAGTTGTTGATGTTCACTGGTTATGCGTAGACAATGTGCAGTTTGTTTTAATTTAAAATTTTGGGTGGGATAGGGGTATAGGCTTGTGAAGGGCAGTCCGGATCCGGAGGAACTCCTCTTTGTCCCTGGTAGGAGAGACACCCCCAGCCTATCCTCGATGCCGTCAGCCTTGGCCATCTTCACTTGCCGCCCGAACTCGCACCCGTTTCAGGAGCGTCATGTCTACCTGGACGAGCCCATCAAAATCGGCCGCTCAGTGGCCCGCTGTCGACCAGCGCAGAATAATGCCACTTTTGATTGCAAAGTGCTGTCAAGGAACCACGCTCTCGTCTGGTTTGATCACAAGACGGGCAAGGTAATGTCACCACCACATTGTCCAACGGCATTGTTTAACGAACTTTTTTCCTCCTACTTTGCCCTCTCTGAGAGGCCTGACGCATGCAGGATCCCAAGCTTTGCATCCACAGGAGGCTTTGCGCAAAGCCAGGAATCAACTGTTTGTGTGCCTGATTCTAGTGGAAATTTGATTGAGGTAGTTGAATGGAAAACAGAGAAGGTATTGTAATTAAAAGCCTCAGGAGGGCTGTGGCATCTTGATAACGTGGTCATTCCCAGAGAAATCCCAAACTAGATTGTGAAACTTGGCGTCTTGCTTTCAGTCTGTTGAGAAAGGTGAATTCACAGTTCAGCCCCTTATTAAGAAAGCAGCAGTTCTCAAAGCAATTCGGGGAATCCGTGGCCATTATTACCCCGGGGCTCAAGTGTCTTTGTGGTGAAATGTAGTTAACACATAGCTTTAGTTGAGTTCAGATCAGGACCTTTCTTTTTTTTTTTGTTTTTTGTTTTTTGTTTTTTTTTCACCTTCGTTTTTATTTATTTATTTATTTATTTTTTTATTGCATTTTAGGTTTTGGGGTACATGTGAAAAACATGCAAAGTTGTTGCATAGGTGCATTCATGGCAGTGTGATTTGCTGCCTCCCTCCCCCTCACCCATATCTGGCATTTCTCCCCATGCTATCCCTCCCCAACTCCCCCCCCCCCGCTGTCCCCCCCACTCCCCCGCAACAGACCCCCGTGTATAGTGCTCCCCTCCCTGTGTCCATGTGTTCTCCTTGTTCAACACCCTCCTATGAGTGAGAACATGTGGTGTTTGGTTTTGTGTTCTTGTGTCAGTTTGCTGAGAATGATGGTTTCCAGGTTGAACCAGGACCTTTCTAAGTAAGGACAATTGCTGGTGTAAACCTAAGATTTTTGAAAGGTTTGCTACGTTCTTGCTCTTGAAGGAATCATTTGCAATAATCAAAGCTAATTTAATCAAGCATGAGAACTGTTGTATTTTGAGAATTTTTTTTTACAAGTTGTATGAACATACGTATATTGCGTTTGAAAATCACTTTTTGATGTTCCCTGCGGCACTTATTAAGTACATATTGCATACCTACAGAGGTGCTATTCAAAAGTTAGTGTTAGGAAGTGAACTTATTTTCTGAAATTACACCCTAGTCTGTCAATTATAGTGTTACTTAAATGTGATAGGATGAATTCACTGCTTTTCATTTTAAGCATAACCATTTTAGCATTTTTATGTTAGTATCGTAATTTACTATACATGTATGTGCTTTTTTTTTTTTTTTGAGACGGAGTTTCGCTCGTTACCCAGGCTGGAGTGCAATGGCGTGATCTCGGCTCACCGCAACCTCCGCCTCCTGGGTTCAGGCAATTCTCCTGCCTCAGCCTCCTAAGTAGCTGGGATTACAGGCACGCGCCACCATGCCCAGCTAATTTTTTGTATTTTTAGTAGAGACGGGGTTTCACCATGTTGACCAGGATGGTCTCGATCTCTTGACCTCGTGATCCACCCGCCTCGGCCTCCCAAAGTGCTAGGATTACAGGCTTGAGCCACCGCGCCCGGCCTGTATGTGCTTTTATTTTGAGAAATGAAGAAAAAAATTAAGATCATTTCCATTTTTAAAAACTATTTATGTTTGTGGAGAGTATACTAAAGAGCTCATCTTTGTGCCTAAACCTCAGGTTTTTAGCTGAGCTACTGAATCAGTTCCAACTTTAAGTTATGTAAGACTAATAGGACTGTCTCAGGTTTCACCTCCTGACTTTTTGCCCCTTCTTTCTGAGTTAAATAATTAAATCTTTCTTAAAGGAAGAACTTAAGTCTTCAGGAATATGTTTTGAAATGAAAGAAACCTGAGCCTCAAAAGGAAGAGAAAAAAATTATACTTCAGCAGCTACTGATTTAAGGAAATATTTTATTATTTTTTAAAGAAAGGAGGAAAAGATTGTCTAAGTGCTGTGTGCTGCATAATATCTATATTGTGTGTGTAGCATGAGAACTGAAGAGTATGTTAACTTTTCTGTATAACACCAGTTCCTCATTTACCTGTGGAACAGACCCTTGCCTCCTTCCCTCAAGCTGAAGTTAGGGTGCCTAAAATACTTCATAGATTACTTGATATATATATATATATATATATATATTTTTTTTTTTTTTTTGACAGATTTTTACTTGTAATCTTTTTTTTTTTGAGACAGAGTTTTTGCTGTTGTCACCCAGGCTGGAGTGCAGTGGCACTATCTCAGCTCACTGCAACCTCTGCCTTCCAGGTTCAAGTGATTCTCCTGCCTCAGCTTCCCAAGTAGCTGGGATTACAGGCGTATGCCACCATGCACAGCTAATTTTGTATTTTTAGTAGAGACAGGGTTTCACCATGTTGGCCAGGCTGGTCTTGAACTCCTGACCTCAGTTGATCCCCCCACCTCAGCCTCCCAAAGTGCTGGGATTACAGGTGTGTGCCACGACACCTGGCTCTCATAATTCTTTAAAATGAATATTCATAGACATCATTTTTCCAGCAGTTGAATTCAAACATCAGTTTCATACTAGGTAGTGCCTTAATTCAACCAGCTTTTACATTTTTGCCATTTTATGTCCCTTGGGCAACAGGTCTACACTAATCAGACAGCAGGTTTGCTCACAGTACGTACTCTGCAAATACAGTTTCTTTTTTTTTTCCACACCCCCTCCTGCAAATGCACTTTCTTTGATTAAACACTCAAAGGGGACTCAGATTTTTTCTTGTACTTATTTGACAAATAGTGATTTCATGCACAGTGCTTTCCATGGCTGTACTAAAACTCTCACAATAGGTTATTTTGAGATAGCTAAGAATAGATCAGTAGTGACTGTTTCATGATTTGAGATGATATGTTAATTTTTTTTTTTTTTTTTTTTGAGATGAAATCTCACTCTGTTGCCCAGGCTGGAGTGCAATGGCATGATCTTGGCTCACTGCAGCCTCTGGCTCCTGGGTTCAAGTGATTCTCCTGTCTTAGCCTCCTGAATAGCTGGGATTATAGGCATGTGCCACTATGCCCAGCTAATTTTTGTATTTTTAGTAGATACTGGGTTTCACCATGTTGGCCAGGCTGATCTCAAACTCCTGACCTCAAGTGATCCGTCTGCCATGGCCTCCCAAAGGGCTGGGATTAAAGGTGTAAGTCACCACGCCCGGCTATGAGATTTGTTCTTTAGAAAACCTTATCTTTGACGGGTAGATATGGTTTATTTCTGCCATTTTCACTTTTTCCCCCTTCTGCTTTATTAGCTAAAATAACACGCAGGCTATGAGGCCACTACTTTAGGTATAGATGTAATTGTTTATTATTTTTATTTTTTTTTGAGACGGAGTTTCACTCTTTCACCCAGGCTGGAGTGCAATAGCGCAATCTTGGCTCACTGCAACCTCTGCCTTCCTGTTTCAAGTGATTCTCCTGCCTCAGCCTCCCAAGTAGCTGGGATTACAGGCGCACGCCATCACACCTGGAAAATTTTTGTATTTTTAGTAGAGACGGGGTTTCACCATGTTAGCCAGGCTGGTCTCAAACTCCTGACCTCAGGATCTGCCCTCCTTGGCCTCCCAAAGTGCTGGTATTACAGGCATGAGCCATCTCACCTGGCCAATTATTTGTTATTATACCACTTAATCTAGTTAGAGCATATACTCTGTCAGATCTTACCATGTCATCAAATTGTTTTAGGAATTAACTATTTAAAATTTTGGTTTGGACAGATAGAAGGTTTTAACTGAGCATCTGTTAGATGCCAGACACTGTGAGGGACACAGTTCCAAAGAAAACTTACAATGTGACCAAATAGTTCTTGTTAGTATGAAATTTGCATTGTCTGTAGTCCTAGTTACTCGGGATGCTGAGGCAGGAGGGTTGCTTGAGCCCAGGAGTTTGAGGTTGCAGTGCTGTGATTATGCCACTGCACTCAACTCCAGCCTGGGCAACAAAGCAAGACCCTGTCTCTTAAAGAAAAAAAAAAATCCCTTCAGGCAAGTTTTTTTTTTTTTTTTAACATCTGCAGATGATAATGGTACCAATTATTGTTTTGAGAATGGAGGTAATTATATAAATCACCTAGCACCCTGTCCCTGGCTCTTACTAAACACACAGTACTTAGCAGAGAGGGTGTTTAGTGGGGAAGAGTAAATTATTTAGACAACACTTTGCAATTTGCTCTAGTGCTATGGAGTCTTAGGAAGGTAATGAGAAATTATTTTCTTTAATGTGATGGCATATATAGAAGAAATTTTATTTTTATTTTTATTTTTTTGGGACGGAGTCTGGCTTTGTTGCCAAGGCTGGAGTGCACTGGTGCAGTCTCAGCTCACTGTAACCTCCGCCTTCTGGATTCAAGCCATTCTCCTGCCTCAGCTTCCCAAGTAGCTGGGATTATAGGCATGCGTCACCATGCCCGCCTAATTTTTGTATTTTTGGTGGAGACAGGGTTTTGCCAGGCTGGTCTTGAACTCCTGGCCTCAGGTGATCCACCTGCCTCAGCCTCCCAAAGTGCTAGGATTACAGGCATGAGCCACTGCATTCGGCCAGAAGAAATGTTTAAAGTTGAAACTAATGTAGTTGATAACTTTGTCCAAATTGGCAGTTTACCTGGGAGGTGGAAAACTGGGGTAATATGTTCTTTGGATGACTTTCACTTTGTGGTCACTGTTGCATAATACATTGTCCATTATGGGAAGCTCATTAAAAGTTGGAAGAAGTAGGCCAGACGTGGTGGCTCATGTCTGTAATCCCCGCACTTTGGGAGGCCGAGGCAGGCAGATCATGAGGTCAGAAGATCGAGACCATCCTGCCTAACATGGTAAAACCCTGTCTCTACTAAAAATAAAAAAATTAGGTGGGCATGGTGGCACATGCCTGTGATCCCTAGAATGGTTATTAATCCTCTGTTGACTCAAGGTACCACTGAGCAAGCAGATCTACCCATATAGTGGTTACATAGAAGGGATAGTGAGTGGTCTGTTCTCTTGTGATTTGGATGGCCCTATTTGATTTGAGGACTTGGGGTGCTGGTGACATGCTAGTGGTTGACAGTCTATTTCCAGTCTCACTGAAGTTTACTTACTAGTGGTAGTAGTTGTCTACTTCTAGTCTCACTACTTAGGAGACTGAGGCAGGAGAATCACTTGAACCCAGGAGGCAGAGGTTGCAGTAAGCCAAGATCGTACCACTGCACTCCAGCCTGGGCGACAAACAAATAATACGTGTTCATTTTAGAATATCTGTGAAATGTAGGCAGGTGGAAATCTAAGTGACACTTTTTAATGCTAAGCTCATGGAATATCTTATTGTGTAATACTTAAATCTGCATGTTGAAGGGTGACAGGTTTGGTACAAAGCAGAGTTTCATAATCTTTCCCAAATCATCTTCTCAGTGATGTAGCAGTTAGATATTGCCTTGCTTGGATGCTGGCCCTATGTATTATCCTTCATCCTTTTTGGAAGTCAAGCACTTCAAATTAGAATGTTTTGTTTTGTTTTCTTTTCTTTTTGAGATGGACTCTTGCTCTGTTGCCCAGGCTGGAGTGCAGTGGCGTAGTCTCAGCTCACCGAAACGTCTCCCTCCAGGTTCAAGCAATTCTCCTGCCTCAACGTCCCAAATAGCAGGCATTAGCCACCATATCCGGCTAATTCTTTGTATTTTTAGTAGAGATGGAGGTTTCACCATGTTGGCCAGACTAGTCTCGAACTCTTGACCTCAGGTGATCCACCATCCTTGGCCTCCTAAATTGCTAGGATTACAAGTGTGAGCCACCATGCTCAGCCTAGAATGGTTATTAATCCCTCTGTTGACTCAAGGTACCACTGAGCAAGCAGATCTACCCATATAGTGGTTACATAGAAGGGATAGTGAGTGGACTGTTCTCTTGTGATTTGGCTGGCCCTATTTGATTGGAGACCTTGGGGTACTAGTAACATGCTAGTGGTTGACACAGTCTATTTCCAGTCTCACTGAAGTTTACTTACTAGTGGTAGTAGTTGTCTATTTCTAGTTTCACTTTTAATTTAAACTTAGTGCATCTATTTTTTTTTTTCAGATGGAGTCTCGCTCTGTCACCCAGGCTAGAGTGCAATGGCATCATCTTAGCTCACTGCAACCTCCGCCTCCTGGGTTCAAGCGATTTTCCTGTCTCAGCCTCCCAAGTAGCTGGGATTATAGGCACATGCTACCATGCCTGGCTACTTTTTTGTATTTTAGTAGAGACGGGGTTTTACCATGTTGCACAGGCTGAACTCCTGAGCTCAGGCAATCCACTCGCCTCGGCCTCCCAAAGTGTTAGGATTACAGGCGTGAGCCACTGCACCTGGCCTAGTGCATATTTTTGAGCACCTGTTCTATCATGATTTGTTTTCGTGAAGGGCATGGTGGTAAAGGGGGAGAAAATGACAAAAACTGGTAAGAATTTGTTATTCCTTCTTTCTAGGAGCTTTTACATTGGATAGAGAGGGTGACTGTACACTTTGAAAATAGTTGAGATAGATGACATTATATAAGTTTCAATTTCAAAAGAATGATGACATTTGACTTTAAAATTGGGGTGGATAGATAAGAAAAGCTTTGTAAATCAATAGGAAGTTTAAAAAAAAGAAGGTGTATTTTTGGTTGTTTTTATTTGTTTTGGGGGGATGAGGCTAGAATAAAACAAAAGCAGATAATTTTGAAAGAACTTTGCATTTTTCAAATGCTGAGGAAACTGACTTTGTTGGATTAGAGAATTCTTTGAAGAGTAGCCAAGGGTGAACATCTATTCTTGTTTGTATCTTGTCTTTGTAATTAATTTTCACACTCTAGAAGACAGGAACGTTTTTCCTACTATCTTATATAAAGTAGTTGTTGAATAAATGAAGCTGAATAGATAGTGTGGTGCCAGGTTGTGAAGTGCCTAGCTTACCAAGCTAAGGATGTGGACCCTTGGGTTATGGAAGGCCTAAGATAGTTTTGAACAGACCACTGACATACCAAACCCCTATTTAAGAAAGAGTGGGCCAGGCATGGTGTTCACGTCTGTAATCCCAGCACTTTGGAAGGCCGAGGAGTATGAATTGCTTGAGGTCAGGAGTTTGAGACCAGCCTGGCCAACATGGTGAAAACCCATCTATACTAAAACTACAAAAATTAGCCAAGCGTGGTGGCACGAACCTGTAATCTCAGCTACTTGAGAGGCTGAGGCAGGAAAATTGCTTGAACCCAGGAGGCAGAGGTTGCAGTGAATGGAGATTGCATCGTTGTACTCCAGCCTGGGTGACAGCTAGACTCTATCTCCAAAAAAAAAAAGAGTGATACAATAGCAGTATGTAGAGTGGATTGGATGGAGCGAGGAAAAGTGGGTAACAGCTTAACTAACACTTCCAAACTAACACTTGCCCTGTTCTAAGTGCTTTATACTTATTTAATCCTCAAATAATTCTTTGAGGCGCTTTTTTTTCCCACATTAACCTGTGAGGAAATTGAGGCACAGAGAGTTCATATAGCTATTAAATAGTAGAGTTAAAATTTAAACTCAAGCTCATAACCACTATGCTATTCTAAGGCTTTGTAACACTTTAGATGTGATGTGATTTTGTGAGGACCTAGACTGGGTTAGCAGTAGGAATGCAAATGATTAAATGCCAGAAAATGAGAAAAGGTAAGAATATTGAATTAACTTGCCCATTAGGACTCAGCAAAGAGCAAGGTCCTATGTGAACTGAAGATTTTAGGGCATGTTTCATGGATGGAACAGTTTATTGGATGAAATGCAATTTAAGCTAGACCTTAGGACTTTTAAATAGAGGAAGAATGGCCAGAAACAGAGGCAAATGCCATTAATCTCAGCTACTTGGGAGGCTGAGGTTGGCAGATTGCTTGAGGCCAGGAGTTTGAGGCTGTAGTATGCTAAAATTGCACCTGTGAAAGGCCACTACACTCCAGCCTGGGCATCATAGCAAGGATTTGTCTCTAAAAACAAAGTTCAAAAACTTATATTTGCCAGGGGTGCATCATGTCTTAGCCCCACCTACACCTTGGGAGGATGAGGCAGGATTACTTAGGCCAAGGGTTCAAGGCTATAGTGCACAATGATTGCTCTAGCCTGGGTGACGTAGTGAGACCTATCTTAAAAAAAAAAAAGAAAGTGGGGTTAGGGGATAGACTATAGTTAGCGTCAGTCAGGGAAAGGAGTTTTGGGTGGCAGGAAGAAGCAGGAATGATATTGCATTTTCCAAGGACATTGCAAGGAAGTCATTTGAATTCGACAACCAAGATTGTTTCTTCTTTATTCCTCCACACATCTAAACATGATCACAAAGATCCTAGCCTCAGCTTTTGGGAGAATGGCAGGTCATACATTCCTTTACTTTTTGTTTCTATGTTCGTTTTAGCAGGTACCTAAGTTTTTTTGTTGACAGAAGTATAAAGGTCACTAAAGGGTGCTGGTGTTTGTGAGAAAGTCTTTTATTTGACAAATTGTATTTAAGACACATTAATGTGAACATGTATAGAAAGCCAGATTATATATTCACAGCACATGTTCATTTCCTTCTATATTACTTTTCCCAATAGTGGGAAACTGATAAAATATTTTATCTGTGATTTCAAGTTGTTAAAAATATTGATGGTGTATATACTTAAAACATTTTTTTCCCACTTAGTTCTTTGACATTACTCCTTAGGTTAAATTCACTCTTTACCCTTTCAGGCTCCTATCTGGTTTTCTTAAGTGATATTTCTGTTAGAGCTTAGTATTTATTCTTTTTGGTAAATAGGGAAGAGAATGTCATTTAGAGTTTTAAGTGAAAAGATTGTGAGGTTAATTTTTAATATATGTCAGTTACTTGATAGTTACTTGAATCAAGAAAAATGGTGGTATTTATTAGTGGCTGAAACATTCTAAGTTTACAGTCCACACTCTTTCCTCTTCTCGGGTACATTCTTTTCTTACTGCCACTATAGGTAGATAAATAGTTTACACCTTTGCTTAAAAATCTTTGTCGTTGTCTCATTAATTTTTAGCATTAAAATCTATATCTCATTTTCTTTTTTTCATCTGTCTCTTCTATTACTGTTTTTTTCTTCACCCCAAACTTTGTGTACTTAGCTGTATGACAGTGTTCACTGTTTGTAGAACAAGTGCCTTTTTTTTTTTTTTTTTGCTGTTTTGTCTTCCAGAATGACCTCTTCCCTTCATCCCTTAAGGCTCAGTTCCAATGTGAAATGTTTCCTGACTCCCTTTAACTGAAGAATTAATTGCTTCTTTCTCTATACTCCCATTTAACTTTGTGTGTAATTTTTTAATTTTTAAAAATTTTTTAAAATTTTATTTTTGAGATAGAGTCTTGCTCTGTCATCCAGGCTGGAGTGCAGTGGCATGATCTCAGCTCACTGCAACCTTCTCGTCCTGAGCTCGAGTGATCCTCCTGTTTCAACCTCCCAAGTAGCTGGGACTACAGGCATGTGCCACTATGCCAAGCTAATTTTTGTATTTTTTGTAGAGGCAGGGTTTTGCCATATTGCCCAGGCTGGTCTTGAACTCCTGGCCTCAAGCAATCTACCTGCCTTGGCCTCCCAAAGTGCTGGGGTTACAGGTGTGAGCCACTGCACCTGGCCTGTATATAATTTCATTATGGGACATAAACAACAAAACAACTATGATGCAAATGTACTATTGCCCCATCAGATGTGAACTCTTGAGAACAAGAGGATAGGCACTGTATAGATGTTTGAATGAGGGAAATGTGAACAATGGAGCAGTCTGTGTTTCTGCAAACCTGTGCAGTATTAAAGGGCAGAAAGTCATTCAAGTTAGTTCTCAATTTGAGATCATGGACTCAATTACCAATATGTAGTCTTTGTATAAGTCATTGTTTATTGAGACCTTACAGTATGCAAAACATTTTGCTAAGTGTTTTGGGATTGTAGATAATCTTGTGATTGGTGATATTAAATTATATATATGAGCTATTAAATTTTCACACAAAATAATACTTTTTAGAAGGCATTAGAATAATCAGAGTGCTTTCTTATTTCATTTTGTCTATATAACACTCTTAGAAGGTAAATAAAACAGCTGCAGTCTGGCTCCCTTTTGTCCAAAAAGAGTTTGATGTTTAGAGGTTATTTGTACAAGATTGTCTAATAGAACTATAGGAGTCCCCCCACCCCAACAAATAAAAGCCAACTGTTAGACATTTATTCTGATCTATCTTCTTAGAGACTGAACAATTATTATGAAAATCTGTCTTTTGCTCTCTTGAAAGGTAATCTAAGCTATTGCTTTTTGATGTATAACCAAACTGCTTGTCATATTACAGACTTTCAAAGACTGAAATAACTCAAGTTAATTATTTCTCTGAGTCAGCTAACATTTTTTAAAACTTACCTCTACTACTCCTAGCAATAAAATATTTTTTCTTGGGCCTGCATTCAGGCAAACTGATTTGGCTTTGGGTATATATGCAAATGAATGAAACAGCCTTGGAAAAACTCATTTGGCCATGTACATTTTTCATACTTTATAAGAGAGTAGCTGACAGATGTAAAGAAAAAAAAATGAAAGCTTATATAGGCACTTGAAAATATGGAAGTGTTTGGTCATTAGTACTGTATCTTTTGTCAAATATACAATTTGGGTTGGATTTTAAATTTAAGCACATCAAAACTGTGTGTTAAGATTTTCTCAATACTTTCAGGCTTACAGTTTTATTGATATATATAACTACTGACTTGTTCTAGTTGAGCCAAGCAGAAGTGATTTTCCAATATAGACTTTCAAGCTTTTCTTATTTTTTAGTTATACAAATAATAGGAATACATTCTCATAATAAGTCAAGCAGGCCAGGTGTGGTGGCTCACACCTGTAATCCTAGCAGTTTGGGAGGCTAAGGCAGGAGAATCAATCACTTGAGGCCAGGATCCCCGTCATGGGATCACATCATGTTGCCCAGGCTGAACTTGAAAAAGAAAATTAGCTGGGTGTGGTGGCATGTGCTTGTAGTCCTAGCTACTCAGGAGGCCGAGTTGGGAGGATCACTTGAACCCATGTGGTCAAGGTCGCACTAAGCTATGATTGCACCACTGCATTCCAGCCTGGGTGACAGAGTGAGACCGTCTCAAAAAATAAAAGTCAAGCAATAGGGAAGTATTTAGAGTAAAAGATGAAAGTTCCCCTTCACATAGGCACCTCCTATCATCTTATTAACTGTTTTTATTAGTTCGATATGTAATGTTCAGAACTTATCCTGTGTATTTGCCTGCTTAGAGTACATGTAGATTAAGCACAGTTTTGCTGGGCATGGTGGCTCACGCCTGTAATCCCAACACTTTGGGAGGCTGAGGGGTGAGGATCATAAGGTCAGGAGATTGAGACCATCCTGGGCAACTTGTTGAAACCCTGTATCTACTAAAAATACAGAAATTAGCTGGGCATGGTGGTGCGCGCCTGTAAGCCCAGCTACTCAGGAGGCTGAGGCAGGAGAATTGCTTGAACCCTGGAGGTGGAGGTTGCAGTGAGCTGAGATCACACCACTGCACTTCAGCCTGGGCGACAGAGTGAGACTCCGTCTGAAAAAAAAAAAAAAAAAAGCACAGTTTTTGTTGTCTTTTTATTTCCATAAGTGATTAGATCATAGTTAAAAAATTTTCAAAGCTGTTAGATCATTTCAGGTTAACGGTGTTAAGCTTATTTCAAGTGAAATGTGTTTATGTGCTCTAAATTCTGACCATAGTCCAGACTTGTAAAACTAGTTGCTATCATTTATTGAGCACTTACTGTGTGCTGTGCTGAGAGTTTTATGTGCATTATTTCATTTAATTCTCAAAACAAACTTTTGAAATATCTTTACCTTATGGATAAGAAAGCAGAGGCTCAGAGAGGTGAAAGGATTTGTTTAGGGTAACAATGATAATGATGGAGTTAGGATTCACATTCCAGTCATCTGACTGTAGAATGTTCGTTGTTATTTGATTGCTTACTACCTCAGCACTCGTAGTCTTTATCAATCTCATCACCAACCTGTTAGTGAATAATAGACCAAATTTTTAAAAATTGACATCAAAACCTGGCTAGGTGTGATGGCTCACTTCTGTAATGCTAGCACTTTGGGAGACTGAGGCAGGAGAATCCCTCGAGACCAGGAATTTGAGACCATTGCCAGTGTGGGCAACATAGGGAGACCCTATCTATTTTTTTTTAATTTAAATTTAAATTTAAATTTAAATTTAAAAAACAAAATAAAACCTGTTATCTATTAATGCTTAAGATATTTTGTTTGTAAATCAGTTTGTAAATAGTT
Source organism: Aotus nancymaae (assembly GCF_030222135.1). Classification (NCBI taxonomy): domain Eukaryota; kingdom Metazoa; phylum Chordata; class Mammalia; order Primates; family Aotidae; genus Aotus; species Aotus nancymaae. The sequence goes on from NW_026988482.1 coordinate 32,291,900, forward strand.
TAACTATGATTATTCTATTTGTGGGATACAGGAGATTTTTTTGTTTTTGTTTTGTTTTTGAAATGGTCTCACTATGTTGCCCAGGCCGGAGTGCAGTGGCACAATCTCGGCTCACTGCAACCTCCGCCTCCTGGGTTCTCATGCCTCAGCCTCCCAAGTAGCTAGGATCACAGGTATGCACCACCACACCTGGCCAACTTTTGTATTTTTACTAGAGATGGGGTTTTGCCATATTGGCCATGCTGGTCTTGAACTCCTGGCCTCAAGCGATCTGCCCGCCTCAGCCTCCCGAAGAGCTGAGATTACAGGCATGAGCCACCTCGCCCAGCCCATGAGATGTTTTGATGCAGGCATGCAATGTGAAATAATCACATCATAGAGAATGAGGTATCCATCCCCTCAAGCATTTATCCTTTGTGTTACAAACAATCCAATTAAACTCTTTTAGTTATTTTAAAATGTATAATTGTTATTATTGACTGTAGTCACCCTGTTTTGTGATCAAATAGTATGTCTTATTCATTGTTTTTTTGTACCCATTAACGATGCCCACTTCACCCCCAGACCTCCAACTACCCTTCTCAGCCTCTGATAATCATCCCTCTGCTCTCTATATCCAGAGTTCAATTGTTTTGAGTTTTAAATCCCACAAATAAGTGAGAAAGTGTGATTTTTTTTTTCTTTCAGTTCCTGGCTTATTTGCTTAACATAATTTTCAGCCATGTTGTTGCAAATGACAGAATCTCATTCTTTTTTTAACAGCTGAATTGTACTGCATTGTATATAAGTAGCAAATTTTCTTTATCCTTTCACCTGTTGATGGACACTTAGGTTGCTTCCAAATCTTGGCTATTGTGAACAGTTCTGCAACAAACATGGGAGTACAGATACCTCTTTGACACACTGATTTGCTTTCTTTGGGGGTATATAACCAGTAATGGGATTGCTGGATTGTGTGGTAGCTCTATTTCTAGCTTTTTTGAGGAACCTCCAAACTGTTCTCAATAGTTGTACTAATTTATATTCCTACCAGCAGTGTATGAGGGTTCCCTTTTCTCCACATCCTTGGATATAAAGGATATAAAGGAAGTTGTGTTTTAAATGGAATATACGTGTGTGTGTGTGTGTGTGTGTGTGTGTGTGTAAAATCCACACCCCTCATAAGTAAATCTAATTTACTATATTGCATTTGATTATATTTATATTTGTATAAAATCCACACCCCTTATAAGTAAATCTGATTTACTATGTTGCATTTGATTCTTCAACTCTTTAACTATAGAAATAGTTATATTGGGTTGGGCATGGTGGCTCACACCTGTAATCCCAGCACTTTGGGAGGCCGAGGTGGGCGGATCACAAGGTTAGGAGTTTGAGACCAGCCTGGCCAATATGGTGAAATTCCGTCTCTACTAAAAATACAAAAAGTAGCTGGGTGTGGTGGTAGGCGCCTATAGTCCCAGCTACTAGGGAGGCTGAGGCAGGAGAATTGCTTGAACACAGGAGGCGGAGGTTGCAGTGAGCCAAGATCTCACCACTGCACTCCAGCCTGGGTGACAGAGCGAGACTCCATCTCAAAAAAAACAAAAAACAAAAAACAGAAATAGTTATATTGTATTTGATTCTTTAACTCTTTAACTGTAGAAATAGTAAGTATAGTAATCGATGCTAGTTATAAGGTTTCTTCTATTTCTTTTTTTTTTTTCGAGAGACAGTGTTTTGCCATGTTGACCAGGCTGGTCTCAAACTCCTTACCTCAGGTGATCTGCCCACCTTGGCCTCCCATAGTGTTGGAATTATAGGTGTAAGCCACTGCACTTGGCCCATTTCTTTCATTTCTAAAACTCAGGGAAGGAAAATAAGATCATGCTGTATTTTCCCAGTATAGCTATGGTAATTATTTGTAGAATAAACAAACTTTGTAGTTTTGAATCTTATAAAAAAGTTCACATGATAAAAAGGAACATTATAGTCACCATATTACACAACAATTCCACTTCTAGGTGTGTATTCAAGAGAAATGAAAATATGTAACAGAAAAACTTGTACACGAATGTTTATAGCAGCATTATTCATAAACAGCCAAAGGTAGAGACAACCCAAATGTATATCAGTTGATGAATGGGTAAATAAAATGTGTATCATATAATGGCATATTTGCAATATAAAAAGAATGAAGTACTGATACATGGTGCAGCATGGATGTACCTTGAGAACACTAAAGTGACAGAAGCCAGACTCAAAAGGCCACATATTGTATTATTCTGTTTATATGAAATATGTAGAATAGGTAAATTCATAGAGACAGAAATGATGGTTGCTACGGGCTAAGGGTAATTAGGAATGTGATGGTTAATTTTATGTCAGTGAGGCTAGGCTGTGGTATCAGTTTTTCACTTGACCAGTTTTTGAATATCACCAGCCTGATATTGCTGTGAAGGAATTTCTTAGATGTAACTAACCAGTAGACTTTGAGTAAAGTAGACTTTGAGTAAAGCATATTACCCTCTATAATGTGAGTGGGCCTCTCTAATCAGTTGAAGGCCTTAAGAAAAAAGACTGAGGTCCCCCTAAAGTAGGAATTTTGCCCTCACAAAGCTGTTGGACTCAAGACTATATAACAGCTCTTCCCTAAGTCCCTGTCTAATGACCTGCCCCGCAGATTTCATACTTGCCAGCACCCCCCACCCCAGTTACGTGAGCCACTTCCATTAAATAAATATCTCTATGTAAATATACATGCTGGCCGGGCATGGTGGCTCATGCCTGTAATCCTAGCACTTTGGGAGGCCAAGGTCGACAGATCACGAGGTCAGGAGTTCAAGACCAGCCTGAAAAATATGGTGAAAACCCATCTCTACTAAAAATACAAAAATTAGCTGGGCGTGGTGGCAGGCACCTGTAGTCTCAGCTACTTGGGAGGCTGAGGCAGGAAAATCGCTTGAACCCAGGAGGCGGAGGTTGCAGTGAGCTAATATTGTGCCATTGCACTCTCTAGCCTGGGTGACACAGCAAGACTCTGTCTCAAAAAAAAATAATAATAAAAAAAATAAATATACATGCTATTGGTTCTTTCTTTTCTTGACTAGTATAGGATACAACTGCTAAACGGATATGAATTTCTTTTGGGGATGATGAAAATGTAAAATTGTGGCTATGGTTGCACAACTCTGAATTGTATACTTAAATTGGCAATTGTATGGTATTTGAATTATATCTTAAAAAAGGATTTTTTTTTTTTTTTTTGGTTAAGACACAGGGTCTTGCCATGTTGCCCAGCTGGTCTCAAACTTCTGGGCTCAAGCAACTCTCCCACCTCAGCCTCCCAAAGTGTTAGGATTACAGGCATGATACCACACCTGGCCCCAAAAAGAAATGTTAGATGAAGTAATAGCTTAGTGAAAGCAACTTGGGGTATAGGAAGTAGAAGAGAGTGAGTGAATATTCAAGGTAGATAGGATTAACAGAGCAGCTTTTGAAGTACTGTGTAGTTTGATTTTTCTCTGTACTTCCTTAATGTGAATGTCTTACTCTTGGTTGGACCTTTGTTTTAACAAATGTAGAATATAGATAATATGTTTCCAATTTTGAAATTTTTTTTCTAGGCACAATTTTGGTATTATTGAGAAGTTGTAGTGCCAGAGTATTAATGTGAGAATTGAGAGAAGTGGTTGATAAGATACAGTTTAAAAGTCTCAATCTGAACCTGGGAAGGATAAGATTAATTTTACTTACCAAGGAATCTTTGACGTATGCAGACACATACATAGAAGTAGTGAAGTATTGTTAGAATGAACAGTATTATTTTGATTAGTAGAACTTAAACTGGGGCCATTATGCATTCTTAGTCTTTAATATCTGAGTGTCTATTCTTGCAGTGCAATGTGGTGCCCAGTACATAATCTTGGAAAAAGATAATTACAGTACAAATAAGTCAAACAATAGTAGCATCTGTGAATCATTGTTTCCAGGGAGCTAAGAGATGATGTATTCCTTCCCCCAGGATTGGGGGCAGAAAATGTGGGAGGAATGAAGAGGGTTTCACAGAGAAAGTTGTTTTTAAGCCACTGTTTGAAGAGTGAGTAGGGCTTTGCTAGCTGGATAAAAAAGAGCAGCGCATTCTAGCTGGAAGCATATGTTTAAGGCAGAAAAGCCTGAAAGAGAATGATTTATTCTGGGAATGCAAACCCAGAAGTTGACAAAATTGGGGAGAAGAAAATAGAGCTGCTATTAGTTCTTCAGGGGTAGTCAACCACTGTAGGCAGAGGCCTTAAGGGAGGCAGTGTAGTTAAAGATTTTCGAGTTGGACTACTGGTGTTGGAATCCTGACTCCACTGCTTGCCAGATGTGTGACCTTAGGGAGTCCCTGTGTTTTCAGTTTTCCTCATATGTAAAAGGAGGCTAATAATGGTATTTACTTCATGGGACTTTTGTAAACATTTAATGAGAATTCATGTAAAGCACTTAACAGAATACCTGGCATGGGATAGGCAGTCAATAGCTTGTGGCTATTATAATTTTTCTTTCTTTTTTGGTGGTGTGTTTGTATAGTAATACCAGTTGAATAACCCTTATCGAAAATGCTTGAGATCAGAAGTTTTTTTTTTTTTTTTTTTTTTTTTTGAGAAAGAGAGAGAGAGAATGGGGAGGAGGAAAAAGGAAGAGAAAGAGAGAGAGAGAATGGGGAGGAGGAAAAAGGAAAAGAAAGAGGGAGAGAGAATGAGAGTATTGCTTTCTTGCCCAGGCTAGAATGCAATTTACTAATGGGTATTGAAAACCTCTTGTATACTGATAATTATACTTAATGATGTAGTCAGGAAGGAATAAGGGAAGAAGATAACAAACAAACAGCCAACCAATATTTCATTTAAACCTATGAAATGCTATGCGATTACTGAGGAGTGATTTACTTCCAATTATATAGTCACTTTTGGAATAGGTGTGAGGTGGTAATACATGTTTTGTGTATTTGAAGTGGAGAGTTCTATAGATGTTTATTAAGTTTACTTGTTCCGGGTCTGAGTTCAAGTCCTGAATATCCTTGTTAATTTTCTATCTCGTTGATCTATAGAATCGTTAGCTATTCTTGTTACATTGATCCTTTTACCATTATGTAATGTCCTTCTTTGCCTCTTTTGATCTTTGTTGCTTTAAAGTCTACTTTATCAGAGGCGAGAATTGCATCTCCTGCTTTTTGTTTATTTGTTTATTTTTACTCTCTGGTTGGTAAATCTTCCTCCTTCTCTTTGAGTCTTTGTGTATCGTTGCACGTAAGATGGGTCTGGATGCAGCATACCGATGGGTTTTGGCTTTTTATCCAATTGAAATATATATAAGTTTAATACTGGCGTTTGATGCTAGCTGGCTGTTTTGCCCATTAGTTGATGTAAATTTTTCATTGTGTTAATGTTCTTTGCTTTTTGATATATTTTTGGAAAGGCTGATATTGGTTGTTCCTTTATATGTATAGTGCTTCTTTCAGAAGCTCTTGTAAAGCAGGCCTGGTGGTGGTGAAGTCTCTAAGTACTTGTTTGTTCCCAAAAGATTTAATTGTTCCTTCGCTCATAAAGCTTAGTTTGGCTGGATAGGAAATTCTGGGTTGAAAGTTCTTTTCTTTAAGGATGTTAAATATTGGTCCCCACTCTTTTCTGGCTTGTAGGGTTTCTGCTGAAAGATCTGCTGTGAGTCTGATAGATTTCCCTTTATGGGTAACCTGACCTTTCTCTCTGGCTGCCCTTAGTATTTTCTCCTTCATTTCAACCCTAATAAATCTGGCAATTATGTGCCTTGGGGTTGGTCTTCTTGAAGAATATCTTTGTGGTGTTCTCTGTATTACCTGGAGTTGAATATTACCTTGCCTTGCTAAGCTGGGAAAGTTTTCCTGAATGATATCCTGAAGAGTATTTTCCAACTTGGATTCATTCTCTTCATCACATTCAGGTACACCTATCAAACGTAGATTAGGTCTTTTCACATAGTCCCATATTTCCTGGAGACTTTGCTCATTCCTTTTCATCCTTTTTTCTCCCATCTTGTCTTCTCGTTTCATTTCACTGAGCTGGTCCTCGACTTCTGATATCCTTTCTTCTGCTTGATCAATTCGACCGTTTAAGCATGTGCATGCTTCGCGAAGTTCTCGTGTTGTGCTTTTCAGCTCCATCAATTCACTTATATTCGTCTCTAAATTGTCCATTCTCGTTAGCATTTCGTCAAATCTTTTTTTAAGGTTCTTAGTTTCTTTGCATTGGGTTAGAACAAGTTCTTTTAATTCACAGAAGTTTCTCATCACCCACATTTTGAAACCTGCTTCTGTTATTGGAACACACTCGTTCTCCATTAAGCCTTGTTCCGTTACTGATGAGGAATTGCGATCCCCTGTAGAGGGAGAGGCATTCTGATTTTGAGTATTCTCTGCCTTTTTAGGCTGGTTTCTTCCCTTCGTTATATATGTATCCGTCTGTCGTCTTTGTAATTACCGACTTTCTAACTAGGTCTCTGAGCGGACGTCCAACTTTTTGATTCCCAGCGCCGAAATCTGAGCAATCCACTGCGCCGGCCAAGACAGCGGTGTTAAGATTGATGGTGCCTTTCTGCCCAGGAATCTCTGGACTCTGCACCAAGAACTGCCGCTTTAAGGCGCCAGCAAAACCGCCGCGCCGGCCACAGGAGTCGCTCTGGCGACCCGTGGAGCTCCTCTGCTGGGAATCTCCTGGTCCGTGAGCTACAGATATTCGTCTGAAAGTGTGGCGTCCTCTCGTTCTCTGCGCTTTCACTGGGAGCTACGTGCCTGAGCTGCTAGTGGTCAGCCATCTTGGATCCGAATCTGAGATCAGAAGTTTTTTGGATTCCAGATTTTTTGGGATTTTGGAATATTTGCATTAGACTTACACTTACCAGTTGAACATCCCTAATTCAAAAATCCAAAATCAATTTGCTTCAAAATCCAGAAATTTTTGAGTACTGATATAGTACTCAATGGAAATGCTCATTGGAACATTTCAGATTTCAAATTTCAAATTTCCAGATTTAGGTTGCTCAACCTGTATTACTTGTACAAACCCCTCTCCTGTATGCTGCTGTTCCTCCTCTCTGCCTCCTCTCCCCCTTTTCCTCCCCTCTTCCTCCCCTCTCTCCTCCCCTCTCCTCTCCCCTCCCTTCCTCCCTTTCCCCATCCCCTCCCCTTCCCTCTCCCCTCTCCTCTCCGCTCTCCCCTCCCTTCCCTGCTTTCCTCTCCTGTCCTCCTCCTCCCCTCTCCCCTCCGCTCTCCCCTCCCCCTCCTCCCTTTCCTCCCCTCTCCTCTCCTCTCCTCTCCCCTTTCCTCTCCCCTCCCCTCTCTCCTCTCCCCTCCCCTCTCCTCTCCCCTCCCCTCTCTCCTCTCCCCTCCCCTCTCCCCCTCTCCCCTCCTCTCCCTCCCCCTTCCCTCCCTTCTCCCCCTCCCCTCCCCTCTCCCCTCCCTTCCCCTCTGCCTCCTCTGCTCTCTCCCCTCCCCTCCCCTCCCCTCTCCCCTCCCCCATCCCCTCCCATTTCTCATCCCCCTCCTCCCTTCCCCTTCCCCGTCCCCTCTCCTCTCCCCTCATATTTTGTTGTAGATATGAATTTCATTGATTTTTGAATATTAAGCCAAGTTTGCATTCCTGAGATAAACTACACTTGGTTGTGATGTATTATCCCTTTTACATATTGCTGGATTTGATTTGCTTATATTTTAAGGATTTTTGCATCTCTGTTCATAAAGTATTCATCTTAAATGCTTGTGAGAATTTACCTCCTGGGCTAAAGCGATCCTCACACCTCAACTCCCAAGTAGCTGGGACTACAGGTATGCACCACCATGCCTAGCTAATTTTTTGAGTTTTTTTTGTAAAGATAGGTTTCACCATGTTGTCCAGGCTGGTCTCAAACTCCTGGGCTCAAGCAGTCTGTCTACCTTGACCTTCCAAATTGCTGGGATTACAGGGATGAGCCACCATGTCCAGCCATGAATGGATTTTTGTCATTGTCATAGGAGTTGGTTAGTATTGTGTGAGTGGGCTTGTTATAAAAGTGAGATTGACCCCGTCTTGCTCTCTCCCTGTCTCATGCTCTCCTGCCTTTCCATGTTCTGCCATGGGGTGCTGTAACAAGAAGGCCTTCACTAAATGATGGCACCTTGATATGGAACTTCTTAGCTCCCAGAAGTGTGAGAAATAAATTTATTTTCTTTATAAATTACTCAACCTGTGGTATTCTGGTATAGCAACACAAAATGGACTAAGACAGAAAATTGCTACCAAGAAGCCGGGGGTGTTGCTGTAACAAACACCTGAAAATGTTGAAGCAGCTTTGGAACTTGGTAATGGGTAGAGGAGAATTTGGAGAAGCAGGCTAGAAAAAGCCTGTTGCAGTAAATGGAGCATTAAGGGTGATTCTGGTGAGAGCTCTGAAGAAGGGGAGACCTGTATAAAAAAATCTGAAACACCTTAGAGATTACCTAAGTGTTCGTGATCAAAATATTCATAGAAATAGGGATAGTAAAGGCCATTTTGGTGGGCTCTCAGATGGAAGAGAGGAATGTCTTATTGGAAACAGGAGTAAAGGTTGTCTTTGTTTTTTGTTTTTTTATGAGAAGGAGTTTCGCTCTTGTTACCCAGGCTGGAGTGCAATGGTACAATCTCGGCTCACCACAACCTCCGCCTCCTGGGTTCAGGCAATTCTCCTGCCTCAGCCTCCTGAGTAGCTGGGATTACAGGCACGCGCCACCATGCCCAGCTAATTTTTTGTATTTTTAGTAGAGACGGGGTTTCACCATGTTGACCAGGATGGTCTCGATCTCTTGACCTCATGATCCACCCGCCTCGGCCTCCAAAAGTGCTGGGATTACAAGCGTGAGCCACCGCGCCTGGCAAGGTTGTCTTTGTTAAGAAGTAGGAGAGAACATGACTGAATTGTGTCCTTGCCCTAGGTCTTTATGGAAGGCAGAATTTAAGAGAGATGAGCTAGGAATCTGGTGGAACAGATTTTTAAGCAACATATTGAAGGAGCTGCATGGCTGTTTGTAACTGCAAACAATAAGATGCAAGAGGAAAAAGATGACTTAAGGGTAGATTTATAATTAAAAAACAAGCAGAAGGGAAAGATTTGGAAAATTTGCAGTCTAGCTATGTAAGGAGTGAAAAGGCATGTTTAAGAGAGCTAGCCAAGGATGTGACCAAGTAACTGTTTGCTAAGGAGATTAGTATGGATAGGAGGGAGCCAAGTACTATGATCAAGAAAATGGGAGAGTGACTCTGAAGCCATTTCAGAGATCTTCAAGGTTATCCCTATCATCACAGGCCCAGACCTCTAGGAAGACAGAACAATTTCGAGTCAGAGTGCCCTCTGGCACCTTTCATGGGCTTGATGCCTAGGGCTGCCCCATCTCTGTTCCCTGCATTCTGTTGCAGCACTGCCCCAGCTGTGGCTCAAGTGGGCCCAGGTATTGCTGAACCTACTGCTCTGAAAGGTACAAGCTATAAACTTCGATGATGTATACTTGGTGATAATTCTGTCACCATATTCAAGAACTGTGGGGCCATGGCAGCCTCCACCTAGATTTCAAAGGATGTCATGGACAGCCTGGGGGCCCAGACAGAGATGTATGGCAGAGGCAGAGCCACTACTGAAAGTTCCCACTAGAGCAGTGCCTAGTGAAGCTGTGGGAGTGAGGCAGCCCCAAGACCACAAAACTATAGGGCCACCAGCATATAACTGCAGCCTTGGAAAGCTGCAGGCACACAACTGCAACTTGTGAGAGCTGCTGGGCGGACTGAGCCTGAGAATGCTATAGAGGTAGGGCTGCCCGAGGCCTTTGTGAGCCCAAACCTTTCCCCAGTGGGCCCAGCTCTGTCCCAGTGTGCCCAGGATTTTGGACGTGGCATCAAAGGAGATTCCTGTCCAGCTTTAAGACTTACTGTTGTTTTACCTGTTGGATTTTGGACTTAGTTGGGACCAGTTACTCCGGTTTTCTTACCTATTTCTCTCAATTGGAATGAGAGTGTCTGTCCTATGCCTGTGCCCTGTGTTTTGGAAGTTGATAACTAGTTTTAACAGGTTCACACTTGGAGGGAATTTACTTCAGGATGAATCATACCTTGAGTCTCACCTGTATCTGATTTAAATGAGACTTTGGATTTTTGAGTTGACGTTGGAATGAGTTAAGACTTTTAAGATTATTGGGATGGAATCAATGTGTTTTGCATTGTGAGAACGACATGAATTTTGGATGTTAGGATAGAATGTTAAGGTTTGCATGTGTCTGCCATAGTTCATGGGTTGGAAACTTCATCCCCAATGCAACAGTGTTGGGAGGTGGGGCCTAATAAGAGGTGATTATTATAAGGTCATGGATCAATGTTGTTATCTTGGGAGTGGGTTTGTTATAGACGTGAGTTCTGTCATGTCTTGCTCTCTCCCTCTCTTGTGCTCTCTTACCCTTCTGCCTTCTGCCATGGTGTGATGCAGCAAGAAGGTTCTCACCAGATGCTGGCATCTTGATGTTGGTCTTCTCAGCCCTCAGAACTGTAAGAAATTATATGTAATATATTTGTAAAGTATTCTGTCTGTGGTAATCTGTTAGAGCAATATAAAACAAACAGGCACTTCAGCTATAGAATAAAATGTTTTCAAGATTTAGCAAACGTAAACAATTACTTGGTTTTAGAGAATTTGAGGTATGTTTCTTTTTTTTTGAGACAGAATCTCTCTCTGTCGCCCAGGCTGGAGTGCAGTGGTGCAGTCTTGGCTCACTGCAACCTCTGCCTCCTGGGTTCAAGCAATTCTCCTACCTCAACCTCCTGAGTAGCTGGGATCACATGTGTGTGCCGTCATGCCCAGCTAATTTTTGTATTTTTAGTAGAGACGGGGTTTCACCATGTTGGCCAGGTGGGTCTTGAACTTCTGACCTCAGGTGATCTGCACACCTCAGCCTCCCAGAGTGCTGAGATTATAGGCGTGAACCACCGCACCTGGCTAGGCATCTCTATTGAGCATCTCCTATGTGGCATATTTGCCAGTTAACTGGGATACAGGAGTGAAAGATAGGATCCTTGCTTTTAGGGATTCTACTTAAGTGGACATATCTCTGGATAAGTTCAGTACTGTAAAATAATTGCCAAAGTAGGTACTAGTCAAATGAACTGCAGTTGCAGTGTTTAGGATGAAATGACCAATGATAAGACAGTGAAGAAAGAAGGATTAGAATGGTTTCTCCAGAGGTGACAGCTGAAACAAGCCTTGAAAGAAGAGCAAGACTTTGTATCCAAATGAGGGGAAGTACATTCTAGGCAGCACTAATATATATCATGAGTGATAACATGGGAGTTAAAATAGTGATGTTTTATAGAAACTGAGTTATTTTGTGAATCATACAAGACAGAAGATGGGAGATGAGGCAGAAAAGGTAGATTAGGACCAAGTCCTGAAGGACTTCAGTGTCATGCTGCTTTTCCTTTAGGATCAGGTATTGAGGAGTTTGATAATATTTTAAGTAATAGAATCACATGGTTAAATCTTTGTTTTTAGAATAGCAGTCATGGTGATAATGTGGAAGACATTGGCTTTGTGCCTGGAGGCAAGGGGACTTGGTAGAGTGATATAATAAAAAGGACTGTTAGAGGTAAATTCTTTGCATGTAGCCACATCATCTGCCTAGAGATAGACTTGGGTGTTATCAGCCCATGTAGTGAATGCTACAGGAAATATACTCCTAGGGAAGTTTGTATATCGCTGGAAAAGTAGAAGCTGGGGAAGAACCGTGGGGATGACCAACATTTGAACAGCTGGCAGGGAAAAAAGAAGGCAAACTTAAAAGACCATCCATAGAAGTAGGAGGACCAAGAGAGATTAGATTTGTGAAGTACAAAGCAGGGGAGAGTTTTTGAGAAGAGAGTTGTGAATAGCCCTCAAATGCCACATTATAAGGGTTGAAAGTAGTCCTTGGACTTGTCAGGTAGAGGTCTGTTTCATTGGTGGCTTCAGGGCTGGCTATTCAGTAGAGTGATGGATGTGGAAGCTCATTGGCAGTGAGTTAAGAAGGCAGTAAGTTAAGGAGTGTAACACCTCTGTGCGTGCATTACTATAAGTGGATACAGAGGGTAATTAAGTTAAGGTAGGTGTTTGTAGACTTCAATGATGATCATTTGTTTTTCCCCCAGTTTTAATTGTTGGTATTCCCAAGGAGCCTGTGGTGGTTCTGCCCTTGTATATGGGGGGAAATGTGGCATGAGAAAAGCAATACAGGTCAGGCACTCTCTGTCCAGATTAATTTCTCAGTAGACTTGTGTGTAAATTGAAATCTTATTGAGTTGAATAAATTTGTGCAAATGGGACATTGGTAAGGAAAAAATTATTCAGTGACACTTGTTAAAGCATGGTAAGGAAGATTTATTCAGGACCATTGAGATAGGTATAGAAACCACTGCAGTGGGGAGTCAGAGAGTGAGGGGAAGGAGTTGTGAGGTGAGAGTGGAGAAAGACTGGGCTCACTCTGAATACAGCATGGGCAAGTAGGAATCTATAGCCAAAGACCAGTGTGAGGGTCTTTGGGTGGAAAATTACTAAGAGGAAGCATAAGGGGTAAGGGGGATTCTGGCTAAACCGACTTAATGGGATTCTTGGTGGAGTCAGGTTAGGGTGTTCAGACAGTTCAGACATAACTTGAGGGATGGTAGATGATGAGGAACCTGATCATACATCCAGGATGATCAGATGTCAAGGTTGAGGGGGTTCTGGCTAAAATGACTTAGCAAGGTTCTTTTGCTAAAACTGGATTTTACAAGGAAGTACACAGATGAGCCTAGAAGAAAGTTCATAAACCTGAGTAAAGTTTGACCAAGCAAGGAATCTTTGTTAACATGAGTCACATTGTTTGAAATATATGGAAATGTTAAAACTCTATAACTCAGCACAAATTAGAAATTTAGTAGCTATAGATTGTATCCCATAGAATTTTTGATATTCTGAGTTCTTTTTTTCTTTATCATCAAACCCAAAATTTCATATTCTGAGTTCTTAAAGCCAGAAACTTATCTTTGCATTTCTGTTGACAGCAAAAATTAATTCTATGAAAAGTTTGTGTGTGTATGTTTGTAAACGTGTATATGGATAACTAAGTATACATTCAGCTCTTACTATGCCCAAAGCATATGAGAGGCTAAGGACTGCTTAATATGGGGATGAATGTTTGTTAACTTTACATTTGGCCAAGATCATAGATCTTATAACAAGAGGATTAAATGTTTTAATATTGATCCTGATGAACATCTGACTTTCTTTTTCTTTTCTTTCTTTTTTTTTTGAGACGTAGTCTTGGCTCTGTCATCCAGGCTGGAATGCAATGGCACGATCTCGGCTCACTCTAACCTCTGCCTTCTGGGTTCAGGCAATTCTCCTGCTTTAGCCTCTTGAGTATCTGGGATTACAGGCACATGCCACCACGCCCGGTTAATTTTTATATTTTTAGTAGAGACAGAGTTTCACCAGTGGGTTGGTCAGGCTGGTTTTGAACTCCTGACCTCGTGATCTGCCCACTTCAGCCTCCCAAAGTCCTGGGATTATAGGTGTGAGCCACCGCACCTGGTCCAAACACCTGAATTTTAAAGAAGGGTTATAAGAGCTTGTAAACCAAGGTTAAGAAGGTAAAAAGGTGGAACACTGTGAGAAAATATTAATCTTTTTGTAGTAGATATATATTTTGTGAATTATTAAATTCTTCTACCTAATTTGTTATTTTAATCACTTTCTATTTGTATAATTTTATAATAGTTTTCTACTTTTGCATTCTTGTTTTTTATAGTAGGAGCTAAATATGTGAGTTTGTCAAAATGTACTTTCAACATTAAGTAAAAATGAAACCATCAAGCAATTATTAAACATGTAAGACTAATCCTCTTGAATTTATACCATATAAAATGAGGTCATGTATGTGGAAATATTTTATAAACTAGGTAGCTAGAAATTAAGTCATTAATTTTAAGTAGAAGAGAAGTATTAAATATTCCCTGTAAGTTTTAAAGAAAAACATAATAAATTGCTTTGGAGCAAAGGGATCACATAAAATATTTAACTATTTTCAATTTTAGGAAACAATTTCCATGAATATAAAGATAATAAGGATATACTGAAATATATATATATATATATATATATATATATATATATATATATATATATATTTTTTTTTTTTTTTGCAGGGGGGTGCAGAGTCTCTCTCTGTTGCCCAGGCTGGAGTGCAATGGCGCGATCTCGGCTCACTGCAACCTCTGCCTCCTGGGTTCAAGCGATTCTCCTGCCTCAGCCTCCCAAGTAGAGGGAATTACAGGTGCATGCCACCACGCCCAGCTAATTTTTGTATTTCTAGTAGATATGGGGTTTCATTATGTTGGTCTGGCTAGTCTTGAACTCCTGACCTTGTGATCCTCCCACCTTGGCCTTCCAAAGTGCTGGGATTACAGGTGTGAGCCACCACAGCTGGCCCTGAAATATATATATTTTAGATACATTTCCTGAGTTCTAGGATGGAAAAGCTTATTTTGGACAGGGGGATGGGGGAAGAGGAATGGGTTTTTATGAGTTTCAGCCCAGTATAAATATAGCAGCAGCAGTCTTACTTTTAAAAAATTGGCCGGACACGTTGGCTCACACTTGTAATCCCAGCACTTTAGGAGGCTGAGGCAGGCAGATATCTCACTTGAGATAAGGAGTTTGAGACCAGCCTGGCCAACATGGCACAACCCCATCTCTACTAAAAATACAAATATAATTAGCTGGGCATTGTAGTGCATGCCTGTAATCCCAGCTACTTGGGAGGCTGAAGCAGGAGAATCACTTGAACCCAGGAGGCAGAGGTTGCAGTGAGTCAAGACTGCACCACTGCACTCCAGCCTGGGCAACAACATGAGACTCCGTCTCAGGAAGAAAAAAAACTATCATTTTATTTAGTATATGTAGTATCTCTGAGCCTTAGTGTTCTTTACTTGCACAATGTTTTCTATTGTAAAGCATGTATGTCAAAACCCAGAATCTGCACTGTCACTTCCTTATTGTAAATCCGGCTCTGCTACTAAGATAACATCCCTGAAACAGTGTACATTTCTCAGGGTCTTAAAAAACAGTTTGAGAAGGGGGAAAAAAAGGTTAAGGTATGAATAATTTTCTGAGTTATGACTGTTCTTTTAAAGTTCATTTCAATAAACTATCAAATGAATTTCTATTTTATCAGAAAACTCAAAACTTGCTGAAGTTTTTTTGCATGGCATCTAAATTGTCTCAGATTAAGTATTTAAAAATTGTAATTTTAATGAATAGTAGAGATCTCTTACATTTGAGCCAATTTACATCTTTTACTAAACTTCAGAGTTGAAACTGATTCATTAATTTCAATAGATCTCTATTAATGACCTATTAATGATCTCAAATTTTGCTTGCTATTTTAAAGTCCTTAACAGCTAAATCAAAAACAATATTAAAATCTAAGAAGTATACCAGGACATTTTATTGGTCTTTTTATCGTGTTCAAAGGGAATTGTTTAAACTTGAGTTACAGCTTTAATTGCATGTCAGTTATTCGCGAGTATCTTACTTAAAAAGAAGTGAAATGAGCTAACTAGTGACATTTATCTTTAACAGTAGAGCACTTTGATTGGAAGAACAAAATTTTGTAATTGTGTTGAGTAGATATTTAGTTGCAGTCTTCTTAGTGATATTTTTATATAAAACAACTTTATTTTGATGGTATTGATTTTACTATTTATACTTTATATATATATATATTTATTAAAATAAGAGCAATGGTCTATCTTCTTCTCCATGTAAACTTATATTAGCTGAAACAGTCATTGTTAGAAATTGTCCTTACCTAAAAAGGAAAAACATAGTTAAAAAACTACAATAGTGACAAATGTGACAGCATATAATTAATGTGTTGTCACATTTGCCTGAATTCTTTTAAGTCGGCGGACTGTCTTATTTCCTTCTGTGTTTATTGTTGTTAGTTTAATTAATATTGAATAGCTTTAACAGTTAGGTTTTATATTTTCTCCTTAGATCTCCTTGGTATTGGTTGTCTCTTCTGTTTCACTTAAATTATATCTTCATCTATAGGGGATTTTATATTTTACATTATGTGTTCCTTTAAATTGACCATGATGAATTCTAAGTGTATAGGTATTTGTACCATTTAAATAGTTAACTCTTTAGAAATGTATAGACTCATTTATATTTTTTTATAATATTGACAGTGTAAAACATGGGAAATTTATTAATATGTTTAAACATTTGTCAACACAAGCAAGTTATGTAGGTTTTTAAATTTTTTAAAAGAGATTTTAAAAGTCTGGGCTACATTACATTGCCCAGGCTCAACTCAAGCTCTTGGATTTGGCCAGGTGCAGTGGCTCACGCCTGTAATTCCAGCTCTTTGGAAGGCCAAGAGGGATGGATTGCTTGAGCTCAGGAGTTTGAGATCAGCCTCGGCAACATGGCAAAACGTCATCTCTACCAAAAAAATTACAAAAATTAGCCGAGTGTTGTGGCGTACACCTGTGGTCCCAGCAACTTGGGAGGCTGAGGTGGGAGGATCACTTAAATCCAGGAGGCAGAGGTTGCAGTGAGCCAAGATCAGGCTACTGCACTCTGGCCTGGGTGATAAATGAGACCCTGTCTCAAGAAAAAAAAAAACCTCTTAGGCTCAAGTGATCCTTCCACATCAACCTCCAAGTAGTTAAGACTACAGGCAAACACCACTACATCCTGTAGGCTTCTTATGTTCTTCCAATCAGTGCAGTATTTTGATGTTAATTCTTTTCTTCCCTTAAACTCTAGTTTTTAGTCTAAGATATCACTGACTTTTTTTATTCATTAACATTTCGTTTCTAGATATGAATTTCTAAAACATGTACAATATTTTATAGATTTCAAAGTGCTGTTGATTCAGTTAGCTAGTGTTACTGAGTACTTCCTGTGTGCTGAGGTCAATTATATAATTGATAAACAAAAGTTTCTGTCCCCATGGAGCTGACATTCTAGTGTTCAATATGCCATCATCCATCTTTCATCATTACCTCAGCCTATTTAGAACAAATGAGAGTGCTTCTGAAATACTGACAGCAAATCCAGCATAATTAATTTGTCTTATAAATTTACTGTGCAAAAGCAATAGTTTCATACAATTCCAAAGTATTCTGGTTAAGTTTTAGTTTTATCCTCAATTACTAGCATTTGGTGAAATATGCCCATCTCCTTCAGTTTTATAAATTTAGATCATATACTTACCTTTTTAACCTTGTTCCTTTCTGACGGGTAAACCTTTGCTTAATTAGTTTTTAAAGCTGGTGTGGTGGCTCATGCCTGTAATACCAATAGTTTGGGAGGCTGAGGTGGGAGGATCATTTGAGCCCAGAAGTTCAAGATCAGCCTGGGCAAGAAAGTGAGATCCTGTCTTTCTGGCAAAAAAATAATAAATAAATAAAAATTAGCTGGGCTCACGTGATGGTGTGTTCCTGTAGTCCCAGCTACTGAGGACTCTGAAATGGGAGGATCACTTGAACCCAAGAGGTTGAGGCTGTCGTGAGATGTGTTGGATGTACTGTACGCCAGCCTGGGTGACACAGAGAGAGAGACCCTTCCTGAAAAACAACAAATTGTTTTTTAAAGTCATCAGGAAACTTTTTAGATGAGTCATTTGGTGATTTAGTTTTGGTAACTATTCTTTTTATTTTCTCCCTATTATGAAACTCACTTTTCTGACTTCTTAGTATGCGTTTCAATAGAACTTTTCAAAATTCTGTAACTCTCCTGGTTCTTAAGTTTCTGACAGTTTTGACATTTCCATCTTTGTCTCCATTGTCTGTAGTTACCAGAAAGACTTTGTCTTTCTCCTTTGGCTTTTATTGTCCTGATTCTCTCTCAAAATTTGTATATTTAAAATCTTAAGTTACCACTTAGAAGCACTTTATTTCAAAATTTATGTTTTCTTTATGAATTTCTCAACCATTTTAGTTCATTTTTACTTTTTTTTTTTTTTTTTGAGACGGAGTCTCGCTCTTGTTACCCAGGCTGGAGTGCAATGGCGCAATCTCGGCTCACCGCAACCTCCGCCTCCTGGGTTCAGGCAATTCTCCTGCCTCAGCCTCCTGAGTAGCTGGGATTACAGGCACGCGCCACCGTGTCCAGCTAATTTTTTTGTATTAGTAGAGACAGGGTTTCACAATGTTGACCAGGATGGTCTCGATCTCTCGACCTCGTGATCCACCCGCCTCTGCCTCCCAAAGTGCTGGGATGACAGGCTTGAGCCACCGCGCCCGGGCCCATTTTTACTTTTTAACTATACACTGTAGTGGTCTTTAGTATATTCAAAAATTGTGTGTCTGTTACTACTGCCTAATTCCAGAACATTTTCATCACCCCAAAAGAAACCTTGTATTCATTAGCAGTGACTCCCTATTTCCTCTTCCCTCCAGACACTGGCAACCACTAATCTGCCTCTGTAGATTTGCCTATCTGGACATTTTGTATAGATGGAATGGTACAACATGTGGTCTTTTTTTTCTGGCTTTTTTCATTTAGCATTTTCAAGGTTCCTCTAAGTTGCAGTTTTTGTTTTATATTGTTTTTGAAACAGAGTCTCGCTCTGTCACCCAGGCTGGAGTGCTATGGCCCAGTCTCAGCTCAGTACAACCTCTGCCTCCTGGGTTCAAGTGATTCTCCTGCCTCAGCCTCTCTAATAGCTGGGACTACAGGCGTGTACCACCACACCTGGCTATAAGTTGCAGTTTATATAGGTACTGCATTGCTGGATAAAATTCCATTGTAGAAATAGCCACCACATTTTATTTATCCATTAATCAGCTAATGGACATTTGAGTTTCTATTTTCTACTTTCGGCTGTTACGAATAATGTCACTATGAAAGTTTGTGTACAAGCTTTTGTGTGAATTTATGTTCAGTTCTCTTGGGTATATACCTGAGAATGGAATTGTTAGGTCATCTGGTAACTCCATTTTTAACATTTTGAGGAACTGCCAAAATGTTTTCCAAAGTGCCTATACCATTCCCACCAGGAATTTCTCCACTTCCTGGTCAGTACTTCTTAATGTCAGTCTTTTTTGTAGCCATCAAATGCGTATGAAATGGTATCTAGTGATTTTGATTTGTATTTCCTTAACGACTAATAATCTGATAATCTAGTGACTAATAATTGAGCATCATTTCGTCTCCTTATTGGATATGTATGTATATTTTTTGGAGAAATATTGATTTATATCCATTTGAAAAATTGAGTTATCTTTTTATTGTTGCTACCTGGGTGTGAATTGTGGCTGTACCACTTCCTGGCTGATTTTGGACAAGTCACTTGTTCTCTCTGGACCTTCATTTCCTCCATCATAGGATTGTTGCAAAGATTAGCTAGGATATAGCTGTAAAGCACTTAGAATATCTGTGGATATGTATAACTTAGAATATCTGCAAAGCTCTTAGAACGGTTTGGCAATAGTAATCACCATATATGTAGTAGCTATTATTATACCCTTTAAGTCACAGTAATGCCATTTCTAGAGACCTAATCTAAGAACGTTATCAGAGATGTTACATAAAGATGTGTGTATAACAGTTTCATCACAGAGGCTAATTGTAAAAAAATTAACCACATATAGTCAGTAGACACATGCTTAAGTAAATTAATGAAATTTATAAAATGTCATATAATCATTAAGTCACATTGTCAAAAATACTTAATGCCATGGGAAAATATAAATGAACTATTGTAAGTGCTATGAGTTAATATTACTGAAAATGTCAAAAATACAACTATATGTAGAATATGTCTCTAAAATTTTTAAAAAATTCAAGGCAAGAGCTGGATGCAGTGATTCATACCTGTAATCTCAACACTTTGGAACACTGAGGTGAGAAGGTCACTTGAGGCCAGGAGTTTGAGACCAGCTTGGGCAACGTAGTAGGACCCCATCTCTGTAGTTTTTTTTTTTTAATTAGCCAAACATGGTGGCATGTACCTATAGTCCCAGCTACTTGGGAGGCTGAGGCAGAAGGATCACCTGAGCCCAGGGGTTGGAGGTTACAGTGAGCTATGATTGTGCCACTGTCCTCCAGCCTGGGTGTTGGAGCGAGATCCTGTATCTTTAAAAAATAAAATAAAATAAAAAGCCAGACACAGTGGCTCAGGCCTGTAATACCAACACTTTGGGAGCCCAAGGCGGGCGGATCACCTGAGGTCAAGAATTTGAGACCAGCCTGACCAACATGGACAAACCCTGTTTCTGCTAAAAATACGAAATTAGCTAGATGCGGTGGTACACACCTGTAATCCTAGCTACTCAGGAGACTGAGGCAGCAGAATTGCTTGAACCCAGGAGGCAGAGGTCTTAGTGAGCTGAGATCGCACCATTGCACTCCAGCCTGGGCAGTAAGAGTGAAACTCCGTCTCAAAAAAAAAAAAAAAAAATACACAGCAGGAGAGTGGAACGTTAGAAAAACAAAATAAATTATTTTGAAAAAGATTAAATGTGGTGAAAAGCCTCATAATGTGAATAGGAAACCTGAGTTTAGTACCAGTTATGTTATTAAATAGTTATAAACCTTGAATGAATTTTATCTCTTCCTTGAGGAGCACAGTTTTGCTTATCTGCAAAATGATGAGTTGGACTAAAATAAAAAACACAGTATGGGAGAGTGGTAAAGATCGGGGAAGGCAGGAGTAAGGAATTAGGGATGACTGCTGTGGAGGTCACTGCATGGGTTCATATCCTGATTTCACCTCTTATTACCCTGGTGACTTCTGGCAAGAAATTTAGCTTCTTAGTGCCTTAGGGTTTTTTTGTTTGTTTGTTTATAAAGTGCAGATAATAATAATAATACCTCATGCAGCTGTGAGAATTAAATGAGTTAATATATGTAAAGGCCTTCATACGTGGCATGGCACACAGTGAGGACTACATAAATGTTTTATTGGTATACAAGATACTAAGATACTTTTTTTTTTTTTTTTTTTGAGATGGAGTCTCACCAGGCTGGAGTGCAGTGGTGTAATCTTGGCTCACTGCAACATCTGCTTCCCAGGTTCAAGTGATTCTCCTGTCTCAGCCTCCCAAGTAGATTGAACTACAGGCATGCACCACCACGTCCAGCTAGTTTTTGTATTTTTGGTAGAGACAGTTTCACCATGTTGGCCAGGATGGTCTCAATCTCTTGACCTCGTGATCCTCTTACCTCTGCCTCCCAAAGTGCCAGGATTACAGGTGTGAGCCACTGTGCCTGGCCTATATGTCAGATCCTTTCTAAGCAGTCATTTATTACCAAGAATATTTTTAGTCAAGTGGGTGGTTTCTTAAATTTGTCTGTCATTTGAAAGTTTAACTAATTTTTTATTTAGATATTTTCAGGATTGCTGAGGCTATTTGTGAAGTAAAATATTTTGGACTTTGGACTTGGCTTTGTTTACTTGTCTTGTTCTTATAAAGGCAGCTTCTTTGAGGCCCTAAGTTACCTCATTGATGAGGGTATTTTGTAGACCTTTTTAGCACTAAAAGTTCCATACTTGATTTTCTAGAGTGTTTTCTGACTCTGTTTTGAAGCTAATGTTGTATGCAGCTTAATCTAAGTTGCAGGGACTGCTAGGTTGTAGCTATTTTTCTTCAACTGATGTTTTAATCTTAAAATTAGGAAATGGCATAAACCCCAAGAGAATATATGTTATAGCTCAGTTGACTAGCCCATTCTAGGAAAAGCTAACATTATAGCATAAACTAAGCAAAAAGTTGGTAAAGCATGACCTCTAGTTAACTCAATTGATGCAGAGATGTTATTTAACTTAATCCCAGAAAAAGAAATGTAGCCAAATGCTATTAAGAGATAAATCTGGGAGAGATCCAAGATGGCTGATCACTAGCAGCTCGGGCTCATAATTCCCAGTGAAAGCGCAGAGAACGAGAGGACGCCACACTTTCAGACGAATATTTGTTGCTCATGGACCAGGAGATTCCCAGCAGAGGAGCCCCACGGGTCGCCAGGGCGACTCTTGTGGCCGGCGTGGCGGTTTTGCTGGCGCCTTAGCGTGCCAGTTCTTGGTACAGAGTCCGGAGATTCCCGGGCAGAAAAGCACCATCAATCTTAACACCGCTATTTTGGCCGGCGCAGTGGATTGCTCAGATTTCGGCGCTGGGAATCAACAAGTTGGACGTCAGCTCAGAGACCTAGTTAGAAAGTCGGTAATTACAAAGACGACAGACGGATAAATATATAATGAAGGGAAGAAATCAGCGTAAAAAGGCAGAGAATACTCAAAATCAGAATGCCTCTCCCTCTACAGGGGATCGCAATTCCTCACCAGTAACGGAACAAGGCTTAATAGATTACGAGTGTGTCCAATAACAGAAGCAGGCTGATAAAACGTGGGTGATAAGAAACTTCTGTGAATTAAAAGAACTTGTTCTAACCCAATGCAAAGAAACTAAGAACCTTGAAAAAAGGTTTGACGAAATGTTAACGAGAATGGACAATTTAGAGAAGAATATAAGTGAATTGATGGAGCTGAAAAACACAACACGAGAACTTCGCGAAGCATGCACAAGTTTAAACGGTCGAATTGATCAAGCAGAAGAAAAGATATCAGAAGTCGAGGACCAGTTCAGTGAAATGAAACGAGAAGACAAGAATGGAGAAAAAAGGATGAAAAGGAATGAGCAAAGTCTCCAGGAAATATGGGACTATGTGAAAAGACCTAATTTACGTTTGATAGGTGTACCTGAATGTGATGAAGAGAATGAATCCAAGTTGGAAAATACTCTTCAGGATATCATTCAGGAAAATTTTCCCAACCTGGCAAGGCAGGGTAATATTCAACTCCAGGTAATACAGAGAACACCACAAAGATATTCTTCAAGAAGACCAACCCCAAGGCACATAATTGCCAGATTTATTAGGGTTGAAATGAAGGAGAAAATACTAAGGGCAGCCAGAGAGAAAGGTCAGGTTACCCATAAAGGGAAACCTATCAGACTTACAGCAGATCTCTCAGCAGAAACCCTACAAGCCAGAAAAGAGTGGGGACCAATATTTAACATCCTTAAAGAAAAGAACTTTCAACCCAGAATTTCCTATCCAGCCAAACTAAGCTTTATAATCGAAGGAAAAATTAAATCTTTTGCGAACAAGCAACTACTTAGGGAGTTCACCACCACCAGGCCTGCTTTACAAGAGCTTCTGAAAGAAGCACTATACATATAAAGGAACAACCAATATCAGCCTTTCCAAAAATATATCAAAAAGCAAAGAACATTAACACAATGAAAAATTTACACTAACTAATGGGCAAAACAGCCAGCTAGCATCAAATGCCAGTATTAAAGTTATATACATTCTAATTGGATAAAAAGCCAAAACCCATTGCTATGCTGCATCCAGACCCATCTCACATGCAACGATACACAAAGACTCAAAACAAAGAGAAGGAGGAAGATTTATCAACCAATCAGAGAGTAAAAATAAACAAATAAACAAAAAGCAGGAGATGCAATTCTTGCCTCTGATAAAGTAGACTTTAAAGCAACAAAGAGCAAAAGAGGCAAAGAAGGACATTATATAATGGCAGAAGGATCAATGTAACAAGAAGAGCTAATGATTTTATAGATCAACGAGACAGAAAATTAAGAAGGACATGCAGGACTTGAACTCAGACCCGGAACAAGTAAACTCAATAAACATTTACAGAACTCTCCACTTCAAATACACAAAACATACATTACCACCTCACACCTATTCCAAAAGTGACTACATAATTGGAAGTAAATCACTCCTCAGTAATCGCATAGCATTTCATAGGTTTAAATGAAATATTGGTTGGCTGCTTGTTTGTTATTTTCTTCCCTTATTCCTTCCTGTCTACATCAAATATAATTATTGGTATAAAAGAGGTTTTCAATACCCATTACTAAACTGCATTCTAGCCTGGGCAAGAAAGCAATACTCCCATTCTCTCTCTCTCTTTCTCTTCCTTTTTCTTCCTCTTCTTCATTTTTTTTCTTTCTTTCAAAAAAAAAATCGCTTGAACCTGAGAGGCAGAGCTTGCAGTCAGCTGGATAGTGCTACTGCACTCCAGCCTGGGCAACAGAGGGAGACGCTGTCTCCAAAAAAAAAAAAAGTTGACATTGGACCAGGCATGGTGGATCATTCCATAGTCCCAGCACTTTGAGAGGCTAAGGCAGGAGGATCACTTGAGGCCAGGAGTTTGAGACCAGCCTGTGAAACATAGTGAAACCCTGCTTCTAAAAAAATAAAGTTGACATTGTATGAAAGTATATTTATTGCTAAATGTCATTTATCCATGTATGTTTGTTGTAATCACCAAGCCTTCATTTTGAAATACCACTATAGTAAACTAAAAGCTTAGTGCAAAAAGCTATGTTTTACCTACCAAAGAGTATCAGGAACTGACTTTCTGTGGTTTATTTTTAGTACCAACTTTAAATATTGTTCTTTTCAAGCAGCAAGAATAAATTATTGGTTGTATAAATATGAAATTTTAGGGGACTTATTTAGGACTAAAAGACAGGCTTTGGGGTTGATTAATGTCAAGGATTTTTTTCTTCAAATATTCAGTTCCCAATTTCAGTTACTTAATTAGCTATTTACTAAAAAATGGTATAATCTTGAGTTTTATTCTATTTACTTACTTTAAAACAATAGTCATTTAGCTCTTGAATCTGAACTTTAGGCAGAGCTAAGAGGAAAAGTTCCAAAAAAAAAAAAAAAAGAGATAAATCTGAAAATCACTTTCAGAGTCAGCAGCCATATTGAAATTCACTTTTGGAACTCTGAACAAAGACTGTAGAAATGTTACTTTTATAATATTATTTTATTTCACTGACTATATGAGATAATTAAGTCTTCAGTGAATAGTGACTCAGTTTTTGTATTGCTTTGGAAATGTTGGTGAGCAAGTCACTCACTCTAGAGTACCTCGCTCAGTTTATAGTTGCAGTCATAATAAAAATGACTATATTATTTCCTTATGGGGTAAGAATGGAAATTGTATTTTAATATATTTATTCTTAGATCTTTAGAAACTCTCCCCATCTCTGCATGCTGTAGCTGTAGAAGCATTCTGTGTTAGAGTGTAAGTTAGAGTAACATTGCCAGGAATCAAAAGGTTGGAGTTTGTCACAGTTAAGGGATACAATAACAGATGTTAAGGGATACTTACAACAGATGTTAAAGGATATTCTCTGCTCATTGTAATAACTTTTCTTCATTAAATATACCTTACTAATTCATTACAGGAGAGAGGTAGTGTGTCTTCTGGCTTGACAGTTAGGTAAAGCCAGCCCAAGACAGCTTTGTGACCTACTGATGGAGAAAAGGCTCTTGCCTTAGGAACTGGATTTTATCTTAGGATGTTGTTTGCATAAGTATAGATGTCAAAGAATTCCTACCCTACATGTTGCAGAGATTTAACTCAATGCCTCCAAATTCCTCATGTGTACTTTTTGTATCTTCTGCTAACTTGGGTCCTGTTAATTACTTAGTATTTTTATTTCTCTCCACATATTTTTCTTTCTGAATGTAAGAATTATGAGCTTTTCCTTTAAACATTTTGAGCTTTTTGTGTTTGCTGGGTTTTTTCAGTTAAAACTTTCATTTTTTGATTATATAAGAGGCTGATAACATGTTTGCTTCTGTGAAGGAAAATTGGGAAGCTCTGGAACATCAGGATGACGTATTTTTATTGTACCACTGGACCTTTGGAACCCAATACATTTTTCCCCTAACTTATAAAACTTAATTTTATGCCCTAGTACAAATATATTTATGAGCTTTTTGGTTTGCTCGTTTGTTTTATGGGTTTTATTTCTCTTAACAAAGTTAATAATACAGAGTTTCTTAAAGTTGACCGTGGATGTTCCATTGGGGCATAATAATAAATTTACAGTGTCCCTTAAAATTATCTGATTCTGCCAGGCGTAGTGTGTTCAGGCCTGTAATCCCAGCACTTTGGGAGGCTGAGGCAGGTGGATCACGAGGTCAGGAGATTGAAACCATCCTGGCCAACATGGTGAAGCCTCGTCTCTACTAAAAACACCAAAAATTAATCAGCTGGGTATGGTGGTGCGTGCCTGTAATCCAAGCTACTCGGGTGGCTGAGGCAGGAGAATTGCTTGAACCAGGGAGTTGGAGGTTGCAGTGAGCTGAGATTGCGCCATTGCACTCCAGCCTGACAACAGAGCTAAACTAAATCGGATTCTACTCTGGAGGCTAAAGCAGGAGGATTGCATGAGCCCAGAGATTTGAAATTACAGTGAACTATTCTTGTGCCACTGCAGTCCAGCCTGGGCAACAGAGCAAGACCTTGTCTTAAAAAAAAACAAAAATAAACTTAAACTAGATCCACTGATTTACATTATAAACTTCAAAATGCAATAAATGTAATGCATGGCCTAATTCTTCCAAAGTTAGTTTGGGATCAGTTGTGTCAACATCAGTTTCCTTTCATTCTTTTCATTTCTTTTTTTTTTTGAGATGGAGTCTTGCTCTGTCACCCAGGCTGGAGTGCAGTGGCATCATGTAGTCATCTCACTGCAACCTCTGTCTCTCGGCTCAAGTGATTTTCCTGCCTTGGCTTCCTGAGTAGCTGGAGTTACAGGCATGCACCACCACACCGGGTTAATTTTTGTATTTTCAGTAGAGATGGTTTCACCACGTTGGCCACGTTGGTCTCAAACTCCTGGCCTCATATGATCTGCCTGCCTGGGCCTCCCAAAGTGCTGGGATTACAGGTGTGAGCCACCATGCCTGGCTGTCCTTTCATTCTTTAACACTGGCAAGATTGCTATATATCATTTTATCTTTGAGAAGTATAATAGAGTCAGTCCTCTTGCTTCTTGAATTTCTTCTTGTGTACAACTGACTCCAGGATCACTTACACTATGCCTTGATAATGGCAGCTTCATCAGTCTGCAGCTTCATCAGTATGATCCCCTTTCCACATATACAATAGGCAAACTTCAGTGTCTCATGGACACATAGAGTATCCATCCTACCCTTCCTTAGTCCAGGTACAAAATTGCCTGTCTTATAGTAATTAGTGCTAAGTGCTGCTATCTCAGCAGATGCTCTCATTCCATAGCAATTTTATTCTCACAGATGAAAATATAAGATAATTTCCACAAAGCCTCTATATTGTAGGCTTTAAATATAAAGTCATTCAGACCTCATCTTTTCTGTTATACTCACAGGCCAAGCCAATACCAGCTCCCAGGAGACCTGAGCTCTGACAGTGCCATGGCTCCTGTAGAAGTTCTTGGCATACATATGCATTGATCCTACTTTTCCTTTAGCACAGCCTCCTCTTTGTCCTGTAAGCTCTACAAGAAATTCTGGGACAGAAAGTTCATGAGTAAAGCTAAAGCCATGAGCCTAATAGGCCATGATGAGATGATCTGTGGGATTTATCCTGGTTTCAAGTCCTTCCCCTCCTCCTTATCCGAACAATCTTCCTGACATCAGAAAAATGACAGAAATGTGGATAATTTTCTCTTTATACAGCTGATTTGCTGTATAAACAGAAAGATCCATTTTTAATTACATTTGGTGAGCAGTCTGCATCATGCTGCAATATTTGAGTCCATCTTCCCTGGAGCACTGTTGTGATAGGAGAGCCCTCTTCTAACCAATGAGGTCACATTTCCTAATTTCAAGTTTGCATCATTTGCAAAATTACAGAAAGCTATCAGCATTCTGCTAGCTGACTTCTGGGTGAGCCCACCACACAGGGTGAAAGGGAGGTGGGTGTCTTCCTCTCCAATGCAGGCAGTAGTGACCAGGATGTTATCATACTCTGCACCATGCTGCAGGCCCACTGACAGTTTTTAAGGGAACATTATATTCATGGATGAGCTGTAATCTTACCCATTCTTCCATTGTTGAGTATTTACTGTTTTTCCTTTTTTTTTTTCAAATAAGTCATGCTTTGCTCAGTATCTTAATAACCTGATCTTTATTCATTTATAAAATTATTTCTTTAGGGTAGATTCTCAGAAGTAGATGAAAGGGCACATTTTTAATGTTCCCTTGCCAAACCACTTTCCAGACAGGTTGTGCCAATTTGTATTCTCATGATGATCAGCTTGTGAAAAGTTTCTTTTATGGTACTTTTGGAAGCACTCAATATTTATTATTTAAAATTCTTTTTGCTACATTTAACAGTGACAAATCTAATCCCTAAAATTTAAAGGTTATTTAAAATATGTGTGTGTATTTATATTTTGTTGTTTTTATCGTTCCTCTGTTTATTGGCTTCTTAAAAACAGCTTGAGATAAAATTTACATTTCATAAAATTCACCTATTATAACTGTAAGTCACTTGATTGAAGTCAATGATTTTTTTTGTAATTCTATACAGTTATGCAACCATCACTATAATTCAATTGTAAACGAGTTGCATCAGTTCAAAAAACATTTCCCTATGCCATTTACAGTTAATTCCATATCCCAACCCCAGTCTTAGGCAACTACTAATCTGCTTTGTGTTTTTTCTTTGAGATGGAGTTTTGCTTTTTCTGACCAAGCTGGAGTGCAATGGTGAGATCTTGGCTCACTACTACCTCTGCCTCCTGGGTTCAAGTGATTCTCTTGCCTCAGCCTCCCAAGTAGCTGGGATTACAGGTATGCACCACCAAGCCCAGCTATTTTTTAAAAAATATTTTTAATAGAGACAGGGTTTCACCATGTTGGCCAGGCTGGTCTAGCAGTCCTGACCTCAAGTGATCCACCCGCCTTGGCCTCCCAAAGTGCTAGGATTGCAGGCTTGAGCCACCACAGCCAGCCTGCTCTTTGTCTGTAATAGATTTGCATATTTTAGAAATTTCCAACAAATCATGTCATATAAGATGTAGTTTTTGTATCTGGCTGGTTTCTTTCACTTAGCATTATGTTTTCGAGGTTCATACGTGTTGTAGAATCTATCAATAGTTAATTCATTTTTATTGCGGCTATACTATATTTTGTTTATACAGTGTTTAATGGACATTCAGATTGCTTCCAATTTTTGATTATTATGAACAGTGCTGGCAGGAATATTTGTGTACAATTCTTTGTGTTTTTCATTTCTCTTGGGTAGATACCTAGGAATAGAATTGTCTGGAGTCCATTTAATTTTATGTAATTACTTAGCCACAAAAAAAGTTTCTTTAAAAAATGAATGATAGCACTATACTTGAGAAGAATTACATAATTAAATGGTATAAGAGAGTTAAAGTGCAGTGAACGGAGTAGGTAAATCAAAAGTTCTAAGGCATGCAGTATGACTGTAATAATGAAAAGTACTTCAGAATTTGTTGGTAGATGAGCAACTACTACAGTCTAGAACCAAATGAAGGCAAGTAAAAACAGTGAACATCTAAATAAACATTGAAAACTTTGATTCCATGAAAAATGACAAAAATAGAAATTGGACATGCTTGCATATATTAGGACAGAAAAATGAATATGCAAGATATATAAAATTCCTTTTCTAGTATTAACAAAGGCCATCAAGATTATTAAAGATAAATAGGCCAAGGAATTAAATAGTCAATTTATTCAAGTTGAATGCATATACTCTAGTGAATAAACATTCATTCATTCTTGCTAGTAACTACAGCAATAAATATTTTATAAATTTGTTGGTTATACTAAATTAACAAAATCAAATTAGTGCTAATGCTAGAGAGGTTGTGATGATACTAAGTTTGTTGGTCTAGTCCATGTGCCAAGCATTGTGGCAAAGCCATCTAGATCCTTGTAGGTGTAAGATTTTGAAATAACTTTCATTTTTGTTTCCTTGAATGTAATTTAAATGTTTTAGTAGTGTATAAATAAAGGAAGAAATAAACCAAAAGATAAAACAGCTTTAGATTCTCTTATGTGCTGAAGTCAAATCTGGTCATGCCTTCCTTTCCACTCTCTTTCTCTCTCTCTGACTCAAACTCTGGAGGCACAAATCCAACATGGCTTTTTTTTCTTTCTGGGGCAGAGAGCTGCATGCTTGCTCTGCTGTGTTCTGAATCCTGCTCTTCTAGCTCAGCTAAATCCTGGATGCAGTTGTTCTTTAATCCAATGACTCACACCTTGGGAGTTTCCCCCACCTCACTCCAAGAAAATGGAATTAACTTTTCCATTTTAAGTAAATAATTTGGTCATGTCCTTTCTATTCTTTACTCATTTTGTTTTAGGTGCTCATCTGAAATATGCTTACTGTTGTCTTTTTGAAAGTTCCTTATAGAGTTCTTCTTTATGGGTGGGACCAAATATTTGTGAGTCACTCCTAGTTAGTATAGCATAGTACAGTCATCTAAGAGTAAGTGTTTTTTTGTTTCTTTCTTTCTTTTTTTTTTTTTTTTGATGGAGTTTGGCTCTGTCGCCAGGCTGGAATGCAGTGGTGCAATCTCAGCTCACTGCAACCTCTGCCTCCCGGGTTCAAGTGATTCTTTTGCCTCAGCCTCCCGAGTAGCTGGGATTGCAGGTGTGCGCCACCACGCCCAGCAAATTTTTCTTTTTTTTTTTTTTTAAGACGGGGTTTCACCATGTTGGTCAGGCTGGTCTTGAACTCCCGACCTCAGATGATCCACCCGCCTTGGCGTCCAAAGTGCTTAGATTACAGGCGTGAGCCACCATGCCTGGCCCACTAATTTTTGTACTTTTAGTAGAGATGGGGTTTCACCATGTTGGCCAGGATGGTCTCGATCTCTTGACCTCATGATCTGCCCGCCTCGGCCTCCAAAGTGCTGGGATTACAGGTGTGAGCCACCGTGCCCGGCTAAGTGATTTTTTAATTTGACAAGTTGTCTGCTAAAAAGTGGTAAAGTAGAGCCAAAAGCAAGAAACAGAAATTGACCCTTGCTCTATTTATTTTCACCTTTTCTCATCTTTTTTTCATCTAACATCAAAGAGTCTTTCCATTTCTGATACATTTTTATTGTATTTGTATTATTTTTGTCTAATTACTAGCATAGATTTTTACATCATCCATGCTTAAATACTTTTCCTTGTTACATAGGGCTGTAAGACATTTATATTGTCAATAGTTGAGTTTACTTGAAGTCATAAATGAGGAGATAATGTGTGACACTTAAGAAGTCAGGAATGATACAATTTAAAAATGTTTTATTCATTTTATCATGCTTGACAATAAGTTTTGACTTTTTTTTTGAGACAAAGTCTCACTCTATCACCCAGGCTGGAGTGCAGTGGTTCGATATTGGTTCACTGCAGCCTCTGCTGCCTGGGTTCAAGCAGTTCTCCTGCATCAGCCTCCCGAGTAGCTGGGATTATAGGCACCTGCCTGACTAACGTTTGTATTTTTAGTAGAGATGGGGTTTCACCATCTTGGCCAGGCTGGCCTTGAACTTCTGACCTCATGATCCACCTGCCTCAGCCTCCCAAAGTGCTGGGATTACAGGCATGAGCCACTGGGCCTGGCCAAGTTTTGACTTATTAAAAGTACATTAGCCAGGTGTGGTGGCTTACGCCTGTAATCCTAGCACTTTGGGAGGTTGAGGCAGGAGGTCACTTGAGTCTAGGAGTTTGAGACCAGCCTGGGCAACATGGTGAAACCCTATCTCTACAAAAAATACCAAAGATTAGCTGAGTGTGGTCATGTGCACCTGTAGTTTAAGCTACCTGGGAGGCTGAGGTAGGAGGATCCCCTGTGCCTGGGAGGTTGAGGCTGCAGTGAGCTATGATCAGACCACTGCACTTTAGCCTGGGCAACAGAGTGAAACCCTGACTCAAAAAATAAATAAATAAAAATTAAAAAAACATGTAGTGTCAATTTACTACAATAATATCAATAGTTTTCTTCAGTGTAAATAATCTTTCACTGTAAATGATCTCCTATATGTAGGGGTACATCTTTGGCCCTTTTACTGTTTTGTACTCAGATTGACTTCACTACTTTAAGACCTCAGAAAGAGATGTCCCATTAGGTTCTGCTAATTTTTGAAAAGTTAATACAACAGAGTTAGAGAGTCTAGATTGTTATTTGATGTGACTTTTTTTGATCTCTTGTGATCTCTGTTGGCTTTTTCAAGTCTTTATGGTTTCTCTTTGTATACTGGTAGAGAGAGGTATTAGCCCTTAGCTGTTTCCCTGGCCTCTTGGATGGTACTTTTCCTGATTTTCCTTGTACCTTTTTGACTATATGAAATTCCTTCAAGCATTTTTTCCACTGATTTTTCCTCAAATGTGTGTTCCTAAATGTTCAGTCATCGTTTCCCTGTGTTATTTTTGGATCATTTTATATATTAGAATAATTTTGGTGACCATTCAAATGTGGATGCTTTTTAGATATATTGTGCCCTGAAGTCTGAATTTTCTGCCTGTCAGCTTACCTTTACTCACTAGACGTCCTGTAGTGAATCTCAAAGCAACATACCCAAAACTGAAGTGATTTATTCACTATCCACCCTTGCTGTAGTATTTACAAACACAGAAACTAGCATTATCTGTCCAGTAGCCCAGGCTACCAACTGCTGCCTTTATCACTGAACACAAAATTTCTGTCACTGAGTGCCTTTTATTACTTCTAACATTATCCAAATTCAGTGCCTTATTATTTATTTCAGTAGCCTCTTAACTGGTCTTCAACCCTTTAGTCTAGTACTCCTCCAGGTACTTCTTCATTCAATGAAATATCAGTTTGATCTCAGTACTTCCCTGCCTATACCCTATATTGGAAGTTCTCTGTATGATAAAGGTTGTACTGCATGATATGTCTTAAAAGGCTTGGTGACTGCTTATCTCTGTAGCCTGATCTCCTGTCATTCTCAGTCTCATACATCACATACTAGTCCTCTTGAGTCCCCCCACCAACCCCACACTATGTTGTTTCTTACCTTTGTTTTTCATGATGTTTCAGTACCCTCTCTACTTCCCCTGACTAACTCTTACTCAGCCTTTATGATTCAGCATGGGACAGCTCCTTCCGAATCCACTTAATCCTCAAGGTTGGGCCAAGTGCTCCTTTCCTCTGTTCTTGTTAGTATATAAAACAGGGTAATTTTTCTTTTAAATTTTACTTTAAGTTCTGGGATACAAGGATACAAGCAAAATGTGTAGGTTTGTTACATAGGTATATGTGTGCCATGGTGGTTTGCTGCATCTGTCAACCTGTCATCTAGGTTTTAAACTGTTTGTCCTAATGCTCTCCCTCCACTTGCCCCTCTACCCCCTCGACTGGCCCCCATGTGTGTTGTTCCCCTCCCTGTGTTCTCATTGTTAAACTGCCACTTATGAGTGAGAACATGTGGTGTTTGGTTTTCTGTTCCTGTGTTTGCTGAGGATGATGCCTTCCAGCTTCATCCATGTCCCTCCCTGCAAAGGACATGATCTCATTCCTTTTTATGGCTGCATAGTATTCCATGGTGTTTATGTGTTCATGTACCACATTATTTTCCTTTCCTTTTCTTTCTTTCTTTTTTTTTTTGAGATGAAGTCTCGCTCTGTTGCCCAGACTGGAGTGCAGTGGCACAATCTTGGCTCACTGCTACCTCTGCCTCCCGGGTTCAAGTGATTCTGCCTTAGCCTCCCAAGTGGTTGGGATTATAGGCATGCACCACCATGCCTGGCTAATTTTTTTGTATTTTTAGAAGAGACAGCGTTTCACCATGTTGGCCAGGCTGGTCTTGCTCTCCTGACCTCAAGCGACCACAGGAGTGAGCCACCACACCTGTATCACATTTTCTTTATCTAGTCTTTCATTGATAGGCATTTGGGTTGGTTCTAGGTCTTTGCTATTGTAAATAATGCTGCAGTAAACATATGTGTGCATGTGTCTTTATAGTAGAATGATTTCTATTCCTTTGGGTGTATACCCAGTAATGGGATTGCTGGGTTTAATGGTATTTCTGGTTCTAGATCCTTGAGGAATCACCACACTGTTGTCTTCCAATGGTTGAACTAATTTATATTGTCACCAACAGTGTAAAAGCGTTTCTATTTCTCCACAGCCTCACCAGCTTTTTAATAATTGCCATTCTGACTGGTATGAGATGGTATCTCATTGTGATTTTGATTTGCATTTCTCTAGTGATCAGTGATGAGCTATTTTTCATGAGTTTGTTGGCTACATAAATGTCTTCTTTTGGGAAGCATCTGTTCATCTTTGCCCACTTTTTGATCGTGTTGTTTGTTTTGTTCTTGTAAATCTGTATAAGTTTCTAGTCGAGTCTGGATATTAGACCTTTGTCAGATGAGAGGTTGCAAAATTTTTCTCCATTCTGTAGGTTGCGTGTTCACTCTGATGATAGTTTCTTTTGTTATGCAGAAGCTCTTTAGTTTAATTAGATTCCATTTGTCAACTTTGGCTTTTGTTGCAGTTGCTTTTGGCATTTTTGTTATGAAGTCTTTTGCTCATGCCTGTGTCCTGAATGGTATTGCCTAGGTTTTCTTATAGGGTTTTTATGGTTTTGGGTTTTACATTTAAGTCTTTAATCCATCTTGAGTTAATTTTTGTATAAAATGTAAGGAAGGAATCCGTTTCAGTTTTCTGCATATGGTTAGCCAGTTTTTTTTTTTTAGCACCATTTATTAAATACGAAATCCTTTCCCCACTGCTTACTTTTTTTTTTTTTTCCCAGGTTTGTCAAGATCAGGTGGTTGTAGACGTGTGGTGTTATTTCTGAGGTCTCTGTTCTGTTCCATCGGTCTGTATGTCTGTTTTGGTATCAGTACCATGCTGTTTTGATTACTGTAGCCTTGTAGCATAGTTTGAAGTCAGGTAGTGTGATACCTCCAGCTTTGTTCTTTTTGCTTAGGATTGTCTTGGCTATACAGGCTTTTTTTGATTCCATATGAAATTTAAAGTAGTTTTTTCTAATTCTGTGAAGAATGTCTGTGGTAGTTTGATGGGAATAGCACTGAATCTATAAATTACTTTGGGCAGTATGACCATTTTTATGCTATTGATTCTTCCTATCCGTGAGGATGGAATTTTTTTCATTTATTTGTGTCTTTTCTTATTTCTTTGAACAGTGGTTTGTAGCTCTTCTTGAAGAGGCCCTTCACATCTCTTGTTAGCTGTATTCCTAGGTATTTTATTCTCTTTGTAGCAATTGTGAATGGGAGTTCATTACTTGGCTCTCTGTTTGTCTGTTGTTGGTGTATAGGAATCCTGGTGATATTTGCACATTGATTTTGTATCCTGAGACTTTGCTGAAGTGGCTTATCAGCTTAAGGAGTTTTGGGGCCGAGATGATGGGGTTTTATAAATATAGAATCATGTTGTCTGCAAACAGAGACAATTTTACTTTCTCTCTTCCTATTTGAATACCCTTTATTTCCTTCTCTTGACTGATTGCCCTGTCCAGAACTTCCAGTACTATGTTGAAAGGAGTCATGAGAGATGGCATTCTTGTTTTCAAAGGGAATACTTCCAGCTTTTGCCCATTCAGTATGATATTGGCTGTGAGTCTGTCATAAATAGCTCTTATTATTTTGAGATATGTTTCATCAACAACTAGTTTATTGAGAGTTTTTAACATGAAGAGATGCTGAATTTTATCAAAGGCCTTTTCAGCATCTGTTGAGATACTCATATGGTTTTTGTC
This sequence comes from Aotus nancymaae, assembly GCF_030222135.1. Classification (NCBI taxonomy): domain Eukaryota; kingdom Metazoa; phylum Chordata; class Mammalia; order Primates; family Aotidae; genus Aotus; species Aotus nancymaae. The sequence goes on from NW_026988482.1 coordinate 32,327,509, forward strand.
ATTGGTTCTATTATGAGATGGATGACGTTTATTGATTTGCGTATGTTGAACCAGCCTTGCATCCCAGGGATGAAGCCAACTTGATCTTGGTGGATAAGTTTTTTTGATGTGCTGCTGGATTTGATTTGCCAGTGTTTTACTGAGGTTTGCCAGTATTTTATTTAGGGTTTTTGCATCGATGGCCTGAAGTTTTCTTTTTTTGTTATGTCTCTGCCAGGTTTTGATATCAGTATGTTGCTGGCTTCATAAAATGAGTTAGGGAAGAGTCTCCTTTTCAATTGTTTGGAATAGTTTCAGAAGAAATGGTACCAGTTCCTCTTTGTACCTCTGGTAGAATTTGGCTGTGAATCTATCTGGGCCTGGGCTTTTTTTGTTTGGTAGGCTATTAATTACTACCTCAATTTCAGAACTTTTTATTGGTCTATTCAGAGATTCAGCTTCTTCCTGGTTTAGTCTTGGGAGGCTGTATGTGTCCAAGACTATCCATTTCTTGTAGAGTTTCTAGTTGATGTGTATATAGTTAGTTATTCTCTGTTGGTAGTTTGTATTTCTGTGGGGTCAGTGGTGATATCCTTTTTATCATTTTTTATTGTGTCTCTTTAATTCTTCTGTCTTTTCTTCTTTATTGGTCTAGTAAGCAGCCTATTTTGTTATTTTTTTCAAAAAATCAGCTCCTAGATTTGTTGATATTTTTTTTTGAAGGTTTTTTTGTGTTTCTATCTCTGTCAGTTCTGCTCTGATCTTAGTTATTTCTTGCTTTCTGCTAGCTTTTGGATTTGTTTTCTCTTGTTTCTCTAGCTCTTTTAATTGTGATGTTAGGGTGTCGATTTGAGATCTTTCTAGCTTTCTGATTTGGGCATTTGGTGCTTTAAATTACCCTCTTAGCACTGCTTTAGCTGTGTCCCAGAGATTCTAGCATGTTGTCTCTTTATTCTCATTGGTTTTAGAGAACTTCTTGATTTCTGCCTTACTTTCATTATTTACCCAGGAGTCATTCAGGAGCAGGTTGTTCAATTGCCATGTAGTTGTGTGGTTTTAAGTGAGTTTCTTAATCTTGAGTTCTAATTTGATTGCACTGTGATCTGAGACTGTTTATTGTGATTTCTCTTCTTTTGCATTTACTGAAGAGTGTTTTACCTCCAATTGTGCCGTGGATTTTAGAACAAGTGGCATGTGGCACTGAGAATAATGTATATTCTGTTGGTTTGGGATAGAGAGTTTTGTAGATGTCTATTAGGTCCACTTGATCCATAACTGAGTTCAAGTCCTGAATATTCTTGTTAATTTTCTATCTCGTTGATCTGTCTCATATCGACAGTGGGATGTTAAAATCTTCCACTATTACTGTGTGGCAGTCTAAGTCTCTTTGTAGGTCTCTAAGAACTTGTTTTATGAATCTGGGTGCTCCTGTGTTGGGTGCATATATATTTAGGATAGTTAGTTTTTCTTGTTGAATTGATCCCTCTACCATTATGTAATGCCGTTCTTTCTCATGACTGTGGACCCAGGCCTCCCTGTGGTATTGGTGGGATTGAGCAGCAGGCAGGAGCCCCGCTCTCCCGGGCATAGCTGCAGCCACCAAAGTCTCAGCTGCACTCCCAGGCCTCCTGCTCCATGGAGCAGGCAGGAATCCAGCCCCCACGCCCCCAGGTGCAGCTGCAGCCACCCAAACCATGGCTGTGGACCCAGGCATCCCTGTACTCTTGGGGTCCCAAGAAGGCCCCCCTGCCCTTGCAGGCTTGGAAGTGCCTGCTCCCAGTTCCAAGCTGTTGACACACCAGCCTCCTGCCACCTTGGCCCTCTCTGGACTTTGGGTGCCGATGAACATAGGAAAGAAGCCAATGGGGGGCTGAGGGCAGGTAGCTCAGCACTGGTCTGCAGGCACCCCTTGGCACCTACAGCCTAGGCACCATGAACAGCAGCAGGAGGCAGATAGGTTTCTGGGTGAAAGGGGTTGGGTCCCTGGTGAGGCCCCACCTTCAGCCCTACAGATAGAAGTGGGAACTCGTGGTGCCTTTTCCAATCCTGCCCATGGCTGCTCATGGACCAGCTGGCTCTCTCCCCTCTTGAGGCCCATAGAAGCCTTGGGCTCAGCCAGAGCTGAGCAGATGTTGAAATGACCTGCCTGTAGAGAGGAGATACCCACTTCAGGGCCTCCTCTGAGGTATTCTGTCACTCAATAAAGCTCCTCTTTGCCTTGCTCACTCTCAACTTGTTTGCCTACTTCATTCTTCCTGGACACAGGACAAGAACTTGGGACCTGCTGAATGGCAAGGGTGAAAGAGCTGTAAAACAAACAGGGCTGAAACATGCCCCTTGCTTGCCACACTGCAGGTGAAGAGAAGAGCTGCAGCCCTTCAAGTAGCCCAGACCTGGAGCTCCCCAAGCCAGGGCTGACTCCCTCTTTGGGACCCTGAAGTTCCTGGAGGTGCCAAGCTTCCAGGTGCCACCACGTTACCCAGTGGCAGCTGTGGAAGCTGCTTGCGGTATGCCTGATTGAGCCTCACAGAGAGCTGGCACCTGTGCTGGTACCTGGAGCTCCCTGCCCCGCTGCAGCAGGTGGCATGCCTGTGCTCAGTGGCTGGACCCCATGCTCGCTTGCTCACACACCCTTTGACATTCCACACCTGGGTTGTCCTTGGCAGGCATGGGATCCAGGCTAGTAGCATAAACCGAGTGTAGCCTGCCAGGCCAAGTAGGCAGAATGAGCCCAACAGGCCTGAGCAAAACTCAGGCAAGGATGCCACCAGCCACAGAGGTTTCTGGCCAGAAAAGCAACACCCCAAGGATCCTGCAACAATTTTTCTGTCATTAAAAACATTCTGTTGGTTGAGCACAGTGGCTCATGCCTGTAAATCCCAGCACTTTGGGAGGCCAAGGTGGGTGGATCACCTGAGGTCAGGAGTTCAAGACCAGCCTAACCAACATGGAGAAACCCTGTCTCTACTAAAAATACAAAATTAATCGGGTGTGGTGGCATATGCCTGTAATCTGAGCACTTGGGAGGCTGAGGCAGGAGAATCGCTCGAACCCAGGAGACAGGTTGCAGTGAGCTGAGATCGCACCATTGCATTCCAGCCTGGGCAATGAGTGAAACTCCGTCTCAAAAAGTAAAAAATAAAATTCTGTTGACTTCACTTTCTCTATTAGCATTGCTGATTTATTTGCTTCTGTTTAGAGCAAAACTTCCTAAAAGATTTATCTTAGGCTATATGTATGGCCTCTCATTCCTCTGTGTCCATTTTCTTTGGAATCATGCTGGTAAGGCATTTATCCTCCACTACGTCTACACTATTCTTGCTGGGGTCGACAGTGGCTTTCAGATTATTTCCAATGGTCAGCATTTGTCCCTTACCTTACTTGATCTATCAGCATTATTTGACAGTTAATCTCTCCCACATTCTTGGAAAACATTATTCACAAAGCTTCCAGGACATATCACTTTCTCTTGGTTCTCTTCATACTTTACTGGCCGTTCTTTACAATTTCCTTTGGTTGGTCCTCATTTCCATGACCTTGAAACTTTGAACTGCTCCGTGTCCTTGGACCTCTTAGCTATCTGTACTTGTCCCCTTGGTGGTCTCATCCTGTCTCTTGGCTTTAAATTCTGTTTATATGCTGATGACAACTAAATTTATATCTCAAGCTGAGACTTCTTCCTCTGAACTCTAGGCTCATATATCCAGCTGCCTTAAAAATTTTTATTGTGATAAAATACATGTAACATAAATTTTATCATTATAGCCATTTTTAAATATATAGTTCAGGGTATTATATACATTCATAATATTCTGTAACCATTATCACCATTTATCTCCATAAGTCTTTTCATCTTGTAAAACTGAAAGTTTATACATATTAGACAGTAACTCTTCATTTTCTTCTCCCTCCAATCCCTACCATACACCATTCTACTTTCTGTCTCCATGATTTTGGACCCATGTAACTATGTTACATAAGTGGAATTATATAGTATTTTGTCTTTTTGTGACTGGCTTAATTCATTCAGTATAATGTCCTCAAGGTTAATCCATGTTGTAGCATATGTCAGAATTTCCTTCCTTTCTAAGGCTGAATAATATTTTATTGAATATATATTTTTATGTCATATTTTGCTTATCCATTCATCTATTAATGGACACTTGGGTTGCTTTCACGTTTTAGCTATTGTGAATAATGCTGCTATGATCATAGATGTACCAGTATCTCTTTGAGACCCTACTTTTGGGTATATACTCAGAAAGGAATTGCTGGATCATATGGTAATTCTGTTTTAAAATTTTTGAGTAACTGCCATATTGTTTCCCATAGTGGCTGTACCATTTTACATTCTACCAACAGTACATAAGGGTTCCAATTCTCCACATCCTTGACAACACTTATTTTCTACTTTTTTTGATAATAGCTATCCTAATGGGTGTGAAGTGGTGTCTCCTTGTTTGGATTTCTCTAATGATTAGTGATGTTGAGCATCTTTTCATGTGCTTATTTGGCCATGGTGTATCTTCTTTGGACAAATGTCTATTCAAGTCCTTCGCACATTTTTGAATTGGGTTCTCTGTTTTTTAGTGGTTGAGTTTTAGGCATTCTCTATATATTCTGGATATCAATCCTTTATCAGATATATGATTTGCAAATATTTTCTCCCATTCTGTCTGTTGATAGTGCCTTTTGACATACAAAAGTTTTTAATTTTTGTGAAATCTACTTTGTCTTTTCTGTTGTTGCTTTTGCCTTTGGTGTCACATCCAAGAAATCACTGCCAAATCCAATGTTGTGAAGCTTTTGCCCGATGTTTTCTTTTAGGAATTTTGCACTTTCAGGTCTTACATTTAGGTCATTGATCCATTTTGAGTTCGTTTTTGTATATGGTGTTACATTAGGCTCCAACTTTATTGTTTTGTATGTAGATATCCAGTTTTCCTAGCACTATTTGATGAAAAGACTGTTCTTTCCCATTAAATGATCTTGGCACCCTTCTGTAGAATCATTTAACTGTATATATGAAAGTTTATTTCTGGGCTCTCTATTCATATTCTTTTGAATATTAGACATATGTCTAACTATATGCCAGTACCATACTGTTTTGATTAATGTAGCTCTGTAATAGGAATCAGGAAGCATCAACCCTCCAGTTTTGTTTTCTTTTTCAAGATTGTTTTGGCCATTGAAATTCTATATAAAAAGTTTTAGGATGAGCATTTCTAATTTTGCCAAAAAAAATCATTAGAGGTTTGATAGGGATTGCATTGAATCTATTGATTGCTTTGGGTAGTATTGGCATCTTTACAGTATTAAGACTTCTATGATTATGAGATGTGTTTCTATTTATTTATGTCTTTAGTTTCTTTCAGTAGTGTTTAATAGTTTTCATTGTACAAATATTTTACCTCTTTGGTTCATTAATTTTTTTTAAATTTTAACTTCTTTCTTTTTTTTGTTAACCCCTTTCCCAACCTTCTAAGTTAATTCTTTTTGATGCTACTGAAAATGGGATTATTTTCATAATTTCCTTTTTGGATTGTTCATTGTTTTGTGTATAGAAATGCAACTGATTTTCCTGTATTGTCTTTGTATCTTACTACTTTGCTGAATTCATTTATTCTAACAGTTTTTTTCTGAACCATTTAGGGTGTTCTACATACAAGACTGTATCATGTACGAACTGGTAATTTTATTTCTTCCTTTCTAATTTGGAGGGTTTTTTTTTTTTTTTTTTTTTTTTGAGACAGAGTCATGCTCTGTTGCCCAGGCTGAAGTGCAGTGGTGTGATCTTGGCTCACTGCAACCTATGCCTCCCAGGTTTAAGTGATTCTCTTGCCTCAGCCTCCTGAGCAGCTGGGATTACAGGCATCTGCCACCATGCCTGGCTAATTTTTGTATTTTTAGTAGAGTGGGGTTTTACCATGTTGACTAGGCTGGTCTTGAACTCCTAGACTCAAGAGATCCTCCCAAAGTGCTGGGATTACAAGCCACCATACCCAGGCGGATATAAGCTTTCAAAATTTTAATAGATATTGCTGAACCATTTTCCAAAAAAGTGTATCAGTTTATACTCTAATGTCCAGGACAGTGGGCCTTCTGTATCCATGGGTTACACGTCCCTGGATTCAGCCAATTTTGGATAGAAAATATTTGGAGAAAGAAAGGATGGTTGCATTTATACTGAAAATGTACAGAATTTTCTTTTTGTCATTCTCTAAACAATACATTATAACAACTATTTATGTAGTATTTGCATTAGATATTCTAAGTAGTCTAGAGATGATTTAAAGTATATAGACGGATGTGTGTAGGTGTTATGCAACTACTATATAATTTGATAAAAGGGTCTTGAATATCCTTGGATTTGGTGTCAGTCCTCTCCATGGATACTGAGAGATGATGTATGTGAAAATGTTGTTTGCTCTACATTCTTGCCAGAGCTAATTATCACTAGTCTTAGTCTTTGTCAAGCTTATATTGAACTGCTTTTTAGTTGCCAATCTTCCTGAACTTTTAAGTCTCTTGAGAGTTTTGGAGTCAGGTGCCTATTTGTACCTACCCATATATGTCTTTTTTTTTTTTTTTTTAAATGGAAGTTTCAAATACTATAGGAAGGTGTAATGGAAAGACCTTTTTCCTTAAAGGGTGTCCCAAGTAGCATTTTGAGTTTTGAACAGAATGGGTTATGTATGACCGTCTATAAGCATTATTTTTTTCTTTTCCTATTTTATCTTATTTTTTTCCCCCTGCCATACTTTCCAAGTCATGAGCCCCTCTTTCTAGGGTTGAACCCATCCCAGAATGCCCTTCAGTTGCCTGCCTGCCTTCCTTTCATCCGTCCATCTCTGTCGCCTAGGCAGGAGTTCAGTGACACGATCATGGATCCTTGCAGCTTCAATCACCTGGGCTCAAGTGGTCCTCCTGCCTCATTTTTTGATTTTTTTTGTAGAGATAAGGTCTCACTTTGTTGCCCAGGCTGGTCTTAAACTCCTGAACTCAAGCAGTGAGCCCACTCAACCTCCCAAATTCCTGAGATTACAGGTGTGAACCACTGCGCCCAGCCCTCTGAGCATTACTCTGTGGCTTGACTGGGTTTCCAGCCCTGTTACTTAGGGCCAGAAGTACAGTAGGACCCTGATTTAGAAATGGAATTATGACATCTGCTAAATACTATTTAGCTTAATTTATTAATAAACTGGTTCACACTGTTAATTGAATAGTTATAGATTGTTAACCTAGTCTGTATAATATATTCTAAGCATACTTACATATACATGAGAGCTGACTAGAAATTTCCTCTTGATATAACTTTACTTAGGGCTGGGTGCAATGACTCACACCTGTAATCCCAAGACTTTGGGAGGCCGGAGCAGGAGAATCACTTGAGGCCAGATCAGCCTGGGCAACAAAGTGAGGCCTTGTCTCTACAAAAACAAAACAAAACAATTAGCTGGGTGTAGTGGCTCATGCCTGTAGTCCCAGCTACTCTGGAGGCTGTGGTGGGAGGATCTCTTGAGCTTAGGGGTTAAGGCTGCAGTGAGCTGTGATCACCCACTGTACTCCAACGTGGGTGACAGAGCAACTCTGTCTCAAAAAACCCCCAAAACTTCAGGATCCCCTAATTCAGCGATCTCCAACCTTTTTGGCACCAGGGACTGGTTTCATGGAAAACATTTTTTCCGTAGATGGTAGGCAGGGGATGGTTTCAGGATGAATCTGTTACACCTCAGGTCATCAGGCATTAGATGTGCAGAGTTAGATCCCTCACATGCATCGTTCACAGTAGGGTTTGTGCTTCTATGAGAATCTAATGCCGCCACTGATCTAACAGGAGGTGGAGCTCATGTGGTAATGTTCAATCACCCTCTGCTCACTTCCTGTTGTGTGGCCCATTTCCTAACAGGTCACAGACTAATACCAATACTAACTATGGATTAAGGACCACTGCCCTAATCCATATCACAGTGTTTTGTATTTGTTATAATTGGTTTTCAGTCCATGCTGTGAGGCAAAGGCTTAGCAACTTCCTTCTGTGCAGTAGTACACCATTGCCCACATCACACATGAATATTATCGTGAGTATTATAAATATGGTTATTTATGATAACCATTTATTATCACCATATTCTGATAATAACCATAAAATATTATATGTTTAACACCTGTATATATGAGTTCAGCTGTTACTGATCTATTTGTATCTGCCTTTTTTAAAAATTAGAGACAGGATCTTACCATCTTGCCCAGGCTGATCTTGAACTCCTGGGCTCAGATAATCCTCCCAACTCAGCATCCCAAAGTGCTGGGGTTACAGGTGTGAGCCACTTGCAACAGCCTTTTTGTATCTCTATCAGCTGTTTAAGTAATTAATTGTCAAAGAGCCTTATTTTTAAGAACCTTAACCAATAAAGGAAAGTCCTGATCAGTTCCCTAGCTGAAGAAAATCTAAGTGATTATGTATTTACACATATTCTATGAGCTTAATAATGTTTAGTAGTTACTAGTACAAATACCGTGCTAAATGCTTTATATCCTTTAACCTTTACAACAAAAATTCTAAGGTAGGTACCGATGCTATCCTTGATTTAGATAAAGGTAGGCTCAAAGAGGTTGAGTAGGTTGCTCATGGTCACACAGTAAGTTAGAAGGTGATAGAGCTTGAGTTTAAACATTTTTTTTTTTTTTTTGAATCTTGCTTTGTCACCCAGTCTGGAGTGCAGTGATGCCATCTTAGCTAACTGCAACCTCCGCCTCCCAGGTTCAAGCTATTCTCCTGCCTCAGCCTCCCAAGCATCTGGGACTACAGGTGCATGCTCCCATGACTGGCTAATTTTTGTAGTTTTAGTAGAGATGGGGTTTCTTCATTTTGGCCGGGTTGATCTCGAACTCTTGGCCTCAAGTGATCCACGCACCTTGGCCTCCCAAAATCCTGGGATTACAGGCATGAGCCACTGCACCCAGCCAAATTTAAACCTTTAATATATGCTCTGCTCCATATAGCATCTGTTATTTGCATGTAATACAGTTAGGCCTATTTTATGTTAAATTAAAACTTAATAGCTTCCATTTTGGAGTATGAATTATATCATTTATTGCTTCTACATTTTGAAAAGTCATTTGTGACTTGTGCCTTTTGGAATTTACTGACAGGAAATGAATGTTATATGGAAAAGATCAGATTATATAGTGCTACTCAAAATGTGGTTTGGAAATAGAGGTTTGAGAGTTAGTTGCTTAACTTGGAATAAAGCCCGAGTCTCTGATTTAGTTAGGGGCAAGTGTTTATTTAGTGAGAAATGTTATCTGAAAGAAATCTTATTTGTTAAGATGTTTAAACTGAACTTTAGAAAGAAAAGGAGACTTATGCTTTTTCTAAAGCATAAGGAAAGACACAGAGGTCTGAGGCTTGTACAGGGGACTGCTAGTAGTTAAGCAAGGGGGAATGGATAGTACTTTGAGGAAAAGAGGAAGATTAGGTTAGATAGGGTGATTAGGGTCATTTTAAAAGACTTTGAAAGTCACAGCTCTTAGACTTGATTTTGAAGGCAACAAAGGGTCAGCAGTCCTAAAGTGAAACAATGTGATCAGGTTTGTGTTTTAGGAAATAAGTCTAGCATCAGTATGGAGGGTGTATAGTGTGTAATTATCTTGGCAATCGTTAGGGTCCTGAGTAAGAGGAACTGTAATTGGAAGGGAAAGGCATTATGGAATTGAGAGATTTTACTGAATTAGAAATCATAGGAATTGGTGACACATTAGATGTCCTGAGGTGTTACTGATATTATTTATTATCACTGATAGTATTATTACCATTATTGGGAACTTACTGTAAGTTATTTCTCATGGTCACAAGTCCATTATATTATTAGTGGCTGCTAACCTAATTTCTGTTAAGAGATACTCAGGAAATGATGGATAAATGATGAGATGAGTCTAGGTTGTAGATGTTACAATCACGTAATATTTATTTAAAATATTTATTTGGTTTCTGCTCAGAAGGCATTTTGTTTAGGGCTGGGGATATCCCAATCTTCAAAGAATTTGCCATATTCATGAGGAGTCTAACAGGCCTTGTTTGCTGTTCTTTCTGTATAATCTTTGGACTTATATTTTAACTCCTCACTCTGCTCATGTGGGATGCTGCTTATTTCATAGTGTTCTGAAGTTTAGATGAGGTAGTATATGTAAAGTACCTAGCATAGTCCCTATCATAAGCAAAAGCTAGTTCCCTTCTACTCTGTCATGGTACACAGAAACTGGAAAACCCAATTTATTATGATTTTGTTTCAAATAGGTGGTAGCAGGTAGTGAATGAATTTCTGAAAGAAATTTTAAAAAGCTTACCTTTCCTGATAATTTGGTGTCTGAAGGTCTGATTGCTGTTTTACTATTTTTATCATTGTGACTATAGATGGGTCACTTGGTTTGTCAGCCTAAATTTACTGATTTTTATAAAATGAACAAAATTATTCCTGTTTTATAGGAGGTCTGGAGAAATAGTAGAGATAGTGGATATAAAATTGCCAGATAAACATTAAGTAGTATAGTAGAATGGTTGAGATCAAAAGTTTACTAGCTTAGGAGACCCTTTGGCAAGTTACTCTTTTAGTTCTGATTTCTTTTTTTTTTTTTTTTTTGAGACAGAGTTTCGCTGTTATTGCCCAGGCTGGAGTGCAGTGGCCCGGTCTTGGCTTACTGCAACCTCCACCTCCTGGGTTCAAGTGATTATCTTGCCTCAGCCTCCCGAGTAGCTGGGATTACAGGCATGTGCCACCACGCCTGGCTTATTTTGTATTTTCAGTAAAGTCAGGGTTTTTTCATGTTGATCAGGCCGGTCTCAAACTCCCGACCTGAGGTGATTGCCTGCCTCTGCCTTCCAAAGTGTTGGGATTACAGGCATGAGCCACTGCACCTGGCCATAGTCCTGATTTTTTTTACCTGAAGTATAGGGATAATACAGCATCTGCCTCATAAGGTTGTTAAATAAATTAAGTGAAGAAATGCATGCAGAGTAGTTTATCCAAACCCATGGTAAGCACTGAAAAACTGGCAGTGATTATTATAAATTATGTGGTACCCTTTTGTCTCTGTAGAGTAATTCTTTGGCCTTACTTTCTGTTGTTAAAACTTCTGTATAGGCCGGGCGCAGTGGCTCAAGCCTATAATCCCAGCACTTTGGGAGGCCGAGGCGGGTGGATCACGAGGTCAAGAGATCGAGACCATCCTGGTCAACATGGTGAAACCCCATCTCTACTAAAAATACAAAAAATTAGCTGGGCATAGTGGCGCGTGCCTGTAATCCCAGCTACTCAGGAGGCTGAGGCAGGAGAATTGCCTGAACCCAGGAGGCAGAGGTTGCGGTGAGCCGAGATCGCGCCATTGCACTCCAGCCTGGATAACAAGAGTGAAACTCCATCTCGAAAAAAAAAAAAAAAAAAAAAAAAAACTTCTGTATGCCTGAATTCTGGATGTAAGTGATGTTACCTTTGATAGTAGTGAAATAAATCAACAATGCTTTTAAAATAAACTTCATAGACTTTGGCTCCGAAAACTTTCTAGGGAAAAATGTCTAAGGCCTTATGTTTAAGTCATAAAAGAGGTAGAATTTGAATGTGATACTTTCTATTACTATATTTCAGTTCAAAATTTTAAAAGAATTAGTGATTCTTAATTGGGAGCATTATTCATTCTGAAAAGTGCTGGATATCATGAGAGGTATTGGAAGTAGACTATTGTTTGAACATCTGAATCATGTGGCAGCAGATAAATGGGAAATTCTGTACTAAACTCATGTAAGAGGTTTATTTTCCTTCTTCCAGATAATCATTTCCCATCTCAGACAAAATGACTGTTTCATAAATTGCATTGTTACTATTTTCATTAATTCACTTATGGTCCCCAGAAACTTTGCTTTGTCTTTCAAAGTAGAATTATTTTAATTTTTAAAGAACTTACCTGTGGATGTCTAAATTGTCAAAGCCTTGAGGAGATAAATCTCTCAAAGAATTAACTATCGCTAAAAATGAAGAAATATGAGTAAAGACTAAGATGTTTTAAACAAAGTTTTATGCCAACTTGAATGATTGTGCCTAAAGAATGAAAAGACCATCATTATTATTTTCATTACCTTATAAATTTAAAGCATTTTAAAAATCTATGAATGTTCTTTTTTGGGCAGGTGTACTATTTGTGTCTTTTAACATTTTCCACTGAATTTGTTTTCCAAATAAATCAATTCTTTATGTGTGGGCAGGTTCCCCCCCAATAAGATTCCATATTCCTGTGATTTTCCAATTTTACCTGTCTTTAATGGAAATTTTTTTCTTTTAGTTTCTCTCCTTCCTCTTAATGACTATATAGATCAATATCAACTCTCCTTAGATGGAGCCCATTGTATACATTATTAAACAGTTTATAAGGTTTTAAACATAGTGACCTTGTTCTTTATTTCCCGAAAATGTGATCACAATTATTTCCTTTTGTGGCAAACAAGGCTGTTATTCTATAAGGAAGGTGTTGTTTTTGTTGTTGTCTTTGTTTTGAGACAGGGTCTCACTCTGTCACAAGTTTGGAGTGCAGTGGTGCATCATAGCTCACTGCAGCTTCAAACTCCTAGACTCAAGTGATCCTCCTGCCTCAGACCCCCAGGTAGATGGGACCACAGGTACACACCACCACACCCAGGCAGTTTTTGGATTTTTTGTGAAGACAAGGTCTCACCATGTTGCTCAGGCTGGTCTTTAACTCCCTGGCTCAAGCGATGCTTCCCCTCCACCTCTCAAAGCACTGGGATTACAGGTGTGAGTCAGTGTGTCTAGTCTGTGTGAGGGTTTTTAACAGAAATAAAAGAGTAGTGGTGCAATTATTTTGTTGTTGTTGTTTCTGCTGACCTCAGGATGGTTTAACATTTTGTGAGGAAAATCATGACCTACAAAGTGTAGTGAGAGTGTTGCATATTTAAAATATCACAATATCCCCTTGTTCTATTCCTAATATGTTAAAATACATGACATTTGGATAAAATATGTATTTTAAATATTGGTATTAATAATTTTGATATACTTTGAGATAATTAGAGACATTTTGATCTCTAAACGATTGAGTTTGAGATCACTATCTGTTCTTTACTATCAGTTAAATAGGAGCCTCAACTCAGCTGCTTTTTTTTTGCTGTGATTAACACACCTCAAGTGGAAAAAAATAATCAGAATTTTCTTGTCAGCCCATCAGTTTTGGGGGTTTGGGAAATAGGTTAATCACTGCCAAATTAGAATTTAGTGTAGGCTTTCAGTAACCCCCCCATCTCTCAGAACTGTAATATACTGATGATCTGTTTGTGTCTTTCTGAGATTCAGAAATCTAATTTACTTTGTCCTGAATTCTCAGTGAAGGATTGTTTGAAGAAAGATATAATTCTAGCTGTGTTTTATATGCTTTATACTGTTTTGATTACACTTTTAAAAATTTATCTTTCCCACCTTCCCTACTTCTTTCATAATCTTATCTAAGTTCCCATATAGAGACCTATCTCAGTTCCCACATAGAAAGTTTTTCTTTCTCCACTTTTCCTTGTGAGCTGGCCCCAAAAGAAAGATTTATTATGCAATGAACATATCTAGACTATCACTAGGAGGAAAAAAATCTTAGCAAATTAACATAATTTAAGACCTTCGGATAATATGTTGACAAGTTTCATTCTAGTTTACACGTGAGATTTCGTTTTGGTGAAAACATTTAACCACTTCTCTATATATTTTCCTATAGAATATGAATAAAGCTTCTTATTTCCTCCTTCAGTGGTACAAGTAAAAAATCCAGCCTCTGAAATGTGTGATGCTTTGTTAGTCAGGAAGCCAGAAAGCTTATATAAATAAATTAATTAATGTTGAACATGCATATAAAAACTAAGTTTGTATACTCTAAGCAGCAACTAAATTGTTGGTGGCAAAAGTGAACAAATCGTGTATCTCCTTATTTCTAGTGACTCCCACTGCTGTTCATCCTACACACAGCTGCTAGATCATCAGAGCTGTTGGATTAATCTCCCTATAACATTGTTTTCATCAACTCTGTCAGTGTGCCTTCTGTCTTAAGAAATCACAACTTCTTAGTCCAGTGCCAAAGGCCCTCTCTTTACAGCTGTATCTTGCATTTCCCACTTGTTCCTTTATTTAGTTTTTGTTACCCTCTGGGGGCCTTAGCTATATATAAATTTGCTGCAATACCTTTTCCTCCTCCTCCTCCTCCTCTTTCTCCTTGCCTTTTCATTCTGATTACCACCCTCACTCATAAATGCTTCCTTAGCAACTGATTATGCCTAACTGTATTTCCCACCAGCCTCTCAGGATTTTGGTACTTAATTCACACTCTCTTAATTTATTCTCAGTTTAGGGTTGCTCTCCATATGATTTTATGGATGTGCAGTCTCTCCAAGATGGGTGCCAACTAAATGTTACAGACTAAGTGATTGCCTAATGATGGAGGTAGAATTGAAATTGGCTCTATGTATTCTAATTGCTTCGGGAAGTCTTCATAAATGAAATGGAATTTCATAAGTTTGGAATCAAAGACCAGAGAGTGTTTAGTCTAAGTAGGGAAGAAAAGCAGTGTGGAAATTTTGTAGGAATAACAGTGTTAAATCTGTGATAGTTGCGAGGCCATGGCACTCAGTTTCTTAATCTGATGCCACGGAAAAAAGTAGAGTAGGAATCTCTAAATTGATTCCTTCACCTAAAGAACTATTGAGCTGGCGTCAACTGTCTGAAGCAACTGTTTTGGAACTCTGGAGTCTAGTAGAACACTTGCAGCATTCAAGGGAGTACTTGATGAGGAAAGAGGCTGGTAAGTTTCAAAGAATTTCATTGTTTTGGTGTTTGGCATAGTAGCTACCGTCTCCCATCTCTTAATCCTGTAGCAGCCAAATGATGGTTGCCTGTGTTCCTGGTGTGACTTGTGGTCCCTGGGTGGGCATTTGGGACCTTTAAAAATTGGGATTGTGTATTATGATTGCTATTTTTAATTGCTAAGGTGCCAGCTGTTTCAACCCCCACAAGCTGAAGTGACTTACTTGGCATTAGCTATTTAAGATTTAAAGAGACAGAACATTCCCTTGAACTCCTTTTCTTATTGGATCCAGGCATTTAAGGAAATCTGTGTTAGGTCACTGGATGACTGCAGAGATAACAGAGACTTCAGTTACTGCATATGGCAAGGAGTATAATCCTTGCCAAGAATACGCTGGAAAATAAACAAATGGCTGAGTGCCACCCTCATCAAGTAACAATAGCAATCCTGGGGAGAAAAGGGAGCCTGATTTCCAGTTACCACATTACAATATTCAAAATATCCAAAAAATTAAAAAGCATACAAAGAAAGAAGAAAGTATGGCCCGTTACTGGGGGGAAAAATGGACAGAAAGCATCCTTGGGAAAGTGCAGACATTGGACTTACCAGACAAAAACTTTATCTTAAATATACCCAAAGAGCTGAAGGAAATCATGGTCAAAGAACTAAAGGAAATCAGGAGAACAATGTATGAATGGGAAACATGTAGAGAGATGAAAATTATTAAAAATATAGTTCAGTAGAAAGTTCAATGGAAGATTTGAACAGGCAGAAGAAAGAATCAATAAACTTGAAGACAAGGCAATTGAAATTACCATGTCTGAGGAGCAGAGAGAAAATTTGAAGAGAAATGAACATACCCTAGACTTATGAGAAGACATCAAGCTTACCAACATATACATTGTGGTAATCCTAGAAGGAGAGAGAGAAAGAGACAGAAAAAACAGTCAAAGAAATAATTACTGAAAAGAATTTTATGGTTTTAGATTTTATATTTAACTCTTTGATTTATTTTGAGTTCATTTTTGTGTATGGTTTGAGGCAGGGGTCCAATTTTATTCTTTTGCTTGTGTCTGTCCAGTTGTCCCAGCATCATTTATTGAAAAGACGATTCTTTTCTCATTGAATGGGCTTTGAAATTCACTAGGCTGTAGATGTTTGGATTTATTTCTGGACTCTAGATTCTATTCCCTTGGTCTTTATATCTGTCCATTTGCCAGTACCACAGTGTTTTGATTACTGTAGCTCTGTAGTAAGTTTTGAATTCAGGAAATATGCATCTTCCAACTTTGTTCTTCTTTCTCAAGATTATTTTGCCTACTCAAAGTCCCTTAAAATTTCCGTATGAATTTTAGGGTTGACTTTTCCATTTCCGCAGAAAAGGTAGTCATTGGAATTTTGATAGGGATTTTGCTGGATCTGTGGATTGTTTTAGATAATATTGATACCTTCACATATTAAGTCTTCCAATCCCTGAACATGGGGACATCTTTATATTTATTTAGACTGTCTTTAATATCTTTCAGCAATATTTTACAGTTTTTAAATGTAAAAGTCTTTTGCATCCTCAGTTAAATTTTTTCATAGGTATTTTATTCTTCTAGATGGAAATGGAATTGCCTTCTTAATTTCCTTTTTGGATTATTCATTGCTGGTATGTAGAAACATTGTTTTTTGTGTGTTAATCTTGTAAACTGAATTTGCTGGATTTGTTTACAAACTCATAGTTTTCTTGTGGATTCTATGGGATTTTCTATATATAGGATCATGTCACCTGTGAATAAACATAGTTTACTTCTTTATTTCTCATTTTGATGCTTTTTTTTTTCTTTTTCTTGTCTCTAGACAAGAAACTTCTAGTACACTGTTCAATAGCAGTGGTGAAAGTCGGCATCCTTGTCTTGTTCTTGATCTGAAGGGAATGCTTTCAGTCTTTTACTATTGAGTATCATGTTAGCTGTGGGTTTTTTATAAATGCCCTTTATCATGTTGAGGAAGTTCCCTTCTAATCTTAGCTTTCTGAGTGCTTTTATCATGAAAAGATGTTATATTTCATCAAATGCCTTTTCTGCATTGAGATGATTGTGTTTTTTTTTCCCTTTTCTACAAATGTGGGCCATTTAAATACTTTTATGATATAAAATATATTTTTAAAGTTGAACCACTTGGGGTAAATCTCACTTATGAAGCAATGCCAGTCACTTTTCCAGCTTGGATGGGTTCTGAGTTAGGCAAAACAAAGTTGAAAGCTTTGCACCATCCTTCATATAGCCCCCAGCAGTTGAAAATTAGACAAAATAATTTGTGATTAAGGTCTGCTCTGCTCCCTCTGGAACCAGATACCAGGGTGTCCCACGCTGGGAATTCAGGCTGATTGCTTATTTTGTTTTGGAGAGGGGGATGGGACTAGGGTAAGTAATGCCACAAAGCTTTCCTACTATATTTTAGTTGCCTTTTACTTGATTCAGTGTTTACTTGGTTGCTGTAAAGCTTTGACTGTTTTCCAGAGTTTTAACAAGCTTGGTTCTGATAGTTTCTGCTTGTTTTCAGTGTTTCTGTGGGGAGACAGAAGCTTGGAGCTGCCTACTCTGGCATTTTGCTGATGCTACTTTCTTCATACTTTACAGTTAAAAAAATATTTACCCTTTTTACCTTTGATTTACTTTAAGGCATTATTTGTTATATTTAGTCACTCTTGTGATCCTTCTAATTTGTATTCATTTCTAAAATGAATTTTTTTGAGTTATTTTATCTTTTCTTGAGTTGCATAATTGTGATTTATTTTGCTCTTTCATGTCTTGAATTTTTATGTCTTTTAGCTTGTTTTGAAATAGAAGTTTACAGTTTTGATATGTTCCAGAGGTCTGTTTTTCATTATCTGTGAAGATATTATTCTGCTCCTTATTCTCTTTTTTCTTAAAATAACTGTATGGGATGTGACCTTGATACGTTTCTGTTGCTCATTTTTATATGAAATTAGTTTTCCCAACTTTAAAAAGGGATCATGGTTCAGGATAACTTTTCTAATTCAGAGAGCTCCCTCTTCTGTTGTTTTTGTAAAATGTTTAAAAATATGGTGGCTTCCTTTCCCCTTTGCCGCTTATATCTGAACCTTTCTTTCCTTGTCTCTATTGTCCCTGTTCTGCTCAATTTTGGTTCCACTCCCAGCAGCTTTCCCTCAGTTTGGAGCCCTATGCTGGAAGGTAGCTTTGATTGATAGGTTGGTTTTAAAAATATATATATGGCTCAGACTGTTCCAGCCTTTTTAGGAGCTTACCTTGCACGCACTTGTTATTGGACTGAGTCAAACCATTCCCTTTTCCAGCTTCTCTTCTTCAATTGACCTCTCTACTGTCCAGTGAATACCTAATAGCTCTTTTGGTATTGTCTCAAGTCCCCCGAATGCCCCCTTTGTTTCCTGATGTATCCTTCTGCACAGATGCTGATTCCATGCAGGTCTTGTGGCTCTTGGTAGTCTTCCCCAGTCTTATTTTGGGGTTTGTATGGCTACTGTGTAACCTACTTTTGTTGCAAATGTTACCCATGGGATTTTGGTTTTGTTATCTTAGTCACTCTGATTTTAGGTGGTGATTCAGGGAGATTAAAAATCTTTGTTGCAGTATCTGTCATCTACCTTGAATCCATTCTACATTCATATCTTAAAAACTCTCCTGTGTGGACTTACAGTTTGTGACCCCTGGCCTGTGGTTTGTCTACTATATTTGTGCTTTGTTCTGAAACTTTAGTTCAAATGTGCTATTAATCTGTTTGTGTTTAGATATTGCAAAACCTATCGATGTAGAAATAGTTTTAAAAAATCACTGTATCATTATAGTGGAAATGAAAATATTTACAGATTGTAGCAAAGTTGAAAGTGATGCAAAATGCGTGTATTTGTGGAAAGTATTAATCTACAGCAGGAACTTTCTGAAGACCAAAGAGCAAATTGTGCAACCTGTAAAGTGCTGTTCTTGTGTCATTGAAGATAATCAGCAAGAGACAAGGAAAAGTGACTGATGAGGCGGGGTAACCATCAATGCCTGATTGTTGGGAACTTAAAATTTATTCAGGGAAAGCAAGGAGTTGATCAAAGAATTAAAACCTTAAAACAATGAAAGTGCTTCTTTTGAACTTTTCCCACAGGCCACACAGGGTTTTTTAATGCAGAGCTCCTTACTCAACTGTTCAACATCAAAGTGAATGTCTGGTGGCTAATGCAAACACTAGAGCTTCTAGGACATTCCTTAGGCTACTGGGAAAGAAAGGTAGTTAAGGCTTCAACAGATTCTTTATTTTTTTTTAATGTGGTCAAAACTTACTTCTTTTAAGGGGCGAGAATAAAAGCCTGATAGAAGAAGGTTTATCAGCGTAGAGGAGAGGATGTATCTGGTTTGAATTTGACAAAGGATCAAGTAATATATCTATTTGCTAGAAATGTACCCAGGGACTATAAGTATAGTCCCTTTCTAGGCTCTTGCAAACAGTTTAACATTTATTTATTTATTTATTTATTTATTTATTTAGAGACAGAGTCTCTGTCGCCCAGGCTGGAGTGCAGTGGCACCATCTCAGCTCACTGCAACGGCACCATCTCAGCTCACTGCAACCTCTGCCTCTCCGGTTCAAACGATTCTCCTGTCTCAGCCTCCCACTCCAAGTAGCTGGGATAACAAGCACACATCACCATGCCCAGCTAATTTTTTGTATTTTTAGTAGAGATGGGGTTGCACCATGTTGGCCAGGCTAGTCTCGAACTCCTGACCTCAGGTCATCCACCCACTTTGACCTCCCAAAGTTCTGGGATTACAGGTGTGAACCACCGTGCCTGGCCCAGTTTAATGTTTTTATACCTTTAGAAACCTAACCTGATGGTAAATAGAATAGCTATAGCTTCTATACATAATGTAGACTAAATAATGGTAAATTGTTTTATAGCAGGTACAGAATCATTATTTTTTATATCAATCTTTAAAAACAGCCAAGGGCAAAAGGTTAAATTATATAACTGAAAATATTTTCATAGAGAACTAAACTAACATGCTCTAGCTGTATACAAGTACAGAGGGTTGGGGGCATGAATGGAAAAGTTAGTGTGACTGAAAAGGATGCAGAAGGAAGAGTGGGAGTGATTAAATTGTGAGGGAACCAGGATGAGATCCTGTAGGGCTACAATAGTAAGGACTTTGGATTTTATTTTAAGGTGTTTGAAAGCCATTAAGAGGTTGAAAGCAGAATAAGCAACTAATGTAAATTATATGTTCAAGCTAAATGGAGGCCGAAGGTACTATGGTATGCTTTGGACAGTAATATAGACATGTCAAAATGAAAAGAACCTGGGTTAATATTGATGTAAGAAAAAAAAATTTTTTTTGAGACAGGGGTTCATGCTGTTGCCCAGGCTGGAGTATAGTAGTGTGATTATGGCTCACTGCAACCTCGACCTCCCAGGGCTCAAGCTATTCTCCCAGCTCAGCCTCTCGAGTAGCTGGGACTACAGGCCTGTATCACCATGCCCAGCTGATTCTTTGTAACTTTTGTAGGGATGGGGGTGTCACTTTGCTGCCCAGGCTGGTCTTGAACTCCTGGGCTCAAGTGATTCTCCTGCCTTGGCCTCCTGAAGTGCTGAGATGACAGGCATGAGCCACTGTGTCTAGGCCCTGATGTAAAATCTTTTAAATTTGAAAATATGTTGTCATTTTAGAGTTACATAAGAGCTACAAACATGAGTTATTGATACATACATATATATTGTGTGTATACATACATAATATATTTCTTTTTGCTTTTTAACAAAGTGTTGCTAAACAGTACTGAACCTTATTTCATGTATTCTTTATTTTTATTCTGTTCCATTTTATGTTTTTTTAAAAATGCTAGTTGCAACTCACTAAATTGACTTAATAACCCGCAAATGTATTGAAAACTACTGTAAATATTATGTAATCTCCTTATTTAACTTGTCCAGACATATATTACTGAAAATAGCCAGACCAGAATCCAGATATTACCACATTTCCCAAGAATATATTTATTGGGAAAAAAAACAACTCTTATACAATGTCACATTAAATTCCAATGTAGAGGCCGGGCGTGGTGGCTCACACCTGTAATCCAAGCAATTTGGAGGCCAAGGCAGGCGGATCACCTAAGGTTGGGAGTTCAAGACCAGCCTGACCAACATGGTGAAACCCTGTCTTTATTAAAAAAAAAAAAAAATTCCAATGTAGAAAAAGTTTTGAGGGTAAATATTCCTACTTGAAAGTATTGTTCGTCCTTATATCCCTGGGTGTAATGTTAAGTCTTGTAAGTTTCAAATGTATTTAAAATATCAACATAATTTTCTTAATGGTCTGTAATTAAATATACAAACTGCTAATCAAAGTAACAGTTGGTCTATTTTGAATTATAAGCAGAGAATAAGTAATTTATAGACAGCCTGGTGGCCTTTAAATTGTCAGCTAAGAATTTGAAATGAAATGTCATTTGAACATTTTTCTGCAAATTGCATCTTAGTCTTTAGTTGTCTTTTATTTTGGAAGAGAGCTGTAGGAGGGTTGAAGGATAAATTAAACATAAAGGTTGGTGTGAAGTAATGAGGAAAAAAATGGCCCTTTTAATTTTCTTATTTGAACCCTTGCCTCTCTGTTCCCCAGTTCTTTGACTTTTAGAAAGATACTTAATCTGCCTGCATCTCACTTTTCTCATTTATAAATGAAAGTAGTAATATCTTTTTTTGTTTGCTTTTGAGACAGAGTCTCAATCTATAGTCCAGCTGGAGTGCAGGGGCACGATCTCGGCTCACTGCAACCTCCGCCTCCTGGGTTCAAGCGATTCTTCTGCCTCAGCCTCCTGGGTAGCTGGGATTACAGGCGCGTGCCACCATGTTGGCCAGTCTGGTCTCGAACCCCTGACCTCAAGTGATGCCACTGCACTTGGCCTAAAGTACTGATAGCTTTATCATAGCTTTAATATTAAGTGAGGGCCTAATGGCAAAAGTATTTTGATATATAATGTATTAGGTGTCTTACTTTTCTTCCTTAGGCTGACATTTTTTTAAGGATTTTTAAGTGATAAATAGGTAGGCTTCCAGTGCCTCCTGCTATCCTTTCCGTTTTTAAAGAGGGAGGGTTACCCAAGTGATGAAAAGCAAATTTGGTAGGCCAGAAAGTTGGCACCTTTAGAGTTGATTCCAGTATTTTTCTAGTGTCTCAAATCTGCTTTGTCACAAAGAATTTAGTGAGATATATTAGTCCTGATATCAAGTTGTTTTAGGTAATTGATAGCTATTAATTATAGGCATTACCTAAACCATTTGCCTTTGCCTATGCAATAAAAAATGCTTTATTTGATTTAACCCAGACATCCTAGTAACAGTGAGATGGAAAGATAGAATTTTGTCTAGCTGGCCTTTCTCTCCCTTTAAAAAATAATAGCTATATTCACATATAATTAATATACTATAAAATTTACCTTCTAAAGTGTACAATTCAGTGATTTGAGTATAGTATATTCACAGAGTTATGCAGCCATCACCACTAATTTTAGAATGTTTTCATTATCTCAAGAAGAAACCTTGTACCCATTAGTACTCATTCCCCATTCCTACCTGTCACCTCAGCCTTTTGTAAGCACTCGTGCTTTTTGTCTGTATAGCTTTGCCTATTCTGGATGTTTCATATAAATTGTATCATTATAATACATCGATCTTTTGTAACTGACTTCTTTTACTTCACATAATGTTTTAAACGTTCATTCATGTTGTATGTAGCATGTTATCAATATTTCACCCCTTTATTGCCAAATAATATTCAGTTATATGAATGTCTTCCACATTTGTTTATTTGTCCATCAGTTGATGGATAGTTGGATTATTTTCCCTTTTTGGCTGTTACGAATAATGCTAATATTTGTGTAGAAGTTTTTGTGGGGACATACGTTTTTAGTTCTCTTGGATATATACTTAGGAGTGCAATTGCTGAGTCGTATACTAACTTTATGTTTAACATTTTGAGGACCTGAGAAACACTTTTCCAAAGAGGTTATACCACTTTGCATAGCTGAATTTTAAATCACCTAGTTTTAGGATTCTACTTTCATACATGTTAAAGGCGTACCTTAGCTGAAATGAGTGGTTTGAATTAATAAGGGAAAAATTCACCTGCAGTAGTTGGCAAAGGTGGAAGCACTTTTTAAAAAAATATATTTCGAATTATTAATATTTGGCCTTTTTTTTTGTTGTTGCAGTTTTATCTTCAAGACACTAAAAGTAGTAATGGTACTTTTATAAATAGCCAGAGATTGAGTCGAGGCTCTGAAGAAAGTCCACCATGTGAAATTCTTTCCGGTGACATTATCCAGTTTGGGGTAGACGTGACAGAGAATACACGGAAAGGTACGGGTATGGATCACTTTTTTTATTACTTATCTTTTAGAGGTTATTTAATTTTTTATTCTGTTACTTGACATTACAAAACTTTACATGCTTATGAAAGCAATTTAAATACAGCACTATATGCAGTGAAAAGTTAAAAGTCTTATACTTTCCCTATTGCTCTTCTAAAATTTTAAATTCTGAGGTGTTAATTAGTAATTTATATTCTTCATCACAGTTAGGAAGCAATTGACTGCAATGACAACATACCCAATCTGGACAAGCTTAAACCACAGGATATTTGTTATTGATAATGAGACTTAATGAGAGATCTGGAGGCAGATAGGTTCATTTGTTTAGCTGACTCAGTGATATCATCAGGGACCCAGGGTCTTACTGTCTCAGTTTCTCATGCTTTTACTTGTTGCTTCATGGTCATAAGATGATGGCTGCAAGCCCCAGGCATCATTTTCCTTACACCAGTATCCTAAGCAAGGAGGATGAGGCAGGGACAAAAAGACCTTCTTGTGTGGCAGTCTTTTATGTTGAAAGAACAATCTTTTGCAGAATCCAGCCAGCAAATTTCTCTTTAGGTCTCACTGGCCACATGGGTAGGTTACATACATAGTTAACTGCAGCTACAAAGAAGTTTGGTAAAGTTACTTAATATAGTGAAGGGGAGCAAGAAGATCTGTGATTGACATAAATCAATTTTTATTTATTCCTTCAGGTTGTGTGTGTATTGTTACCCCAAACAAAAATTAGAGTTCTCTTAGCAAGAAAGAAGATGGAAAGGCAGTAGAGGTAGGCAGCTAATAGCAGCTATCACAAGTATAAAATAAAATTTAATGTCTCACAATTTTTGAAACTGAATGTTCTTTAGCTAAATAAATGTTGATTGATCTTTGTTTTTACAATTCAGAAGCTTCCTGCCTCTGCCTAGTTCACTGTCTACTTTATGCCCACTAAATTGTATAGCTAAATCATAAAACTAAATGGATAGAAACCATAAGTGTTTAGTTCCATTTTATTAGTTTAATTTGGACAATGCAACCATTTGGTAAGTTTCCCTTTCATTTGTCTGAACATACTCTGATCTGGTGATACTGGCTAGAGTCACCAGACTCACATTTTGCATAGTAGAAGTGGTGATGGTGGTGATGATGATGATAATGCTGATGATGCTGGTGTGTGTGTGTGTTCACGTGCATATTTATGCATATACTTTCAGTGGTATTGCAACAGCAGTATGATTTTTAATTTTTTTTTTTTTTCTGGCCTCCTCAGAAAGTTAGGTTTTTTTTTTTTGTTTTTGTTTTCTGAGATGGAGTCTCGATCTGTCGCCCAGGCTGGAGTGTAGTGGTGCAAACTTGGCTCACGGCAACCTCCGCCTCCCGGGTTCAAGTGATTCTCCTGCCTCAGCCTCCCTAGTAGTTGGGACTACAGGTATGCACCACCATGCCCAGCTAATTTTTTGTATTTTTAGTAGAAATGAGGTTTCACCGTCTTAGCCAGGATGGTCTTGATCCCCTGACTTCGTGATCTGCCTGTCTGCCTTGGCCTCCCAAAGTGCTGGGATTACAGGCATGAGCCACCCTGGCCAGAAAGTTAGGTTTTGATATTTGAATTTGGGTAGGGCCAACATCTTAGGAATTTCCATTTACAATTGTAAAGCAAAAAAGAAAGGTTTGTATTTTAGTGCAAAATATTGACACTCCTTACTAAGAGAATTCAACTTATATAGGACTATACTGGGAACAGCTACAATAGACACTCCTAAATCTGTTATTGCCATATCACACCTCCAAGTCATTTAGCAAACTGAGCTCATTAACCCATAGAGAAGAAGAGAATTTGATTACATTATCTTTATCTCCAAGGAATGTTTGTCTTTTGGCTTGCATTTCCCAAAGAGAATTATTAGGTGTTGATTGATAAAAAGGAAGAAGTAATGAAAAATACATTTAAAGAATACTTAGTTAAGATAAGTAGGACTTCTTAGAGCCTTTAATATGCTAACAAATATGAAGATTTCCAAGGAGGTGGCCATTATTGAATGCAACTCTTTCCAAACTCCTTTCCACTCTTCTTTCCCATCTATCTATGAGGAATACTCTTTAGAAAATGCTATATATAGAAACCTAATAAGATGACCCTGAGATTCAAGGTTCTTAGTATAATCTTATTTTAGTAACATTAGATTTTTACAGTCTTCTGTGAAATTTTACCTATCTTTTATGCCAACATTAAGGAGATTAGATTTAAAAAGACTTTCATCATTTAAAATGTTGTTTCTTTTGATACTTACTGGCTTAAAAAAGTTGATTTCTGTTAAGCATGGGCTCTTGGGATACAGCTGTGTGACCAGTTGAGTACTACCTATTTAAGGATATACCAGAAAAAAAATACAGATTTTTGTTCTATGCTAAACAGTGCTTTGATAAGCTTTTGTATTACTTGGAGAATTCTCCTGAAATTATGCAACACTACTAGAAAACCGTTGGATCAAAGAAGAAATATCAAAAGGGAAATTTCACACTATATTATAAAGAGAGGAGACTTTTATGCCAAAATACAGTAAGTAGATAAAAGTAATCTTAAATTACATTTGTGTTAGAGAAGAAAGACAATTAAGAAATCTGACACTAATCAGAAGAAATTAGAAAAAGAACAAATAAGAGAAGCTGAAGAGGAAAAATAAAAAGCAGAAATTAATGAAACAGTAACAAAAAATTTTACAAGGGATAAAGAAAACCCAGATGCTGGCTTTTTTATTAATAAAAAGAAAACAAACTGTGAACAAGGTAATTAATAAATCATGTTGCATTAAGTTGAAAATACTAGCAAAAATATACAAGGTGAGAAATGAGAAAGGAGAAATAAAACACAAATATAGGATATACTAAAATAATTCTAAGAGAATCTTATATAGCTACCTATGGCAAAGAGAAAAGAAAAAAATAGAGTAAACTGATGTTTTCCTAGCATAATTATCCCAAGAAGTGGAAAAATTTGAATAATCGATTTTTTAAAAAAAGAGACTAAAAAGTTATTAAAGATTCACCATTGAAAAGAAACCAGAAACAGAGGGATTTACAGATAAATTTGATCTTATTTTAAAAAACAGATAAACCTTATGTTATTTAAGTAATTCCAAACATAAAGCTGGAAAGCTCTCAGAATCCTTTAAAGAACCTATGATATCATTAATGTGAAAATCTGATAAAGATATAGATACAAAAAAGAAAACTATAATTAATTTTATTTATAACAATAAATGAAAAGTTTCAATTAAGATACTAGGCCAGGACTTGACACAGTGGCTTATGCCTATAATCCTAGCACTTTGGGAATCTGAGGTAGACAGATTGCTTGAGCCCAGTAGGTTGAATCCAGCCTGGGCAACATGGTGAAACCCCATCTCTACCAAAAATGCAAGAATCAGCTGGGTATGGTGGCACACTCCTATAGTCCCAGCTACTCGGGAGACTGGGGTTGGAGGATGGCTTGAGCCTGGGAGGCAGAGGTTGTAGTGAGCCATGACCACACCACTGCATCCTAGCCTGAGCAACAGAACCAGACCTTGTCTTTAAAAAAAAAAAAAAAGCTATTAGGTCAGACATAGTGGCTCACACCTGTAATTCCAGCACTTTGGGAGGCTGAAGTGGAAGGATCCCTTGAGCCCAGGAGTTCAAACCAGCCTGGGCAACATAGGGAGACCCTGTCTCTACCCCCAACTTGCCCCCTAATTTTTTTAAATTAGCTGTGGGCATGGTGGCATGCACTTGTCTCATCTACTCCAGAGGCTGAGGTGGGAGGATCACTTCACTTGAACCCAGGAAGTTGAGGCTGCAGTGAGCCCTGATTGTGCCATTGTCTCAAAAAAACCAACAAAAATATTAGTAAATTAAATTCAGAAATAAAACTAGTATAAACAACAAAGTAGGGTTTATTCCAGAAATGCCAAGATGATTCAATATCATCAGGCAATCTATCAACATAATCCACAAACTAAAGTAGGAAGACCATGTAAAGTAGGAAACCATAGTTGTGTCACTGAATAACCAGAGATGTTGAAAAGGCATTTGTTCAAATTTAGGAGTTACCCCTAGTAAAAACTCTAAATAAACAGGATGAAAAGAAAACTAAGTAAAATAAAAATGTTAAGTAAAATAGAATAAAAATAACAAAATACTATACAGCTTTGAAAATATATGGACTAGATTTACATATATAAATGAAGGTAAATTTTAAACCTTATCTCAAGCAAATTATGGAAGGATTTGTATGCGTTTTTTTTTTTTTTTTTTTTTTTTTGAGATGGAGTCTTGCTTTGTCTCCCAGGCTGGAGTACAGTGGCATGATCTTGGCTCACGGCAACCTCCGCCTCCCAGGTTCAAGCAATTCTCCTGTCTCAGCCTCCCTAGTAGCTGGGACTACAGGTGCCCGCCACCATACCTGGCTAATTTTTGTATTATTAGTAGAGACGGGATTTCACCATATTGGTCAGGCTGGTCTCAAACTCCTGACCTCTGGTGACCCACCCACCTTGGCTTCCCAAAGTGCTGGGATTACAGGCATGAGCCACTACACCCAGCCTATATGGTGCTTTTGAATATATTTATAATAAAGTACATTCGTATACATGTGAATGATAAATAGTTTGTGAGGATTTATGAAAGGATGTTTTTTGGCATCAGTGTGTATCATACTAAAAACAATGGAAGCATAATTTTAAAACTCCCCATTTTATAGGTATTAAAAAGAATAAATTAGAATTATGTGAATTGCAGGGATTTCTATAGGATATATTGTTGAGTAAAAATAGAATCAATTGTTTTAAATAATTTCATTATTTAAAATACTCACCAATCTCTATAAATATATATATATTAGAAATATATTATATCTAGGTCTTTAATGTGAGTCATCTAGGAATGTGGGTGGGAGGGAGGAAGGAATAGAGGAGAAAAGGGAGCCAAATTAAAAGGGAGAGGTTACTAGAAATGTAATTAAAAAATCACCTAGTATGTAGGATTTTTTATTAGTTTATGTATTTATATAAACTAATTTATATATATGTAAAAAATTTCAGAAAAAAATAATATGTAAGATACTGGGTTTATGTATCAGGATTTTGTTAAAAAGGTAACATGAGCCTAATGCCACTGAACATAGTTCATATTAGTGTCACTTATATTCTTAGCAATTTAAAACAATGTTTTAAAAATTTTTTTTAACTTACAAAGGTGGGCCTCACTGTGTTACCCAGGCTGGTCTTGAACTCCTGGCCTCAAGCAATCCTTCTGCCTCAGCCTCCCAAAGTAGTGGGATTAAAGGCTTGAGCCATTGGACCCTACCAACAATCTAATTTTGATGTTTGACTTTCCTTGTATATGGCTTTAAAGAGAAAACTCAATGGTCAGCATATACACATAAGCTGCTCTATATTTATAAAATACTATTGTAAACAAAGAGCTGACATTCTAATAGATTTTTTGAACGAAAGGAAGGAAGGAAGTGAGAAAGCCAAGGTTTAGCAACCTAACCACTGGCCACTCCTCTTTTTCTGGATCCACAAACTGCTCGAACAATGAGTTTTCTGGGTCACACATTATTATGGTAATCCTCTGTTGGAAAGCTTGGGGCCAGTTAGTTCTATGAACATATGTAACTTCAGTCAGCCTATAACTTCAGGTCTTCGTCACCAATATCTTTTCCTTAGTTAAGCCCCTATGAACAAAGGGCCTATTAAGAAAAAGTCAATGGTATATCTTCCTTTGGCTTTGTGCTCCAACTGCACTGAATTAGTTTTACTCCCCATAATAGACCTGGCCTTCAGGCCCTTGCACATGCTGTTTCCTATGCCTAGAAACCTTTCTTGATCCTCAGGGCTGGACGAGGTGCCCACTCCATGCCCCTGTTGTACCCTGCATTCATCCCTTTTATGTGTTTACCTCCCTCACTAAATTGTAAGCTGTGAAAGAGTAGGAAGTGTGTCTGTCTTCATTGTAGAATCTCCACACACAACCTGGAACATATTGGTTGAATAAATTTTAAAATGTCCCATGAATCTTCATCCATCATTTTTTTTTGTTTTGATACAGAGTTTTGCTCTTGTTGCCCAAGCTGGGAGTGCAATGGTGTGATCTCCGCTCACTGCAACCTCCACCTCCCGGGTTCAAGCGATTCTCCTGCCTCAGCCTTCTGAGTAGCTGGGATTACAGGTGCACACCACTACACCTGGCTAATTTTTGTATTTTTAGGAGAGACAGGGTTTCACCATGTTGGCCAGGCTGGTCTTGAACTCCTGACCACAGGTGACCCGCCCGCCTCAACCTCCCAAAGTGCTGGAATTACAAGCATGAGCCGCCACGCCTGGACCATCCATCATTTTACCAAAGTGTTTCTACCACCTTATCTCAAGATATTTACAAACTTCCTCCTAATTTCCAGAGGCTCAACATGAGAATTGGGAATCAGCAATCATCTTGTTTGTTACCTACTACCCCTCCTTAACCTGTCTTTAATTTTTTCATTCTGTAAAATGGGAATCATAATCCTACTAACTACTTCAAAGGATTATGGTACAATGTTGAATGTTTACAATGTGTCACAATGTTCAATGTCAACATTGAAAGCTTATATATGGAGCTCGGTTCAAGACCAGATACTATTACTATTACTAAGCTCTTGCTAACCATTTGTATAGTCTTTGTTTGCATTAAATTTGTCCCTTTTTCTCAGTAGCTTTAGCCCTAGGCTCCTTTATCTCTCCTTTGGAGCTCATCATTGGCCATTTCAAAGGTACTCTCACCAACTTCACTTTTCCAGCTGCTGGGGAAAATCACAAAGTTGATTCAGCACAGACTGTGCCAAATTCATCGGGTTAACTAAGGGAATCTTCCTGATGGCATGGCAGTCTTCTTTTGTTCATTTTCAAAATGGATTCTCAACCCAGGCTACGCATCGGAATTATCTGCAGAGCTTTATAAAACTGCAGATGCTTGGGTTCTACCCTTTAGTCCTAAGAAGGAAAATTGCTAGCTAGGTATGGGGCCTGTGATTCAGATTTAAGAACCCTGCTCAGTTATGCTCCTAGCAGCAACTGTTTTATATGCCTTCCCTGGTCCCTAAATCCCAAGTTTCCCTTCTAGCTTTATCTGCTGTTAATCCATTCCTACTAATTCTATACCTGTATTTTCAGCTACTTCTGGTTATTCCCTCTTGAATGTTCTGCTGTTGCCTTATAAATACTCTGTACAAAGCTTAATTCTCCTTCAAACTGTTTTGCTGACTTCCCAACTTCTTTTATTGCTCCATCATTTTCCCAAACCCTCTAGCTCAGAATCTTGGTGTATTTTCTGAATCCTATGTCTTCTTTACCTCTAATAGTCTTATATGTAGACCATTTATCTCCTTTTCTTGTTATTTCCTGTTTTTTCCTGTTGCTACTCTACAGTAGTTCTGTCTACTCCAGTAAAATACATCATACTGGCCATCATACTCTGCCAACCCACTGCCTCCAGAATATTATTCTTTTTTTTTTTTCGACAGTCTCGCTCTGTCTCTCAGGCTAAAGTGTAGTGGGGTGATCTTGGCTCACTACAACCTCTGCTTCCCAGGTTGAAGTCATTCTCCTGCCTCAGCCTCCCAAGTAACTGGGATTGCAGGCATGCGTCACCATGCCCAGCTAATTTTTGTATTTTTAGTAGAGTTGGGGTTTCACCATGTTGGCCAGGCTGATCTCAAACCCCTTTCAAGTGATCATCCTGCCTCGGCCTCCCAAAGTGCTGGGATTACCAGCATGAACCACCGTGCCTGGCCAGAATGTTCTTCTATTACAACTTTATTTCATTTTCCTGCTTTTAGAAACCTTAATGCTTATACATTGAGGCCCTCAAAAATGTAGTCTCAGTTTAACCTTTTGATTTTATTTCCCACTACTCATCTTAATATATGTTAAACTGGATTATTTAGAGGTAAGATAGTATACAGAAAATATTCCTTTGAATCCTTGCTCTACTACTTACCAGATATGGGCTATCAAGCAAGTTACTTTAACTTCTTTGACCTTAGTTGCCTCATCTGTAAAATAGAACATAGTAATGACTATTTATATGGTTTATCGTAAGTAGTTAACGTATGTAGTTTTATTAGCATGGGGGCCTGGCACCCAAAGGACCTTGCAATGTAGGATCTTTACATTCTATTTGCTCCAGTTGTCTTCCTTACCTATGCATTCTCTTGCTTCCTTTTCTTTTTCTGTTTTTTTGTTCATACCATTCTCTCTGCTTGCCCTTCCATTTCCAGCTTTAGAATCCTATTCTTTTTTTAAAAAAATTTGAAACTTTTTTCATAAAGTCTTCTCCTGCCCTTGCCTATTCCAAGTTCCCATAGTAGTGTTTTGTACCTCTTGTAGCATTTGTGGCTTTTTTTTTTTTTTGCCCTTTGTTGTTATGTTAGGTATTTTTGGTTTGTTTTCCCTACATTGAAATCTCTTCAAAAATAAGGACCTTGTCATAATCATCTTGGTTTTCCCCAGAATTCTCAGCATACTGCTTTGTACCCAGCAGGTTCTCAGTCAGTAATTATTGAACAAACAGGTAGAAGCAGAATACCACTACTTCTCATGGGAGAGACAAAAAATAAGGCAGTGAGCAATATTATTGCATAGTATGCTAGAGAAGTAAAGTAGTCAGTGAATCTCCGTAACCAGAGAAAGGATTTCTCTCACCAAATAAGTAGATAGACCCCTTGGAGAAATAGCTGACTCTGAGTGTAGGGCAATAAATGTAAAAACTGGGCTTAGAAGATTTTGTCATGCCTAAAAGCAATGAAGCTAACTCAGGCTGGCATTCTGTCAAAAGAACTCCTGGGAGTTAATGTGAATGAGTCCTCATGGGTCAAAGATGAACAACTTGAACATCAAATAATAATAATGACAGCAGTGGATTAAAATATATGAAATACTCAAATCTATGTGCTTATATTAAAAAATAAAAGTTTTTTTAAAAAAGATTTGATTCCATTTGGAAAAATTTAGGAAACCAGTTTGTCATTCTGAAAACAGGTAAATAAAGAAAAAAAAGTATCCTGCCTTTCCTGTTATAATTATACCTGAGGTGAATAAATAGTTGAAGAGGGAAAGTTTTTTGATAACTGAACTACAACTCACAAATGAAGACAGAATGATATAGAATATCAATTTTTAAAAGATTAGAATTAAGAATACTTGTATATTCAGCTAACTTTCCTGCCTCTTTTCTGACTTAAAAAAAACCCATAAGAATTAAAAGCTTTATGAAGCAAAAAATTAGGGATTGAAAGTTCTTGCAGGAGAGAGATCCAAGAT
Source organism: Aotus nancymaae (assembly GCF_030222135.1). Lineage (NCBI taxonomy): Eukaryota > Metazoa > Chordata > Mammalia > Primates > Aotidae > Aotus > Aotus nancymaae. Next base: position 32,360,064 of record NW_026988482.1, read on the forward strand.
GGTCGATTAGCAGCAGCTCAGGATTGCAGCTCCCAGTGCAAGCACAGAAAGTGAGTGGACGCCACACTCCCAGACGAATTTTCGTTGCCCACGGACCAGGAGATTCCCAGCGGAGGAGCCCCACGAGTCGCCAGCGTGACTCTTTTGGCCGGCGCAGCTGTTTTGCTGGTGCTCCGGCGAGGTGGTTCTCGATGTGGAGTATACGGGACTGGGTGCCCTTTTAGTTGGCGTGTGGAGCTCTGGGAAGGCAGAGTCGCCCATTCAGCTGATTGAAAAGGGGATTGGAACAGGGAGCCAGACCAGGAGATTCCCGGGCAAAAAAACGCCACGAATCTCAACGCCACTGTTTCAGCCAGCGCAGTGGGTCACAGCAAGGGAAATTACACAGATTCTGGTGCCCTTTTAACAGGTGACTGGAACACCTGGGAGAGAATCGACCGTTCAACTAAAAAAAAAAAGGCTCTGAGACAGGGAGCCAGGTGATTAGGCTCAGCGGGTCCCACCCCCACAAAAATACAGCAATTGGAAATGCTGAGGATTGAGAGTTTCACAGCAAGCACAGCTGAACCCGGAAAGGTCCAGTTCTGTGGGGGAGGGATGTCCACTGAAGGAAAACTAAGAAACAGAAAAAACTTCATCACTGACAAGCTGGACGTCCACTCAGAGACCCAACCTGAAAGTCAGCAATTACAAAGATGACAGGTGGATAAATCCACAAAGATGGGCAGAAACCAGTGCAAAAAGGCTGAAAACACCCGAAATCAGAATGCCTCTCCTCCTACAGGGGATCACAGCTCCTCATCAGCAAGGGAACAAGGCCTGATGGAGAATGAATGTGATGAATTGACAGAATCAGGCTTCGGAAGGTGGATAATAAGAAACTTCTGTGAGCTAAAATAACATGTTCTAACCCAATGCAAAGAAACTAAGAACCTTGAAAAAAGGTTTGATGAAATGCTAACGAAAATAGACAATTTAAAGAGGAATATAAGTGAATTAACGGAGCTGAGAAACACAATACGAGAACTTCACGAAGTATGCACAAGTTTTAACAGTCGAATTGATCAAGCAGAAGAAAGGATATCAGAGGTCGAAGACCAACTCAATGAAATAAAATGAGAAGACAAGATTAGAGAAAAAAGGATAAAAAGGAATGAGCAAAGTCTCCAAGAAATATGGGACTATGTGAAAAGACCTAATTTACGTTTGATAGGTGTACCTGAATGTGACGAAGAGAATGAATCCAAGCTGGAAAATATTCTTCAGGATATTATCCAGGAAAACTTTCCCAACCTAGCAAGACAGGACAATACTCAACTCCAGGTAATACAGAGAACATCACAAAGATATTCCTCAAGAAGAGCAACCCCAAGGCACATAATCGTTAGATTTACCAAGGTTGAAATGAAGGAGAAAATACTAAAGGCAGCCAGAGAGAAAGGTCAGGTTACCCACAAAGGGAAGCCTATCAGATTCACAGCAGATCTCTCAGCAGAAACCCTACAAGCCAGAAGAGAGTGGGGGCCGATATTCAACATCCTTAAAGAAAAGAATTTTCAACCCAGAATTTCGTATCCAGCCAAACTAAGTTTCATAAGTGAAGGAAAAATAAAATTCTTTGTGAACAAGCAAGTACTCAGAGATTTCATCACCACCAGGCCTGCTTTACAAGAGCTTCTGAAAGAAGCGCTACACATAGAAAGGAACAACCAGTATCAGCTATTCCAAAAGGTAAAGAGCATCACCATAATGAAGAACCTACATCAATTAATGGGCAAAACAGCCAGCTAGCATTAAATGGCAGTATTAAACTCACATATATCAATATTAATCCTAAATTTAAATGGACTAAATGCCCCAATCAAAAGACACAGACATGCAAATTGGATAAAAAGCCAAAACCCATCGGTATGCTGCATCCAGACCCATCTCACATGCAAGGATACACAAAGACTCAAAACAAAGGGATGGAGGAAGATTTACCAACCAAATGGAGAGCAAAAAAAAAAAAAAAAAAAAGAAAGCAGGAGTTGCAATTCTCGTCTCTGATAAAATAGACTTTAAAGCGACAAAGAAGGACATTACATAATGGTAAAAGGATCAATGCAACAAGAAGAGCTAACGATCCTAAATATATATGCACCCAATACAGGAGCACCCAGATACATAAGGCAAGTTCTTAGTGACTTACAAAGAGACTTAGACTCCCACACAATAATAGTGGGAGACTTAAACACCACATTGTCAATATTAGACAGATCAACAAGATAGAAAATTAACCTCACGCCTGTAATTCCAGCACCACGCCTGTAATTCCAGCACTTTGGGAGGCCGAGGCGGGTGGATCACGAGGTCAAGAGATTGAGACCATCCTAGTCAACATGGTGAAACCCCGTCTCTACTAAAAATACAAAAAATTAGCTGGGCATGGTGGCGCGTGCCTGTAATCCCAGCTACTCAGGAGGCTGAGGCAGGAGAATTGCCTGAACCCAGGAGGCGGAGGTTGTGGTGAGCCGAGATCGTACCATTGCACTCCAGCCTGGGTAACAAGAGCAAAACTCCGTCTCAAAAAAAAAAAGAAAAAGAAAATTAACAAGGATATCCAGGACTTGAACTCAGACCTGGAACAAGTAAACTTAATAAACATTTACAGAACTCTCTACCCCAAACCCACAAAACATACATTCTTCTCAGTATCACATCACACTTATTCTAAAAGTGACCACATAATTGGAAGTAAATCACTCCTCAGCAGTTGCATAGCATTTCATAGGTTTAAATGAAATATTGGTTGGCTGCTTGTTATTTTCCTCCCTTATTCCTTCCTGTCTCCATTGTTAAGCACAATTATTGGCATAAAAGAGGTTTTTAATACCCATTTTTAGACTGCATTCTAGCCTGGACAATAGAGCAAGATTCCCGTTCTCTCCCTCTTTCTCTTCCTCTTTCTTTTTTTCTTTCTTTCTCTTTCTTTCTTTCTTCTCTTTCTTTTTCTTTCTTTCTTTCTTTTTTCTCTTTCTAAAAAAAAAAGTTCTTGCAACTGTTTTGCAGTGGTGTCCCTTATCTGAAATGCTTGGACAAGAAATGTTTCGAATTTTTTTTGGATTTTAGAATATTTGTATATACCTAATGGGGGCTGGGTGACGCATGTCTAAACAAATCATTAATGTTATACACATAGCCTGAAGGTAATTTTATACATTTTGAAATAATTTTGTGCATGAAACAAAGTTTTGGCTACTACCTGTAACATATCTGGTGTGGAATTTTCTACTTGTTGGCGCTCATAAAATTTCAAATTTGGGCACATTTCAGATTTTGGATTTTTGGATGAGGGACACTCAACTTATACCTTAGATGGCAACCAAAAAGCAATTAAAGCAAATAATCTCCAAATGTAGAAATGTTAACACCTCTTCTTTAGGCTTTGGTTATGATATTTCTTGGGTTTTTTATGGTTTTATTTGTTGTTCTTCCTGTTGCTGCCAATCATTTCAAGAGATCTTTCAAACTACTCTTAAGTGTACAGTAGTACTGACCTTCCTACTCATTGTAAGAATGGAGATAGAACCAAACTATACCATACCTTAAAACTTTCAGTCTCCCAGTCCAGAGCCTCAAACAGGTTTTAAACTTACCAGAATGAACCTGGGTCCTTTAAGTGGTGTTTGTGTGAATTATAGAGGAATATAGGCTCATGTGGCTCATGTGTGTAATTGCAGCACTTTGGGAGGCTGAGGCAGGTGGATCACTTGAGATCAGGAGTTCAAGACCAACCTGGCCAACATGGTGAAACCATGTCTCTACAGAAATACAAAAAATTAGTCCAGCGTCGTGGCAAGCTCCTGTAGTCCCAGCTACTCAGGAGGTGGAAGTTGCAGTAAACCGAGATCGCACAACTACTGCACTCCAACCTGGGTGACAGAGCAAGACTCGATCTCAAAAACAAACAAACAAAAAGATTATAGAGGAAAAATAAAACAGACAAATGGCAGTCAGCTTGTGTAGTCTTAACTCTGATTTTTAATAGTCTCATACTTAGAGCAGGTAATTGTGGATTGTTCTTCTACCTTGCTTACTTGATTCAGACACACCTGATTTTCATGTTTTAACATTTCTGAAATTTACATGTGGCTTGTAATACATGTATGCATTTAATGGGGCAATGTTCCCAGGGTCCCCTGTCATCCCTGAGAAGCTGTTTAAATTGTGTGTTTTACAATCATCTTCGAATCTTGGAATATGATAATAAATAATCTTCCTGGATGATTTTTTTGCAAAATATGTCTTAAAAGTGTTTCATAGAATTCTTTAGGGCAGAATTTTCCAAAGTATTTTCTTTATAATATTAATTCCTACATAAGTGTTTCTATAAAGGTGGAAGTGGGAGGCTTGTAAGTTTGGAAAATGCATCTTGCTTTCAGAGCTTCATGAAAGACAAAAACTCTTTAGGCTCCTAGAAAGCCCATGGTTTAAAAAACAAACAACTCTTTAAATCTCTTTAAAATTAAAGATTTCCCAAAGTCATCAGACCCTCAGATCCTTTTCTGTAACACTTGCTAGCATTTTGGGAAATGCTGCTACATATAGTTGATTAATATGAGTGTTAGAACAAAACAGTTTCATCAGGTTGCTTTAATTACTTGCCTGTTGCAAATCAAAAAGATAACATGTCTATGCATGTGTATATCTAGTTGTCATAAGAATCACTTCAAAGACGTGGTTGACTGGACTAGGTTGTCAACCTAGTCAGCTTTGTCAGACATGGGTTGTTTTTGTTTTCTAAACTGCCTTCAACTGTGCAGCAACTCTGTACTGCCCAGTCAGTAGTAGCCCTGTTATCTCTTAGATTTGTGCATCAGCTCATTTGCTGAACTTCAGTGTAACATGTCTGAACAACAGAATTACTGATGTAGTATATATTAGTAATATATACTACAGAATTACTGATATAGTATATCACAGGTTGTCACCTCTGGCAATAGTTTTATTCTATAACTTGTTCTACCTATATTTCTTTTTAAAAAACAACTTTATTACCAAATTAAAGTGTAGGTATTGCTGGATCTTCATGTTGTGTTGTGCTCCTGTATTTATTATAGGCTATTCATAGTGAATCTCTTGGGGAGCCATCCCCTAGAAATTCATTTATCATAAGAGAGATAAATCTGTCTCTTCTGTCTTTTGCCTGGAAAGTTAGGTGGTTCCTACAAATAGAGATGAACCCTAATGTCTTAAAGTAAGAAACATCTTTGCACAGGAGTAATGGGAGCTACAAAATACTAAGCAGACTTGTTCCTCAACATCTTCAGTAAAATGCTTTCTGTACCAGATGACTCTGCTGAGTATACAGGTTTTTAAATTGAGAAGCAGATAATCCTTACTGCCCTCAAAGAGTTGAATCTAATTGGTGAGACAGCAGTTTCTGTAAATGATAAATATTCATAATGCAATGTGTTTAATGGTTTAAGAAATAGATACAGGAGGCTCTGGGGATATCTTACTCAGATTGAGCTTTGGTGAAGGAATTAGAAAATCTGAGCCTGGAGACTTAAGTAGCACATGGTCATGCAGGCAAGAGGATAAAAACATTGCTTACAGAAGGGACAGACTGTGTAAAAAGCATGGGGCTGTGAAAGGTAAAGTGCTTGGAGATTGCAGGTAGCTTGGCTTAGGATATCTGTGGTAACAGGATAGAGAATGAGGTCAGACAAGAATGAAGGAGGCCATGGTTATTGTGCTAGGCAGAGTTTAGAAGATTGCCAATAGATGGTTCTGTTTTTTTATTGTTGTTTGTTTTTCTTTTTGAGACAGGGTCTTGCCCAGGCTGGAGTGCTGTAGCGTGATCATGAGTCACTGCAACCTTGAACTCCTGGGCTCAAGCCATCCCCTGACCTTAGCCCCCAAGTAGCTGGGTACAGGTGTGCACCACCCCCACCCAACTAATTAAAAAAAATTTTTTTGTAGACACAGGGTCTTGCTGTGTTGCCCAAGCTGCGTTCAAGTGATCCTCCCACCTCAGTCTCCCAAAGTACGGGGATTACAGGTGTGAGCCACTGTGCCCTGCCAAATTGATGCTTCTTGATCTGTGTTAGCACTTTTTATATAATCAATTAGTAAAGAAAATCAATATTGAATACATGGTCTTAAATTCCTTAATTTTAACGTGCATTTCCAGATGACATTCGTATTCATGTTTATAATATCTTGATGATTCGTGAGTGTGATCAGTTAATAAGTTACCCCCAAATGCATTAGCCCTGTTCTTTTTTTTTTCTTGGGATGGAATCTCGCTCTGTCACCCAGACTGGAGTACAGTGGCATGATCTCAGCTTACTGCAACTTCTACATCCCAGGTTCAAGCAATTCTGCCTGCCTCAGCCTCCTGAGTAGCTGGGATTACAGGCACCCGCCACCACACCTGGCTAATTTTTTTGTTTTTTTCTGGGACAGACTCTCGCTCTGTTGCCCAAGCTGGAGTGGGCTGGAGTACAGTGGCATGATCTTATCTCATGGCAACCTCCGCCTCTGCGGCTTAATCTCCCACCTCAGCCTTCCAAGTAGCTGGGATTACAGGCACCCACCACCATGCCCGGCTAATTTTTGTTTTTGTTTTTTTTTTTTTTTTTTTTGAGACGGAGTTTCGCTCTTGATACCCAGGCTGGAGTGCAATGGCGTGATCTCGGCTCACCGCAACCTCCGCCTCCTGGGTTCAGGCAATTCTCCTGCCTCAGCCTCCTGAGTAGCTGGGATTACAGGCACGCGCCACCATGCCCAGCTAATTTTTTGTATTAGTAGAGACGGGGTTTCACCATGTTGACCAGGATGGTCTCGATCTCTTGACCTCGTGATCCACCCGCCTCGGCCTCCCAAAGTGCTGGGATTACAGGCTTGAGCCACCGCGCCCGGCCAATTTTTGTATTTTTAATAGAGACAGGGTTTCACCATGTTGGTCAGGCTGGTTTCAAACTCCTGACCTCAGGTGATCTGCCCGCCTCAGCCTTCCCAAGTGCTAGAATTAGAGGTGTGAGCCACCGTGCCTTGCTTAATTTTTGCATTTTAAGTAGAGAGGTTCTGCCATGTTGTCAAGGGTGGTCTCCAACTCCTGACCTCAGGTGATCTGCCTGCCTCGGCCTACCAAAACGCTGGGATTACAGGCGTTAGCAATCATGCCCGGCCTAAGTTTTTTATTTTTAGTAGAGGGGTTTTAGTTTTGTTGGCCAGGGTGGTCTCGAACTCCTGACCTCAGGTGATCCACCCACCCCAGCCTCCTATAGTACTGAAATTACAGGCGTGAGCCACCATGCCTGGTCATCATTAGCTCTATTATTAAAATTCAGTTTTGTTCAAGTGTAATTTACTTATAATACCAGTTTTACATGTACAGTTCAGTGAGTTTTGACGCATATATAGTCTCATAACCACCACTCCTCTAATCATTATGTAGTGTATTTTCATCAGTCTGTATTAGTCTTTAATTAGAGCTTAGTGAAATAAAAAATTCTTTGATTTCTGGAAAATGTAATATTTCACTAATAATGTATTAGTGAAATAAATAATTATTTGAATCCTGGAAAATGAGAGGTATGAAGTTTTATATTTTTAAACAATTATTATATCCATGTTATTTGTTTGTTTCAACCAGTTACCCATGGGTGTATTGTTTCCACAATAAAACTTTTTCTACCGGATGGTATGGAAGCCCGGCTCCGCTCAGAGTGAGTATAATTCAGTACTGTGAAGTTTTTGGATTAATTCCCTTGGTTAATAATATTCTAGATGACGGCATACTGCTAATACATGCTTCAGGATTATTTAAGTAATGTTAGAAAATTGATTAGTACTTTTTGGAATATAATACACTTAAGTTTAAATTGTTTTAGTTGCAATTCTAGTAAATAATAATGAATCAGAGGCAAAGGATTATTTTGTTTCCAAATTTAATTTATATTTTGATGGATTTTTTTTTTTACAATGTTTCAAGTCTATAAGTTATTGGTAAGTGGTAGCTTCATTCCTTTTTATTTTCGTTTACTATAGGACTTCTTAAACTGTGATCACGTCTGGTATTAATGCCAGTGTCACAATCTCACAATCTTACAAGACCTTGAAGATATAAATATAGTTAGCAGCTTATTTTGGTGGGAGTTTTTTGAAGATTTTTTCCAATGTCATGTTTAGTTTTTGTATGAAGCAGTGTAAAAATCATTTAGAGGCAGATACTTGAAAGGGAAAAATTAACCATAAAATATAAATTTTAAAAGCATACATAAGTACATTTCGATCTTGGGCTTTTTAGAGATTATTATTATGAAGTGTTGAAGGGAGTTGAGCAATCTTTAAACTTCAACATTTTTTATTTGGGGGGAAGCCTTGAATATGGTAGAAGCTTGTTTTTATACCCAACATAGTATTTTCCTGTCTTTTAAAAACAGGCAATGATCAGAGGGTAGGAGGTTAAGAGAAGTAATAAATTGAAGGAAAAGTAGAGCATTGAATAGGAAATCGAGAAGGAAAGATTAAGCGGAGGCAGGCCCTCTCATTACTGTATTAGTCTGTGCCTTCATTAGAATCATTTATTTTATGCTTGTTAGAAGCCCCTTACTTTTGTTTGTTTGTTTACCTTTAAGGGTACCTGAAGCAAAATAGCAGAGATTTTAAAACATTTTAATTCATTTTTCTTTTTCCTTTTTTTTTTTTGGTACTTGGCATATGAAGTAATATTTTAAATTTAAAACTTTAATCTATTTTCTATTTTCAACTACAGCTTAATTATTAAAATAAACCTTAGGACGTTTAATATAACTTAGCTTTTAAGATCAAGAGTTAAGGTTTTATAAGTGAGTAACTTAATCAACTAATGATATATTGCTTCCTAAAGACTTTCATGTTTGTATTTGATAACGAGATTTTTCTTCCATGAAGTTGAAAACTTTGAACAGTTACATAAGGAATCATCTGTGTTCTCAGGGTCCATCTAGTAGAACTTGTGAATTTTTTCAAAGTTGGTTGCAATGTATCATGTCTCTATCCTTCTTGTTTCTCTAATTCTTTTCATCTTTGCCCATTTCCTTCTCATTGTTTGACTTTTCTTATATAAATATTAGTATCACTTAAATTTTTGCTGCCAATTTAGTTGTACATAATCTAACTTTCTGGAGAAAATGAATTTTGAACAAGCAATTCTCCAGTGATAGAAGAAGATCAGAATGGCCTTTGCAAGTGGGTAGTCCAGTTTAAAGCCTGACTCCACTTGTTCTGTGACTTGATCAGGCCACATTTTTCTTATTTGAAATATGAAAATGATAGTACTTATTGAGCAGTAATTTTATGAGAATTAAACAAGATTTAGTACTTAAAGAAGTTAGCATAGTACTTGACATATAATAAGCAGACGATAAACATCAGCTGTTTATCACTGTAAACTAATTTTTAAAAGCAATTAAGATGCTTTTGGGTGTGCCAGAAAGCCTAGAGTTTAAGGTCCATTATGTATATAGCATTTAGTGCTTTTAAGAACTTTAGAAGTTGGTACTCAACAAATTGATTTTTTTCTTCCTTGATTTTTTTTTTGAAGGAAAATTTGTATTGTTTTAATTATTTTTATGTACAGAAAACTCAGCAGTGTACATTTAACCCAGTTTTGTGGCAAGTTCTTTAGCCTTTGCCTTTTTGAGCTTGGCGATGTGAGCCACAGACTTGAGACCTAGGACATTGCCTCCCCAGTGACGGCGGATCTCATCACATCTGTCATTGTAATTGGTGCGGTTAGCATCCACCAGCTTAGCCAAAGCACCTTTGTCTTCTTAGTTAACCTGTGTGAAGGTGACATAATGCAGTAAGGGACTCCCATTTTACGACACAGGGCAGAAGACAACCAGCTCAATGGGATCCACATCGTGTGCAATCACCACCAGCTGAACTTTCTTGTTCTCCACCAAGGTGGTGATGGTGTTAACTCCTGCTCAAAGGACAGATGGTCTCTTAGTGGGGATGTCCTCTTTGCCAGCCGCTTTCTTCTCGGCCGGGACCAACAGCCTCTGCTTCTTCTCTTGTTTTGTCTCTGGTCTGTACTTGTGGGCCAGCTTAAGCAGCTGAGTAGCTGTTTGGCAGTCCAGGGCCTGGGTGAACTGGTTAATTGCAGGAGGCACTTTCAGCCGCTTATAGAGAGGATGGCTCTCTGCTGCTGCAACCTGATATAGCGGGGCCATTTCACAAAGCGGATGAGGTCTCTTTTGGGCTGGATATCCTGTCCAATGCCAAAATTCTTAGGCCTTTTCTCAAATAGGGGATTCACTCCTTTCTTAGCCTCCTGCTTCTTCACGACAACAGGGGCTGGAGCCACATTCTTCCCCTTGGCCTTCTTTCCTTTCGGCATCTTGGGTGGCAGGAAGGAAGAGCTTTTTTTTTTCTTTTTAGACAAAGTTTCACTCTTGTTGCCCAGGCCAGAGTGCAATGGCACTATCTCAGCTCACCATAACCTCTGCCTCCCGGTTCAAGTGATTCTCCTGCCTCAGCCTCCTGAGTAGTTGGGATTATAGGCACGTGCTGAAACACCTGGCTAATTTTGTACTTTTAGTAGAGACGGAGTTTCTCTATGTTGGTCAGACTGGTCTCGAATTCCTGACCTGAGGTGATCCACCCATCTTGGCCTCCCAAAGTGCTGGGATTACAGGCTTGAACCACTGCGGCCGGCACTCTTCCTTGATTTTTATTACATTACACAAAAAATTTTCTTTTTCTTTTTGAAGACAGTCTAGTTCTGTTGCCCAGGTTGGAGTGCAGTGCTGCAATCTTGGCTCACTGCAACTCCCACCTCCCAGGTTCAAGCAATTCTCGTGCCTCAGCCTCCTGAGCAGCTGGGACTACAGGTGCACACCACCAAGCCTGGCTAATTTTTTGTACTTTTAGTAGATATGGGGTTTCACCATGTTGCCCGTGCTGATCTCAAACTTCTGAGCTCAGGCAGTCCGCCCACATTAGCATCCCAAAGTGCTAGGATTACAGGCCTGAGTCACTGTACCTGGCCAATAATTTTTTAATGATTAGAAACAGACACAGTGGCTCACTCGCATGATCCCAGCACTTTGGGAGACTGAGGCAGGTGGATCACCAGGTCAGGAGAGCAAGACCATCCTGGCCAACATGGTGAAACCCATCTCTACTAAAAGTACAAAAATTAGCTGAGTGTGGTGCTGTGTGCCTGTAATCCCAGCTTCTCAGGGGGCTGAGGCAGGAGAATCGCTTAAACCCAGGAGGCAGAGGTTGCAGTGAACTGAGATTGCACCACTGCACTTCAGCCTGGCGACAGAGCAAGACTCCATCTCAAAAAAAGAAAGAAAGAAAGACAGAAAGGGTGGGGGGGGCGGCAAATAACTCTTTTCTTTTCTTTTTTCTTTTCTCTTTCTTTTCTTTTTGACAGTCCTGCTTTCATCACCCAGGCTGGAGTGCAGTGGCATGATTTCAGCTCACTGTAGCCTCCACCTCCCAGGTTTTAGTGATTCTTCTAGCTCAACCTCCCAAGTATTTGGGATTACAGGGAGGCACCAACACGCCCAGCTAATTTTTTTTTTTTTTTTGAGACAGAGTTTTACTTTCGTTGCCCAGGCTGGAGTGCAATGCACGATCTTCGCTCACTGCCACCTCTGCCTCCCAGGTTCAAGCGATTCTCCTACCTAAGCCTCCCAAGTAGCTGGGATTGCAGGCATGCACCACCACGCTCTACTAATTTTGTATTTTTAGTAGAAATGGGGTTTTTCCATGTTGGCCAGGCTGGTCTTGAACTCCTGACCTCAGGTGATCCTCCTCACCTTAGGTGATCCTCCTCAGCCTCCCAAAGTGCTGAGATTACAGGCGTGAGCCGCTGTGCCTGGCCTAATAATTTTCTAATGATTAGAAACAGAGAAGCTTGGCGCAGGTGGCTTGTGCCTGTAATCCCAGCACTTTGGGACTGCGAGGCAGACAGATTACCTGAGTTCAGGAGTTTGAGACCAGCCTGGGCAACAGGGCTAAAACCCGTCTCTACTAAAAATACAAAAAATTAGCCAGACATGGTGGTGAGAGCCTGTAGTCCCACCTACTCGGGAGGCTGAGGCACAAGAACATCTTGAACCTGGGAGTCGGAGGTTGCAGTGAGCCGAGATCAGACCACTTCACTCCAGCCTGGGTGACAGAGTGAGACTGTCTCCAAAATAAAAAAATTTTATGAAAAGAAACAGAGAAATTGCATATAATCCCACTACTGTAACACTAAATAACTATTTTCATTTTTTACATTTCTTTGTTATGGTTTTTATATGCACATGAACTTTTTTCATACCAAAATATACCTATATCCAGGATACTTTTTATGAAATACAAATGTGTATCACTTATGGAATGTGTTGCTGGATTTTTAGCCCTTTGTTTATTAATGAGATTGTTAGGAGAACAGAAGATTTTATACTTGGGTCACTAAGAAAGGTGAATTTTTACCAAAAAAAAAACTCTGTTATACCATTTGTTTCTATTTAGACATTTTTTTTTTTTTGGAGATGGAGTCTTGCTGTGATGCCCAGGCTGGAGTGCAGTGGTGCGATCTTGGCTCACTGCAACCTCTGCCTCCCAGGTTCAAGCAGTTGTCCTGCGTCAGCCTCCCGAGTTGCTGGGATTACAGGTGCCCGCCACCACACCTGGCTAATTTTTGTATTTTTAGTAGAAATAGGTTTCACCATGTTGGCCAGGCTGGTCTCGAACTCCTAACCTCCCGCACGTAGACATTCTTAAGTTCATTTCACTGTATGTGTATATCTGCAGAGAAAAGAATATATCATTGTAACTCTATGATGGTTATTTCTGAGTGCTGGCATTGAGTAATTTTTATTTCCTCATGATTTACTTCACACATTTTCCATAATCAATAATTACTATAGTAAAAAATAAATTCTTGTTTAAAATGCCTATTTCAATTTTCTGGAGTAGAAAAGGAAAACTAAAGTTGTATGTAATTTAAAAAAAAATCTTTACTAGCCACCAACTTTGTTAGGGCCTTGTGATGGGATTTGGGGATGTAGAGGTGAATAGGTCATAGTTCCTGAGAACACAGATGTATAATCAAAAAGAACAGTAAAGTCTATATAGACTCAATGAAGTCTGTATCATGGGTGCCCAGAAGGGAGGTGGGTGTTGGTACTTCATATTCCATTTTATTCAGCATTTTAGTGTATTTGTGACTATTTGAATTAGACCAGTTCTTACAGTGTTTGCAGTTATTAGGGTGGAATCAAAATTATTCCTATTTTTAACTCACATCTGACCACTTTTTCAGCAGTTTACACATGATTAATCCATTCAATTTAAGAACTTTACCCAGTCAACCTTCAAGCTAGCCATTGCAAGAGTGGCCTCTAGGATGTGGAGTGATTAGCAGCTAGTGAGGTCATGCGTGGTAGCCTTGCTTTGAGTCCCCTATACTCACCCCCAACACGCATAATGGTATCTTACAGGGCCTTGTAAAACAGGGACTCTGGCTTCCTTACCTGCTATATTCTCATGAGAGTAATAGTAGTGATAAAGTCCTATGTCCAAAGCACTATTTTAAGCTCTTTATTCATATCAACACGTTTAATACTCCCAATAACTACATGGAATTTGTTGTATGATTACCTCCCATTTTATGCATGAGGAAGCTGAGACCTATATTGATTAGCAATTTGCCTTTCAGCTGGTGAGTAGAGCTAGAATTTGGACCCAGTATAGTTTCTGAGCTGCTATACTACCTTTTTGTCCGCAGTAGTTAATCAGGCCAACAAGACAACTAGTACCAATTAAAGATATCTATTTAATGTTTTGTTTTAAAGTGTTATACTGAGTTCAGTTTCATACATACGTCTAAGTTTTCAGTTAGTTTCTGAGGTGGCTGGGTGGAGAAGAGGAGGAGTAGTGTTTTGATTAAAGTTTTCTTCACTGGTACAAGTTTCCAAATTATAACCTTGCTTTCAGAACTTTGCTTTTTAAGACTTTCTATATAGGAATGTTTAATTTTAAAAGAATGTAGTTTACATATTTCAAAATTGAAAATGGATAATTTTTTTTTTTGAAACAGAGTCTCTCACTTGGTTGCCTAGGCTGGAGTGCAGTGGCACAATCTTGGCTCACTGCAACCTCCACCTCCCAGGTTCAAGTGATTCTCGTGCTTCAGCCTCCCAAGGAACTGGGACTAAAGGCGTGTGCCACCATACCCACCTAATTTTTTTGTGTTTTTAGTAGAAACAGGGTTTCATTGTGTTGGTCAGGCTCATCTCAAACTGCTGACCTCAGGTGCAGGTGATCCTCCTGCCTCAGCCTCCCAAAGTGCTGGTATTACAGGCATGAGCCACTGCACCTATCTGAAAATGGATAAAGAGTACTCCTTTTCTGTATAGAAATTCTTATAATCAGGTAATTCATCACAGCCCTCAAAAAGTAGTGGGTCTTCAAAGAGCATTTAATACATTTTGGAATTGGAATTTGTTTTTAGAAATATATTGATGTGTAGAAGATAAGTTTATATATTTATTTTTGTTTTCTAAGAAATGTATACATTTATGAAGGATTGAAAAATAGTTCACATTCTTTTAATTGTATGAAGGCAAATGTATAAACTTTGTGGTGTAAGATATTCTGTGACTCTCATACTCTGTTTCCTCTATTGTCCGGATATTAGATAAAACTTCTAAATTTTACTTTTCAGTGTCATCCATGCACCATTACCAAGTCCTGTTGACAAAGTAAGTTGTTAATGATTATTTTTTCCAAACTGTCTCAGCTATGTTGCTTTGAAAATGTTTTAGTATCCTTTACCTAGAAATTTATTTCTCTTGTGTAACAAATATGTAGAATGCATATAGCTATATAGTTATTATAATCTGATCTTCAATATCTGGAGAATCTAGGATGGATGTTTCTTCAGGAAAAAACCTTTGTTATCTCAATTAAATTGTTCACTATGTAAACTAGGAATACCTGTTTTGTATCTAGCCAGGGGTAAGGAGTATTCACTGTAACTTTTTATTCTGAGATACAATTGCGTCTAGAAATTTGTTAAAGCTTTCTACTTAAAGAGTTCACTTAACATTTACCAATACAGAGAAGTAGTACAGAAACACAGGCTTACAAAAATTCTTCTTTTATTATATTTGAAGGTTACTTTTTACCTGATCTGATCAGAAACTTTGCAATAATTGTTTGTTAGAAAACATTTTTCTTTTGTTCAGAAATAATGATGTGTTCAATTATAGATATCATTGCTAATTAGCCCTCCAAAATACGTCTTTTGACATTAATGTGGGAGTTTAGTTTTCTTAGTACAGTAACTAAACTAATGGAAAAAATATTATTTTAGACTGGGCGCGGTGGCTCACGCCTATAATCCCAGCACTTTGGGAGGCCGAGGCGGGTGGATCACGAGGTCAAGAGATCGAGATCATCCTGGTCAACATGGTGAAACCCCGTCTCTACTAAAAATACAAAAATTAAAAATTAGCTGGGCATGGTGGCGTACGCCTGTAGTCCCAGCTACTCAGGAGGCTGAGGCAGGAGAATTGCTTGAACCCAGGAGACAGAGGTTGTGGTGAGCTGAGATCGTGCCACTGCACTCCAGCCTGGGTAACAAGAGTGAAACTCCGTCTCAAAAAAAAAAAAATTATTTTACATTTTTCTTCCATGTGAATGAATAATGAAAGCCTGCTTGAAACTAAAGTTCGCTGTTAGATTCCTTTTTCAGAAGTACAAGTGGTTAATCATCAGCTTCTGCAATACCAAAGTATTATTCAGAAGTAAATAATGATCCTGCTGATTTAGAACTAACTTTAAAAAATAATGCCAACCCTCTGCCTTCTACTTAGCATACTAATCAAAGTATACCTACCGAGCTTAATAAGGACTGGTGCTATTACATCGTTAATAAGCTAACACATAAGGGTAAATATTACAGCAACCCAGTACTCCTTCCTCCTTCTTCTCCTCCTCCTCCCCTTCCTCTCACTTCTCTCCCTCCTTCTCCTCCTTCCCCCCTTCTCCTCCTCCTTTCCTCCTTTTCCTCCATCTTGTTCTTTTCTCTTCCTCCTCTTCCCTTCCTCCTCCTCCCCTTCTCCCCCTCCTCTCTTTTTTCCTTTTCTTTTTCTTTTCTTTTTTTTTTTTTTTTTGAGACGGAGTTTCGCTGTTGTTACCCAGACTGGAGTGCAATGGTGCGATCTCGGCTCACTGCAACCTCCGCCTCCTGGGTTCAAGCAATTCTCTTGCCTCAGACTCCTGAGTAGCTGGGATTACAGGCGCGCACCACCATGCCCAGCTAATTTTTGTTTTTTAGTAGAGACGGGGTTTCACCATGTTGACCAGGATGGTCTCGATCTCTTGACCTCGTGATCCACCCACCTCGGCCTCCCAAAGTGCTGGGATTATAGGCATGAGCCACCGCGCCCGGCCTCTTCCTTTTCCTCTGTCTTGTTCTTTTCTCCTCCTCCTTCTTCTCCTCTTCTTCCTGCTTCTTCTCCCTCTTCTCCTCCTCCTCTTCTTTCCTTCTTTCTTCTCCCTCTTTCCTTCTTCCTTCTCTCTTTCCTTCTTTCTTCCTTCTTCATCCTTCTTTCTTCTTCCTCCTTTTTTTCTTCCTCCCTCCTCCTTCTACTTCTTCTTCCTTCTTCCTTTTTTCTTCCTCCCTTTTCCTTCTCCTTCTTTTTCCTTCCTTCTTTCTTCTTCTTCCTTTTTTCTTCCTCCCTCCTCCTCCTACTTCTTCCTTTCTTCTTCCTTTTTTCTTCTTCCCTCCTCCTCCTACTTCTTCCTTCTTTCTTCTTCCTTTCTTCTTTCCTTCTTCCTTCCTCCTCCTCCTCCTTCCTCTTCCTCTTCCCTCTTCTTCCTCCTCCTCCTTTTTTTTTTTTTGAGATGGAGTTTTACTCTTGTTGCCCAGGCTGGAGTGCAATGGTACAATCTCAGTTTACCGCAGTCTCTGCCTCCCAGTTTCAAGTGATTCTCCTGCCTCAGCCTCCCAAGTAGCTGGGATTACATGCATGTGCCACCACGCCAGACTAATTTTCTATTTTTAGTAGAGGCGGGGTTTCTTCATGTTAGTCAGGCTGGTCTCGAACTCCTGACCTGAGGTGATCCCCCCCAACGTCGGCCTCCCAAAGTGCTGGGATTATAGGTGTGAGCCGCCACACCCAGCCCTTCTTTTTTTGTTTTTGAATAATGCCATGGTTCTATATTCCATAGCCTTGAAAAAACCTTATCAGAAGGTATTCCTCATAATACTCTTGAGTTCTGAATAGTTTGACTATGATGTATAGTGTTTAAACACCATTTCTTCCCATCTTTTTTCTTAAAACCTACCTATGGATTTAAAGAAACATTACTTCAGGCTATTGGACAAATTGTTATATTTCATGTCCTTGCCCTTCCTACACCACATACAAATAATTTTGAAGATGGCTACTTCTAAATGAATGAGGCTTGTTAAAATATCAAATAACTATTTGATGAATTTTAAAGGGAAAATATGTGGATCTATTGATTTAGGAGGTTTTATTTCCAGATTAGGAAAAGGCTGTATTTCCATCAGAAAAGGAAAAAAAAAGTAAAAGGCTATATTGCCTTTGCACTATAAATTTGTGATTTGGTTTATCAAATGTTTTCATGTGTAGCTCTTGTTCCACCACTCTGCTTATAAATTTCAAGCTGATCAGCGTAGTGTAATACCATTTACAAATTCTGGACGTCAGGCAGAAATATTTTAAGAACCAGGGAAACTGGTTAATTTTCAAAAGAATAGTTATTTTGCATATGTAAGTAAGTAGACATTTCAAGGAATTAGTTTGTCTTAATGTTTTTTATGAAGTGTTTTCTGTTGATACTGTGTCATTTGTTTCTAGGTTGCTGCTAACACTCCAAGTATGTACTCTCAGGAACTATTCCAGCTTTCTCAGTATCTACAGGTAAAACTAAATCTTGAGAATTCTTAAAAACAGAATTTCTTTTAAATTTTTAAAAGTTCTTGAACGCAGAGTTAGTGCCAGGCATGGTGGCTAATGCCTGTAATCCTAGCACTTTGAGAGGCCAAGGCAGAAGGATTGTTTGAGGCTAGGAGTTTGAGACCAACCTGGGCAATAAGTGAGACCTTGTCTCTACAAAAAAATTTTTTAATTAACCAGGTGTGATGGTGTGCATCTGTAGTCCCAGCTACTCGGGAGGCTGAGGTAAGATCACTTGAACCCTGAGGGTCAAGGCTGCAGTGAACTGTATTGGCACCACAGCACTCCATCCTAAGCAACAGAGCAAGACCCTGTCTCAAGAAAAGAAGGGCAGAATTACACAACTGAGATTTTATTTTGCCAATTCACAAATATAGGATTTTAAAAAATGAACTGGATACAAATACAAAAGAAATACTATCTTTTCAAAAAAGAATAAAGGATTAAAAATAGATTGTATGAAAAAAGGTAAAAGGGTTAAATCTAGAAAAGATAAGCCTTTGTACGAGAGGAATTTTTTTCTTCAAATATGAGGGGATTCCAAAACAGTTTTTTTTTTTTTTTAATTTATTTTTAAATTGTTTTGGGGACAGAGTCTTATTCTGTCTCCCAGGCTGAAGTGGCATGATCAGAACTCACTACAGCCTCGAACTCCTGGGCCCAAGTCTTTCTCCTGCCTCAGCCTCCTCCCAAAGCACTGGGATTATAGGTGTGAGCTGCCATGCCGAGCCCCAAAACAATTATTTATCCATAGATGACGTTTATTTTATTTTATTTTTTTGAGACAGAGTCTCACTATGTAGCCCAAGCTGGAGTACAGTGGCACGATCTCAGCTTACTGCAACCTCTGCCTCCTGGGCTCAAGCGATTCTCCCCACTCAGCCTCCCGAGTAGCTGGGACTACAGGCGTCCACTACCATGCCCAGCTAATTTTTTGTATTTGAGTAGAGACGGGATTTTACTGTGTTGCCCAGGGTTGTCTTGAACTCCTGAGCTCAGGTGATCTGCCCGCCTTGGCCTCCCAAAGTGTTGGGATTATAGCATGAGCCACACCTGGCCCATAGATGACTTTTAAATAAAATTAAAACTGGGAGAGATTTTGATTGCTTAATAATATTAATAGCAAGTAATTATATACCACGTATTATATGTCAAGCTTCGTTCTAACACTTTGCCTATATTAATTTATTTAATTCTCACAACAATCTTACAAGGTACATATTTTATCCCTGTTTTTACCAATAGAGTAACTGAGAGGCAGGAAGATTTAATAATGTATATAATATCACACATCAAGTATATGGTAGAGCTTGGATTTGAACCTGGACAGCCAAAACTCAGATTTTTCAGCCTTTTTTTCTTTTGAGACGGAGTTTCTCTCTTGTTGCCCAGACTGGAATGCAATGGCGTGATCTCGGCTTGCTGCAACATCCGCCTCCCAGGTCCAAGTGATTCTCCTACCTCAGCCTCCCAAGTAGCTGGGATCATAGGCATGTGCCACCACACCCAGCTAATTTTTTGTATTTTTAGTAGAGATGGGGTTTCTCCATGTTGGTCAGGCTGGTCTTGAACTCCTGATCTCAGGTGATCCGCCCACCTTGGCCTTCCCAAGTGCTGGGATTACAGGCACGAACCACTGTGCTCTGCCAGATTTCCTGCTCTTAACCACTGTGCTGTGCTACTGGATTCACAGAAAAATTTCTTGGTGTAGAGCACATACTTCTTCAAGTAAATACTGTATTTAAAGAGCCGTATAATCTCTAAGAAGCAAACAAGTGTTTTTGGGGTTTTGTTGTTGTTTTTGTTTGCTTTTTGTAGGTTTGGGCTAGATTATGTTTCTTATTCTGGTGGGGGAGCATGATTAAGACAAACCCTGGATCAAGAGATTAGAAATTGAGGTCTTTTTTTTTTTTTTTTTGAAATGGAGTCTATCACCCACACTGGAATGCGGTGGTGGAATCTGGGCTCATTGCAACCTCCATCTTCTGGGTTCAAGCGATTCTCCTGCCCCAGCCTCCCAAGTAGCTGTGATTAAAGGCATGAATCACCACACCTAGCTAATTTTTTGTATTTTTAGTAGAGTGGAGTAGATTTTTAGGTTTCACCATGTTGGCCAGGCTGGTCTCAAACTCCTGACCTGAAGTGATCCGCCTCCCAGAGTGCTGGGATTTACAGAGGTGAGCCACCGCACTGGGCAAGATTGAGGTCTTTATCTTAGTTCTGCTACTTAATCTACTTTTGTGTCCTTGAGTGAGTCATTTTATGTGGCTAGGCCTTCAGTTGTCTTTTGTTTCAAATAATAGAATCAAACCCATGCTTCTGGGTCCCTACATTCTTTTATAGGAATCAATCAATGAGAATAGTTTCATTTTTGTTAAGAATGTACACATCTATGAAAATGAACAGAAAGTTATCAATGTATTAATCAGATCTTACATTCCACCATGTATAATGTATAGATAGAAAAACATTACACATTTGGATTTTAATAGAGTATTAAAGAGTATTCTAAGCCAAAATTCCCTTGATTTAATCCTTGGCTTTAATTTCTGACCTGTTGGGAAAGTTGTTTAACTCTTTTGTGCCTCGTTTTCCTCATCTATGAAATGAATATAGTAATAGCCCTTAACCTCACAGAATTGTGAAGAATTAAAAAAATTAGTATATATAAAGCACTCAGAACAGTTCCTGGCACATAGAATATATACCATAAATGATAGTAGTTGTTTACCATTCAATAGAAAGTCACATTAATTAAGCTGCTTATTTTAAGAGGTGGAAGAAAACTTTGAGATTAATGTAGTTTAAACCTCATTTTTTAAAATGAGAACTGTGGGGCTCATATAGGTTAAATGATTTGCCCAAGGTTGTATACTACTGTTACTAGTCATCGTGGATAGCAAATCCCACTCTCTCACTCTCCACTCTTTCCAACCTTCTTGTTAGTTCTGTGAATATGCCTAATGTCCTAATCCTCTACTGTTCCTTTTCTAGCTCTTTGAGAGAAAATTATACCACAGTCTTTTCTGCATACATCCTTATTGAACTGCCAAAGTTTGATGTAAATTGTAAACATTTTGAATAAAAACTGGAATAGATGCATTTCATACCCTAGAACTAACTAAAAGACCATTCCTGGACTTGTTAGATTTCCATTAGGATGTAGTTCATGGAGTTAAACTCTAAATGGAATTGAATTAAAAAGGTGAAATTACACCATCTAGTGGAAGTAGATTCTAGAGATATGGTGGGTTGATGGTTTTGTTTTACAGTAAAACTTTTTGCAGCATCTGAGTAATTTCCTGGATATTAGGAATGTTTTAGGAACTTAAACTTGGCAAATAGTCTATTTTAAGTCAAGCTGTGTTTTAATATGGATTCTAAGATGGTGTGGCTTTTTACTGGATTCTTTAACATTTAACCTCAGAGTTACATTAAAATGTATATCTAACTCTAGATAGACAAGATTTTCCATAGACATTATTTATCAAGGATGTGGGGAGCAATAAGTTCATTCTTTAAACCTCAAGTACTATGTTTGAAGCATATACTTTTCTGTTGAGATGTCTCATAGGCATTAGGGTCATAAGTGTTCCTCTGGATAATGACAGAAATAGAACAAGGTGAAGAAGGTATGCCAAAACCACAGCTAAGTGCTGTGAGCATTTCACCTTGATTCCCAGTGAAGGAGAGCCTCTTAACAGCTATCAACTGTTAACAAGCCACCTAAAGTTTAGACTTTCTACGTCAGTGTCTTTTTCTGTAAAATATATCATTGGAGGTGCCAAATAGTTATTTAAGTCTCCCATTATAAATCCCTTAGTTACATTGAACCAGTATTCAGTGGACTCTTACCTATTTTTGGCATATTAATTGCTGCTAAATTATGGGCTGTTAGAACATCTGAAAATGCAATAGGCTGTGTGTGCAAGTGAAGCAGTCTCTCTTTTTAAATGTATACATTGGCTGGGCAAAGTGGCTTTTGCCTGTAATCCCAACACTTTGGGAGGCTGGGGCAGGTAGATCACGAGACCAGGAGTTCAAGACCAGCCTGGCCAACATGATAAAAGCTCATCTCCACAAAAAATACAAAAATTAGCTGGGCATGGTGGTGCGTACCTGTAGTCCCAATTACTCAGGAGGCTGAGGCATGAGAATTGCTTGACCCTGGGAGGTGGAGGTTGCAGTGAGCCAAGATCACGCCACTGCACTCCAACCTGGGCTGCAGAGTGAGACTCTGTCTCAGAAATAAAACAAAACTGTATACATTTATATAAATAACATTTTTTAAAGGAAAAATTAAAAGCTATTGCTGTTTTAGATATCATATTTGTGCAATTAAGCCATCATAAAGTATCTTTGCTGGTGACCAAATTGTCTTGGCTTCACTGGAATGAGTTTGTTCTGAGTTGTATATATTTCACATATATGTGTATGTGTGTATATATACACACGTATACATATATGTACAATTATGCATCACTTAAAAACAAGCATATGATCTCATTAGGTGATTTTGTTATTGTGTGAACATTACAGATTGTACTTACATAACCTAGATGGTATAGGTTATTACTCACCTAGACTATATACTGTAGCCTGTTGCTTCTAGGCTACAAACCCATATAGCATGTTACTGTACTGCATACTGAAGGCAGTTGTAACACAATAGTATTCATGTATAGAAACATATCTAAACATAGAAAAGGTACAATAAAAATACAGTATAAAAGATAGAAAAAGGCCAGGTGCAGTGTAATTCCAGCACTTTGGGCAGCTGAGGCAGGAGAAACACTTGAGGCTAGGAGTTCAAGACCAGCCTGGCCAACATGACAAAACCCTGTCTTTACTAAAAATACAAAAATTAACTGGGCATGGTGGCACACGGCTGTAGTCCCAGCTACTCGGGAGGCAGAGGTTACAACGAACCAAGATCGCACCACTGCACTCCAGCCTGGATGACAGCGAGACTCTGTCTCAAAAGCAAAGAAAAGAAAAAGATAGAAAATGATATACCTGTACAAGGCTTACCGTGAATAGAGCTTGCAGGACTGGAAACTGCTCTGGATGAGTCAGTGAGTGCGTGGTAAGTGAATGTGAAGGCCTAAGACATTACTATACACTACTGTAGACTTTATAAACACTGTACATTTAGGGTACTTTAAATATATATTTAAAAAGTTTTTCAGGCAGGTGCGGTGGTGGTTCATGCTCAAAATTCCAGCACTTTGGAAGGCTGAGGTGGGATGATCACTAGAGACTAGGAGTTCAAGATCATACTGGGCAACATAAGAAGGCCCCATCTGTAAGAAAATAAATAAATAAATAAGATAATAATAATAAAAGTATTAGCTGAGGGCTGGGCGTGGTGGCTCACACCTGTAATACCAGCACTTTGGGAGGCCAAGGTGGGCGGATCACTTGAGGTCAGGAGTTCGAGACAAGCCTGGCCAACATGGTGAAACCCCGTCTCTACTAAAAATACAAAAATCAGCTGGAGGTGGTGGCACTGCCAGTAGTCCCAGCTACTCAGGAGGCAGAGATGAGAGAATTGCTTGAACCTGGGAGGTGGAGATTGCAGTGAGCCAAGATTGCGCCGTTGCACTCCAGCCTGGGTGACAGAGCGAGACTCCGTCTCAGAAAAAAATAAAATTACCTGGGCATGGTGGTGTGTACCTACAGTCCTAGCTATTCGGGGGACTGAGGCAGGAGGGATCACAAGCTCAGGAGTCTGAGATTACAGTGAGCCATTGGCATGCAGCTGCACTCCAGCCTGGGTGACAGAGCTAAACTCTTGTCTCAAAAAAAGAAAAAAAAAGTTTTTCTTTCTTCAATGATAAGCTAAACTTAGCTTACTATAAACTTTTTACTCCATATACTTTTAAGTTTTAAAATCTCTTTGACTTTTATATTCACACTTAGCTTAAAATAAACACATGGTACAGCTGTTCTGAAGTATTTTGTTTCTATTTTTAATTTATAAGCTTTTTATTATTAAAAATTTTTTAACTTGTTTTTACTTTTTAAACTTTGTTACAAATGAAGACATAAATACACACATTAGCCTAGGCAAACACAGTATCAAGATCCATCAGTATCACTGTCTTCCACCTCCACATC
The DNA here is from genome assembly GCF_030222135.1 of Aotus nancymaae. Classification (NCBI taxonomy): domain Eukaryota; kingdom Metazoa; phylum Chordata; class Mammalia; order Primates; family Aotidae; genus Aotus; species Aotus nancymaae. Next base: position 32,384,162 of record NW_026988482.1, read on the forward strand.
CTATCCCACTAAAAGGTCTTCAGGGGCAATAAGACACATGGAGCTGTCATCTCCTATGATAATAGTATCTTCTTCTGGATACCTCCTGAAGGACCTCTCTGAAGGTATTTTACAGTTAACCTTTTTTTCTTTTTAATATGCAGAAGGAATATACTCTATAATTAACAATAAAAAGTATAGTACATGCATAAACTAATAACAGTCATATATTACTATTATCAAGTATTATATACTATATATAATTATATGTGCTATACTTTTATATAACTGGCAGCACAGTAGGTTTGTTTACACCAGCATCTCCTCAAACACCTGAGTAACGCCACTTTGTGTTACAATGTTAGGATGGCTATGATGTCACTTAGTGATAGGAATTTTTCAGCTTCATTGTAATTTTATGGGACCACTGTGTATATGCAGTCTATAGTTGACTGAAATGTTGTTTTGTGGTACATGACTGTGTATGTATAGGTATATGTCTGTATACACACACTGTGTGTGTGTGTGTGTGTGTGTGTGTGTAAAATGCAAGCCTGAATTTTGTTAGCTTTTTCCATTGTAGGTTTTTTTGAAACTTGCTCTTCCAAATTATGAATAAAAAGAAAACAATAACAGATGACTTGTCTTCTGTTATGGGGGAAGTTGCAGTTAGAGAACTTCTAATAGCAGTACTTTCAGCCCAGCAAATGAAACTAAAATGGTGTGGCCCATATACATACAGTAGTCATTTGCTATCTGCAGGGGATATGTCCCCCAATAGATGCCTGAAATCACAGATAGTACCAAACCCTATATCTACTATATTTTTTCCTATATTTACACATACCTATAGGTTTAGCTTATAAATTAAGCATAGTAAGAAATTACCAATAATAAAATAGAACAATTATATCAGTATACTGTTGTGTAAATAAAAGTTATGTGAATGTCAGCGTTCTGTCTGTCTTTCTCAAAATATCTTGTACTGCACTATAACTGAAGCTGTGGAAAGGGAAACCAGAGATAAGCAGGGACTGTTGTATATTTTACAAAATACTATCAAGTTTCACATACTTCAAAATACATCAAGTGGGATGTAATATGAAAATATTTTAGAATGTGTTGAAAATTGATTACTTCTCAAAAGAATCATGATGAGTTTATCAGAATCTTTTTTGTGATTTATAACATTAGGAGGCCTTACATCGGGAACAAATGTTGGAACAGAAGTTAGCCACGCTTCAGCGGCTACTAGCCATCACCCAAGAGGCTTCAGATACTAGTTGGCAGGTATTCCAGTTGTTTTATATTTAAGAAACATTTAAACATAGTTTAATATTTCATACATGTTAAATAAACTAAAACGTTGTAGCAAACAAAAGCAAAGTTAATTCCTAACTAATGAACAAGTGTTGAAAATTTAGCATTTTACAGTGGATGCTGGTCAGTTTTATGCTTTTCTATCTTTTGTTGTCAGTAGCATCCTTTTTTTCTATACGTGTTACTTTGTGATTACTTGGGTTTTACTTACATTTCATTTTTCTTCAATAGGCTTTAATAGATGAAGATAGACTCTTATCACGGTTAGAAGTTATGGGAAACCAATTACAGGCATGCTCCAAAGTAGGTATTAATCTCAAATATATAAAATGAAATGCATAGTTTTTTATGTAACATCATTTCTTTAACTATCATTTTGAATATATGGTAAAAATTTTATACATTTCCACAATTCCTTCAAATCTTTTATCATGAGAAATGGCAGACATCCATGTAAATAGAAATAATTATGTAATGAATACCCATGTACAAGTCATGTACAAGTCTTTTTTCTATTGCAGTTAATATTTCTTGAAAAAACTACCTGATTTATCCTCTAGAATTTCCCTAAGTCTGCATTGTTATTTAAACATTCTTTTAGCTCCCCCCACCACTCCATAAATTAGTAGTTTGATCTAGTGATTTGATCTGATTTAGGTTCAATTTTTTTTTTTTTGTCAACAACACTTTATGGATGGTATTGTGTTCTTCCACCAAGAGAAAACATAATGTCTAGTTGTCTTTCTTTTTGAGATTTTATCGATCATTGACAGCCCCTGCCTAGATTCATTATTTCATCAAGGTTACAAAAATAGTGATATAATTCTATTATTCCTTCACTTATTTAGCTGGATTAATTCTATAAAGAGAAGTTTCCTTCCAGACACAGTGGCTCATGTCTGTAATCCCAGCACTTTGGGAGGCCAAGGCGGGTGGATCACTTGAGGTCAAGAGTTCAAAACCAGCCTGGCCAACTTGGTGAAACCCTGTCTCTACTAAAAATACAAAAATTAGCCAGATGTGATGGCATGTGCCTGTAATCCCAGCTACTCAGGAGGCTGAGACAGGAGAATTGCTTAAACCCTGGGGATGGAGGTTGCAGTGAGCCAAGATTGCACCACTGCACTCCAGCCTGGGCAACAGTCTTTTGAGACTCTGTTTCAAAGAAAAAACTATGGGGGGCAGTTTGAGACCAGTATGGGCAACATGGCAAAACCCAGTCTCTACCAAAAATTAAAGATGCTTAGGAGGGTGCTGCACCCCTATAATCCTAGCTACTGGGGAGGCTTACGGGGATCACTTGAGCCCAGGAGTTTGTGATTACAGTGAGTTGTGATTGCAGAACTGCACTCCAGCCTTGGTGACAAAGAGAGACCCTGTCTCTAAAGAAAAAAGGAAAACAATGGCCATTATTCTGAGTAACTCTGGCATCAAAAGCTAAATACCACATGTTATCATTTATAAGTGGAAGCTAAGCTATAGGTATGCAAAGACATACAGAGTAGTATAATGGACATTGGAGACTCAGAAGTTGGGAAAGTGAGAGGGGAGTAAGGGATGAAAAACTACCTATTGAATATAGGTATATTCAATACTAAAATCCCGGACATCACCGCTATATAATTCATCCATGTAACCAAAAACCACTTTTATCCCTAAAGCTACTGAAATAAAAAAATTTAAATAAAATGAGAAGTTTCCCCATATCAACCATGTGGTGACCCTGAGGTACGTTTTCTATGGGGAAAGCAAGATAAGTGATTTTCTCCCTTTTTTACTAGATTTAAAATAATGAATTGGTTCTTTTTCATCTACCAAAGACTGGCCATAAAATGTTTTCTCCCTCCACTTAGATTTAAACATATTTGATGTATTTAAATCTGATGCAGTTGTTTTTCTTGTTTTAGAGATAGGGTCTTGCTATGTTTTCCAGGCTGGTCTTGAACTCCTGGGCTCATGTAGTCCTCCCATCTTGGCTTCCCAAAGTGCTGGGATTACAGATGTGAGCCACTGCGGCCAGCCTATTTTTCTAATTGATGTTCAAATTATCTCATCTTTGGTCTATGTAAATGCCTTCAGATTGGCTCCTGAGTCCTTTTGATAGACAGAACCTTAGCTGACTTTGATAGCTTCCTGCTGTCATTTCAGAAAAGATGTTTCAGTCTAATTTTGTGCATTTCCTGTCCCAGACATGAAGTCTGCTTTTCCGCCATGGTACTCTTATTCCTTTTGTTTTAACAATTGTTTTAAAATGCTTGGTGCCTTTGAAGGTAATTGATTATTTTTGCCCACAAATATAAATATGGTGGCTTGCAGAAAATAGGACAAATGTAAGAGTAATTATTTTTGTATATTTTAGAGAAATTCTCAATTGCCTTTAACTTTTTTTCTATAGGAAGTGGAAATTAATATGTTTGTGAAGGCATAATTTACTTATAAAACTTTTAAATACATCTTTAGTTAATACAGGGCCAGCATCATTTGTGTTTGGAGGTACTTTAATATACAATTTAAAGTGTATCATAATGTGTTAATTTTTTTCAAACACTAAATGCTTTTAAAAAAATAACTTGTCTATAATTATAAATATTTTTTATTCTAGAATCAAACAGAAGATAGTTTACGAAAGGAACTTATAGCATTACAAGAGGATAAACATAACTATGAGACAACAGCCAAAGAGTCCCTGAGGCGGGTTCTTCAGGAGAAAATTGAAGTGGTTAGAAAACTTTCAGAAGTTGAGGTATTTCAATTTTAAAAAAATACTAAATAGTATTGTGAGTGTTTAAAAAAGTCTCAAGTGTTCCAGGACACTTTAAACTTGGGTATTATTAGATAGTTAGGAAATATTTTCTGTCTGTCAAATGGGAAGGAACAGTTATGCTGCTTTCATTAACAGGAATTCTCCACATAACCATGTAAGTTTTGGTACCTATGCCCTAGTCAATGGCTGAGGAAATAAAAGCGTAACCAGGAAATCTTATTGTTTGCATTCTGCTTAGGATTCACTCTCCATACAGCAGACCATGATATATGCCAGGAAATTGATTTTCTGTTACTTGGTTTTGCTTTGCTTCTATTTGAGGGTGGTCACTGTAAGGCCAAGCGCCTACACTACTTGTTCTTTTTCAATTCACCCTCCAGAGAGGAAAGTTTTGTCTTATATTTAGGAAGTTCAAAGGGGAAATGATCTCCAAGGTCCTTTCTAGGTCTTTAAGGAACAATCAAAATGTAATTTCCATTGCTTTGGGGAAAAAAAACTCTAATTCATAATACAGATCACTTCTTTGAACCACTGTAGAATTACCACAGAAATAATGTACTACTGGAATTAGTTAAAATACTCATCAGAAATTAAATGGTAAACATACTTTTCCATACTACAGGTATAATTTGTATTGCTACCCCATCCCACAGTGCCTGATTCACTGTCAACTGTCGTGTGATTAATTTGATATATCAAGAAAGAAAGTTGCTAGTTGTCTTTTAATTTTTTATTAAATTAGTTGCTGCATATTATTAAACTTGCTTTCAAGGATTGATAGGCTTAAAATAGTTTCACTGCTAAAAGCTATATCCATTGACCTTTCAAAAACGTAATTATAGGCTGGGCGCGACGGCTCACGCCTGTAATCCCAGCACTTTGGGAGGCTGAGGTAGGAGGATCACCTGAGGTTGGGACTTCGACAGCAGCCTGATCAACATGGAGAAACACGGACTCTACTAAAAATACAAAATTAGCCAGGCGTGGTAGTGCATGCCTGTAATCAATCCCAGCTACTCGGGAGGCTGAGGCAGGAGAATCGTTTGAACCCAGGAGGTGGGGGTTGTGGTGAGCTGAGATCGTGCCATTGCACTCCAACCTGGACAGCAAGAGCAAAACTCCATCTCAAAAAAAAAAAAAGTGATTATATAAAGGCAGCAAGCATCCTTTTCCTGCCCCTGCTCTCTCCACTTTTCTTTTTATTTGTTGTTAATTCTTAGTTATGTTTTCTGTTTTAGTGTATACCTGAAGTAAATTGACATTCTTAGGTTATTTAACTCAGTTTTATATAAAGTCCAGTGCAGATGTTGGTTTAGAATAGTCCATAGAATTATACTTTTTAAAAATTGAATTTAGAAGGAATTCTAAATAACAAATGTACATTTATTCTAATTAAATCACCTGTAAACTTGAATCGCAGCGAAGTCTGAGTAATACTGAAGATGAATGTACCCATCTGAAAGAGATGAATGAAAGGACTCAGGAAGAATTAAGAGAATTAGCCAATAAGTATAATGGAGCAGTTAATGAGATTAAAGATTTATCTGATAAATTAAAGGTATGTATTTACTCTGCCTGAAAGCATGTTAAGCTAATAATCCCTAACACACTGGATAGCTTAAGATTTGAGATATTGCTGAGTAGTTATTGATGTGAAAATTTGATAACAGTTAAAATTTGTAGCGGAAATAAGGTGTCTATATTCCATTTAGCCCAACCTCCATTATTATAGATAAATGAAAGCCTGTAAATGCTGACATAGTTCCTCTGGATGCATATGTAGCCAGTGCTTTACAATAGATATCTTTTAATATTTAAGAGGAAGTAGATGAGAATTGGCAAAACCTATGATATTCAGATGTTTTAAAACCTAAAACTACTTATCTTTAGGCCATCAAAAAGGCAGGGCCCCCTATTTAGTGCTGTACTGGAACAAGCCCAGAGAGAATCTGGGAATGATCTGCTCCCTTTTAGCTTTCAGGGATGCTGTTAACTCTGCTTTACTGCCATTCCCTCCATCTATGAGACATTTAGGATAAGGATAGATCAGATCATAGGGTAGTGATAGGGTAATGTCTGGTTGGTCCTTTGAAATCTTACAACTGAGAAAAAAAAAATGAAAAAAAAATATGACTTTTTCTGAAGATCCTTCTTGATTTAATTCAAACCATGGATTGAGTGCCTAGAAGATATGTGTTTGTTGAGAAGACCAGAGCATACCTCCGTTGGTCAGCCTATGATAGTTTTAAAGGTTGGTCTTATTAAAAGGAGATTGTCATAGTCCATTTGTGTTGCTATAAAGGAATAGCTGAGGCAGGGTAATTTATAAAGATAAGAGGTTTATTTGGCTCACACTTCTGCTGGGTGAAGCTTCAGGCTGCTTCTACTCATGGCAGAAGGCAAAGTGGAGCTGGCATGTGTCCATGGTGAGAGAGGAAGCAAGAGAGAGTGTCTGGGAGAAGTGCCAGGCTCTTTTGAACAACCAGCTCTCATGGGACTAATAGAGTGAAAATTCACTCATTACCATGAGGACAGCTCCAAGCCAAGAGGCATCTGATCCCAATAACCCAAACACCTTTCATAAACGCCACCTCCAACATTGAGGATCAGATTTCAACATAAGCCTTGGGGGACAAACATCCAAACTATAGACAGAGGTCTTTTTGAATAATGATTGTACTGTCATCTCTTTGGCTAAACAATTTTGTTTAAAATTTCAGAATGTTAATATTTTAGAACTTAAAAATGGAAATAATAGTAATTTTAGGGAAAAATCTCACTTCCTTCTTCAAAAGTATGATTTTTTTTTCCACATTGTCCCTTCACCTCTGTGTGTACTGAGCCTGCTTGCTTCCTCCCAAGTTTCTCTCTCCTGGGTGTTATAGAGGAATAACCCAATGCAGGTAATTTCTGACATCAAGCCTTTGTCTTTATAATCTTTACTGGTTTAGAAATGTCAGGTTTACAGATAATGTTCTGTAATATTGAACACTTTTCTTAGAAGTTTAAGTGAATAAAGGCATTCTTGGCTTAGGGCTCTTAAAACAACGTTAGGTTTATTAAATAACTGAATTTTCTTATTTCTCTAGGTAGCAGAGGGAAAACAAGAGGAAATCCAACAGAAAGGACAGGCTGAGAAAAAAGAATTACAACATAAAATAGATGAAATGGAAGAAAAAGAACAGGAGCTCCAGGCAAAAATAGAAGCTTTGCAAGCTGATAATGATTTCACCAATGAAAGGCTAACAGCTTTACAGGGTAAGTTAGCTAATCCAGAAATTGATTTTATTTTATTTTTTCTTTTTATCTATGAAATATCTTTTTTTTTTGGACTTTTATTTACAGTACGGTTAGAACATCTTCAGGAGAAAACTCTTAAAGAATGCAGCAGCTTAGGTAGGTGTTATCCAAATTTCTTTCTTAAACCTGAATTTTATCCTTAAACTTTTGACCTTGTTTACTGTCTCACACTGAATATTTTAAGGCGTGTTTTACATATTAGGTATGCAGTATCTGTACTCTTTTTAGAAAATTTTCTTTAAAAATATGCTTGATTGCCACCAGTGGGCATCATCGTTTTCCTTGAGATGAGTGAACTTTCTGCATCTGAGATTTCTACCTAGAGATATTTAAATAAGAAAAATATATGAACAGCAGGATCCTTTTTCTTTTAAGGTTCTTTGGAAGGCCACTAAGCAGTTATAGCCTTTCCCCAGAATTAATAGAAAATGGCAAATTGAATCCTTCTAGTAAAAATAAACATAAAATGTTCTCTACAGTCTTAATCTTAGAAATACAGAATGCCATGGTTACACTTGAGACCACATTTAAAGTAATACTTTCTTTGATCAGGCAATGATATACTGTCTTAATCCTAGGGATACAAGTTGATGACTTCTTACCTAAAATAAATGGGAGCACAGAAAAAGGTAGTGTAAAAAACTTAAATTTTTTTTATGATATCATTTTAGTAGTTAAGCAGGATAAATTGTTCAGGGTTTAAAGTGTTTGGAATGAAAAGCATGCTTTCACAGATCATTGAACCCCATCATTTAAAAATCAAGCTTTCCTTTATTTTGCAAGAGTTGATGCTATGATCTATTCTTAGATATCTCTTGTTCTATGCAAATTTCAATTACTCAAATAATAAGAAAATGATAAAGTTCAACTTTAGCAATATATAATATAGCTCTTTTCCCTCACTCTGTTTTTCAAAGAGCTGTGCTACTATTTTGTTTCATCAAGTTCTGCTTCCAGTGATACTTGACCCCCATTTAAAACATTCAAGTTTATTTAACAGCTTATTGAGCCCTTGGACGTGTCATAGAAACTGCTTTCTTTGTATTTTTCACTTTTTTTTTATTTTTTATTTTTATTTTCCCTACCCAAATCTCACTTTGAAAGAAACTGCTTTATCCATCTGTTTCACTGATCAAAGAGAACAGGGTCAGTTTTTTCTGCCACCAGAAAAATCTTTTATTAGTTGTTGGTTCTGTGACCCTTCGTTCAGGACAACATGGGTTCTCTCTTGCCAAAAACATATAGCCATTGGTTTTCCTGTCACTACATGGGGTACTTTTCACCTATTGACCTCTGTTATGCTTCAGTCTTGAAGATCCCTAGTCATCCTCCTCCTCTCCCCTTCCATCCAACATTAATTGAGCACTGTGTGCCAGACCCTGCACTAGGTGGTTGGAGTACAGTAGAAATAAGTCTTTTCTGTGTTTACCAATCTGCATGCCTATCATCTCAGTTTCCTACAGAAATTAATGGTAGATATCAGAGCTGATACTCAGAACTTGAATATTTTTTCCTTAGCCAGGCGTTGTGGCATGTGCTTGTAGTCTCAACTACCTGGAAGGCTGAAGTGGGAGGGTTAACTGAGCCCAGGAGGTTGAGGCTGCAGTGAGCTATAATTGTGCCACTGCACTCCAGCCTGGGTGACAGAGTGAGACCCTGTCTGAAAGAAAGAGAAAGAGACAGAGAGAGAAATATTTTTTCCATGTATTAGGGGATATCATAAGTTTTTGGACAGCAATCAAACTGTTAAAGTTAGGAGGTGGGTTTTTTGGTTCTGTTTGGTTGGTTTTTAATCAAGAACTGGCAGTATAGACTCAGGTGATTGTGTATATGTTAGCTGCAAGGTCAAAACCTCATGCTGCATATATAATGAATTTTGAAACTCTCAAGAAAAATGTTCATTAATCATTGGTGTTTGACTATTCTATGTATGTTGTGTAAAATGCATTGACTTTTTAAAATTCCAATTTGATGGAATTTCAGTTTGAGAATTTTTAAAGGTGTAGTTTATATTCATTGGGATCAAGCAGATAACGTGACCTCAGGAGTTCCAGAACAGCCTGGGCATCATGGCAAAACATTGTCTCTACAAGAAATACAAAAATAGCCATGCATGGTGGCACATGCCTGTAATCCCAGCTACTCAGGAAGCTGAGATGGGAGGATCACTTGAGCCCAGGAGGATGGGGCTGCCGTGAGCTGAGATCATGCCACTGCACCCCTGCCTGAGCGATGGGAGTAAGACTTTGTCTCAAAAAAAAAAATTCATGCCAGGTGCAGTGGCTCATGCCTATAATCCCAGCACTTTGTGAGGCTGAGGTGGGTGGATTACTTGAGGTCAGGAGTTTGAGACCACCAAGGTCTGGACAACTTGGTGAAACCCTGTCTCTATAAAAAATACAAAAATTAGCCAGGCGTGGTGGCGCACACCTGAAATCCCAGCTACTCAGGAGGCTGAGGTAGGAGAATCGCTAGAACCTGGGAGGCAGAGGTTGCAATCAGTGGGCCGAGATCGTGCCACTGTACTCCAACTTGAGCAACAGAGTGAAACTCTGTCTCAAAAAAAAAAAAAAAAAATCAATTGGTTATCACCCTCTTGATGTTATATTTATTAATAATGTTAGTATTAACCCAGGCTGAGAACCTTCTATTCATTCCTTTAGTTAAGAGAATCCTTTTATGTACATGGAACCATCTTTATACTATTTAGAGTTGTGAAATTATAGCTTCAATTTTTTTCCAGTTCCAGTTGATTTAGATGAGAATAATAGTAGACTGTTTTCATGTTGCATTAATATAATTATTAAAAGTCTCCTTGATTTTAAGAATAAATATTTTAGATATTTAAAGGTAACTCCTTGATATAATTATTTTTCCCTTATTTATGTGCTTGCTTTTTGGTGGTGATATATTGAGTAGTATGATAGTGACTGATAGAATATTTTAAAAGAAACTAAGTAATAAATTTCTGGACATACACCAAAACTTAGTTAAAAATGGACTTTGAAATAAGATAGTTCACGTAATTCCATTCTGAATCACTTGTAATATAATGATGAACAAATTAGCAAGTATCCCAATATTACCAATGTCCATACCCATATTATATAATTTTAACTAAATTACTATTTAAATAGTAGAGAGAGGGCCAACTATAGTTGTGAGAATATTTTTAAATATCTGAAGATGTTAAAATTAATAATAATTTCAGTAAATCACATTTTTAAAATTACTTAAATATAATGTAGCTACTAAAAGCCCAAGTTTTGTACTGTAAATTTTTTGTGTGTCTTAATCTAATAAGCATAATTTGAATATATCTTAGAGAGTAAAGGTCAGTGCTGTCTGAAATAAACATAAGGCTGGGTGTGGTGGCTCACACCTATAATCCCAGCCCTTTGGGAGACCAAGGTAGAAGGATTGCTTTTGTCTAGGAGTTCGACACCAGCCTGAGCAACATAGTGAGACCTCATCTGTATTAAAAAAAAAAAAAATTAGCCAGGCATAGTAGTGTGCGCCTGTAGTCCCAGCTCCTCAGGAGGCTAGTTGGGAGAATCACTTGAGCCGAGGAGGTCAAGGCTGCAATGAGTCATGGTCACACCACTGCACTCAGCCTGGGTGACAGAGTGAGACCCTGTCTCAAAAAAATAAAAAATAAATATAATGTGATCTACATACATAATTTAAAATTTTCTTCTGGGCAAAGTAGCTTGTGCCTGTAATCCCAGTGAGGGAGGATTTTTGTGCCCAGAAGCTCGAAACCAACCTGGGCAACATGGTGAGACACCATCTGTAAAAAGAAAAAAATAATAAAAAAAAATTAGTGAGGTGTTGTGGCATGTGCCTATAATCCTAGCACTTTGGGAGGCTAAGAAGGGAAGACTGCTTGAGGCCATGAGTTTGAGACCAGCCTTGGCAACATAGTGAGACCTGTGTCTCTACACACAATTTAAAAATTAGCCAAGCGTGGTGGTACACATCTGTAGTCCTAGATACTTGGGAGGCTGAGGAGGGAGGATCCCTTGAGCCCAGGAATTCAATTTTTAATACATGTATATGTGTGTGTGTGTGTGTGTGTGTGTATGTGTATATATATGTGTGTGTATACACACACACACACACACATAAAGGGGAGTTCATTAAGTATTAACTCATTACAGGGGAGTGCATTAAGTATTAATTTACATAATCACAAGTTCCCACATAGGCCATCTGCAGGCTGAAGAGCAAGGAAAGCCAGTCCAGGTTCCAAAACTGAAGAACTTGGAGTCCAGTGTTAGAGGACAGGAAGCATCCAGCATAGGAGAAAGATGTAGGCTGGGAGGTAGGCCAGTCTCTCTTTTAACATTTTTCTGCCTGCTTATATTCTATCGATACTGGCAGCTGATTAGATTGTGCTTACCCAGATTAAGGGTGGGTCTGCCTTTCCCAGCTCACTGACTCAAATGTTAATCTCCTTTGACACACCCTCACAGACACACCCAGGATTAATGCTTTGTATCCTTCAGTTCATTCAAGTTGACACTCAGTATTAACCATCACATACATTAAAAATATACAAAGCCGGGTGCAGTGGTACATGCCTGTTGTCCGAGTTACTTGAGAGGCTAAGGTGGGAGGATCCCGTGAGGCAAGGAGTTTGAGGCTATAGTGCACCATGGTCACACCTGTGAATAACTACGGCATTTGATCCTAGACAACATAGCAAGATCCCATCTCTATAATGTATATATAAACAAATAAAACAAATTCTAATGATATATTTTGTCTACAATATCCAAAATATATAAATATTAATAAATATTAAAAATTATTAATAGATTATTAATGAAATATTTTATACTACTTTTTGCTTACTAAGTCATTTAAATCATTGTACATTTATTTTATATTTAGGACATCTCAGTTAGAACTAGCCACATTTGAAGGGTTCAGTAACTACAGTGGCTAATGGCTATAGTATTGGACAGCACAGGTATATAAATAAAAATCCATAGGAAACTCATATGTATAAATAAAATGTATTTTAAGTAGAGTGGTTCTCTATCTTTTTGTATTAATCTTGGGTTTCATTTAAACCAGTTTAGTAAATATTTTAATATAGAGTTCAGATGAAAATGTGATTGTTAGCTTTGTAAGTAATGGTGGGCTGTCCCTCTTTAATAAATATCATCTTAAGTCCTTTGATGTTGGTCTGAAATATGTTTCAAATATGTTTTTTAAGGTCCTTCAGTTAAAATTTGGTTCCAAATGAGTTTATTCATCTAATATGATGATATAGTTTGAGTTTTGAAAGTGTTACCATAGCTAAAATAGGATGATGAAAAACAACTTTTTATTGAGTAGTTACTATTCTACTGAGGGCTCCTGTTGCTTTTCCTAGTTCCAGTTATCAAATTCTTATTTATTAGATTTCTTTTTTATTTCAAATTTCTGTTGCACTTAGTATTTTTTTTCTTTTTGAGACTATATTGTATCTCTGTATAGTATTCTAGGTATGTAATGCATTGGTCTCTCCAAAACACAAGTTTTATCAACCCTTTTCCCTCATGTTTTTGTCTTATACTGATGGTGATGTGATGATAGACAGGAGGCTCTGCTCACCATGTAACTACATAAAGCATAATGATAGATTTTAGTATAGAATTAAAGAAGATAACTAAAAGGAAGGATGTAAAGAGAGGTGAGGTGTGATCAGAGTAGGTGGTGTCTGCCTCTCATGCAAAGTTGGGACGATTGAGGAGTAACATGGCTTGAGATGGAGGAGAGGGGAAGGAGGCTTTTATAGGGAGAGTGGTGCCAACTCGTGTACCCTTTGACAGATTCTGGTGCTTTCACACTTTCCAGGTAGTCATCATGTCAGAATATGTTTTTAACACTTTAACTTCCAAAATCGATTTGGTAGTTTTGAAAGATATAAATACATGTTGATCGCTTCTTGACCTTTTGGCTAAGATCAAGTATAAATACATGTCGAAGGACATTATCCAGATTCAGAAGTAACTCTTTAAATCACAACAAATAAAGATTATTATAAGAAAATGGCTGAAACTTTTATTTAACTACTGTGTTAGATTTTTATTGTCTCCATCCATTTTTTTAAATGAAAAATAAATTCTGTTTGACTTGAGCAAGACTGTTTACCAAGCTCTTATTTTGAAATGGATAGACACTGATTTTGATTATTTGGGCAGAGATAAACAACTTAATTTTTTAATACTGTATGAGGTACAGATTAAGGTGACTCATAAGGGAAGACTGTGAAATGACTATGTAAAACTTAAAATATTACATCAGTTTCTTAAAATTTTTATGGTATTATGATATTTTTTTTTTTAAAGAAAGAAAGAAAAAGAATAAAGAAGAGGAGGAAAAAGGAAGAGAAAGAGAGAGAGAGAATGGGAGTATTGCTTTCTTGCCCAGGCTAGAATGCAGTTTAGTAATGGGTATTGAAAACCTCTTTTATACCAATAATTATACTTGATGTAAACAGGAAGGAATAAGGGAGGAAAATAACAAACGAGCAGCCAACCCATATTTCATTTAAACCTATGAAATGCTATGCAATTACTGAGGAGTGATTTACTTCCAATTATGTAGTCACTTATGGAATAGGTGTGAGGTGGTAATGTATGTTTTATGTATTTGAAGTGGAGAGTTCTATAAATGTTTATTAAGTTTACTTGTTCCGGGTCTGAGTTCAAGTCCTGGATGTCCTTGTTAATTTTCTGTCTCGTTGATCTATAAAATCGTTAGCTCTTCTTGTTACATTGATCCTTTTGCCATTATGTAATGTCCTTCTTTGCCTCTTTTGCTCTTTGTTACTTTAAAGTCTACTTTATCAGAGGCGAGAATTGTATCTCCTGCTTTTTATTTGTTTATTTTTACTCTCTGATTGGTTGATAAATCTTCCTCCTTCTCTTTGTTTTGAGTCTTTGTGTATCGTTGCATGTGAGATGGGTCTGGATGCAGCATAGCAATGGGTTTTGGCTTTTTATCCAATTAGAATGTATATAACTTTAATACTGGCATTTGATGCTAGCTGGCTGTTTTGCCCAATAGTTAGTGTAAATTTTTCGTTGTGTTAATGTTCTTTTCTTTTTGATATATTTTTGGAAAGGCTGATATTGGTTGTTCCTTTATATGTATAGTGCTTCTTTCAGAAGCTCTTGTAGAGCAGGCCTGGTGGTGGTGAACTCTCTAAGTACTTGTTTGTTCCCAAAAGATTTAATTGTTCCTTCACTCATAAAGCTTAGTTTGGCTGGATAGGAAATTCTGGGTTGAAAGTTCTTTTCTTTAAGGATGTTAAATATTGGTCCCCACTCTTTTCTGGCTTGTAGGGTTTCTGCTGAGAGATCTGCTGTAAGTCTGATAGGTTTCCCTTTATGGGTAACCTGACCTTTCTCTCTGGCTGCCCTTAGTATTTTCTCCTTCATTTCAACCCTAATAAATCTGGTGATTATGTGCCTTGGGGTTGGTCTTCTTGAAGAATATCTTTGTGGTGTTCTCTGTATTACCTGGAGTTGAATATTACCCTGCCTTGCCAGGTTGGGAAAATTTTCCTGAATGATATCCTGAAGAGTATTTTCCAACTTGGATTCATTCTCTTCATCACATTCAGGTACACCTGTCAAACGTAAATTAGGTCTTTTCACATAGCCCCATATTTCCTGGAGACTTTGCTCATTCCTTTTCATCCTTTTTTCTCCAATCTTGTCTTCTCGTTTCATTTCACTGAGCTGGTTCTCGACTTCTGATGTCCTTTCTTCTGCTTGATCAATTCGACCGTTTAAACTTGTGCATGCTTCGCGAAGTTCTCGTGTTGTGTTTTTCAGCTCCATCAATTCACTTATATTCCTCTCTAAATTGTCCATTCTCGTTAACATTTCGTCAAACCTTTTTTCGAGGTTCTTAGTTTTTTTGCATTGGTTTAGAGCAAGTTCTTTTAATTCACAGAAGTTTCTTATCACCCACGTTTTGAAGCCTGCTTCTGTTATTGGAACACACTCGTAATCTATTAACCGTTGTTCCGTTACTGATGAGGAATTGCGATCCCCTGTAGAGGGAGAGGCATTCTGATTTTGAGTATTCTCTGCCTTTTTACGCTGATTTCTTCCCTTCATTATATATTTATCTGTCTGTTGTCTTTGTAATTACCGACTTTCTAACTAGGTCTCTGAGCAGACGTCCAACTTGTTGATTCCCTGCGCGGAAATCTGAGCAGTCCACTGCGCCGGCCAAAATAGCGGTGTTAAGATTGATGGTGCTTTTCTGCCCGGGAATCTCCGGACTCTGCACCAAAAACTGGCGCGCTAAGGCACCAGCAAAACCGCCGCGCCGGCCACAAGAGTCGCCCTGGCGACATGTGGGGCTCCTCTGCTGGGAATCTCCTGGTCCGTGAGCAACTAATATTCGTCTGAAAGTGTGGCGTCCTCTCGTTCTCTGCGCTTTCACTGGGAGCTAGGAGCCCAAGCTGCTAGTGATCAGCCGTCTTGGATCTCTCTCCCCATGATATTCTTAAAGTATTTACCTTTTGCCTCTTAACCGTGAATAGCTTTGAAGAGGGAGTGTTATAGAACAGTCACTTGAAAATTAATTTAATAATGACAAATAAAATTAAATTATTTAAGGGTATTTTTTGAACTCTAATGGACAAAAGGTGGAAGAACCATTAAAGTGGAACCATTTTAAAGCAGTATATATGTGTGATTTTCTTGAGCTCTTTGATTAAAAACTGCACCTTTAAAAGCTAACCATTCAGTGTACAAATTAATAATTTTAAGTCATTTGACTCCAAAATATGTCTGCTTTTAGTAACAAAATATATTGAGCCTTTATTAGTCTAGTAGTACCCATGTTTATACATATCAGTTTTCCTACCTTTGCTGTTGGTTTTCAAAGACAGCAACAAACGATATCCTTAAAGGTGTTTCTTTCTTTATTAGAGCACTTGCTTTCAAAGAGTGGCGGGGACTGCACTTTTATTCATCAATTCATAGAATGCCAGAGTGAGTACAGAGTATTTTTCACATTGATTTTGATGAAGTTAGGGGCTGAAACTGAAAAGTGAGAGGTAAAATGAGGATTTCAATGTGTTTGTTATAGCAGAAGTACTTAAAAGACCATCTTCAGACAGCAGCAAACCTTTTCATACTGTTTCTGTTTCTCTCTTTTGAGAAAAATATTTCTGTTGGATTTGCCTTCACAGAGCTGAGCATTTCATATTAGCCACCATAAAAAAGGGAGAAACTTTCAAGCTTGTTAATTTTCAGATTCCTTAATAAATTTCTTAAGAGTAAATGAAGCCACAAAAATAATTATTTAGTTTGGGCGTTCCATTCTGAAGATGGCCCTCCGAGTAGCAGGAGCTTTCTCGAGAGGTAGTAGCATTAGATTGTCCTACAATCTAACCTCAACTACAAACTCTTGGGAAGTTTTACAAGGCTATCATTAAGAATATTTTGAAGAGGCCACGTGTGGTGGCTCAAGCCTGTAATCCCAGCAGTTTGGGAGGCCAAGCCAGGTGGATAACTGGAGGTCAGGAGTTTGAGACCAGCCTGGCCAACATGGTGAAACCCGTTTTTACTAAAAATACAAAAATTAGCCAGGCATGGTGGCGCATGCCTATAATCCCAGCTGCATGGGAGGCTGAGGTGGGAGAATCACTTGAACCTAGTAGGCAGAGATTGCAGTGAGCTGAGATCACACACTGCACTCCAGTCTGGGCAACAGAGCAAGACTCTGTCTCAAAATAACTAACTAACTAACTAAAATATTTTAAAGATAGAGTGGCTTGGCTGGGCACAGTGGTTCACGCCTGTAATCCTAGCACTTTGGGAGGCCAAGGCAGGTGGATCACCTGAGGTCAGGAGTTTGAGACCAGCCTGGCCAACATGGTCAAACCCCATCTCTACCAAAAATATAAAAATTCGCCGGGCATGGTGGCAGGCGGCTGTAATCCCAGCTACTTGGGAGGCTGAGGTAGGAGAATTGCTTGAACTCAGGAGGCAGAGGTTGCAGCAAGCTGAGATCGCATCACTGCACTCCAGCCTGGGGTGACAACAGCAAGACTATGTGTCAAAAAAAAAAAAAAAGGCCGGCTGTGGTGGCGGTTGCTCATGCCTGTAATCCCAGCACTTTGGGAACCTGAGGTGGGTGGATCACCTGAGGTCAGGTCAGGAGTTCAAGACCAGCCTGACCAACATGATGAAACCCCATCTCTACTGAAAATACAAACAATTAGCTGGGCATGGTGGTGGGTACCCGTAATCCCAGCTACTCAGGAGGCTGACGCAGGAGAATCACTTGAACTCGGGAGGCAGAGGTTGCAGTGAGCCAAGATTGCGCCATTGCACTCCAGACTGGGCAACAAGAGTGAAACTCCATCTCAAAAAAAAAAAAAAAATGATAGATTGGCTTTTGAAGTGATTTAGACCTCTGCTGAATTCTGAAGAAAGATATAATGAATTCCTTTTTACTTGAAAGTCACAAAAGCTGCTTAAATCTATAACAATTGTGAGGTTATCATATTCTCTTGGTTTTGTTAAGTAAAGGTCGTCTTTTGTAGTAAAGATTTGTTAATAATGTCTGTGCTTTTTCCTATCAAGCAAACACTTTCCCAGGCATTCTTCTCATTCTGCTCTCCCTTTATTTGAAATGTGGGTCCCAAGTTTTTATGCTTATAATTTCATTTTGTAGATATTCATGCATATGTGCTCCCTGCTACCGTGCCCCACTACCTCAGGATCACTTGGGGATTGTA
Organism: Aotus nancymaae; assembly: GCF_030222135.1. Lineage (NCBI taxonomy): Eukaryota > Metazoa > Chordata > Mammalia > Primates > Aotidae > Aotus > Aotus nancymaae. The sequence continues at coordinate 32,402,287 of NW_026988482.1, forward strand.
AGGGTCATACCTCCTAATTACAACAGACTCAAATTCAACACATCAAATGTTATATTCCTTAGAGATCCTTCAAGGAAACTGAGAATTTCATTTCATGGTTTTTGCTGAGCTTCTGTTTTTGCAGTTTTTGATACTACAGTATTAAGTATAAGTTTAATATTTTGAGACAGTTTATTTAATGTGTCATATTCCTTTGTCCTTTTAAAACAATATTTATAAAGCAAAGATTAATACATCTTTTTGTTACTTTCTAATTACTAAATCTCATTGTTATGGGAAATTGGCACAGGGATCTGGGGCAAAATAATTGGTGTCCACTGATAATCAACTAAAAGAATATATAATCTAAAATGCAAATCTTTAGGCCAGGTGCTGTGGCTCACACTGTAATCCAACACTTTGATGGGCCCAGGCAGGAGGATCCCTTGAAGCCAGGAGATTGAGACGAGCTTGGGCAAAATAGTGAGACCCCGTCCCTACAAAAAAAACTTTAAAAAATTATCCAGGAGGGGCCGAGTGCTGTGGCTTATGCCTGTAATCCCAGCACTTGAGGAGGCTGAGGCGGGCTGATCACTTGAGTCAGGAGTTTAAGACCAACATGGAGAAACCCCGTCTCTACTAAAAATACAGAAAATTAGCTAGGCGTGGTGATGCACGTCTGTCCTCCCAGCTACTCAGGAGGCTGAGGCAGGAGAATCACTTGAACCCGGGAGATGGAGGTTGCAGTGAGCCAAGATTGCACCACTGCACTCCAGCCTGGGCGACACAGTGAGACTCCGTCTCAACAACAACAACAAAATTATCTAGGAGTGATGGCACATGTATGTAGCCCTAGCTACTCAAACAGCTGAGGTGGGAGTACCCCTTGAGCCCAGGAGCTCACTGCTGCAGTGAGCTATGGTCATGCTACTGCACTCTAGCCTAGGCGAAGAGCAAGTCCCTGTCTCTAAAAAAGTAAAATACAAATCTTGGCCAGGAGCTGTGGCGCGTGCCTGTAATCCCAGCACTTTGGGAGGCTAAGGTGGGTGGATCACAAGGTCAAGAGATCAAGACCATCCCGGCCAACATGGTGAAAGCTTGTCTCTACTAAAAATACAAAAATTAGCTGGGGGTGGTGGCACGTGTCTGTAACCCAGCTACTTGGTAGGCTGAGGCAGGAGAATCGCTTGAACCCAGGAGGTGGAAGTTGCAGTGAGCCAAGATTGTGCCACTGCACTTCAGCCTGGTGACAGAGCAAGTCTCCATCTCAAAAAAGAAAAAAAAAATACACATCTTTAGAAGGAAGATTTTAATTTTGAATGTCTAAGATTTATATTTTGAATCCTAAGAAATGAGAGCACATAATTATCAAAAGAATGTTTACTTGGTTATAATTTGCAAAAATCCTTGTTTTATTTTGTTATTATTACTGGCTAACTTAAAACTTTTTGCCAGTAGTCCCAGCTACTCAGGAGGCTGAGGTGGGAAGATTACTCAAGCCTAAGGCATAGTGAGACTCTATCTCTTTGTTAAAAAAAAAAAAAAAAAAAGAGCTGGGCGAGGTGGCTCACCTCTATAATCCCAGCAGTTTGGGAGGCCAAGTCAGGTGGATCACTTGAGGACAGGAGTTCAAGGTGAGCCTAGCCAACATGGTGAAACCCCATCTCTACTAAAAATACAAAATACAACATCCCAGCACTTTGGAAAGCCCAGGCAGGTGGATCACAAGGTAAGGAGATGGAGACCATCCTGGCCAAAATGATGAAACACCATTCTTACTAAAATACAAAAAATTAGCCGGGCATGGTGGTGCGTGCCTGTAGTCCCAGCTGTTTGGGAGGCTGAGGCAGGGAAATAGCTTGAACCCGGGTGGCGGAGGTTGTGGTGAGCCAAGATCATGCCACTGCATTCCAGCTGGGCTACAGAACAAGACTCTGTCTCAAAAAAACAAAACAAAACAAAAAAACAAAATTAGGCTGGGCGTGATGGCTTACGCTTGTAATCCCAGCACTTTGGGAGGCTGAGGCGGGTGGATCACGAGGTCAGGAGTTCAAGACCATCCTGGCCAAGATGGTAAAACCCTGCCTCTACTAAAAATACAAAAAATTATCCGGGCATGGTGGCAGGCACCTGTAATCCCAGCTACTTGGGAGGCTGAGGCAGGAGAATTGCTTGAACCTGGGAGGCAGAGGTGGCAGCGAGCTGAGATGGCACCACTGCACTCCAGCCTGGGCAACAGAGTGAGACTCTGTCTCAAAAACAAAAAAAAAGGTGTGATACTATTTAGACAGATTAAGATGAAGGTGAGAGAGGCCAGGCATGGTCACTCATGCCTGTAATCCCAGCACTTTGGGAGGCCAAGGCAGGGAGATTGCTTGAGTTCAAGACCAGCCTGGGCAACAGAGAGAGACACTATCTTAAAAAAAAAAATTAGCTGGGCATGGTGGTAGGCGCCTGTAGTCCCAGCTACTCGGGAGGCTGAGGCAGGAGAATCACTTAAACCTAGAAGATAGAAGTTGCAGTGAGCCAAGATCATGCCATTGCACTCCAGCCTGGGCAACAAGAGTGAAACTCTGTCTCAATTCAAAACAAAACAAAAAAAAAGAAAGAAAACTTTTTTACTTTTTAATGTCTATTTTATTATTGAACATTTCACTTAAAATAGTATAAAATACTTAGCTGTGTTTATAACGCAGAATAAAGTTTGCTTTAAATATGTAAAAGCTGTTTTAAGATTTTTGTTGCATCATAGTTATGGAGGAAAATGGACCAAATAAACATGCAGAAATAGCATAGAATTTATACAAATTACACCAAATCCCTTCAATGGGAATGTTAGACAGCTAATAAAATGATGTTTATGAGGACTATGTAATAGCATGGGAAAATACTAAACAGGTAGTACATACATAAAAGAAAAAAATCAAAATATAAAATTCCATTTTTGTCCACCCTTTGGTGGACCAAAGAACAGCGAAAAAGCCAGGTGTAGTGGCTCATGCCTGTAATCTCAGCACTTTGGGAGGCCAAGGTGGGAGGATTGCTTGAGCCCAGGAGTTTGCAACCAGCCTGGGCAACATAGTGACACTCCATCTCTACAAAAAAATTTGTTGTCCATGGTGATGACACGCCTGTGTCCCAGCTGCTCGGGAGTCTGAAGCAGGAGGATTGCTTGAATTCATGAGGTCAAGGCAGCAATAAACCATGATCATACCATCGCACCTCAGCCTGGGCTACAGACCAAGAACCTGTCTCAAAACAATAACAACAACAACAATGGAAAATAAGTATTCCCAGACATCTGAATCCTTTGGGTCCTTGAATGCAAACAGGGAAAGTTTAGACTTTTAAGTTCTAGTAGCTAAGGAGAGGCCTGCTATTGGAATCTGTTTGGTTCTGAGTTTCAGGTAGCAAGTAGTAAGCATTTGGTTATTGGTGATTCCAGAGGTATTTCAGAATTTTCCAAATCTGTTTGTTTCCTTAAATTTGGGTAACCAGAATTGGGAAAAAGTGAAGGTTGCCTCTGGTTTGACTTGTTGTCAGAAGGGACATTTTGTCATTTTATGATATGCTGTCGTAAAAATTGTTGTGTTTTTATTCTTAATATTATAAGCAAGACAAATTCAGCAAATATCTTAAGTAAACTTACACTCAAGCACTTTTAAAGCAATTTTGGATTACATATTAACAAGCACACAAGGTTTTTTGCCATTATTTTCATCGATAGGTACCTTGAACTGATTTATAATTTTGAATATAAAGTATATATTTGTGTACAGTGCCACTTCATGTTTCATGTCTTTTAAAAAGCAAATGTTAAATACCTAGCTTCCATTATTTATTAGTGCTTTTATAGTGTAATTCACCATGTGTTTTAAAAATTAGAAAGCAGGGCCAGGTGTGGTGGCTCACACCTGTAATCCCAGCACTTTGGGAGACCGAGGCAGGCCGATCACAAGGTCAGGAGATCAAGACCAGCTGGGCCAGCATGGTGAAACCATGTCTCTACTAAAAATTAAAAAAAATTTGCTGGACCTAGTGGCACATGCCTGTAGTCCCAGCTACTCGGGAGGCTGAGGCAGGAAAATTACTTGAACCCAGGAGGCAGAGATTGCAGTGAGCTGAGATTGCACCACTGCACTACAGCCTAGGTGAAAGTGCAAGACTCTATCTCAAAAAAAAAAAAAAAAAAAAAAAAATTAGAAAGCAGATAGTTTATTTCAATAGGGTTTTTCAAGTCTGTCTTTAATATAATGGCAGATTTTTTAGTTTGTGTGTATGAATCTATAAGAGAACAATTTGGTTGTTGGCTCTCTCCATTTACAAGTTGTAGAAAATAAGTGAATTGGAACATATTTCAATTTGTTTTCCTTTTATGGTAAAACAGACTTTTTAAAGAAAAAATTCTCTTTTTGGAGAAAACCTTTAAATTCCAGACAGAAAAAATTGGACTTTGAACACAGATTTAAATAGTGTTGTGCATAATTTCAGAACTGTAAAGTAAATATTCTCTATTAAAAGATCTTTACTGCATGCAATCTGGAATTAGCAAGTCACTCTGGTAAAACTTGCTAAAAAAGCTTCAGCAATATTTTCCTCTTCAGGAATTCAGACATGAGCTTGGTTTAGGCAAAACTCCACATTCAGTGTTCTCTGCAAATTTTAATTTCTTAAAGTTTACCATATAAACTTAATGGATACATTGAGACTTTTTGTGTTCTGCTAAAGATGCTTTCTGAGTACAAATCATGTATCGGCAAATCTGTTTCATACATATCCGTGAACTCTGTCACTTGATTAACTTGTATGCTTAGTGGAAAGATGAAGGGTGAAAGGACATGGAGAACTGCCATCACTTGGTCATAGAGCAAGAGACAGCGTTCTCTGGACTGCTGCCTACCCCTCTGATTTCTTTTGCTACTGTCTGTCCTCATGAGAAAAGAGGCATCACTGCTGAATGCCAGAGAAATTTTTCTCTGAGGTCTGCTTTGTAGAGACAAACTGCCCACTCCCCAAGGGCATTTCTCTTTTGATGATAGAGTTAGTCAGTGCCTTGTGTTCTTTCCTTGAACACCTGAGATCTGAGAATGTATTCTTAATCCATGTTTATTATGATTATGAGACTTAACTTTTTGTTATTATTAGTTTAATTTTCTTAATATTTCATGTCTTACTGTTTTTTTCCTGATTTCCAAAAAAAATCTCTCTCTCTGCCTCCCACCCCCATAACTAGGAAGAATTTTGGTCACTATCTGTATATGCTTTTCTCATTCCCTCTTTTCTCTTAGGGCTTTGCTCTCACATAGAAATTGCCTTATTTGGAGTAATGCATTGAATCGATGTTGCTCATGTGACTGCATATTTATTTTTCATCACTCTGTGAGGTCAGCCTCTCTGAACAATCTCAATATTCTGATTGCATATTCTACTTGAAACAGATTTTTATATTTTCGTTTTGTAAACTTTTATTTCTCTAAGCCAAAGCAGTTTATGGCAAATAATAGAAAACATTTGGCGTGTTTCCCTGCTCATAATAGGCTATGTCCCTGTAACAGGAAAACTCTGAGAGTAAGCTAGATGCTAATTTTATTTTTTTATTCTCAGAGTGGTTTGTCCAGTCTAGGCTGTATTGGAGAGTTGTTTGTTTGTACTCATCATTTCCCTAGTCAGTCCATTTTCTAACATATCTACCAGATTTTCTCCTAGTATAACTTCCCAGTTGACAGTCCTAAATGCGTGCCAGCAGTGTTTTTGTATGTATACTGTTGCTTCTTAAAAAACATCTGTTTCCATATTCTTGAAATTGGTCCCTTTCATTTTATTTTCAGTCTATCCTTGAATTCTAAATCCTTTTTCCCCATTTTTTCTTTTTTTTTTTTTTTTTTTTTTTTTAAACAGAGTTGTGCATGGTCGCCCTGGCTGGAGTGCAATGGCGCAATCTCGGCTCACTGCAACCTCTGCCTCCCGGGTTCAAGCAATTCTCCTGCCTCAGCCTCCCAAGTAGCTGGGATTACAGGTGCCCGCCACCATACCCGGCTAATTTTTTTGTTGTTGTTTGTTTTTGTTTTTTTAATAGAGACAGGGTTTCGCCATGTTGGCCAGGCTGGTCTCAAACTCAGGTGATCCACCCACCTTGGCCTCCCAAAATGCTGGGATTACAGGCGTGAGTCACTGTACCCGGTCTCCTCCTTCATAAGTTTTAGGACAAATAGCTTCTGGAACTGTTTGTATGAAAAGGCACACATCTTTTATAGCAAGAGTTACTTTAACTGCTTTAATTTTGCTGCAGTAATGAGTAACCTTATGAAAGTCTGTATTACTAAAATTGGGAACCTCATCAGAGCCTCTCCTGTGAGGTTCTGTGTCTCTATTTCTGCTTCATTAATTATTTTAGAAGGGAAATAATTTTCTGGTTTGAATGCCAATTGTAACAATTTGTGTCTTGATATTAATTCTAATCTCAGTTTTTTCGTCATATTTGCCCTTGGTGATCTTTCAGGTAACATTAGCTCATTTCTATTTATAATGTTTAGAATTCAATCAGAGGGATCTTGATATCAATTCTGGTTCACTCTCACTGGCAGTATGATACTGGGCAAATTGACCCTTTAAACCTTGATTTCCTTATTTATAAGGTGAGATGGTAGTATCTATCCTATAGAATTATGAAAATTAATTGAGATAGCATTTATTAAGTGCTGTAAGTAATACATGGCACACTGAAAGGTACATTAGTTAGCAGGCAGAAAACATGTTGGGGAGGTGTAGAAGCTGTACATAATTACCAGTATGCATTGCCATTTTAAAAATTTGGTGTCAAGCACATTATTTTGATGTCCTAGTCATAACATTTTCTTAATGAAACCCGATTTTGAGACTTAGAAATATTTTCCAGGTTGGCAGTTACAGCAGCAGATTGTCTCATTCTTTTATATTCACTCCTTCCTCTCTTCCAGTCAATTTGTCTCATATCCATAGGCCACTGACATCAGTATCAGATAGTCTGTGCCATTTGAGTTTATCTTCTGCTTTAGTGTTTCAATTAGTTGTAGCTGTCAAGTACGGAAAATGACTCTTTGGCTTTAAGGACTCAATCCAATCTTGGCACAGCTGTCTCAAACTTCTGGGCTCAAGTGATCCTCCTCATTTGGCCTTTCAAAGCATTGGGATTACAGGCGTGAGCCACCATGCTCAGCCTCCTTTGAACTTCTTTTGAAAGTATTGTTTGCATTGTTTCTCATTTTTTATTTTATGCCACATGGTAATATGGTTAGTACATAATTTATTTCTGTCAACCAAGAAGTAAATTTGGTTCTCTCTGTTCAGTCTTTGACAAGATTTGACAGTCTTCTGACTAAATTCTTAGATGATGGTACTTAACTGTCAAACATATTATACCACCAGTTCTACTCCTTGGTAGGTTCCCTGCAGAAATGCCTGAACATATATATCAGGTACAAATTCAAGAACGTTCATAGCAGCATTATTCACATTAGATCCAAACTAGAAACAGCCAAAAAGACCCTCAGTAGTTAAATGGCTAAATACACTGGGGCATATTGGGTGGAAAAAAAGTCTGACACAAAAGAATATATACTATATAGTGTTCCATTTATATAAAGTTCAAAACCACTAAAATTATGTTATTTGGTCAAGTATATTGGGTAGTATGACTATAAAGAAATATAAGAAATTAAATACCATAAAAGGATAGTTAGTTACCTTTATGGGAGATGAAGGGGTTTTTATTGGAGGTGAGAAAGTGGAGGGCTATAGGGATTGGTGGGATGGTTCTATTCCTGACTTGGGCTGTGGTCACATAGACATTTGCTTTATGAAAATGTATTAACTCTACCTTTGTGGGGTTTTTTGTTTTTTTGTTTTTGTTTTTGTTTTTCTGAGACGGAGGTTTATTCTTGTTGCCCAGACTGGAATGCAGTGAATCTGTCTAAGCTTACTGAAACCACTGCCTCCCGGGTTCAAGCAATTCTTCTGCCTCGGCCTCCTGAGTTTACAGGCATGCGCCACCATGCCCAGCTAATTTTGTATTTTTAGTAGAGACGGGGGTTTTTCTGTGTTAGTCAGGCTGCTCTTGAACTCCTGACCTCAGGTGATCAGCCCCCACTTGACCTCCCAAAGTTCTGGGATTACAGGTATGAGCCATCGTGCCTGACCTCTTTTTGTGTTTTATATTCCTTTTTATATATCATTTTTGAAAATAATAAATATCGTTTAAAAGTAGTAGAAAATGAATAATCACTTCTCTAGAGTATCCCTCAATAAAGAGAGTTACAAGGCCGCATGCAGTGGCTTATGCCTGTAATCCTAGAACTTTTGAGAGGCCAAGGTGGGAGGATCACTTGAGTCCAGGAGTTTGAGACCAGCCTGAGCAACATAGTGAGACCATGTCTCTACAAAAATAAAAATAAATTATCTGGGCATGGTGACACATGCCTATAGTTGTAGCTGCCTGAAGGCTGAGGTGGGAGGATCACTTGAGCCCTGGAGCGGGAGGCTGCAGTAAGCCATGATTGCAACACTGCACTCCAGTCTGGGTGACAGAGTGAGACCTTATCTCAAAAAGAAAAAACAGAGTTTTAAAAAAGAAAGAAAGACTTCTACTCTCTCTTTCAGTTATACCAAGTTAGATAGCTCTTTCAAGACCTGTAGTTATAATGACAGGAAAGTTCTCTCTTAAGTCTCTCAAGGGGTAAAGTGAGAGGCAGAGATCTCTGATCTCACCTTGATTGTATGTATTACACTAGTGACTCCCAAAGCATTGAGGTCTCTATACCAAGTTTGAGACTGAATGGTTATAGACTTTTTTAAAATATATTTTTTCTTTATTTACAGACCTCTGGTGATTCACAAAATTTGAAAATATAACTTAATTAAATTAATTAAATATGTATGTACCAGACATTATTTTAACTGTTGGGTTATTAGACGTAAGACAAAGAAAGCTTTACCTTCATGGTCTTTACATTCTCTTGAGGAGACAAATACTAATAAACTAAAAAAATGATATGTTAGGAAGTGATGAGTCCACTGAAGAAAACAAAGACTGTAAGGGGATAGGGAACGACAAAGGGAGTACGTGGCTGAACAGAGATGGAACTAAGCTGAGTAGTATGTGTGTCTGGAAAAAGTGTGTGAAATAAAAACCGTATGAAACCCCAAGACTGAGATTGGAGTTTTAAAAGAACTCAAACACCTTTTTAAAATAAAAGGCCAGGTAGTGAATATTTTAGGCTTTGCAGGCTGTAAGGTCTCTTGCAACTACTCAGTCCTGCCATTGTAGGAGAAAGTAGCCATGGAAAATATGCAAATGAATGGACCTGGCTGTGTTCCCATAAAACTTTATTTACTAAACAGACAGCAGGTTGGATTTGACCCCATGGTGGTATAGTTGGCTGACCCCTGGGGTAGATCACAAGGAACCTTGTAGGTCATGGTAGGAACTTCAGATTTTGTTCTAAGAGTGAGTTTTGAGCAATAAATTACAATCTTCTGATATGTGTTTATAATTTTTAAACAGGTAGGTATGTAGATCTTCAACATACTAAAGAAAGACTGGAATAGCTTTCGAAGTCTGTGTTTATACTATTTTATTATCTGCTATGTTCACGTAACAGGCATTTGCAAACAACAATTACGTATGTTTCGAAAGTGTGTTAGGAATTAAATTATTAATAAAATATTTCTCTACTTTCACCGGATTCTAAATTCCTATATTTCTCTCATTTATCTTGGTAATCCATTGTGAGTGCCTGGTGCATAGTAAATATTTGAAAGAATGAATATATTCCCTCAAGGAATTCATAGTAAGTTGGGCAAGGTAGACATAATGAGTAGTCACAATATACCTTATGAGAGATGTGAATGAGGGAATGGAAGCTTAGAGAGGAGAGATAACAAGCACATTTAGGAGGAAGGAAGAGAAGATAATTTCAGTTTTAGACATGGTAAGATTAAAATTTTAGACATGGCGAGATTTCTTTACCCAGAAAGTCCCTGTGGAATTTCTGGTTGAAGATGTTTGGAAAATAGTTGGACAATGGACAGTAGGGTTCTGGGGCCAAAGAATGCTAGACTTGACATCAACATTTAGAAATTACTCAAAGTAGTTAAAGCCACTAAAAAATGTTGTTGTTGTTGTTGTTGACAGAAATCTTGAAGACTAACACACATATATTTAGATTATAATCAGAGAAAGGGGAAGGCAATAAAAGCCTAAGAAGGAAGGAATGAGCAAGCACATAAAAGTCGGAGTGAGTGATATGCTAGAAGTTAAAGGAGTAGAGTTTCCAAAGGGAGGCAGTAAACTTGATTAAATATGGTGAATGGACCCATTCATAGTAAAATATTGTAAAAAGCCTAAGTTGGTCGGGCGCAGTGGCTCATGCCTTTAATCCCAGCACTTTGGGAGGCCGAAGCAGGCGGATCACCTGAGGTCAGAAGTTCAAGACCAGCCTGACCAACATGGAGAAACTCCGTCTCTACTAAAAATACAAAAATTAACTGGGTGTGGTGGCACATGCTTGTAATCCCAGCTACTCGGGAGACTGAGGCAGCAGAATCGCTTGAACCCAGGAGGCGGAGGTTGCGGTGAACTGAGATCGCGCCATTGCACTCCAGCCTGGGCAACAAGAGTGAAACTCCATGTCAAAATAAATAAATAAATAATAAAGCATAAGTCACAAGGACAAGAGAACGGAAGAGACGACTACAGCAGGTAATAAATGTCAACAAAATTTTAGAGGATGTGTAACATACAATTGAGTGGTAAGAGATTTGGGTCTCCACTTTTTCTTTTCTAAAGGCCTGCTATGGGGTAAAGGAAACCTCAGAAAACCGGGTTAAAACTGTGGCTAAGAGGCACTTAATACCTGTCAGGTAGGGCAGGAATGCATGGTTACTAAAAACAAGATTGAAAGTTTATATAAGGAATAGTTTGAACTTTCTTCTTCCTCCTCCTCCTCCTCCTGTTTCTCCTTCTCCCCTTCTTCCTTCTTCCTTTTTCCTTCTTCCTTCTTTCTTCTTTCTTCTTCTTCAACAGAGACTCTATTATCTGGACTGTAGTACAGTGGCATGATCTTGGCTCACTGCAGCCACAACCTCACAGTTACCGATCCTCCCACCTCAGTCTCCCAAGTAGTTGGTACTAAGGGCATGCACCATCACACCCAGTTAATTTTTGTATTTTTAGTAGAGACAGGGTTTTGCCATGCTGCCCAGGCTGGTCTCGAGCTCCTGGGTTTAAGCAATCTACCTGCCTCGGCTTCCCAAAGTGCTGGGATTACAGGTGTGATCCACCACACCAGGCTTATTTTTCATATTCTTGTCCACGCAGACAGACAAGTATCTCTTTCCTTGTTCAGAAAGACTGAAGGTTTGCTCTCTGGAGGCTGAAATGGAGAGTCTGTAGAGGGGTATTTCAGATATGTCTCAGGGTAGGTATGAGCATCTCACTGGGGGGAAAAGTGGGAGAGTTAAATGAAAGTCTGTATACTGAATCAGAATGCTGGTCAACATGCTTATACTTCCAAAAAGGCAGTTACAGGGTTCTACTCCAGAGAAACTGATCACATAAAAAGAAATACCTATTGATACTGATATTTAAACTGTCCCAAGGTGCTATTTAAAGCACTTTGCGAGGCCAAGGTGGGCAGATTGCTTGAGCTCAGGAGTTCAAGACCAGCCTGGACAACATGGCGATACCCTGTCTCTACAGAAAATACAAAAATCAGCCAGGCATGGTGGTGTGTACCTGTGGACACCACTACTTAGGAGGCTGAGGTGGGAGGATGGCTTGAGTCTGGGAGGTGGAGATTGCAGTGGGCGGAGATCACGTCACTGCACTCCAGCTTGGGTGATAGAGACGGACCTTGTCTCAAAAAAAATGAAAATAAAAAAATAGAAGTCTCCAAACAAACTGCCACTTTGTGGCCCAGTGGGTGTAATAAGCCCTGCACATGCATATAGGACTTTGTCAGCTTCTTGTTGCCTCATCCTTGAATATAAAGGGAAAGCCAAGATGAGACTTTTGAGGAAATTCTTTCTTAACAAAGATAGAGATCAAAACAAATTAAAACACAAACAAAAATGTGACTAGGGAAGAAATAGAAAAAAGATAAAAAGCAGAAACTTTTTTAAAAGTATAATTTTTTTTTTTTGAGACAGCGTCTTGCTCTGTCACCCAGACTGGAGTGCAGTGGTGGGATCTCGGCTCACTGCAACCTCCATCTTCTGAGTTCAAGCAATTCTCCTGCCTCAGCCGCCTCGGTAGCTGTTATTACGGTCACCTGCCACGCCACCTAGCTAATTTTTGTATTTTTTGTAGAGATGGTGTTTCACCATGTTGGCCAGGCTGGTCTCGAACTCCTGACCTCTGGTGATCCACCCACTTCGGCCTCCCAGAGTGCTAGGATTATAGGTGTGAGCCACTGTGTGCTGCTTAAAAGTATAATTTTTAAAGTTTCATGGATGAAACAAGATAAAGATGATATTTTTTTAAAGGAGCAGAGTACAAATAGAATTTTTGAAAACTAAAAATAACGATACCAGATTTTTAAGAACTATAGGAGGCTTGAGGAGAAAGTAGAGGAAATATCCCAGAAAATATAACAAAAAGGCAAGAGTTTTTTTAAGAGGGAAAATTAAAGAAAATTTGGGGGCTAATCCTAGAGAGCTAACATCTTAATAGTGAATTCCAGAGGGGGAAAAGGGGAGAGAGAGAATGGAATAATTTATCGATTAAATAGATAGAATATAAGATAATTCCACAGAAATGAAAGATATGAGCTTGTAAACTGAAAAAATTACTGAGTACTTAGCACAATATATTGAAAGGACCACACACTAAGCCAGACACAGAGTGTCATACGTTATATTGTTTTATTTATACCCAGAACAGGTAAATGCATAGAGATAGCAAGCAGATGTGTGATCGCCAGGGACTGGTGAAGTGGAGGTGGGGAGTAAATGCTTAGTGGGTATAGGGTTTTTGTTTGGGTAATGAAATGTTTTGGAACTAGGCACAACATAGTGAATATACTAAATTCTGCGGCCTTGTTCACTTTAAAATGGTTATTTTATGTTATGTGAATTTCACCTCATTTAAGAAAAAAGAGACTACACACTGAGGAATATGAAATTTAATAACACCAGGGATAAAGAGAAGATTCTGAAACCCAGAGAGAAACAAAGGGTATCATATAGTCATAATAAGCTAAATTTATAATATAGTAATAAATAAGCCATGAAATCTTTTTTTTTTTTTTTTTGGAGGTTGGCTCTTGTTGCCCAGGCTGGAGTGTAATGGTGCAATCACAGCAACCTCTGCCTCCTTGGTTCAAGTGATTCTCCTGCCTCAGCCTCCCGAGTAGCTGGGATTATAGGCATGTACCACCATGCCTGGCTAATTTTGTATTTTTAGTAGTGATGGGTTTCCCCCTGTTGGTCAGGCTGGTCTCAAACTCCCGACCTTAGGTGATTGGCCCACCTTGGCCTCCCAAAGTGTTGGAATTACAGGCGTGAGCCACTGCGCCTGGCCAAGCCATGAAATCTTTGATGGCTCAACTCAACAAACATTTCTCATTCATCCTACATATCCATGGTGAGGAAGACCACTCTGCTCCACATTGTCACTCAGGGATCTAGGCAGATGGAGTCTTAACTATCATCATAAGATAGTAAAGCTCCAGGGAATCTTGCCAATGAATGTGCCAGTGTCTTGAGGCAAAGGCAAAGAAAGTTTATCCACATCGACTAGCTTTATGTCTTTACACTGACTGGTATCAAAGTTCTTCGTTAAAGGGCTTGCAGGCAAATTAGAGGGAGGTAAAGGAGTTTCCTTGATTACTTTGATTTTCTCCCTGAACTCCTGCATCTGTTGCAGAAATACAATGTGTTCTGACACATCTTTGAAAGCCTCAGCAATGTTAAAGGCCATCTGTTGCTCCTGCAAGATGGTGTTGAGTTTGTTGATTTCTGGGTCATATGCTTGCATAACAGCAAGTTTCATGGTCTCAAAGTCAGACAGAATTTCATTCTTCTTTTGATCCAACGTGTGTTGTAACTTTTCAAAAAATTCCTTCACTTTATCTGAATCTTTAGTCAGTAACTATAGGGATTTCCTCTTACTAGTTTCCAAGGTATCCAAGTAAGAAAGAGCATCTCCCCGATACCAGGTCTCGGAGCTCTGGAAGAGGGACTCAAAGGCATCCCTTTCCTGAGCACACAAACTCTAGAAACTCTAGAGTTCCTGTAGTGGCATAAGGTGTAAAAAACTTATACTTTCTTTTAAATGCTTTAGCCCTGGTGAGCATCAGTCCTATGAACCTTCTTCAGTGCTAGGGAGTTGGGATGTGCAGTCCTCCCTGATGCTCAAACAGGACCGGCAAACTAGGTATTGCTGACCATAAGAAATCTCTACTATGTGTACTGAGGGACAGGATTCAGGCTGTATTAGACTCATCTTCTAGTTGGAAACTAAAAGACAATGGAACAGTGCTTTCCGAATTCTGATGCAAAAGTATTTTCTGTAGATTTGTGTATCTAGTCAAACCATCAATCAAATGTGAAGGTAGAATGCTAACCTTTTCAGAGAAGCAGAATCACAAAGTATTTACCTTCTGTCCACCCCTTTTCAGGAAATTATAATAAAGGAATAAAACAGGAAGAGGAAGATGGGGATATATAATGTGATAAATTACTTGGTGTGTTTGACAGTATTGAAAGTTGTATGGTTCTGTGAGAACTTGGGGTATTTTTGAGATAGATAAAAAATTAATAAAACAAAAAAATGAAGCATTATGAATTCTGAGTATATTGAATACCATACAAGAAAGGAAATACAATTGTCGCCTACTATATGACTATATAAAATAATTTGTCAATATAAATACCGATTATAGATTGACAAAATGCAATTCTTGAGGATGATAGTAGAAAATGACAGAGCTTAATCATGTAAAATACATTGTCAATAAATATCTAAAATGGAAAAATTAAAAATCAATATATATTTAGAATTATAAATGTTAAGAATCAGAAGAAATGGCTAGGCCAGGCGCGGTTGCTCACGCCTGTAATCCCAGCACTTTGGGAGGCTGAGGCAGGTGGATCATGAGGTCAGGAGTTCGAGACCAGCCTGGCCAACATGGTGAAACCTTGTCTCTACTAAAAATACCAGAAGTAGCTGGGCATGATGGCGGGCACCTGTAATCCCAGCTACTTGGGACTCTGAGGCAGGAGAATCACTTGAACCTGGGAGGCAGAGATTGCAGTGAGCTGAGATTGCTCCACTGCACTCTAGCCTGGGTGACAGAGACTCCATCTCAAAAAAATAAATTAAAAAAAAAAAAAAGTAGAAATGGCTAAAAGTTGTAGGAAGTGAATTTTAGGAATGGAGTGAAGTAGGACAGAAGACAGGTAGGACAGCTTACATTATACATCTTAATCAAAATCTGTTACTTTCTCTTTCTGTTTTTAAAAAGGCAGAGACAGTGCCACATACTGCAAAGAGCCTTTGAGGAATGAAAATTAAGAAAAAGAGCTATGGGCATTGGCAGACAAGAGGCCATAATGATATTGGAGCAGTTTCAGTGGTTGAGTGGTGGGTGTAGACCAAGTTGCAATAGGTTGTAGAGTAAGAGAATAGAAAATTTTATTCGCACATACTGCTAATGAATAAATTGAAGGAGACCCAACTGACATACAGCAGTAAGTAAAGGACCCAATAGATATATCCTCCTCAATGAAATGTAGAATATGAAAATATGACTGTAAGTAAGTTATAAGGAAGTAACATTATACATTTACAGAGAATCCCCCATAAAACAAAACAAAATTTTTTTTATTTCTTTGTTAGCTCTTCTAAAATAATTCATTTTACTGAAATGTGTTATTTAGCTGTCTCTGCTGAGTTATGCCAGCAGAAAACAATAAGCTATCCATATAACTTAATTTTTATTCACTTGAATAAATACCTTTTCATAAATATTTTATTTCAACTTAATATTCTTTTTTGTTTGTTTGTTTGTTTTTGTAGTATCCTGGAATTCAAATATTCTTGATCTAAAGAGAATTGCTTTGATTATTTCTTCTGAGTTCTGTTTATAAAAAGATCTAGACTTTTAAAAAAAGGTGAAAATAAAAGGCAAATTGTCTGCCTGCCGCTAGTTTTCTGCATTAACCTGATTGCTCTGTCATAGTTCCAGTTCTCCTAGTTCCCCTTCCAGATTCAAGTTTTTATTCAAGCTTGGTCATAGGAGTAATGTTATCATCTTTAAATTTGGTCATGGAATGTGGTACACTGCCTAGCTCAGGGAAATGCTGCTCAGTTTGGGCTTGGATGGTAACGTTTATTTTCCTTGGCAGAGAAGCTGATCGTCGAAGGGCATCTAACCAAAGTGGTAGAAGAAACAAAGCTTTCAAAAGGTTTGTTTTCTGTTTTTTCTGTTTTTTGACAGTTCTTTTGGATAATGAAGGTTAGTATATAGTTTCAAGGTTATAGTATTTTAACCATCAGTTTACTTCTTACAACTCACAATGGCAAGCCAATAACAGTATTAGATAATGTCTAAAATAATTAGACTTCTGTTTTAAGAAGGTTATCTTAACTGGAATGTTTCTTTCTAAGTGGATGTATATTTGTGGTTTTTTGAATGTTAGTAGTTGGTATAGGTTTCTTTAGGTATTGAAGATTTGTTGCAATCTCACTTCCAGCATTAATTTCAGCTTTGAGCTCAAATTTTAATCAAACACAATGTAAATCTTTTGCGATACAACTTAAGTGAAACCTGCTTGTAGTTCCATTTGGGGGGTTACTGTACGTTTAAAATCTCTTATGATATTTAATATTTTCTTAACTTTTGGCATCTCAGTTTGATTTAATCAAATTAATGACTTTGTGAATATAGAACCTTCTTATGTTTTATAATGAATAGTCCAGTAATTGCCCGAAGTAGTTTATTGTGTTAATTCTGTTACAGTTGTCAGAGAAGAAAAGTGAGTTTTAAAGTACTATATTGTCAAGTCACTTTTATACATAGGGAAATTAGGCAAATACATTTGGTGGCATGTGTTTATCATAGTAGAACTTTCATTAGACTGTACCAGTATAAAATTTAAAACTAGATTCACAGTGCTTTTGGTCAATTAAAACAATGAGTTATAAAAGTTTGAGATACTTAATTTTAGTACATTCTATTTTATTAAAGTAACTGGATTCATTTAGCTTTTTTAACTATTTAAGGGAATGGTGTTATTTCAGATATCTGGTGGTTTCTATTCTGAATTTTGTACACGGCAGATACCATATTTGGGGAAAAAATGCATAGAATATGCATCATTAATATTGTTCTGGCAAACAGGCACTGAGTTTCAGAACAGTGAACTATTTTTAGTACATATGGCACTTTATTTCACCTTATTAAAGTGAGATGAGAACAGACCTTAAAATAGCTTTTACCTCACCGTCCAAATACCTATACAGATTAGTTGGTTGAATAGCCAGCACTTTGAAGTAGAGCCTTAGGAAAAAAATCAATGCTTCTTTAATTAAAGTATCTTGCTGTCTTAGCCCTTATATTTAATGCATTCTAAATTAGAATATATTTGCTTGAAATTGTGTTGTCATTATTGGAAGTTTTGTGCATTACTGATTTCCCTTTTTAATAGTTTATTATTTTTATCTTATTGATAACAATAGATGCACATATTTTCAGGATATGTTTTATAATTCATTACATTCATTTAATGTGTAAAGAGCAAATCAGGGTAATTAGAATATCATCACTTTAAATATTTATCTTTGTCTGATTTCCTTTTAAACCTGGCTATGAACTGTTTTTTGGAAGTCTTAAAGAACATACTTTTTGATCCAGCAATTCCACTTCTATATTTTTAATCTTTCTGTTTTTCTTTCTTTCTTTCTTTTTTCTTTTCTGAGTGTCACTCTTGTTGCCCAGGCTGGTGTGCAGTGGCATGATCTCAGCTCACTGCAACTTCCACTTTCCGAATTCAAGTGATTCTCCTGCCTCAGCCTCCTGAGTAGCTGGGGTTACAGGCACATGCCACCATGCCCAGCTAATTTTGTATTTTTAGTAGAGACCGGGGTTTCACCATGTTGGCAGGCTGGTCTCAAACTCCTGACCTCAGGTGATCTGACTGCCTCAGTCTCCCAGAGTGCTGGGATTATAGGCCTGAGCCACCATACCTGGCCTGGGTTTTTAATCTTAAGGAACAAATTGGATAAATGAGCAAGAATGTTTGTTTCGGTGTTGTTTAAAAGCAACAAGAAGAAAGCGTTTGTGTCCATTAATAAGGGTATTTATTAAATAAATTATGGCAGATAAGTCCATGTAAATGAATAGAATATATTCTTTAAGAATGATAATACAGGGAGCCGCGGTGGCTCGGGCCAGTTGTCCTGGCACTTGAGGAGGCGAGGCTATGCGTTCAAGGCCAATCTGGGCAATATGAGAACTTCTCATTCATTAAAAAAAAAACAATGATAATACAAAAAAAGATATGGCAAAGAAAAACAGAAAGAAAAAGAATCATAATACAAATATAAGTTTTATATACTTGGGGATTCTCTTTCTTTCCTTCTTTCCTCTTCTTTTTTCTTTTCTTCTTTTCAATGGAGTTTCACTCTTGTTGCCCAGGCTGAAGTGCAATGGCACGATCTCGGCTCACCACAACTCCACCTCCTAGGTTCAGGCGATTCTCTTGCCTCAGCCTCCCAAGCAGCTGGGATTACAGGCATGCACCAACACACCCGGCTCATTTTATATTTTTTAGTAGAGACAGGGTCTCTCCATGTTGGTCAGGCTGGTCTTGAACTCCCCACCTCAGGTGCATCCGCCTCAGCCTCCCAAAGTGCCAGAACCACTGGCATGAGCCACCATACTCGGCCGGATTTTTCTATCAGTAGTGAGTGAACACTTTACTAGCACCTTTCACAGTTAATATGCAAAGATACGCTAATCCTTGTAACAAACTAGATGTCTGAAATAAGTTACATTTTAAATCGAGCTAAAACATATAAATTTTTTTGATTTGGCTAAATATTCTTTAATTGGTGATGCTTTGGTGGAATTTTCTTTTTTGGGTTGAAAATATCAGTTGCTATAAATAAACAATTACCAACTGTTACCAGTCTTACCTCTTCTGTTACCTCTAGAAGAGGTATCACCTAATGCAAAATGTGCTTTCTGTTTAATTTCTAACTCAACTTGCAGTCATTACATGTCTATATATAGCTTTGGAGGTGAAAGTAGAAAGAATATGTGTAGATAATTCTGCCACTAACTAGCTGTACGCTCTCAGGCAATTTCTGCTCTTTAAACCTCAGTTTCCTCATTTATAAAGTGAGATTGACAAAATGTGAGCCACCACTCATGGCGTTGTGTTTCATTCTTAAATCGATTTGATTTGCCTCTGTATAACTATAGTAGCAGGATACAACATTGAGGGACTATGACTTGACTTGCTAAAAACTTGCTTTCTGGCCAGCCTCAGTGGCTCATACCTGTAACCCCAGCACTTTGGGAGGCCAAGATAAGAGGATCACTTGAGCCCAGCAGTTCAAGACCAACCCTGGCAACATGGCGACACACTGTCTCTTAGAAAATGCACACGCTCGCACACACACACAGACACACACACACACACACACACACTCTCTCTCTCTCTCTCTCACTCTCTTTCTGTCTCTCTCTTGTTTTCTTGACCAGCCTGGGCAACATAGTGAGACACTGTCTTTTAGAAAACACATGCGCACATACACACACAAAAAAAACCTTTTTTCTTATTCAGAGTAGATATATGCTTTCAATCATCTTTTTTTTTTTTTTTTTTTTTTTTTTTGAGTTGGAGTTTCGCTCTTGTTGCCCAGGCTAGAATGCAATGTCACAGTCTCGGCTCACTGCAACCTCCGCCTCCTGGGTTCAAGGGATTCTCCTGCCTCAGACTCCACAGTAGCTGGGATTACAGGCATGTGCCACCATGCCCGGCTAATTTTGTATTTTTAGTAGAGACGGGGTTTCTCCATGTTGGTCAGGCTGGTCTTGAACTTCTGACCTCAGGTGATGTGTCCATCTTGGCTCCCAAAGTGTTGGGATTATAGGCGTGAGTTTTTAATACCTACTATATACTAGGTATTTAAAATACCGTTATATGCACTGGGAATATAGCAGTTAATGAAACAGACATTCCAGGCTGGGCAACATAGGGAGACCCTATCTCTACAAAATTAAATTAAATTAAATTAAAAATTAGCCAGATATAGTGGTGTACACCTGTGATCCTAGCTACTCAGCAGGCTCAGGTGGGAGGATGGCTTGAGCCTGGGAAGCTAAGGCTGCAGTGAGCTATGATTGTGCCACTGCACTCCAGGCTGGGCAACAGATCAAGACCCTGTCTCCAAAAAAAAAAAAAAAAAAAAATAGAATAAGCAGGCAAAAATCTCTGCTATCAGGGAGTTACGTTCCAGTAAGATCTTAATGAAAAATTTGGCCCTATCTTTAAGGCTACTTTACCTTCCCAGCTAATACTCTAAATCTAGAGGAAGAGTTCCTTCTAAGCTAGAAGAATATTTTCAAAAACATACTCCTTGCTTTACCTAATATTTTGATCCTAAAATTGCCAAAAATATTAAACTCAGGGAGAGTCATTTTCCTGTTTCCTTTTTGTTCTTCCAGAGTGGTTCCTTTTCTAACCATAGATAGAGATTAGATGTAGTAGCCTCTTTTGCTTGAGAATGTAACTTTGTGATCAAAACTAGAACATTCAGAAATGTCTGCAGTTAGCATACTATGAATGCAGCAGCAGTCACAGATTAGATTCCCATGAGCCTCAATGACCAGTGACTTCAATTCTAATCTAAGTTCCCTCTCAGCAGTTGACCTTTGACTACAAATGGCATTGAGAAAAGAAGCAAAGCCTTCTTGCAATTCATTACCATTTCACAAGTTAAGCCACAAATTTTGGGGATATTCTTATATGGAATATCCATAGCAAGGTATATTTTAATGTTATATTTAATACTGTGACAGTAATGGTTTTAGATGTGTTTCTAATTTATTTCAAAATGGAAAACATTTTAATTTCCTTGATTATAAAACAATATATATATTTCTACAAATTTTTCAAACAATGTATGACTATGTGAAGTTAAAAAGTAAATGTCCACCATGTCCCCACCTCCAAAAATAACTAATGATATCTCTATTGTAGATCCTTCCAGACCTTGAATAAATATATGCAATTAAAAATTCATAGCTATAAATGTATAACTATTTTTAATCTACATGGGGTTATATTATACATACTGCTCTTTATTAGGCTTAATTTTTACTTAGTAGTAAATATATCTTGAATAGTTTTCATTCCATAATAGATGTATTTCATTTTCCCATAATGAACAATACTTCAATGAGCATTATGTATCCCATATGTGCTGTGTTATTTCCTTTAGGAAAACTACTAGAAGTGGACATGCACATACAAACAATGAAATCAGGTGCATAGCATTATAAAAATAATTGTATGCTTTATAAATGTATAATCTTATTAAGGAAAGAAGCTATATACACATACACAGAATAATATAAAATAGAATATGATTAACTAGGGAAACAAAAGACACAGAGAAGATACAATTAAAAAGAGCACCATGATGGAGAAATGAAGACTTCCTTAGAGTTGATGGAACTTAAACTGTGTATTACAGAATGAATAGGCCAAGTAGAGAGAATAACTGTTTTGAGGTTAGAGAAATATCAAATGAAATAAATAATTGCAGGACATAATAAGGAGGCATGTATCAGCCCTATAAGGAAGCTCACATGACCAAAGCAGAACTCCTGTGGGAATTAATGCAGGGACCAGATTACGGCTGAATTCTGCCATATAAAGCTTGACTGAGACCTTGTGGAGAATGGGAAGATGCTATAGAATTTTATTCAGAGAAATGACATTCTCTGCAAATGCTACCCTAAAGAATGCCATAGGCTAGGTGTGATGGCTCACACCTGTAATCCCAGCACTTGGGAGGCTGAGGCGAGAGGATTGCTTGAGCCCAAGAGTTCAAGACTAGCCTGGGCAACGTAGTGACATCCCCCTCTCAAAACGAAAAAAGAAAAAAAGGAATCCCATTGTATATACAAATCTGCCATTACAGATGATCTGGGGCCTAATTAATTGCCAGTTATCTTTAATAAACTGTTGGGCCTATAGTTAGGATTTCTGAGGGCAATTCTTTGAAAATTAGGCCTAAGATGTCTTCATTGGACCAGACAGAAGACCTCTTGTAAATAATTTCAAAACTTTTTTAAAAGTGTTTTTCTTGGCCAGGTGCAATGGCTCGTGCCTGTAATTCTAGTGCTTGGGAGGCTGAGGCTGGAGAATCACTTGAGCCAGGAGTTTGAGACAAGCCTAGGCAACGTAGCAAGACCTCATCTCTACAAAAAATTAAAAAGAGATGCCTGGGTATCACCATACCCAGCTTCAAGGCATGAGCTTTAAGTCCCAGCTTGCTCTGGAGGCTGAGGCAGGAGGATCCCTTGAGCCCAGGAGGTCGAGGTTATAGTGAGCTGTATTCATGCCATTGCATTCCAGCCTGGGCAACAGAGCAAGACCCTGTCTCAAAAAAAAAAAAAAAAAAAAAAAAAGTTTTTTCTTACTGTGATTCAGGGACAGTTATCTTTAGAAATAAAAGGCTGTTAATTTACTTTCTTTATAAGAACTAACGTGATTTTTTTTAAAGAATTTTATTATTTGAGTACACATCTTACTAAGGCAGCCTTCTTACTAGTGTTTTTATGTAACAGAGCCTTTTCCTTTAATCATCTTTATACAGTGTCCACATTGTCCTGGGAATTTTACTATATTTGTTGCAGTTCTCTGAATACTTTAGCAAAGCTTGCTTAGTTTGTATTTCTAGTTGGCAAGTGGACAGCCTTGAACAAAAGCCCCAGCCCTCAGCAAAGCAGACATGATCCACATTATAATTTAATATGAGCTATGTGTAATAACCAGCATTCCATTTTGGACAAGGGTGATGAAGAAGTAAGAGATTCAGTGACCTGACCTATTTTAAAAGTACTTTACGTACCTGTAGATTTTGAGCATTCATAGCCTGAAGCAGTTTTATTGATAGAAGATATTTAACTGTAAGAAGATTTTACTTTTATTTTTTTCTTGGTAGAAAATCAGACAAGAGCAAAGGAATCTGATTTATCAGACACTCTGAGTCCAAGCAAGGAAAAAAGCAGTGACGACACTACAGGTGAGTTTTAACCTAATGTTTATAGACCTGCAGCTGTTAATGGCAGTTTAGGTATATAGGTTAACATGAGTGGAGATTTCGAAGTTTGTGTTTGGGGAAAAAAAATGCTTCTTCAGGTCGTCCCCTTTGAATCTTGGATATTTTGTTAAAACTACTTTCAACTATCCAATTATAATAGAAGTATCAATTCCAATTGTTTATTTTGATAACGATAGCTTGCTGATAGATCTGAATACTGCCTGTAATTATATATATATGTTTTTTTCCTCTCTCTAGACGCGCAAATGGATGAGCAAGACCTAAATGAACCTCTTGCCAAAGTGTCCCTTTTAAAAGGTACGTTAACATGTTTTTATGACATTGTAAACCAGGGTATCAAATCACCCTTTGCCATAAAATCTGTTCTATATATTATGTAAAGTTTTAATTTTTAGTTAAGAGATTAAGATAGGTTCTGTAAAGTAGCAGGAACCAAAATTTAAAATTTTGGTGCTCATGCCCTATATTTCAAACAATTATAGAATAATTTGAATCCGTCAAGATTATGAGGGACAAAGTGTTAAGTGGTAGAATGTGAAATGCAGCTGTTGTTTACCCTTGTGTCTCTAATAGGAATTTATTAGCACTTTCAACATAATTAGGATAAGGTGGAATTCTTTCTTGAAAGATTCACCGGTTTGCTCTATTATATGGTAGCAGTTGTAAATTTCCTTATTTCCTGTCGTCTTCATCTTCTAGTAAATATCCCCAGATTCTTATGACACTCTTCTAGAAATTTTGGACTAAGAAATTTTAGATGGTGATAAGCAGTGCATGTAATGAACTCTTTGTCTCACCTCTAAATAGGAAGTACATGTATTTCTTGATATTTACTTGTTTAGAATAAAGTAGGTAGAAAATAATCAGCATTTATAAAAGTGTTTTTAAAATAAAGTTTCTTGGAGATGGTTTACTGGAAAGTTGCCAACATTCAGTCTCTTTTTTGATGCCTTATTGTACACAAGAAAAGTTGACATATATTGTAAGTTCAGCCCAATGGATTAATTAAAAATGGTGGTAGTGGTGTACTAACACCAGACAACTCTCTGGGATCAGTAGCAGCCTATGGAAATTTCTCTTTGTGGAAGTGCCTGTTGTTATGGCTGGACTAATAGTGAATCTCCTTGTCCAGGCCCCAAGCTTTGGGATTATATAAGAAGGAGCCCTCTTACTGATTTATACTTTTTTTTTTTTTTTTGAGACGGAGTCTCACTCTGTTCCCCACGGTGGAGTATAGTGGCCCAGTCTCTGCTCACTCCAACCTCTGCCTCCCGGGTTCAAGTGATTCTCCTGCCTCAGCCTCCTGAATAGCTGGGATTACAGGCGCATGCCACTACGCCCAGCTAATTTCTTGTATTTTTAGTAGAGATGGGGTTTCACCATGTTGGCCAGGCTGTTCTTGAACTCCTGACCTCATGATCCTCCCTCTTCGGCCTCCCAAAGTGCTGGGATTACAGGCATGAGCCACCATGCCTGGCCCTGATTTGTACTCTTCTTAGGTGATCTTTGGTGTTGATAAGGCATGATTTTTTTCTAATGTCATAATAAAATATAAGTTAATGTTAGTATGGTCCAGAAATCTCATCTCAGAAATACAATACCATTATGATATAAAGTGTAGTTACTGGTACTGAAAGAATCAGTGTCAGACCCTGTGGGTCTTTATGGGAGCGTGGAAACAAAAGAAGGGAGGTAAATGAGTCATGAACATACCCGTACAAAAGTAGCCCTCTTTATGGTCTTTCGTACTGCAGAACTCTCCCAGAAATCATTTTCTGTTGTTGTTGTTGTTGTATTTTGTTTTTTCTTTTTGTAGGTACATAGTAGGTATATACATTTATGGGGTACATGAAATGTTTTGGTATAGGCATGCAGTGTTCCCAGAAATCTTTTTAACTGCCAACTTAAGATTGATTTATAGTGTTTATGATTGTGTTAATTGTATTCAACTATTATTAGTGCTTTTCTGATTTTTGTAAGTCTGTTTTAGATTTGATTTTTATCCCATTGCCTGCCACAATGCAGGTATTTAGTAAAACTCAGATATTCAATGAACGAATGAATAATAGTCTTCTTACATTAAAATTATAAAACCACAAGAGCATTAGGAAAGTAACACTAGCCACAAAGCTGAGAGTCGAAGAACTCTGGGTTCAGTCATGGCTTTGCCATTTATTTGTAATCTGTCCTTGGCAAATTGCTTAACCCCTGTGTGATTCAGGGCTTTTTCATGTATTAGATTGGGGGAATCTATAGGATTATTGTGAAGATTGAATGAGAGAGTGTGCATGGACCATTTACCATGGTGCTGGGAACTAAAGTGTTAACCACCATAATGAAGACAGTGATCATGATAATGATGGTGACTGATAAAAGCAGGCCTATGTGTTGAAGGACTCTGAGTAACTCCTTATTAATTAAATAAGATTGTAGGGTTTTAAAATTATTTCCTACATTATTTAGGAACAAGGAGTTGTTGGTGATGGATTTTTTTCTAATTAGTAATGCATTTATTTGTTTGTTACTTTGGCAGATACCAGGAACAAATACTTTTAATCCATGAGTACCACTAAACAGTATCTATAAAAGCATTCACAATATAGCCTAGGAAGTCAGACTCAAGGAAGAGGTAATGAAAGGGGAAGATGTAGGAAAAAGACTGGAAAATATAAGATGCATGGAGTGGGGGTTGCTGTGTGCAGATGCTGTTAGTAATTGCTTCAGGGGCCATTGATGAAGATGGGTCAGAGTTTCCCTAACCTTGATTAAAGTTAAGGTGAAAGAACTTCTAAGACTTTCCTTACATTTCTGTATGATTGCCAACTTTGGTTAATGAAGTAGTATTTGTATCTTTATAAATTCCTGCTGAAAGAATTTGTGGCTTGATTTTTAAATTTTTATTAATTTTTTTTTACTTATTTTGTTTCATTTTGTTTTTAGAGATGAGGTCTTGCTAAGTTGCTCAGGTTGGTCTTGAACTTCTGAGCTCAAGCATTCCTCTCACTTCAGCCTCCCAAGTAGCTGGGACTACAGCCACCCTACCCAGCTTGTTTGTTTGTGTCCCTCCCCCCGTGCTGCCTTTTTCTTTTTGCAGCTTGATTTTAAGAATAGACCATTAAGTCAGTGAGTGATTGGATGTAAAGAAAAATCAACCAGGCCGGACGTCATGGCTCACACCTGTAATCCCAGCACTTTGGGAGCCCGAGGCGTGTGGGTCATGAGGTCAGGAGTTGGAGACCAGACTAGCCAAGATGGTGAAACCCCATCTCTACTGCAAAAATACAAAAATTAGCCAGTAGCGATGATGGGCACCTCTAATCCCAGCTACTCCAAAGGCTGAGGCAGGAGAATCGCTTAAACCTGGGAGGTGGATGTTGCAGTGAGCTGAGATCATGCCACTGTAGTCTAGCCTGGGCAATAGAACAAGACTCAGTCTCCAAAAAAAAGAAAAAAGAAAAATCATCCAAGTAGAAGGAGGCATATTTTAGAAGAGTCTCCAGGAGATAATTATTATAGCCCTCTATGGTCATTATAGTTTTTATTTTGTAAAATTTCTCTTATAAGAGTTTTACAAATTCTTTTGATTTTTTTAATTTTATTTTATTATTATTATTTTTTTTTAGACAGAGTTTCGCTCTTGTTACCCAGGCTGGAGTGCAATGGCGCGATCTCGGCTCACCGCAACCTCCGCCTCCTGGGTTCAGGCAATTCTCCTGCCTCAGCCTCTTGAGTAGCTGGGATTACAGGCACGCGCCACTGTGCCCAGCTAATTTTTGTATTTTTAGTAGAGACGGGGTTTCACCATGTTGACCAGGATGGTCTTGATCTCTTGACCTCGTGATCCACCCGCCTCGGCCTCCCAAAGTGCTGGGATTACAGGCTTGAGCCACCGCGCCCGGCCTAATTTTATTTTTTAAAATTTATTTATTTTACTTTAGGTGCATACTATATCTGGCATTTCTCTTAAAAATGGTGTATTATCTTTACTTTTTAGTTATCCTTGATTATGTGTGGTTATGCTTTGTGTAATTAGGTTCAGTAGACTGACATAATTTTCTCTTAAAAGTATAAATTACTAGACCAGTGTGTTGACCTTTAGAGCTATATAAGGAAGCTACATTTATTTTCCTTATTCAAACTCTGTGCCTGACTTCCTGAACCATTATTTTCAAGTTTTTTTCTCACCTTTTTAAAAAATAGCCAATCTTTATTTAGAATTATTGTGTACTACTTGTCTATTAGTCGGCTAGGACAAGGAAAATAATAATAAATATTTATTATGAGATATAATTAAAATGATGATAGCAATAGTACTTTTTCCCTGATATAGTAATCATTTTGATCTATTTATGCTACTTTTAAATGAGAAATAAGTTAATCAAACTATGTTTTCTATATGCTTGAAACCATCTCCCATAAAACATTTTTTTAAAATTGAATTCACTTCAAATCATGTCTATTACAAATTTGCTCTATTTGGGGAACCTTGCCAAGGACTGCAGTGATTTTAAAGTTTAATAAGACAGTCGGGCTGGGCATGGTGGCTCATGCCTGTAATCCCAACACTTCGGGAGGCAGAGGCGGCCTGATCACTTGAGCCCAGGAGTTTGAGACCAGCCTGGGCAGCATAGCAAAACCCCATCTCTACAAAAATTAGCCAGGCATGGTGGTGTGTGTCTGTAGTCTTAGCCACTCAGGAGGCTGAGGTGGGAGGATCACTTGAGCCCAGAAGGCAGAGGTTGCAGTGAGCCCAGATCATGCCACTACACTGTAGCCTGGGTGACAGAGCAAGATTCTGTCTCAAAACAAAAACAAGGCCGGGCGTGGTAGCTCACGCCTGTAATCCAAGCACTTTGGAGGCCAAGGCGGGTGGATCACCTGAGGTTGGGAGTTCAAGACCATCCTGACCAGACCAACATGGTGAAACGCTGTCTAAAACAAACAAACAAACAAACAAAAAACTATCCTTGGGATTTAAGGGATTTCTAGACAAACTATTAATAGTAAATTTTTTAAAACTTTGTATTTTCCTTATGCCTCAACATCTCCACAAACAGGCTGTGAACACTGTGCCCCGGCAACTAGATGCACCAGTGTGATAAGGCTGGTCCCTGCCATAAGTTCCCCTTCCCTGACAGTGGCCTAATGAAAAATTTTTTTTTTTTTTTTTCTGAGATGGAGTTTCACTCTTGTTACCCAGCCTGGAGTAATGGGGCGATCTCAGCTCACCGCAACCTCCGCCTCCTGGGTTCAGGCAATTCTCCTGCCTCAGCCTCCTGAGTAGCTGGGATTCCAGGCACACGCCACTATGCCCAGCTAATTTTTTGTATTTTTAGTAGAGATGGGGTTTTCACCATGTTGACCAGGATGGTCTCGATCTCTTGACCTCGTGATCCACCCGCCTCGGCCTCCCAAAGTGCTAGGATTACAGGCGTGAGCCACGGCGCCCGGCCCTAATGAAATTTAATGAAATCACCTCATGCCTTTTGTTTTTTGTGTATCCTGACCCTCAATACAAGCATTTGCCTACAGGCCCTCACTCTATCAGTTATACCTGTTTGGTTGAGCCCATTCCTTGGGCTACCATATGGTTCCCCGCATGGTGTACCTTGCCTCACTCTCTGGGACCTTTGAGTATAATAAATCATTTAGTTTTATATGCCTCTCCAAGTATAATTCCCACAGCTGTGTTGGAGTGATCCTTAAGGACCCCACAAGGGGACTTACTCCTTCCCCTGTTTTCCACACAGACAGGTATAGATGATAAGCTGATTATTGGTGATTGTTGCATAGAATGTCCAGGGTTTTTTGTTTGTTTGTTTTGGAGGATGGGGAAGAAAGGCATTTTGAGTTTCATGGGACAAAAGTCATTGAAATGACTCTATAAATAATGTGTCTTACCATATGTGATATATTCAGTGATTAAAAAAAAAACTAAACTAAACCTGAATCAGATCAAGACTGTAGCTTCAACTGCCAATTTGTAGGACAACCAGCAAAATCCAGAATGTGGAAGATTCTACAGGACACACAACCTAGCTTCTTTAGCAATTAAATTAGAAGGGGAAAAAAAGGAAAGGGGATGGGGGAAATCCTATAAATTAAGAGAGATTTAAGAGATATGTCAACTAACTACAATGTGTGAACCTTGTATGAATCTTCATTCAAACAATTCAACTGTAAAATAAATTTGGGACAATGGAAAATGTTAATACTGACTGGCTATCAAGCAATTAAGAAATTGCTCATTTTTTTCCAGTGTGATTATAGTATTATAGGTATTATTTCTTTTTAGTCTTGTCTTAAAGATGTTATAGATTTTTTTAAATTTACATCTGTAAAATATTTTTAAATGGGTAGGATTACAAGAAGAGTAGATACAAGAATATTTCCTTCTTAGAAAAAGGAAATATTAAAAATCACAAGCTAGATCATACGGGTTGGGTTTGAGGATTGATAAGTATAATTAAAGTTTGTTCACATAATCCTTTGAGTGTTTTGTAAGGTGGAGTGATCATTATAACAATTCAGTGGCTTCTGAGCACAGCAATGATATGATCAGATCTGTATTTGGGGGAGGTTTATTGAATGAACTGGAGTAGATAGAGGCTACAAGTAGAGCCATCAGGAGGCTTAATCATTTGAGAGTCTGAACTAGGGTAATTACTGTGGAAATTTAAGAGAGCAAAACCCACTTGCTGCCCTGTTATTCTTATCTTTTATCTCTCCCTTGGTAATCTTACCTAGAATCCATTGGCTGAGACACTATATATGGGAGAGAGATGAAAGTCAGCTATAACTCTGGGATTTGACCCTGAGTGACTGAAAATTAACAAACATTTGTTTCTGGAAGAAAAAGTGTCCTGGTGGCCGCTGTAATGGTTTTAATTTGGCACATGCTAAACAGGAAGAGTGACCATGAGTTTGCCTGGAACCATTTATGCCTATTGTCCCAGCATAATTATCATCAAAAGTGCTCTCTTTCATATTCAAAGATGTCCCAGTTTTATTATATGGTCACCCTAGAAACTGGAGATGAAGCTGGATGTGCAGAACAGAAACTAGAACCAACAAGTCGTTTTCTTTTATTTCTCTGCTGTTTTATTGACCTGAGAGATACAGAGATAAGATACACAAGGAAGCTATAGACAGAAAACAGGAACCAGGTTTGGAAATTCTCTGCACAGGGGTGATCAGTGGTAGCAGAGGGAATTTCTAGTGGAAGAAAAGAACAATGGGGAAAGTAAAAGATCCAGCTGTTGAGAAGGAACCTGGCAGTTCAGAAAGAGTGGCAAAGGGGTAAGAATTGACAATAAGAGGCTGCCACCTGAGACTGTTTCACATGGCCACACATATCCACAATGGAAAGATGATTTTCCTGCATTGTAAAGGTTATTCTCATCAACCAAGCCTGCAACTAAAGGGAAGAGTGATAATAATGGAAAGAGGACACATCCACTTGCCAGGTCACTTTTATCAATTGATGACATGACCTATGTAATGGCTGGATCAGCGTTTCACAAGCATGCACCTGCAAAATAGAATTTGGGAAAAAAATTCTTCGATATGGCCCTTTACCAAGTGGTTCAGTGTGTCTTAAATATATTTAAAGCAAAGGTCAGAGTTTAAGTTGAATCTCCAGTCACTCTTTTAAAAATATTTTGTAACACTAAATTTAATTTTAGGCTATTATGTAGGTAAGTATTCTGTGGGCCTGGGCTGGTTAATTGAGTCAGTTCATTTATAGTACGAATTTATAGGATTTAGCTTTGGTCTGAGAAAAACTGGACCCTGGCCCAGACTGTACACCAGGCAGTCCTAAAGACACACAATTCGTGTTAAGGAAAAAACAGATTCTGTTCATCTTTATGACTTATGTTAGTTACTCTTAAATAACATTTATTTCCATGTGACTTACATGTCTAAATAAAATGACTTTGGACCCAAGCCACAATAAGCTAATAATGCATTTTCCCACACAACCATACGATTACAATGAGACCTTGATCAACCTTTACACAGAAAGAATTGCTCATTAGTCTTTGATTTAAAAAATAATAATAAGGTACTTGGTTTTCTAGAAAAAGGATCTGCACACTAAGTACTCAATTAGTTTGAATATAGTTAGATTATTATGTCTGTGTTTATTATTATTATTATTATTATTGTTTTTAAGACGAGGTTTCACCATGTTGGTCAGGCTGGTCTTGAACTCCCAACCTCAGGTGATCCGCCCGCCTTGGCCTCCAAAGTGCTTGGATTATAGGCGTGAGCCACCACGCCCAGCCTGTCTGTGTTTATTAAGCTTAATTTGTAAAGATTTTTGGCATCTCCACTTCTGTGATCAAACACTATATAGCATTCAAGACCAGGGGCAACATAGTGAGACCCTGTCTCTACCAAAAACCAACAAAACTTAGCCAGGCACGGTGGTGCATGTCTGGCTAAGTCCCAGCTATTCTTGAGGCTGAGGTATGAGAATTGCTTGAGCCCAGGAGGTAGAGCCTACAGTGAGCAAACATTGTGACATGGTGCTCTAGCCTGGCCAATGGCAGACCCTGTCTTGAATCGAAAGAAAACAAAACAAAGAATCAGTTGCAGACATGATGGCCTTTATGCTTAAATACCTCAGTGTGCATTTCTTACTTCTCTTATGTAACCACCATACAATTCTCAAAATTAAGAAATTAACATGGGTACATTACTATTCTCAAATCCAAATACCTTGTTCACATTTTGACAGTTTTCTCAGTAATGTTCTTTATGACATGGCCCAGCATGGTAGCTCATGCCTGTAATCCCAGCACTTTATGAGGCCAAGGATCACTTAAGCCCATGGGTTCGAGATCAGCCTGTTGCAACATAGCAAGACCCCATCTCTACAACAAAATTAAAAATTTTGCTGGGCATGGTAGCACATGCCTGTGGTCCCAGCTACTCAGGAGGCTGAGGAAGGGGGATAGCTTGAGCCCAGGAGGTCAAGTTGAGGCTGCAGTGAAGTGTGATGGCAACACTATACTCTAGATTGTGCAACAGAGCAAGACCCTGTCTCAAAAAAAGAGAAACCAAGATCTAAATGTTTGGTGTCCTCATTGCTACTGGTGTATAATTGCTTCTAACCCCACTCAGTGGACAGACTTAAGAAGTGTGAGTGTGTGCATGTGTGTGTGTGTACAGTTGCACACATATCTGTATTTCTATATGTATAACTTCAGATTTATTCAAGTTCGTACCCTACACCAGAGGATTAATCCTTTTTTTCTTTTCTTTTTTCCTTTTTTTTTTTTTTTTTTTGGTTTTTGAAACAGAGTCTTACTCTGTTGCCCAGGCTGGAGTGCAGTGGCATGATCTCGCCTCACTGCAGCCTCCGCCTCCCAAATTCAAGCGATTCTCCTGCCTCAGCTTCCCGAATAGTTGGTACTACAGGTGTGTGTCACCAAATCCAGTTAATTTTCGTATTTTTAGTAGAGACAATGTGGTTGCGAACTCCTTACCTTAAGTGATTCGCCTGCATTGGCCTCCCAAGGTACTGGGATTATAGGTGTAAGCCACTGTGCACGGCCCAGAGGATTAATTCTATCTTACCTATTTTCGTATCTGTAATTCTCTTCTTCAACAGTGAGAAAAGTGACTTCCTTTATCTGCAATATATTTATTTGAGCATTTTTAGAATACCCAGAAGGTTGTTTCAAAATTAATAGCCAGTGCTTTTATAAAAAAGAAACGTGTATAAATTTTTTTTCTTGGTTATCAAATTATTAACATAGAGCAATAGTCCTCAACATGGGACATTTTACCTCCCAGAGGATGTTTGGCAATATCTGAAGACATTTTTAGTTGTTGTGACCTGGGGGTTGGGGCAAGCTGAGGGGCTACTGAATCTAGTGGATAGGGACCAGGAAAACTACTACACATCCTACAATTCATAGGGTAGTCCCACAGCAAAGATTTTATTCAGCCCAAAATGTCAATAGTGCTAAGGTTGGAAAACTCTATCACAGAGCAAGGAAAATATCTACTTGAAGAATTAATGTCAATGTTTTTGTCAAACCACTGGAATGTAAGATGTAGGCATTATGATGCTTCTCTCCTAAATATTCCTTTAAAAAAGGAGCATTGTTCTACATAATGACAAATCCAGAAATGGGGGCCAGGACTTTTGCAGACTCCAGTGGATGGTGTTGAAAGAGCTGTGAGAGTTTTGTAACTAATGCAATAGTGTCTCTGGAAAGTCTCTCTTTCTCTGTCTTTATGCCCCCTCCCTGGCCAAAAGACCTTTTGAAGGAAGAATTAACAGGTTGACTAGAGTAGATGAATCCAGAATCAATTTTTTTTTCTTTTTCTTTTTTTGGAGACAGAGTCTTGCTCTGTCGCCCAAGCTGGAGTGCAGTGGTGTGATCTTGGCTCACTGCAATCTCCACCTTCTGGGTTCAAGGGATTCTTGTGCCTTAGCCTCCCGAGTAGCTGGGATTAGAGGCGCTCATCACCACACCCAGCTAATTTTTAGTAGGGACGAGGTTTCGCCATATTGCCCAGACTGTTCTCAAACTTCTGACCTCAGGTGATCTGCCTGCCTCAGCCTCCCAGAGTGCTAGGATTACAGGCATGAACATCACCGTGCCTGGTCTAGAATACAATTTTTCTAGAGAGAAAAATAGAATATAATCTATGAATATGAAAGTATATATATGTAATTTCCAAAACCCTTTTGTTAATTGTATTGTGAAATTTATTCTTAGCTCTTTTTTGATGGATTGAAGTTATTATGCTGAGGTACTTATAAGCCAAAGTGATACTCAAATAGAATACACTAGAAAAATATGGCTTACCTGATGATATGTTTATTACAGGCAGTGTTCAGTAGCAGAAAGTTTTAATACAATGAAAAAAGAGCAGAGTGACTGGAGAGGAAGGAGTTTAGGGGAAGGGGCATATTTGAAATAGAATGCTGGATTTAATTTATTTCAGTGAAATCACTTAGGTTACATCATTTAATATATTCAGCAGATATTTTGTTGTTTTGGTTTTTTTTGTTTGTTTGTTTTTGTTTGTTTTTTGAAACAAAGTCTTGCTTTGTGGCCCAGGCTGGAGTATAGTGGCGTGATCTTAGCTCACTGCAGCCTCTGCCTCCTGGGTTCAAGCAATTCTCCTGCCTCAGCCTCCCATGTAGCTGGGACTACAGGCACGTGCCACCACGCCTGGCTAATTTTTTGTATTTTTAGCAGAGACAGGGATTCACCATGTTAGCCAGGATGGTCTTAATCTCCTGACCGCCTTTGTGATCCACCCTCCTCGGCCTCCCAAAATGCTGGGATTACAGGCGTGAACCACCGGGCCTGGCCCAGATATTTGTTATATGTGTGTGTTGGGGAAAAGATGATGACAAAGTAGGCTCAGTAGAGCTTTCAGCCTAGTTTTTATTTTGCGTTTCATAATTAGGATAATTGTACTTATATTTAGCTGCTTCTTGACAAAGAGTTTCTTTTTGTTATCCATAGCCAGTTAAGTTCCAAGTAAAATTTTTCCGACTGGTTATCAAGAAATTTCAAAATGATGAAGAAGAATAGCATTTTGCTCATCTCACTGAATTTCAAATCTTAATAAGCGATGAATTATAATCTATCATTGTAATTATTTATTTTGATGCTAAAATTGTGAATATATAATTTGCTAACATATATTTTATAGTGTCATCACCATGATTACTAATATATATAACCATATTTGTGTTTTCTCCCAACTACTAAAATGCTTACTAGAGTTTGCTTCTAAGTTTTATTTAACTCAGTGGTTCTGTTGTTTAACTATGTATGTGTAAACATGAAAGAGATTACCAGTCTTTTATTGTAGAGATTATAGTGTGATACTAACTCTTGCTTTTAAAATAAACATGTTTTTGTCAGATGACTTGCAGGGTGCACAGTCAGAAATTGAGGCAAAACAAGAAATACAGCATCTTCGAAAGGAATTGATCGAAGCCCAGGAGCTAGCTAGAACAAGTAAACAAAAATGCTTTGAGCTTCAAGGTGAGATCAAGATTACTTTGGCTCTTTAGGGATGTGTGGAGGCAGCACAATGTAATTGGATGGTCCCAAACTTGGAGTCTGGAGGCACGTTTCAGATTCACAACTTTATGAGATATGTGATCTTGTTATGTTTACTTGACCTCTCTAAACTTGTGTTTCAGGTCAGTAAAATGAGGAGAGTTAACAGTTGCTCTACTTTCACACTATTGTTGTGAAAATCAAGTAATATCTTTACTAATTGAGAGATCTTAAAAGTTAATTGCATATTAAGTAAAACAAAAGGAAAACTCAAATTTCTAAATTTTAGTTACAACTAATGTTAGCTAATGTCCTGGCCACTTTCTTTTCTAGTAGCTCACTTATCTGTAGTGTCATAAGGCGGTGGCATCTGTACAGTTCCCTAGAGCTTACATTTCTGTATCATTCACAGTAACTACCTAGTTGCAGACAATTAGTAACTCAAAGAGTCTTAAAATGAGAAAGTGAATGACCTATGGAGTCCTCATGTTCTCTAAGATGGCCTTCCTGCCTAGTAGGAAGATTTAAATCCCAGGAGGGAACTGGGAACTTCTTGTTACTACTTCTTTCCTACTTCTCAAAGAAATTAGAATTGGTATTCACTTAACTTGAACCTTTTGGAGGATCCGGGCCAATATAGTAAATTGCAATGAAAAAATATTTAGTAAACAGCAATTTTTTAGTTTAGTGTTTACTATGTGCTTGGCAGTAAATATGAAAATTTTAAGTCTTTTTAAAAATTTAAGTTCAAAATGCTGATTAACAATTATGAAAACTGCTTGTCATGTTAAGGAAAGAACATATTATCTTGGTGATACCAGGTCCAGAAAAGTCTACTACTCAGTTGAATAGATTTATTACTTACTACAGTTTTGTGCTCCTAAAATCTTTAACTGCTAATACTGATAATACTTGCTCCCTAACTTTTGTTTCTTTCAGTTAGCTTTTAGGAGAGAATTTTAAAAGAAATTTCTAGCTGCTCAACTCTGACTACTTTCATTAATTCACAAAACTATTAATAGATACTGTGTTTTTACTTTTAGCTCTTTTGGAAGAAGAAAGAAAAGCATATCGAAATCAAGTTGAGGAATCCACTAAACAAATACAGGTTCTTCAAGGTATGGAAGGCCCCAAGGCTATTTGAGATGGTTATTATCTGTTTGTTTTTAGTGATTCAAAAGGAATGGAGGCCCGGTACAGTGGCTCACGCCTGTAATCCCAGCATTTGGATGCATCACCTGAGGTCAGGAATTCGAGACCAGCGTGGCCCACGTGGCAAACCCCTGTCTCTACTAAAAATAGAAAAATTAGCTGGGCATGATGGCACATGCCTGTAATTTCAGCTCCTCTGAGGCAGGAGGATCACTTGAACCCAGGAGGCAGAGGTTGCAGTGAGCTGAGATTATACCACTGCACTCCAGCCTAGGAGACAGAGCAAGACTCCATCTCAAAAAAAAAGGAATGGAAAGTAAGAAAGCAGAGAGTCCCCATTAATCATGGCTTTGATTCTCTAGAACCTCACATTTTAACATAACTCTTGGTGGAGCTTTATTTATTTATTTTTTAAAGAAAATTCCAGGGAAGATGGTCCAGTACTCCAGTATTTAGACAGAGTGGAAAAAGCAGAGGTGGAGATTTGGAGTTGGTAAGACTGTCACTTTCTGGGTTATGTCATGAGTTCCTACAGAGGGCCTTTGGATAGGAAATCTATTCGAGCTACTCTGTGCATCAGCACTTTGAGCTTGCTGGTATGTGTATATATTGATTGCTCGTGTAGATATATTGACCTCTAATGCTCACAACACACTTGTATTTCAAGAAAAATTATATATCACATGGAATAGGATAATGGTCTCTGCACTGACTTCATTGATAATGGCTATTCTTCTTATCACATTTTTGCTATTTCTTTGTCTGGGCTATCACAGGGTCATTACAGAAATTTCCAGAAAGACCTCTGCCTGTCAATTGTTTACTTCAAGCTGGAGCTCCTGGTGTATTATGAGGAGATTGTATGATAACTTAGGAGAAGTCTTCCTTTCCCATGCTGTTGTAAAATTCCTAAATTTTTTTTGCCTTCTTGTCAAAGAAGGAGCTAATGTCTTAAAATTTTAGCTTGAGAAATAGGTGGGGAAGAAATTAAATAGACAAGTAATCACTATTCAGAAGAGAAGGAAGAGTCATCGTATGAAACCCAAGATACTTGCCCAAAAATATCCCAGAGAAAAACTAGTCTTCTTCGTTTTGTTTTTTGAGTGAGACATTTGAATTATTTAAAATTAGAATTTCTAAGGTATGTCATATGTGGTAATTTTTTTTGTTTTGTTTTTTGTTTTGTTTTATTTTTTGAGACAGAGTTTCGCCCTTGTTGCCCAGGCTGGAGGGCAATGGCTGTATCTTGGCTCACCACAAACTCCACCTCCCGGGTTCAAGCGATTCTCCTGCCTCAGCCTCCTGAGTAGCTGGGATTACAGGCATGCACCACCACGCCCAGTTAATTTTTTGTATTTTTAGTTAGTAGAGATGGAGTTTCTCCATATTGGTCAGCCTGGTCTCGAACTCCTGACCTCATGATCCGCCCTTCTCTGCCTCCCAAAGTGCTGGGATTATAGGCGTGAGCCACCGTGCCCAGCCTGTCATATGTGTTTTTAAATTGAAAGCTCTTAAAACTCCTAT
Source organism: Aotus nancymaae (assembly GCF_030222135.1). Classification (NCBI taxonomy): domain Eukaryota; kingdom Metazoa; phylum Chordata; class Mammalia; order Primates; family Aotidae; genus Aotus; species Aotus nancymaae. Next base: position 32,440,324 of record NW_026988482.1, read on the forward strand.
TTTAGTTTAATACCATTACCCATTAGTTTATATAAATCTGATTTGAATCTCTATTTTCATCCTAGACTGTGTAGGGGCAATTTTTCCTAAAGATTCTGTGACATAGTGCTGCCTTTTGTTTTAAACCTGTCTTGCCCAGGCATCATTGAGTGCCCTCTAGTGCCAGCATGTGTATTTCACAACTGTATCAACAAATCATGATCATTTCTGGCCATTGTGCCCTTTCAGATTCCAAACTTATTACCTCTCAGTCCTTCCTACAAACTTAGAAAGACTAATATCTTCTTAATGTTTACTTACATAGCAACTTCCCTTTCTCCCACCACTAAATCCTCTTCTAATTATTTTCCTTTGAAACTAAAATCTCCAATTTCCTTATAATATGGTAACCAAGATTAATTTTCTTATTCTGCACCAAGTTGTTTTTTGTTTTTTGTTTTTTTTTAGAGATGGAGTTTCACCATGTTGGCCAGGGTGGTCTCTCAACTCCTGACCTCAGGTGATCCACCCACTTTGGCCTCCCAAAGTGCTAGGATTACAGGTGTGAGCCACCACACCCAGCCCACCAAGTTTGATTTTATACAAGTTTTTTCTGGTTTTGGTCATGAGCACAAAACCAGATATTTTAAATATATATATATATATATACACACCACTTCAGTGAGGTGGTATTCATTAATTTTATTAACTTATTAATTCAACCAATAATTCTTGATTGTTTTCTATGTCAGATATTGGGATATCTCCAGTACTTGACAGCCGTGAGCAAAACAAATGTCCTACATACATGAGGTGTACAGTCTAGTAGAAAAGATAAACAAGGCCGGGCGTGGTGGCTCACGCCTGTAATCCCAACCGTTTGGGAGGCCGAGGCGGGTGAATCATGAGGTCAAGAGATCGAGACCATCCTGGTCAACATGGTGAAACCCGGTCTCTACTAAAAATGCAAAAAAATTAGCTGGGCACGGTGGCGCATGCCTGTAATCCCAGCTACTCAGGAGGCTGAGGCAGGAGAATTACCTGAACCCAGGAGGCAGAGGTTGCGGTGAGCCGAGATCGCGCCATTGCACTCCAGCCTGGGTAACAAGAGCGAAACTCCGTCTCAAAAAAAAAAAAAAAAAAGAACAGATAAACAATAAGCAAATTAATAGATAATATGATGTCCAGTAAGGACTTCAAAAGAAAATAAAGCAGAGTAAAGAGCCAGAGAACAACAGTGGGCTGTTTTTTTATAGAAGTCATCAGAAAAGGCATCTTTAAAGAACTGACATTTGAACAGAAAAATTAATCAAGAGCATCAACTGTTTAATGCTTACCATTTGACCAAGCAATTCTATACATAGGATTCACCCTAAAAAAAAAAGAAAATAGTATGGTATATAGTGTTTAAACACTGAACAGCCTAAAATATCAAAAATAAAGGGTTGGGCAAATAAGTTATATATACCATAACTATTTTTTGTTGAGAGAGTTTCATCATACTCCAGCTGTCTCCTGAATATTAAAAATAAAAAGTTTCATCAACTGACGGATAGGGAACACTGTATATATTATGATCACTCCCCATTTAATGTTTGTTTTTATATGTGTATAAATGTATAGAAAAAAATCTAGAAGGATAAATACCAAAATGTTAGAAGTAATTTTCTGTGTGTTGGGGAGATGAAGATCACTGGTTTTTTTCCTCTTTGATATCTGTATTTTGACACTTTCTGCATCAAATGTGGATTTTTTATATACTTTAATCAAAAGCAACAGCTCTGACAACCCAGGCTATGCATTAACTACAAACCTGTATGGACTGTTCTTTTATTTCTAATTCCAATGGGCCAAGAAAATGATAGATATACTTTTGCAGCCCAATTGCAGAGGTTACACATCAATATTGAGAATCTCCGGGAGGAGAAGGACAGAGAAATCACAAGTACTAGAGATGAATTGCTTAGTGCCCAAGATGAAATTTTGCTCCTTCATCAAGCTGCAGAAAAGGCTGCCTCTGAGCGGGACACTGACATTGCTTCTTTACAAGAAGAGCTTAAGAAGGTGAGAGCTGAGCTTGAGCGGTGGCGGAAAGCAGCATCTGAATACGAGAAAGAAATCACGAGTCTGCAAAACAGTTTTCAGCTTAGATGTCAACAGTGTGAGGACCAGCAGAGAGAGGAAGCAACAAGGTTGCAAGGTGAATAAATGTATTTTACATAAAACTCTTAACTTTTGACATTGATAACTTCATAACTTGTTTTAAAAAAAAAAATGCAGGTTTTGCAGACTTTTTTTTCTTTGATAGAAATCAGTTGTATAATCCAGTGTTTCTATATCAGAGCTAAAAATGTATTTTCAGGTCTGCAAGTTCTACTTAAATTTATATATTTTTACAGTTTTATATTTTATTTTAAAATTGTTAAAAATTGCTTGCCTTATAAAAGTGAAGTCAAAAAAATACTATTCAAATTCAAGCTGATATCACTCCTTGAGGTATACATGCAAAGTAACAGGAATCAAATAATTAACCACGTAAAATGTACGTGCTTTTAAGGGGAAAAATGATGTTCTTCTCTGAAATATTTTTCTTTATCCTTTGAAATATTATGGAAGTTATGTTTCTATATTAACAAATATGTTTTGGGACTATTTTAGGTGAACTGGAGAAGTTGAGAAAGGAATGGAATGCATTGGAAACTGAATGCCATTCTCTAAAAAGGGAAAATGTTTCACTATCATCAGAACTGCAACGGCAAGAAAAAGAATTGCACAAGTATGAAAGAACTCTGTTTTTCAGATATAAATATTTCTTTAACTTAAATTTTCATCTAAATTAAATTTAATTTTAGTATTTAAATACTTTACAGGAGCAAATGTTCAGCCAGTCTCTGTTTGGCCATTTGGCAGGTTAACCATACTGAATAAATACTTAAGCTTTTTTTTTTTTTTTTCTTGGCCACCACCATTATCCTGCATGTCCTTTCCTTGTATTCATGGAATACAGATTCATTAAATGTCCCAAGGAAACCCTGAACAAACAACAGAAGTCTGTAATTCATAGTTGAACTTGCCCTATAAATTAATAAATTTTAAATATCAATTGCTTTTCTTTCACACCAGTGATCTCTTCTTTTAGTAAGGGTGATCAGGAAGTGACTGTGATGAAGAATTTGTAAGGCTGGGTACAGTGGCTCACACCTGTAATGCCAACACTTTGGGAGGCCAAGGTGGGAGGATCGCTTGAGCCTGAGAGTTCAAGATCAGCCTGGTCAACGTGGCAAAACCCTGTATCTACAAAAAAATACAAAAATTAACTGGGTGTAGTGGCGCATGCTTGTAGTCCCAGCTACTGGGAAGGCTGATGTGGGAGGATTTCTTGGGCCCAGGAGGTCAAGACTACAGTGACCCATAGTCATGCCACTGTACTCCAACCTGGCTGACAGAGCCAAATCCTGTATCAAACAAGCCAACAGAACAAAAGAGGAATTTGTGCTATTGAAAGAAATTAATTTTCTGAATTTCAAATAGGATTATATGAAGAATAATAATACATAAGACCAAGAATTCTCCGAAACCTGTTAAATCTTTCTAGAATCTAATACTTACAAGCAAATCAGTGAATGCATTAGATTTATTCCAGCAAATTTAGTGGAATTTGCCATATTTAGGTTTAAAATTCGTTATTCTAGCCAGGCATGGACAACATGAAACTCCATCTCTACAAAAAATACAACAAATTAGCTTGGCCTGGTGGCATGTGCCTGTAGTCCCAGCTACTCAGGAGGCTGAAGTGGGAGGATTCCTTGAGCCCAGGAGGTGGGGACTGCAATAAGCCATGATCACACCACTTTACTCCAGCTTGGGTAACAGAGCCAGTCCCTGTCTTAAGAAAACATAAATAAAAATAAAAACAAATGTTTTACTTTGTTTATAACATGTAAAACTTTATAAAAGCAGTTCCAAAATATGAATGGGACAAAATAAAGGTCAAGACTATAAATATATATATATGATATATATCATATATGAAATATACATGAGATATATACATATCTCATATATATCTATATATAATTTTATTTTTTTTGAGGCAGAGTCATGCTCAGTTGCCCAGGCTGGAGTACAGTGGCATGATCTCGGCTCACTGCAACCTCCACCTCTGCCTCCTGAGTAGCTGGGATTACAAGCATGCACCACTACGCCTGGCTAATTTTTTTGTGTGTTTTTCTTTTTTTTTTTTTTTTTTTTTTTTTTTGAGACGGAGTTTCGCTCTTGATACCCAGGCTGGAGCGCAATGGCGCGATCTCGGCTCACCGCAATCTCCGCCTCCTGGGTTCAGGCAATTCTCCTGCCTCAGCCTCCTGAGTAGCTGGGATTACAGGCACGCGCCACCGTGCCCAGCTAATTTTTTGTATTAGTAGAGACGGGGTTTCACCATGTTGACCAAGATGGTCTCGATCTCTTGACCTCGTGATCCACCCGCCTCGGCCTCCCAAAGTGCTGGGATTACAGGCTTGAGCCACCGCGCCCGGCCTTTTTGTGTGTTTTTAGTAGAGATGGGGTTTCATCCTGTTTGCCAGGCTGGTCTCCAGCTCCTTACCTCAAGTGATCCACCCGCCTTGGCCTCCCAAAGTGCTGGGATTACAGGTGTAAGCCACCGCACCTGGCCTATATATAAAAATTAAGGAGGCTGGATGGAGTGGCATGTTCCTATGATCCCAGCTACTTAGGAGGCTGAAGCAAAAGTATCACTTAAGCCCAGGAGATCAAAGGTAGTGAGCTGTGATCACACCACAGCACTCTAAACTGGGCAACAGAGCAAGACTCTGTCTTTAAAAGAATAAATAAATAAAATAAGGAATGAATTGATTATCTGTGTGACAGCACATTTGGATAAATTGGTATGAAGTGTGCATAAGATTATGATGCAGATACCCAAGTTCTTTACATTTAGTCTACATTAGGATCTTAATACTGTTTAGTTTAGTAATCTGTCAAGCAAGAAATACCCATTTTTTTGCCAGTGTTGCTTATCTTAGTTATTATTGTTTTGAAATTATTGATATTTTATTAAAGATTCAGGCTAGATCCCTTATTTTTAAGATGTGATTAATTGGAATCTGACAGATTATTAAATACTGTTTTCAATTATTTCAAGTTTTAAGTGTTGAAAAGCAAGCCTACAAACTCCTTGTGAGTAGAAGCATATGGCTTAAAAATATCAGGCCCCAGAAAGGTAGAATATATTAGATCATTGGTCAAATCATCTGCCTAAACTCACCTAAAGTATTTAAGACAGATTAATTCTTTTTCTTAAACTTTTCTGATGCCCCATATTTACTTGATAAGACTTCCCAGCATTTAAGTAGTATTTAGAAGCTAGTTTTCCTTTACAGGGTCTTTTGTGCCATTTAATTCCTAGCTGTATTGGCTTGACAACATCAAACCCACTCCAAAGAATCTGTGAAGCATACAATCAGAACAGGATTCAGACTCTGTAGTAGTTCAGTTCCAGTAGTGAGTGTAATTCTTGATTGATCCATTTTGAAAGATATAAAACTGTCACCTTGAAAACCTTATACTCCTATAGCTGTGTAGGGGAGCCAAATTCCCTTACACAGCTATACTATACAGACCTTTTATTCTCTGTTGTCTGGGCTATGGAAGAAGGAATTGAACAAGGAATTTCTATTCACACATCAAGCTGTTCTCATATATTTTAAGTCAGATTTTTTAAACATCAAATTATAGAAGTGATCATAGAATTTAACCTTGGAAACAGCCTCAGAAGTTAATGAGTTCAATCCTGTTATTTGGCAGTGAAGGACACTGAGACTGTCCTTGTGTTAGTTATGTCTGTATAACATGGTACCAGATATAGGTCTAAGAGCTCAGAAAATGTTTACTCTGTAAATGAAATGTACCAGTTAAGTGACTTGCTTAACATCCCCCAGCTAAACAGTAGCAGAGCTGGGGGGTCTAGAACTCAGCCTCCTACTTTTTGTCTTATGCTCTTTTCTTAATTTTGTGTGTCTTCTCATTTGAATAGGTTTATCTTTACTTGAGTTGGCAGTGGCTCCTAAGCTTTAAGTTTCTGACCCCCATTCTATTTGTCAAGTACTTAAACTTACAAGAAATTGTTGAAATATTTGTATTATTTTCCTGTAGAAGACCTACACTGAATCTTTTTATTATAAAATTAATACAGTTTGATACAACAAAATATAGTTAATTACCTTCTATTTCTTTTTTTTTAAATTTTCAACCTTTGTGTATATTTGATGGGACACACCTTTAAACTTGCATTTTTTTAGTGTTTTGATGCCTTTTGCGTATTGAATGAAAATATTTCATTCTTTTTTATACTTTTCTTTTTTTCTCTGAAATCTACTCTGTCCCTTCTAGTGAAATGTATAAGAAATTGGACTTCTTTCTGTGTCCAGTTTCTACCTGTGAATAACTGTCAATGTTTATATTGCAGTTCTCAGAAGCAGAGTTTAGAGCTTACCAGTGATCTCAGCATCCTTCAAATGTCTAGGAAAGAGCTTGAGAATCAAGTGGGATCCTTGAAAGAACAGCATCTTCGGGATTCAGCTGATTTAAAAACTCTTCTCAGTAAGGCTGAAAACCAAGCAAAGGATGTACAGAAAGAGGTAAAACGAAAAGACCTTATAAGCCCAATTATGGTTGGACTTAAAGCCAAAAGCAAATCAGATATCCACGCTAGTTAGAAATAAAGGGAAGCAGAAGTCACATTACCCGTCACAAAATTGATACTTGGACCATCTCTGCTTGGTGATTTCTAGCTGCGTATTATGGTCCGTATAGAGAGAATTCTTCAGTAGGGTTGGTCTCAAAAATATGAATATACAAAACTACATTTTAATTTTTCTCTACCAGTTAGTTCAGTTATATGAGAAACCCTTTGTACCAGGTCTCTTGATTTATTGTTTAACTTTCAAAGAGAATATCATATGTAACTTAGCATACTTTTGGAAAGCAAACTGAGGCCAAAATATAATGCTGTCTGAAACCCTCAGGTAAATAATGGCCTGACAAGTTATTAAAATTCACCTCATAGCCAGGCAGCCCACCAGACACATGTTCTGTGGCCTTTTACTTTCTTCCTCCTACCCTCTTTTCACCTTATTCATAAATGTGTATGCTCACTTTTCATGTCATTCTGCTTAAAACCTTGACTTGAGTGGTGCTTTTTAAAAATTTGTGTTGAAGTCATAAAGGTTGACTTTGGAACAGAAACCCTACCCAATTTCTTCCTGAGCAAGATAAGTATATTTTACTTCTCAAAGCCTTGAAGTTGACAGCAGGGCAGTAAGAGCTGCCTTCAGTCCTGCTGGCCTCATACCACTCCCTGCATTGACTCCTGGCCAGCTGGGGAGATGAGGAAGGCTGATACAGCTTGATCTACAGATCAAGGACCACCCCAGTTGTAGACTTTCTTAAAAGGATTATTTATGAATTAGAAGGAAGTTGAAGACAACTCTTTGTCTTTAATATTAAATGAACTTTACCAAAGTTGTTTCTGGAAGATCTGCTTAATCAATGCAGTTTTTCTTTGCACTTTTCTTTCCTTGTAGTTTCCTAAATTTGGCAATGATTGTTTTTCTTCTGTCTTCATGTTTGTTCCTAATGAAAAAATACTGTAAAATTTTTTTAATTTCTTGTGGACAAAGTGATTTTGTAGTGTGTTTGTTTTTACCTTACTAAAGATATGTGTTTTAGAAGAAATCTCATTTTATTTGGTTGGAACACAAATTTTGTGCCAAAGTAAATATCTTAGTATTTAATACTGTAAGCACTTTGTGTCCTTCCAGTCCATATGCCATAATTCTTTCAAACTCTGGGAAGAATGCTGTGGTTGGAAGATGATTCTGTTGTATGTTACTATGAACGCATTAGCCATTTTGTTGCATTAATTGTTTGCCTGTTTGTGGTCACCGAGTAATCAGTGCAAAATGCTTTAACTGTTTCCACAAATGGCAGTGGCATGTTGTCACAGCATCTAAATTGTTGATAGTCTTCGATTGCATTAAATGCAGCACATTTAAAAATATGTCTGATCTTGTTGGTATGTTTCTTTTCTATTTTCTTGTTCACTGTTTTCCATTGTGAAATGATGTGTAGTCATCACACTCCTTTGTAATGTGAAATTGCTCTTTCTGTTTGTCCAGATGTCAACATGTTGGATACTATATACTATAGTTTAGTTATAGCTATATACTATAACTAAAATGTTCTTTAATGAGGTTCCTATCTCTGTGTAATCCACTGCAAAGGAATTATTGCCTTTTATTAATGCACATATATTCCCCTTCAACATTTCCCCTTTGTTCTCCTTTCTTTCACAGAATCATGCTTAATATGCACAGTATCTAATTATGTATTTTCAGCGTTGCAACAGGCTAAGATATTACAAGCTAAGCAAGCCCAGATAAGATTCTTTTTATGAAGAACAACCAAAGGTGTTGGTAATATTGTGTGATATTTCCCTCTTAATCAGGACCAAACTCGTTTGTCACCTGAGAATTAGCAAGATGGAGCAAAAATGATATCCAAAGGCTGCAATAGGTGACCTTTTTTCCACAAATTAAAATTTATATATGTGGCAGCTTTTATATGACTATTTCACAAATAAAAAGTACATGCACAAAGTAAATCTTGGCTGGGCGCAGTGGCTGACACCTGTAATCCCAGCAGTTTGGGAGACCAAGGCAGGAGGATCACCTGAGGTTAGGAGTTCGAGACCAGCCTGACAATATGATGAAACCCTGTCTCTACTAAAAATACAAAAAGTAGCCGGGTGTGATGGCATATGCCTGTAATCCCAGCTACTCAGGAGGCTGAGACAGGAGAATCACTTGAACCAAGGAGGTGGAGGTTGCAGTGAGCCAAGATTGCGCCATTGCATTCTAACCTGGGTGACAGAGTGAAACTCCATCTCAAAAAAAAAAAAAAAAAAAAAAAGTAAATCTTAATCCTTAGTATTGAAAGAAAATAATGATATGTCATCTTTATATTTGACTTTAGAAGGCATCAATATATCTTGCAGTAAAACAAAGAAAAGGAAAAAATAAAAATAAAGCATCAATATATTTTAATTTAGTAGGAATATCTGTAATTTAAGAATTCATAGGCTGGGTACGGTGGCTCACACCTGTAATCTCAGCACTTTGGGAGGTCGAGGCAGGTGAATCACCTGAGGTCGGGAGTTTAAGACCAGCCTGACCAACATGGAGAAAGCCTGTCTGTACTAAGCTACTCAGGGGGCTGAGGCAGGAGAATCACTCGAACCTGGGAGGTGGAGGTTGTGATGAGCCAAGATCATGCTATTGCACTCTAGCCTGGGCAATAAGAGCAAAACTCCGTCTCAAAAAAAAAAATTTATTAAAACATTGAGCACACAGTCCACCCTGCAAACAGTGACTCAAGAAAGTTATTTGGCTTCATCTTCTTGCCATGGGGCCAGAGTCCTTGCCACTTTCTCACATGCTGTAGGTAAGCAACAGGATCCCCCTGGTTGAGCTGCCTTCCTGTGGTTCTGGTTCACAACTCCTGGAATGGAGAAATGATTAATTGCTTTGGTGCACAAGGCAGACTGAATGTAAGAATGGTGGAAAAGGAAAGTAAGGGAAAACTTGTCAATAAAGCACTTTTTACTTATTCTTTATTAGTCACTGTTAAGAATCAGATCATGGGTCGTTGAGAATTTATTATGTTCTAATTTGCAGAAACTAGTGTATGTACACTGACTTTGCCTTGGCAGTATGCCAGTAATCTTCTGCCTTCTGGGAGGAAGTCCACAGACCCTCACATCAATTGAAAAAAGCTATCATAAAGCCCATGAATTTTACTCCTTTAGTTCATTCTCTGGCATACTATCCAGGCTTATAGTGGGAGTATTGTTAAGTAACAGGGAATATCTTTCATATTTTACCTCCCTCTCTGTACCTATGTCTTTCTTCTTTTTCTTGTGACCTCTGTGTTGACCCTAAGCTTCATCTCTCCTGTCTAATGTTTTTATACATTTACATTCCTTTTTAATATTTATCTTTGTTGAGCATAATGATGGGCTTCTAGTCATTCTAAGGTATTTGTATTTTTCAGAAAAACTGTTATAAATGTTTCCTTTATTGAAGAATTTATAGGATATAGGTAGAAAGGAACTGGAAACTTTCTACCCTCTTGGGCTATATTTAGGGATAAGGATGAACCTTTCTGGTATGCCTTACCCATGGTATATTTATTTTATATTCAAACTTTGTCTGTCTTCCTTCTAAAACCTTCAGAGATGGCAAAGTGGGGCCGGGCGCAGTGGTTCACGCCTGTAATCCCACCACTTTGGGAGGCCAAGGTGGGTGGATCAGTTGAGGTCAGGAGTTTGAGACCAGCCTGGCCAACAAGGTGAAACCCCATCTCTACTAAAAATACAAAAAAAATTAGCCAGGCCTCGTGGTGCATGCCTGTAGTCCCAGCTACATGGGAGTCTGAGGCACGAGAATCCCTTGAACCTGAGAGGTGGAGGTTGCAGTGAGCCAAGATCATGCCACTGCACTCCAGCCTGGGTGACAGAGTGAGACTCCATCTCAAAAAAAAAAAAAAAAGAGAGAGAGAGAGAGACAGAGATGGCAGAGTGAGGCAGCAAAGTGGAGACAAAGGCACAGCCAGCAGCAGAACAGTCTCTGCTCTGACTGTGAGCCCAGCTTGCATGTAAGATGCAATATCTTGAAGTGGAACCAGTCTAGAATTTCAGCCTCCTGGCACCATTTAAAGTAGGGGTAAGCCATGCTGTTTCACATTGGTCTAACTTTTAAAAGGCAGGTAGTCTTTAAAAAGATTCGAATCTACCTAAATGTCAAATTATATACAGTGAATTGTTTTTCAGAGCAGAAAATGACATGTTTTACTATTTAAAAATTTCTGCCAGAAACAGGTGGGACGTGGTGGCTCATGCCTGTAATCCCAGCACTTTGGGAGGCAAGCCAAGGCAGGCAGATCACCCGAGGCCAGTAGTTTGAGACCAGCCTGGCCAACATGGTGAAACCCCATTTCTACTAAAAGTACAAAACATAGCAAGACGTGGTAGCAGGCACCTGTAATCCCAGCTACTCAGGAGGCTGAAGCAGGAGAATTGCTTGAACCTGGGAGGTGGAGGTTTCAGTGAGCTGAGATCGCACCACTGTACTCCAGTCTGGATGACAGAGCAAGACTCCATCTCAAAAAATAAATAAATAAAATAAAAATAAAATTTCTACCAGAAACAGATTTTTTAAAAATGACTTTTAGTTGATACCTAAGTTTTTTGTTTTGGTTTGTTTTTTGAGATGGAGTTTCACTCTTATTGCCCAGGCTAGAGTACAGTGGCTCAATCTCAACTCACTGTAACCTCTATCTCCCAGGTTCAAGCGATTCTCCTGCCTCAGCCTCCCAAGTAGCTGCGATTATAGTCATGCACCACCATGCCTGGCTAATTTTGTATTTTTAGTAGAGATGGGGTTTCTCCATGTTGACCAGGCTGGTCTCGAACTCCTGACCTCAGGTGATCTGCCCACCTTGGCCTCCCAAATTGCTGGGATTACAGGTGTGAGCCACCATGCCCGGCTGGTGCCTAAGTTTGAAGTGGAAGAATAGATATTTCCCAGTCATAGTGGTGTGTACTTCAGATACATTTATTTTCTTCATTTGCCTAGAAAATTCACTTATCCAGAACACTTTAATACCCAGTAATGCTGGGTAAAGGGAAACCTATTGGGAATTAATACTTTTTTTTCTTTTCGCTCCCATACTAGGTGGAGGAATTACTTCAAGAGTAATTTTTACTTCAAGAGTAAAATAGCTTGGCTGACACTGCTTACCATGATACAAACTCAGGCTTCCTAACATTGCCATTTAATTAGGCTATGGGATTTTTCTTCACCTACTTTTCTTTTGCTCAGTTTGAAATTTTCCTTTTCTCCTATACTCACTTGGGGGAAAAAGTGATCCTTCATATTAAAAACAGATGACAAAATGGTGATTACTCTTAATTTTTTTTACTCCAGGGCCAGAAAATTCTTACATAGAATCAAGTCAACATTAAAGACCTTTTTTTTTGAGATGGAGTCTCACTCTGTCACCCAGGCTGGGGTGTTAAGTGGCGCAATATCGGCTCGCTGCAACCTCCACCTCCCAGGTTCAGGTGATTCTCCTGCCTCAGCCTCCTGAGTAGCTGAAATTACCGGTGCACGCCACCATGCTTGGCTAATTTTTGTATTTTTAGTAGAGATGGAGTTTCACCATGTTGGTCAGGCTGATCTCGAACTCCTGGCCTCATGATCCACCCACCTTGGCCTCCCAAACTGCTAGGATTATAGGTGTGAGCCACTGCACCTGGCCAAAAGACTTCTTCTTATGAGTGCAAGTTATTCCTCCTTAAACAAAAAGACTTGTCTTTAGTGTTCCACGTGACTGAATAGGATCTGGCATATAAGCCTGACTAGAACCATACCTTCATACTCATTTTAAGTTGAATCTGCACACTTTTTTTTTCTTTGCCTTTAGTATGAAAAGACACAGACTGTACTCTCAGAACTGAAGTTGAAGTTTGAAAAGACTGAGCAGGAAAAGCAGTCAATCACAGATGAGCTCAAACAATGTAAAAACAACCTGAAGCTGCTCCGAGAGAAAGGAAATAATGTAAGTCTTTGCAAACTTGGCTTAGCTTTGATTGAGAGGCAGATGAGAGATTGAAATTGATTTTCAGAGGACTCTCACTGATTTGTGAAGCAAATGGTACAAATGAAATAAGCCTTCAATTATGAAATTCCATGACAGAATCATTATGCTGTCAAATTTTTGAAAAAGAATTTGTACCTTTAACCTATACCCCAGAAGAGCCTCAGGACTGCTTGGAGGAAGAGCCTTGTTTGCAATAAAGCAGCTTGCCTAAGAACTGTCAGCTTTTCCCAGATGAGTCTGAAGCTCTGTCACTAAGCCACTGTCTGGCTCTTGTTTCTGCCCTGCTGGGAAATGACCCATTTAAGAGACGGTAGTACATGTTGATAATTAGCATTTGGCTCTATCAAAAAAATCAAGACTTATTAATGGTTTTGGTTATATACCGATAATGTTCTCACTGAGGCACAATTTCTAAAAAGCTTAGTGTCTCTTTTGCATTCTGTAAGTATTAGAAAGTATTTGGTGAGTTTCTGTAGGGCTGTGAGAGAGAAAGAGACAGATGAAGATTTTGGTATAGATTGAGTTTAATTTTTTTTGTTTTTCATTTGCTAGAAAGATGGTCTTTAAAAAGATGTTATACTAAATTAATGTTGTGTTGTACGTTTTGGTGATCATTACCTTTGTGGGCCCTAACTGATAGATGTTTAGTGTGGTTGATTGTGCTCTCACTTATTTGAAACTGCTGTCATGGCTTGGACACTGCAGTGTGCATGAGCCACATGCTTCCTGTGGAGGAAGCCACTCTGCTTACCCTGCAGCACAAGTACAAAAGAGTGATGTTGCATGGCCATCCTGTTATTCATTTGCACACAGAATGCTCATGACTTGTGTCCAATTGTCCTTTGCAGTTTGTAGACAATAAAGGCTTGCTGCTTAGGTAGAAGCCTTTTAGAAGTTGATGAACTGGGTGTGGAGGCTTTATACTAAGCAAAAATGGTTTGCATTTACTTTTCAAAATGTAGATTACAAACTCTTCTAAAATCAGATCATAATGGTTTGGTTACTTCTCTCTTTTGTATTAATTCATATCCCTGGGATTATGGAATTTCAGTCTACTGCTAAATTAACCTATGAAGACATCTAGCATAATCAGAATGGATCACCCTGTACTATTCAGAACCTTTTCAAAAGTAACTTTGCAGCCAGGCACAGTGGCTCATGCCTGTAATCCCAGCACTTTGGGAGGCCAAGGCAGGAGGATCACCTAAGGTCAGGAGTTCAAGACCAGACGGAGTTCACTCTTGTTGTCCAGGCTGGAGTAAAATGGCATTATCTCGGCTCACTGCAACCTTCACCTCCCGGGTTCAAATGATTCTCCTGCCTCAGCCTCCTGGGTAGCTGGAATTACAGGCATGTGCCACCACACCCGGCTAATTTTGTATTTTTAGTAGAGATGGAGTTTCTCCATGTTAGTCAGGCTGGTCTCGAACTCCTGACCTCAGGTGATCCTCCCACCTCAGCCTCCCAAAGTGCTGGAATTACAGGCATGAGCCACCACACCCAGCCCTGCGTGTCTTTATATACCAAACCTTTATCACATATTGTCAGATTTCTTGCCTGATTTAGGAAACACGCATTATCACAGGGCATTTATTTTTAAGCTGGAAAGCAGTATAATCTAATAAGCAAAAGAGCTTTGGTTGAAAAAAAGAAAAGATTTCGTTAGAGGGATAAAATAACCCTTAACCATTGCTAAGGGAGTACATTGTCAAATAATGGGTTTCAGGTATCGAGCAAAAATGTATACTATCAAGCAGAGAGCATCAGCTAGCGGTGAAGTGTTGGTCATTACTTGTTTTTTTTTTTGGAGACCAGGTCTTGCTCTGTCACCCAGGCTGGAGTGCAGTGGTGTGATCTCAACTCACTGTAGCCTTGACCTCCCCAGCTCAAGCGATCCTCCCACCTCAGCTTCCCAAGTAGCTAGAATTACAGACGTGTGCCACCATGCCCAACTAATTTATTTTTTCTAGGGACGGGGTTTTGCCATGTGGCGCAGGCTGGTCTCAAACTCCTGGCCTTAAGCAATCTGCCCACCTCAGCTTCCCAAAGTGCTGGGATTACAGGCATGAGCCACCGTGCCTGGCTTGCTCTGTCTTCATGTGCTTCATTTCATTAGAATGTTAGGTGTGACCACATTGATCATTGCCTTCAGCTGTTTCTTTTTTTCTTTTTTTGAAATGGAGTCTCGCTCTATCACCCAAGCTGGATTACAGTGATGTGATATCAGCTCACTGTAACCTCAGCCTCCTGGTTCAAGCGATTCTCCTACCTTAGCCTCCTGAGTAGCTGGGATTACAGATGTGTACCACCATGACCAGCTAACTTTTGTATTTTTAGTAGAGACAGCATTTCACCATGTTGGCCAGGCCAGTCTCAAACTCCTGACCTCAGGTAATCCATCTGCCTCAGCCTCCCAAGGTGCTGGGATTACAGGCATGAGCCACCACTCCCAGCCTAGCTGTTCCTTTTAAACTGATAGTTTCCCAACTTGCATACCCCAGTCCATCGTTCAGGATTATGTTAGATGTCTTTAAAATGTTTGAGTCTGTGCAAAACTTGAGTGGTGTACTTCTATTACTTCAGTCTTTCTTCCCGGGCGGTCTGAATCCTCTTATCTGATTATTTTCATAGCATAAAATGATTTTAATATGCCTTCCCTTCTTTAGCCTTCCATATTACAACCCGTCCCAGCCGTATTCATCGGCCTATTCCTGGCTTTCCTGTTTTGGTGTTTCGGTCCATTGTGGTAGAGAAAGGTACAAGCACTACTGTTGAGTCCTTGTCTGTTTGTTCCCATCACCTGTTTGTGCCGTATTTGTAATATAGTGCATGGCAAGAACACACAGGTATTTTGTTACCTGAAGCAAACCCTTCATTTAGTATGCCGTGTATTTGTGTCATACCAGTGAATTCAACAGTCAACTAAGCCCATAACTTTTTGTCTTGTTTACTTTGTAGTAATGCTAACCATGAGTTAATTCCAACCTAACCAGTTGTTAATATGCTTCCTTTAACTGAGTCTTTATCTGTAGCAAACTGGAGTACACTATGAATTTCTGCAATATTAGTACCCTCTTTCCAATTATGTGTTTAATCAGATTTAAATGAGAAATGAAGAGTTTGCCTCTTTCAAGTTTTCAGCCAGCTTTCTTCCCCTTCCTCCTTATCCTCTTCCTCCTCATAGTGTAGATTTTCTTCGTTTCAACCCTTTCCCTGTTTATACTATGGCTATGGAGATAAAAAAAAAATGAGATTAGCCTAATAAACCTTTGGCTTACAATCTCAACCCTATTATGTACTTGCAAGGATATAAATGTATCCCATTTCTTTCTGAGCCCTGACCTGCAACATCAGAATATTTCTTTAAAAAACAGTTTTTCTCTGCCATAGCTTAAAAAAAGAAAAGAAAAGAAAAAGAAGAAAAACCATCTCAAAAACACTCTTGGAATACAAGTAAAAATAAAAGTGTCAACCAAAGCAAGTTAATCTTATAAAGCTCTCTTAAAGTTAGCAGGCAACAGCCCATCCATGCTTGCCTCTAACTGGCATGCATGTTAGTAGAGCATATGAGATATCATGTGGCTTTATTACACTGAACAGAGTCTTTACCAGAATTATCAGACAGGCAGGATCCCTAATGTTACTTCTCCATCTTGAACCCTATTTGATTTTGTCTTCTGTGGTTTCAAGTTAGAGGACCAATGCCTAGACCGTTATCACCTTAGCCACTATCATCCCCTTGAATAAAATATCCCAACATGGAGTCTGATTCTAATCAAGAAATAAACATTTTAGGCAGAAACATACTACAGGTGTCTATATACATCAGTTATATTGGAATATATGGATACCAGAGTAAATAAAGCAGGCAGAGCCCACAGGTTTTCTTAGAAGTCACTATTAGGTTTCAACTGTAACAAAGTTGAAAACTTACCAGGACTTTCTTGGGATATATTAGACTTCCAAATTGGTGGTCCTACTATTATGGCTCTCCTTATACCTGCACTCCATCACTTTTTTTTTTTAACTTTATTTTTATGATGCAAAAATAAGATTTTTTCAGTATTCTGTTAAATATTCAGGACTCTCTGGAACCAAGGGGTTTTAGGTATGAAAAGAGAGGGGAGAATGTGATATTGACTCTCGGTTTCTTTCCACACAGAAACCCTGGCCCTGGATGCCCATGTTGGCTGCCCTGGTTGCAGTAACAGCCATCGTGCTGTATGTGCCAGGTCTGGCCAGAGCTTCTCCATGAGAGCGTTCCTTGAGTCCGTACACCGTCCTCCCTCTAGAAGCTGGCATCATACTCATGCTGGGGACAAACAGAACCATTTTCTTCCTTTTTACCTCTTTTAAAACAGCAGAAGTACAAGAATACAGCTGTAGGGTCATTGCTTTAAATTATATAAAATGTATCTGTCTATAAAGAAGATATAAAATTGTGACTTTATTCTACTGTAAGCAATAATTTGCTTGCAATTTTTCATGTAATTTTTAAATTAGTATGTTGAGATTCTGAATATTATGGTGGCCTAAAGTAGGCTTCTTGGTACACCAGATTATTTATAGCATTAAATTTATGAATATTTTACTCTGAATTCTGATGACCAGATAATTCATTTTTCTGATTTGATAATTACCCAAACCAAACAACCAGTACATACATGGGAAGAGAGGCCCTGTGTGCTCAGTGCCTATCAGTTTGAAATATATATACATATATATATATATTTTTTACATATTTACGCCATTTTTACTTGTTATAAAACCACTGAGCTATTGGGAACAAGACTTAGAGACAACTAATTGCGTGGATTTTTTTTTTTAAGGAAAAATACATTTGGAAAATGAACTGTTAGGGTGATAATTTGGGGAATATGTGCACGCTTGTTCAGCCTTAATGAGACTTGAAGATGTGGAGGACATCAACTTTGAAAAACTTTCCATGAGAGTGTGTATTTTCTTGAGCAAACTGAAGTATTTCTGGGAGCAAAAACATAGTAATTACACAATTTCAGTGCAGTCAACCAAACTGTTGAGTCAATTGGAATGTAATTTATTAAACCTCATGTATTTAAAGAGATATTTTTCTTTAAAAGCCAAGTTACTTTCTCATATACAGCATTTTAGGAAGCATGATTTTTTTTTCTATCATCTATTCCTCCAAGCATGTTTAATTGAAGAAAGTATTAATATCTCTTTCGATAAGCTTGTATTGACCTAATTTGGTTTATGATGTGTCAGAGCTAATTCATGTTCAGGGTGAGCTGTTGTACCTACCAACAGATTTCCTGGTTGGGTATGCAAATGGTTATTTTCTTTTTATTGTTGTTAATTGGGACTTTCTGTTAATGAAAAGCACTATTCCCAAGATTAATAGTGTTCTATGCACAATGAAGCACCTAAAAACACTGCTTGATGTTATAAATTTAAAACACAAAAGTGAAAGTTTAGCCATGGTTTTGTGTGGCATCATAGTTATGTCAGTAAAGTTTATTTAGGTCATAGAATATCCTAAAGTATCACATAGTTAAATTTTTCAGTCAATGAAGACTGGGAGGGAATGTCAGTGAATTGGCTTGAATGTTCTGTGGCAATCCACAAGTCTAGCCAAATATTGAAATAGGAGTTTAGGGTATAATTTGCCTTGTGATGTTTGGCAGTCACTGTTTATACTTTAAAGGTTATATTTTAAGCTATTTGGGTTTACTGTTGGGAGGATCACTAGATTTATGGAGGAATTAGTCACAAATGACTTGTAGAGAATACTGTCATATAGTTCAT
Organism: Aotus nancymaae; assembly: GCF_030222135.1. NCBI lineage: Eukaryota > Metazoa > Chordata > Mammalia > Primates > Aotidae > Aotus > Aotus nancymaae. The sequence goes on from NW_026988482.1 coordinate 32,458,825, forward strand.
TTCATCATTTTCTGTTGCAGGAAGCCACTCCACCACAGAATGCTAATATGCCAGTGGTACCCAGTACCTCTTGTATATAGGTTATTGCAAATATTGTTCTGAAATGCTTAACTTCAGAATTACATTTTTTAAAGTAAATAATTGTTTTAAATCTATTTTGTAAAGATATAAAGTACAATAGAATTTCTGGAGTACAGATTAAACTATTTGCACTAACACACGTGATGTGCATGATTTAATAAAATAACTTTACTCTCCCTACGCATGTTTGAGTTGAATATCATTGAAGTTCTTAATGCTGACCCTACTATTGGATTGTTAATAGTCTTCTCTTGAAATGACTCTTTATGCAACATAACATACATTTGGTATTCTTCAGGGTTTAAAAGAAAACAGCTATTTCCTCCAAGTTTTATTAGCCTTTTATTTAACTTACTGCTCCATTTTTTTTTCTCTTTTAATATGGTTATTGTTAAAAAGAAAGTCACTTGCCAGACCAGTCTCTTTAAATGTAAGGTCTAGTATCAATATTTACTTCAAGTGGAATAAATGGCTTTTTGTAGTTACTTCCAGTTTTCGTCAAGAATATAAATACGTCTATTTATAAGCAATATCTTCAGTTTTGTTCAGTTCACTTCCAGGTTAAATAAAGAGTAGGATTATTCACTGGTAATAATAGAATCATTAAGAAATGTTAAACATTGCAGCTAGAAATTGAACAACTCTATAGTGATACATTTAAGAATTATTCAAAGGTGCTACATGGCAGGATCAGAAAATAAAAAGAACGTGGTATTTGAAGCAAAACATCTGTATTGGCATCTTGGTTCTACCTTTTATCAGCTGTTGTTGTCTTGCACAAATCACATTTTGTCTGAGTCTCTGTTTTCTCATAACATGGGGAGAATAATACTTATATTTGTGGTAGTAGTGTGAACTTTAAAAAGGTAATGTATGTGAAGTACCAGTCAAGTGGTGAATAAGTTTTTATGAGAATGTTATACTGAAAAATACAGCAAATATTAAAGTTTTAGGTAAACCAGTACATCTACTTTAATTAAATGAATTAATTGACTCACCCATTAAGAATTTCTGTGTGTGAATAAGATATGTATGTAACATGAATTCTGAGAAAGTATTGTCACCTAGCTCTGTTTGTCGCCTTCATAGTTCACTCTTTTGGAAGTAATACGCTTGGTTTAGTGATGAACCAGTTGCCCACAGTAGTTTTGGAATTCCTGTTATTGCCTTCAGAGCCACTTTGAGTCACATGTGAAAACCATTCACATTGCCCTATAGGCAGAGGCTTTTAACCAAAACTAGTATTGCCTACTTGATCTCTCACTTTAATCACTACACTTGACCAAAACCCAGTGACTGTTGGCTGCTTCCATTGACTATTTACTATCAAAAGGATGGGAGTCTGCTACCAAAGAGAAAAAACTGCGTATAAATCAACTGATTTAAAATTTCAGCCTTGGCCAGCACAGTGGCTCATGCCTGTGATCTCAGCACTTTGGGAGGCTGACGCAGGTGGATCACCTGAGGTCAGGAGTTCCAGACCCGCCTGGCCAACATGGCGAAACCCCGTCTCTACTAAAAATACAAAAATTAGCCGAGCGTGGTGGCAGGTGCCTGTAATTCCAGCTACTGAGGAGGCTGAGGCAGGAGAATTGCTTGAACCTGGGAGGCAGAGGTTACAGTGAGCCCAGATCACGCCACTGCATTCCAGCCTGGGCAACAAGAGTGAAACTGTATGATTGTGGGTAAATGTAAATTCCTTTCACCATTATGATTTTTTTTTTTGAGGCTGGTCTTGAACTCCTGACCTCAAGTGATCTACCTGCCTCGGCCTCCCAAAGTGCTGGGATTACAGGTGTGAGCCACCATGCCTAGCCTATTTCTTTTTCTGCTATTCTGTGTTGTGTCTCCAGGTTTCATTTATTCATTCATTTAACAAATCTGTCTGATATGAGGCACTGTGCCAGATCCTGACAATATTCAGTCCCTATCTTCATAGAGCTTTTAAGCTGGCAGTTAAAATACAGTGTAATGGAAGAAGACACTGAAGCCTTTGGAACTATAGAAGCATTGGGTGCATTTCTTCTCACCTTCAACCACTCAAACATCCAACCTGGGGGTATCTGGCTACAGAGCCAAAGGTAAGTTTCCCTTCTAGATTGTCTAAGAAACAGGTCTGGTCTTGATTTTCTTTAAAAAGGCATTGTGACCTGGAAACATTTTTAAGGCTTTGTGTGTATTCTCCTGGAATTCTGCCCTGTTAAATGGTTTGAACTGTACCTTGCGATTAACAGGTAACTAGTAAAGGATTTTTTTTAAGCTAAGAAAAAGTGTTTTAGCCAGACAGGGTCTTTGAAAGGAGTCTCCTGTTGATGAGCTGGGGCATGAATTGGATAGATCCAATAACAAATCCCTTACATATGGAGGCAAGTGCCCACCATGTCTTATGGTTTGTGTTTTGTTTATTGTGCTGCTCATTCAGTAGATTGAGCAGCACAGGTTTTTTTTCCTAAAGATTAAGCACCTCGGCCGGGCACGTTGGCTCATGTCTATAATCCCAGCACTTAGGAGGCCAAGGCGGGCAGATCACCTGAGGTCGGGAGTTTGAGACCAGCCTGACCAACATGGAGAAACCCCATCTCTACTGAAAATGCAAAATAAGGTGGGTGTGGTGGTACATGCCTGTAATCCCAGCTACTTGGGAGGCTGAGGCAGGAGGATCGCTTAAACCCAGGATCGTGCCATTGCACTCCAGCCTGGGCAACAAGAGCAAAACTCCGTCTAAAAAAAAAAAAAGACTAAGCACCTTTCAGCCCAAATCTTAAAATATGTGATTTGTTACCGTCATGCAAGGACACTGAGATAAAACCTATAATGCCTATGAAAAAGACACGAGCATTACGAAAAAGAAAGGCAAAGGGACCAGAGGAGGGAAAAAGGAACAGAGAAACTTGGTTGTGCTCCTGCTGCTCACAGTGGCTGTTCACTTCACCTTTTCATTTTCACCTTTTGATCTGACCAGAGAATATCTAGGTAGCCAGTTCTGCTCTATGAAATTTCATCCTAGGACTTTTTTTTTTTTTTTTTTTTTTTTTAAAGACAGGGTTTCACCATGTTGGCCAGGCTGGTCTTGAACTCCTGACCTCAGGTGATCCGCCCACCTCAGCCTCCCAAAGTGCTGAGATTACAGGTGTGAGCCACCACGCCCGGCCAGGATTTTTCTTTATCCTAAATTTTGTGTACTTACTATCCCATCAGCATCTTATTCCACATTGAATTGGAAGCAGGCTTGCCTGCTTGGAACGGCATTCTTTTCCCTCTTAAATGGCGGGATCCCTTCCTGCTAGACTGAGGATTCTTCCTTACAGCAGATTCTACAAGCAAACAAGGGAGGAGCTGCAAAGGGACTAAAAAATCTCAATCATTTCAACTCTTTGAATCTCAGGCTTCTGCCATAAATTACTTCACTGTGTAATCTTTACATAGTCATTTTGGTTTGGGTTGAAAACTTGCTCTGAGATAATTAGCCCATACTTATTTAGCCTCCCCCACAACCCCTATTAAAAGATAACGTTTAAATATCTTAAACCAAATTTATTATTATTTTTTTATTTTTAGAGAATGAGTCTTGTTCTATTGATTAAGCTACTCCTGAACTCCTGGCCTCAAGTGATTCTCTTGCCTCTGGTTGCCAAAGTACTGGGATTATAGGCATGAACCACCATGCAGGGCCTTATTTTCTTTAAATAGTGTTTATAGAGCTGATTACATTTTCTTCTACAAAGTAAATTTGGTATGGTTTTAAAGTTGAGCATTCTAATTTAGCACTCTATGTACCTAATAGATCACATTTTTTTAAAATCTGTAAGCGTTTATTCAGTCATGCAACTTTGGCAAATAAAGTTCTTATTTTAAATACTTTTAAATTTTCTAAATTTTAAATAGTTTTGCCAAAATTAGGTGGTAAATAAATATGTGCTATGTGAACATATTGCCCTTTTTATCAGTGAAGATGAGTAAGTACTGTGATGTCACCTGGAATAAATAGAACCTTCTGGCTGCTTAAGTCCTCTGTCTTTGAATACCTAAAAAAAGTACAAAAAAATTAGTCGGATGTGGTGGCACACACCTGTAATTCCAGCTACTTCGGAGGCTGAGGCCTAAGAATCCCTTGAACCAGGAAGGCAGAGGTTGCAGCCAAGATCTCAGCACTGCACTCTAGGCTGGGTGGCAGAGCAAGACTCCGTGTCAAAAAATAATAATAATTGTGCAGAAGATATTCAGGGAATGAAAATAAAAAAGATTTAAAAAGATAATAACGATAGTAATACAGTAAAATAAAATACATTTATTTTTCTGGACTCATTTTATAGCAAAGTCCTCAAAATCCCAGCAACTCTGCAGGCTGAAGTGGGAGGGTCGCTTGAGCCCAGGAGTTTGAGACCAGCCTGGGCAACATAGTGCGACCTCCATCTCTAAAAAAATTAAAAGTAAAGTAGCCAGGTTTAGTGGCTTATGCCTGTGGTCTCAGCTGCTCAGGGGGTTAAGGTAGGAGGGTCGCTTGAGCCCAGGAGTTTGACTGCAGTGAGCTATACTTGCACAGGGTCTCTAACTAAAATATAAAATATTTTTTTAAATAAAAAAAAAATAGGCCGGGCGTGGTGGCTCATGCTTGTAATCCAAGCACTTTGGAGGCCAAGGCGGGCGGATAACCTGAGGTCGGGAGTTCAAGACCAGCCTGGCCAACATGGTGAAACCCCACCTTAAAAAAAAAAAAAAAAAAAAAGTTATCCATTGCTATGTAACAGATTACCCCCAAAACTTTAGCAGTTTAAAACAGTAAATAGTCCTGGGGCGGTGGCTTATGCCTGTAATCCCAGCACTTTGGGAGGCTGAGCTGGGCAGATCACCTGAGGTCAGGAGTTCAACATGGTGAAACCCTGTCTCTACTAAAAATACAAAAATTAGCCGGGTGTGGTGGTGGGTGCCTGTAATCCCAGCTACTTGGAAGGCTGAGGCAGGAGAATCGCTTGAACTCAGGAGGTGGAGGTTGCAGTGAGCCGAGATCATGCCATTGCACTCCAGCCTGGGTGACAAGAGCAAGACTCCATCTCCAAGAAAAAAAAAAAGCAAATATTTAGTATCTCAGACAGTTTCTAAGGGTCAGGAATCTAGGAGCAGCAGCCTAGCTGAGTGTTTCTAGGTCAAGATCTCTCCTGGAGTTGCTGTCAAGCTATTGACTGGGCCTGGAGGATTTTCTTTGCTCATTGAGGGCTGTTAACCAGCATCTTCAGTCTCTCACCAAGTGGGCCTCGCCTTAAGGCTGCTCAGATAAAGCAGCTGGCTTCCCTCAGAGTAAGTGATTCAAGAGAAAGGCAGAGGGATGGAAGCCACCATATCCTTTATAACCTAATCTCTGAAGTGACATACCATCACTGCAAAATTCTATTGGTCACACAGACTAACTGATACAGTGAGGGAGGTGATAACCAAGAGCATGGATACCAACAGGCAGCAGAAGAGAGCCAGGTTAGAGACTGGTTCATCACCTAATTTCCCATTAGGAAACTTAATGAATTGTTGATAGCCTTCTTTTAATAAATGAAATGTATCAAAACAGACCAAATGAATGACTTTTATGAGAATTACATCTTTCCCCAATCTGTTGATTCCCCAATATCAGTAAGTCATTGATGCTGATTCTAAAATTATAAGAAGTGTAAAACGAGAGCACTTACGATACTGTCATACAGTTTAAATTTAGAAATTATTTTCAGAATTGGTCAATGTAGATAGATAATTTTCTTAAAAGTGTGTCTTCAACTGCAATTTGAAAAGCTATAGACCTGTAATCCCAGCTACTCAGGAGTCTGAGGCAGGAGAATCGCTTGAACCTGGGAGGCAGAGGTTGCAGTGAGCCAAGATTGCACCCTTACCCTCCAGCCTGGGTGACAGAATGAAACTCCATCTCAAAAACAAAAAAGAAAAGCTATAGAGACAGAGTTTTTGTTTGTTTGATTTTTTTTTTTTTTTTTTGTCATCTTTGCTTTTTGTTTTTGTTTTATTTTGATTTTTGAGACTGGGTCTCACTCTGTCACCCAGGCTAGAGTGCAGTGGTATGATCACGACTCACTGCAGCCTTGACCTCCCAGGTTCAAGTAGTGCTTTCACCTCAGCCTCCCGAGTTGCTGAAACTACAGGCACGTGCCATCGTGCCCAGCTAATTTTTGTATTTTTTGTAGAGATAGGGTCTCAGGCTGCTCTCACATTCCTGGGTTCAAGTGATTCTTTTACCTCAGCCTTACAAAGTGCCTGGACAGACAGTTTTTACTGGGCACTAGGATAAGCTATGAGGAGAGGTACACACTAGGTGTGTTCAGTAATCACACTAGGTGTACCTCTCCTCATAGCTTATCCGTCCTTCCTTAGGCTGTAATTGTTGGTTGCTTCTCTGTCTTCTCTATGAGACAGTAGGTTCCCAGAGTTCCCAGAGGGCAACTAAATACTGGGTCTCTACTCACTTTGGTATAACTGAAACCTAGTACAGTTCCTAGAACATTTATTTATTTATTTATGAATGAGACGGAGTCTTGCTCTTGTTGCCCAGGCCAGAGTGCAATGGTGTGGTCTTAGTTCACTGCAACTTCCACCTCCCAGGTTCAAGCGATTCTCACGCCTCAACCTTCTGAGTAGCTGCGATTACAGGCGTGTGCCACCACACTTCACTAAGTTTTTGTATTTGTAGTAGAGATGAGGTTTCACCATGTTGGCCAGGCTGGTCTCGAACTCCTGACCTCAGGTGATCCACCTGCCTCAGCCTCCCAAAGTGCTGGGATTATAGGTGTGAGCCACCACACCCGGCCTCCTAGCACATTTTAAATATTTAATAAATATTTGTAGCAGAAAGGGAGTAGAACCCAAGTCTGAAGTTGGACTTGAATCACTATTTTCTGGTTGCTAACAGTGGCCATTCATAGATAGTATGATGGTGTGCCCTCTGGTCTGGAATGAAATCACTTAGTGGCAGTAAACACTATTACCACAAATGTAAATTTGACTGCAGAAAAGGACCTTATTTCTTACCAAATTTTAGACTTACCTAAAGCATACACTTAATGAGACAGGCTGAACCTAGTTTTCACCAATTACTAGATAGAAAGGTACTGAATAAGCATTTATTTATGCCTGCCTTGTTTCAGTAAGGCTTTAAGGTGGCCTACACAGATATATAAAATATGGAATAGGCTTGACACAATGGTTCAGTAATCACAGGAGGATAACTGAACCCATGAGTTCAAAACCAACCTGAGCAACATAGCAAGAGTCCATCTCTACAAAAAATTTAAAAATTAGCCAGGTGTGGTGGTACACACCCACGGTCCCAGCTACTCTGGAGACTGAGGTAAGAGGATCACTTGAGCCCAGGAGGTTGAGGTTGCAGTGAGCCAAGATCATGCCACTGTACTCCAGCCTGGGAAATGGAGACCCTGTCTCAAAAAAAAGAAAAAATATAGAATAGCATGGTTTAAAAGGGGGGTAGGAGTGGAGAAGAAGAAAGTGAAATAAGAAAAAATTGAACCAAATAAGTAAAATAAAATTGGGCCAAGACAGAGAAGGAAAAATCACCCCATACCACCTTGCATATACTGGCTCTAAGCTTTCTAATAACCAAATCAAAATCCTAGGCAGTTACTGAAGTCATTGTCCATAAGATTAATAATAAATTATTGAAATATACGAAGACTAGGAATTTCTGTCAGGGCTATTTATTTGGAGATGATCTCTGTCACCTAGGCTGGAGTGCAATGACATGATCATAGCTCACTGCAGCCTCGAACTCCTAGGCTCAAGCAGTCTTTGTCTCAACCTCCTGAGAAGCTGTGACTGTAGGTGTGTGTCACCATGCCCAGCTCATTTTTTTATTTTTTATTTTCTGTAGAGACTGGGTCTCCCTGTTTTGCCCGGGCTGGTCCCAAACTCCTGAGCCCAAGCAATGCTCTCACTTTAGCCTCCCAAAGTGCTGAGATTTCAGGTCTGAGCCACCATGCCCAGCCAGGGTTCTTTTTTAAATGCATGCTGGCTCTACACAGTGTTGCTTTGAACCTAAAACTACTCTAAAATACTCTTTTAAAAAAAAGAAGAAGAAAAGCATGCTATATAAGCATGCTTAAAGCATGATATAGGGAGTCATGAATATCTTCTTTTCAAAAGTATCCTAAGTAGAGGCCAAGGTGGGAGGGTCCCTTGAGTCCAGGAGTTCAAGACCAGCCTAGGCAACACAGCGAGACCCTGTCTACAAAACTAAAAATTAAAAGATAAGTCAAGTATGGTGGTGCACACCTGTTGTCCCAGCCACTCAGGGGCTGAGATGGGGGATCCCTTGAGCACAGGATGTCCAGACTGCAAGTTAGCTGTGATGGTGCCACTGCACTCCAGCTTGAGTAACAGACCAAGACTCTATCTCTAAAAACCAAGAAAAAAGAACACCACAAGTATCCCAAGTAGATGAAAAAAATTAACACCATTTGTCAAAGCTGGGAAGGGCAAATGGGGGTTTATTATATTATTTGTTATACTTTGGCATATGTTTGAAATTTCCTACAAGTTTTTTTTTTTAATGTACAGCAATCATGCTTTTTTTTTTTTTTTTGAGGGGTAATACAATATTTACTTAATGAGATGCCTTTGGTAGCATTTTTATTGAAGTCAAGAACTGGACATACATACCCATTCTCATTCCAACTCCTCAGCATTGAACTAGTTAATTTTTTTTTCTTTTTCTTTTTTTTTCTAGACAAGGTCTCACTCTGTCGCCCAGGCTGGAGTACAGTGGCATGATCACAGCTCACTGCAGCCTCAGCCTCCCAGGCTCAAGTGATTCTCCCACCTCAGCCTCCCAGATAGATGGGACTATAGGCACATGCCACCAGACCTGGCTTTTTTTGTTATTGTTATTGTTGTTGTAGAAATGGGGTTTTGCCATGCTGCCCAGGCTGGTCTTGAACTCCAGGGCTCAAGTGATCCTCCTGCCTCTGCCTCCCAAAGTACTGGCATTACAAGCACATGCCTGGCCCAAAACTTTTTAAGCTCCAAGATGACATGCAAAGGAAATTGACACTCTCAAACTCATGGGCTGAAGCAATCAGCCTTGGCCTCCTTAAGCGTTGGGATCACAGGCATGACCTACCGCACCCAGCAGGAATTCCTAATCAAGCAAATTCTTTTGTCAGCAGCTAAGGAGCCCACTGAGTCAAAGAAGTTGTTCTTGACCTCCTGGTCTCCTAGTACCCTGTGTCTGCTGTAGGCCTGTTTCTGGGCAGCCCTTCCCTAGAGCAGCAGCCTCCTAATTTTGTGTGGAGTTTATTGGCTAGAGCACCATTCCTATATAGAGCTGATGATCAGCAGTCCTAACCTAAGAAAAGCAGTCTTTTCTAACCCTATGTTCAGTGGCAGTGAAGCACACTGGATGTTCCAGCAGCCGAAAGGGGTCAGCTGGAAAGCAAGGGGGGCCACCTGCCTCTTGGCTCCAGTTGATTTTATGCCATGTAGGACTGTTGCCAACATCTTCTGAATTTTCAAGAGAAACTGGAAGCCAGGCTGGGCACCGTGGCTCATGCCTGTAATCCCAGCACTTTGGGAGGCTAAGGTGGGCGGATCACCTGAGGTCGGGAGTTGGAGACCAGCCTGGCCAACATGGTGAAACCCCATCTCCATTAAAAATACAACAAAACAAAAAATTAGCCAGGCATGGTGGCACGTGTCTGTGATCCCAGTTGCTCAGGAGGCTGAGGCAGGAGAATCACTTGAACCTGGGAGGCAGAGTTTACAGTGAGCTGAGATCACACCACTACACTCCAGCCTGGGTAACAGAACTAGACTCTGTCTCAAAAAAAAAAAAAAAAAAAACCCAGAAACTAGAAACTGGACTTTATGTTCACTTTCCAGATTAAAGAGGGAGAAGAAGGCCGTGTGTGAGGCAAGCAAAACATATCTGCAGGCCCACTTTGGTCAGTGGGGCTACCAACTAGCAACCTCTGGGCTCATTAAGCCTAGAATTATAAAGCACCAGAGGTGCCTTATGCTGGGGTTGGACTTCACTGATCATTAAAATGTTCCAGAAATCTTGGAGCTAGACTCAGGGTTGCCAAACATTTTATTTTGCCAAGTCTTAGGCCGTTTTATGTTGCTTTAACAGAATACCTGGGACTAGGTAATTTATAAAGAAAATGGGTTTATTTAGCTCATGGTTCTACAGGCTGGGAAGTCCAAGGAGCATGGTGCCAGCATCTTCTTGCTTCAGATGAGGGCCATATGCTAGGTCACAACATGACAGAGAAGGTCAAAGGGAAAGCAGACACCTGCAAAGAGGCAAAACCCAAGATGCCCTGGCTTCATAACAACCCACTCTCCCTGGAACTAATTTATTCCTGTGAGAACTAATCCAGTCTCCCCAGAGCAAGAACTCAATCACTATGGGAAGAAAGGCACCAAGCCATTCGTGAAGGATCCACTGCCATGACCCAAACACCTCCCACTAGGCTCCACCTCCCAACATTGGGAATCAGGTTTCACCATGACTTTTGGTGTGGCAGACAAGCAATATTCAAACCATATCACCAAGCTATAACACTTTTTAATGTAAAAAAACAAACCAGACACTACTATTAACTCACCATTTCATTAAAGAAAGGCCATTACAATACTTAAAAAATAGGATACACCAGCTTTGCAGTTGCTGCTGCCACTGGGAGCCCCATCCTGCCAGCCATGGTCAACCCCACCATGTTCTTCGACATTGCTGTCAACGGTGAGCCCTTGGACCACGTTTTCTTCGAGCTGTTTGCAGACAAGCTTCCAAAGAGCAGAAAAAGAGAGGATTTAGGTATAAGGGCTCCTGCTTTCACAGAATTATTCCAGGAGTTATGTGTCAGAGTGGTGACTTCACACGCCATAATGGCATTGGTGGCAAGTCCACCTATGAGGAGAAATTTGATTACAAGAACTTCATCCTGAAGCATACAGGTCAGGTCCTGGCATCTTGTCGATGGCAAGTGCTGGACCCAACACAAATGCTTCCCAGTTTTTTATCTGCACTGCCAAGACTGAGTGGTTGGAGTAACCTGAGATCAGGAGTTCAAGACCAAACATGCATGTGGTCTTTGGCAAGGTGAAAGAAGGCATCAATATTGTGGAGGCCATGGAGCGCTTTGGGCTCAGGAATGGCAAGACCAGCAAGAAGACCACCATTGCTGACTGTGGACAACTCTAATTAAAGTTCGACTTGTGTTTTTTTTTTGTTTGCTTTTTGGGGATTTTTTTTGAAATGGAGTTTAGCTCTTTGTTGCCCAGGCTAGAGTACAGTGGCACAATCTTCACTCACTGGAACCTCTGCCTCCCAAGTTTAAGTGATTCTCCTGTCTCAGCCTCCTGAATAGCTGGGATTACAGGCACCCGCCACCATGCCCAGCTAATTTTTCTATTTTTAGTAGAGACAGGGTTTCTCCAGGCTGGTTTTGAACTCCTGACCTCAGGTTATCTGTCCACTTCAGCCTCCCAAAGTGCTGGGATTACAAGCATGAGCCATCGCACCTGGCCAACTTGTGTTTTATCTTAACCACCAAACCATTCCTTCTGTGGCTCAGGAGAGCACCCTCCACCCCATTTGCTCACGGAAGTTCTAGATCAGCCTAGGCAACATAAGGAGACCCTGTCTGTACAAAAAATTTTTAAATGACCTGGGTGTGGTGGCACATGCCTGTAGTCCCAGCTACTTGGAAGGCTGAGGCAGGAGAATCACTTGAGCCTGGGAGGAGTCGAGGCTGCAGTAAACCATGATCGCACTACTGCATTCCAGCCTGGGCAACAGGAGACCCTTTCTTAAAAAAAAAAAAGTTTGAACAACCAAGTTATATCGATGGTTTGCACTGACTCAGAATTAAATGACTTCTCCAGAGAGCAGCTGGAGAAACCAGAAGGGGATGAGACATTAGAGACAGGCCTCAAAGAACAGGAAAGATTTGGGCTTACTGGGGATATCACAGGAAGGCACTGCAAGAGGAAGGTAGGAACGTGTCAGGTGGGAATGAGTGGTTTCATGCTGACTGAAACTAGGCCTGGAGGAAGGGCAGCATTTGGAAAGGACATCAGAAAGAGGACAGTTCAGGTGAAAGAAATGATTGAGGCAAGACGGAACTGGCTGTGTGTGCACCCACACGGCGCAAAAACTGCCCCCACTGCAGGGGAGGCTTCACACTTCTGGTTGTGATGAGCCAGTTGGCTGGCTTAAGCAGAAAGAGAATTTATCATGAGGCTACAGTGCAGGGCATTTCTGTATCTGTCTCTCCGTCTTCATCCCAGTCTACATCAGAAATTCCTCTCCCTGCTCTCAGCCCCTGGAGGATTTTTTCTGTGATCTTCCTCTTACCCTGATCATTTTCTACCCCAGGATTTGCCTGGTGTCATTCTTCTCTCCTATGAAACTATAAGCCCCTAACGGCAGGGCTGTGCCTTACTTGCCATCCTCCAGCCCCCCAACTGCCCTGGAAAGCGTGTCCTGCAGGTTTTCAGATTTTCTCCATGTTGACCCTGCCTTGGCCTTCCCATGGGGAGCTACTCAAGTTTCCCTTTCTGTGTTATCTCCTACAATCTCTTGCAAAGATTCAGATCTCTGACTCCCAGCATTTATTGCATTTTTCTGATCAAAGTTCTCTTCCGAGCAGGATATTTTCCATACCAGGAAGCTTAAGAGAGTCCACAGTGAACCATGGGAAGAAGAATGGGGTGATCGTAATTTTCTCAAGTTCCTGCTTGATTTAGCACAAGAAAAGGAATTGGATCCTTTGCTCAGCTTCTCCTCTGAGAACTTTAGTTAATTCAGCATACATATGCTTCTTTTATTTATTTTTTTTTGAAACTTTTTATTTTGATGTGATTTTAAATTTGCAAAACAGTTGCAAGATAGCACAAGGAACTCACATTTACCCTTCACCCGGATTTACCACTTTACATCCTGCCTTATTTGCTTTCTCTCCGTGTGTGTGTGTGTGTGTGTATGGATACACACACATGCGTATTTTTTTCTGAACTGTTTGAGAATGTCAGCTCATTCCTTGTGTCCCTTTGCCCCTACACACTTTAGTGTGTATTTCCATGGAACAAGGATATTCTCTTGGGTTTTTACCTCGTGCCAGGAGTGCTGGTTTCTTGCCCTAATATAGTGTTTACTGGCAACTGGAGGATTGGGGGAGAGGGATCTTATGGATCTGAAGGAATTAGTCAAGAAGTTGTCACAGCATCTCTTTCCTCCTAACTAGACCCTGCAGGGACAGAAACCCACTCTGAGGAGTGTGAGGCTAGGTCATCTTGGGAAAGTCTGCCTGTTGTTTCTGGATGAAATGCAATCGTCCTCACAGGTCCAAAGCCAAACACGTTTTGGGAAAGGTGGCATCAATTAAGCCAGCCAGCCTCAGACCTTTAGGCATTTTTACGGTCTGTTAACACCAGAATCCGGAAGGAAAAGATGTTGCTCCATTGCACTTGCGGCAAAAGCTCTGTCTTCCATCTCAGCCCTTGCTACCTGTGCTAAAAGTCGCAATCCTAGCATCCTACCTGGACATCATCTTCCTGCCATCATCATCTGTGCCAGGGGTGCCCCCAAACCTTCCTGCTCTTAACCAAGTTCCCAGAGATTCTAGGATTCAGGGGCTCCCAAAACAGCTGTGGGCAACCTCCCTCAATTAAGTCTCCACTTTTTTTGTTATGCCTGGTGGACAGATGGACAGGTGAAACAACTGTTTTTCCTAATACAAAATTAATACATGCTTCTTGGTAAAAAAACATAAGTATAGAAAAATAAGAAGAAAGGATACAGATCATATCTGTAAGCTTACTATAGTTCTGGTATCCAGCCCTTCAGATTCCATCAGGAATGAACATTGTGTGATAGCTAAGAGCCCACACTCGGGTCATCAGGACTAGACACGGTTCTGGCTGTGTCATTACTAACTGAAGTAAGAGAAGTAACTTCTTGGAGATCCAGTTTCCTCTTCAATAAAACAAGATAAGGCTGGGCACAGTGGCTCACACCTATAATCCTAGCACTCTGGGAGGCCAAGGCAGGTGGATCACTTGGGGTTAGGAGTTTGAGACCAGCCTGGCCAACATGGTGAAACTCTGTCTTTACCAAAAAATATAAAAATTAGTGGGCAGCTGGGCATGGTGGCTCACACCTGTAATCCCAGCAGTTTGGGAGGCTGAGGTGGGTGGATCATCTGAGGTTAGGAGTTCAAGACCAGCCTGGCCAACATGGTGAAACCCTGTCTCTACTAAAAATACAAAAATTAGCCAGCCATGGTCCATGCCTGTAATCCCAGCTACTCAGGAGTCTGAGGCAGGATAATTCATTGAATGAATAAATATTTTTTGAGCTCCCATTGCATGCCAGACATAGTGCTAAGTGCTAGCACTTAAACAAAATCCTTGCCCTCATTGAACTTACATTTCTAGTGGAGAAAGAGACAGATAACAAACTTGGATATGTTATAAAATATGTCACGGGGCCAGGCACAGTGGCTCACGTGTATAATCCCAGCATTTTGGGAGGCCAAGGTGAGTGGATCACTTGAGGTCAAGAGTTTGAGACCAGCCTGGACAACATGGCAAAACTCCTTATCTGCTAAAACCCAGGAGGCAGAGGTTGCAGTGTATTAAAGTCACGCCACTGCACTCCAGCCTGGGTGACAGAAAAAGACTCCTTCTCAAAAAAAAATTTAAAGTAAAAAAAAAAATTAGCCAGACGTGTGCCCCTGTTAGTTCCAGCTACTCAGGAGGCTGAGTCAGGAGAATTGCTTGAACCAGGGAGGCAGAGGTTGTAGTGAGCCAAGAGTGCACCACTGTACTCCAGCCAGGGTGACAGAGCAGGACTCCATCTCAAAATCAATAAAGAAATTAAATATGTCGTGGGCTGATGAGTGCTCTGGAGAGATTCAGCATGTGTAGTGGATAGGGACCTCCATCACCAGGTTGCTTTTTTATATAAAGCAGTCAAAGAAGGCCTCTTTGAAAAGGTGGCATTTGAGCAGAAGTCTGAGGGAAATGAGGGAGCTATATAATAAATATCTGGGGGAAGAACATATCTGGCAGTGGGAACAGCATGTCCAAGGACCTAGAGACCACAGCGTGCTTGGCATATTTCAGGATGATCAAGGAGGCCCTTGTGGCCAGGGCAGAGAGAGGAAGAAAGTAGGCAGAGGAGCAGAGGTCAGGAAGGTAGCAGGGACCCAATTGTGTAGGAGCTTGTCAGTCATTCTGAGGATTGTAGCTATTCCTCTGAGTGAGATGGGGACCTAGGGAGGGTTAGAAGAGAGGAATGATAACAATTTGACCCTCATTCGATCTCAGTACTTGTGTTTTGTGGTCAACGTGGAAAGCTGCACAGCTCCTTGGACTTGATTAACCAGCGTTGTTCAGCTCTGTGGGCCCCTCCTACCAGGAGTCCATAGCCTGCCTGTTACGATGCAACAGCTCCCCCAACCCCCCACTGCCCACCACCACGCCGTTTTTCTAGGTGGGAATGGCACCCAGGTGCACCCAGATGCTTCCAGGCTACACTGTACGGTCCCCAGCCTTATGTCTGCATCTCACTGGCCATGACACCCAATAGCCACCATCAATTACGGTCTTGTCATAAGCCAGGCCCCTCACCCCCAGGACTCCTTTAATCCTCACAGCCACACTGCCAGCCAGCCACTGTCATTCTCCCTTTTGCAGCTGGCACAACGATTGATTAACTTGTGCAAGGTCCTGAAGCTAGCAGGCAGGGAAGTCAGGCCTCTAGCCCAGTCCATCAGATTCCTAAGGATGGGGACAGTGATGAAGAAAGCATGGCACCCGCAGTGCCTGGCACACCACAGTCACCCAGACAGCAAGATAGGAGGCTGCATGAATCGGCGCTCTGTCCCTCCCTAAGGTCTCCCTCTGTTGAGAAAATGTCCGAGAAAGCACTTTGCACACTATAAAGCATTACGCAAATATGAGCATGGCTGTCAAGATGATTAGGAGTCTGAAACCTCAGGTTCGGGTTGGGCCCCTGGATTTTCTCATGGCCGCCTCCTCCTAGTCATTGGCATGTCAACCTCAAACACCTGAGTGCCCCCAAACCTCAGCACATCCCCAGCTTCTCCTTTGCTTTGCCTGAAACAAAGCAAGTCTTTTATAAGCGAGGGAGGGGCCTGTGGTGGCCTTGCTTTTTCGAACATGCTTTCACCTCCTTCCAGTTCATTGTTTTCATACAAAATTCCAGACGCACAGCGCAGGCAGACAGAAGCCTCATTCATAGCCAGAGGTCCCTCAGGCTGGGGGTTCCACGCCTCCTCCCCCTTCCCCTTCCCCTCATCTCAGTCTCCTGCTGAAGTTGCAATCCACGTAAAGCCACAGAGGTAGACTCAGGGCAAAGGAGATTTTTCTAATGTTGCTGACGGGGGTGAGGAGAGGGTGGCCCTTGGAAGGCCACCACATGGCATGGTGGAAAGAGCCCTGGATTTGCTTGCCAATGGACAACTGCATTCCACATTGGTTCCACCAATTGGTAGTCAAATGACCCTGGACGAGTCATTGACCCCTACTTCTTGGAAAGATGTGGTTCTCACAATCCTTCTCCTGACAGCTACTACCTGTTCAGCAGAGTCAGCACAAGCTCACATAGCCCTTGACCTCCCATGGGCCAAGTGAACACCTTCTTCCTGGTTTGGTTAAGTTGGCATAGAGCTGAGCATGGTGCTGCTGGTGGGTCTACTAAATTGTTTAAAAAGAAACATGCTGGTTTAAAAAGAAACAAAAAAACTGTCCTTGAGGCTGGGTGTGGTGGCTCACGCCTGTAATCCCAACGTTTTGTGAGGCCAAGGCGGGAGGCCAGGAGTTTGAGACCAGCCTGGGCAAGATAGTGAAACTCCTACAAAAAATAAAAAACTTAGCTGGGCATGGTGGTGCATGCCTATAGTACCAGCTTCTCTGGAGGCTGTGGTAAGAGGCTCACTTAAGCCCGGGAGTCCCAGGCTGCAGCAAGCAGTGATCGAACCAGTGCACTCCAGCCTGGGTGACAGAGCGAGCCCCTGTCTCAAAAACAAGAAACAAAACCAGCTCTTGAGCAAGACACACTTTTCTAATTTCCCATTACTTTCCAATTTTCCAAACTCTTCAGGCCCCATACCACCTTGATTTTTGTCACTTGCAAATAATAAAACTACAAACTGCACTGCATGTACACTTTTTAAAGGCTTGAATCATTGACTTCCTCAGCCCCACACCTTCTGGTCAGCACAGGGCACCACACTGCTGCTCCAGGCAGGCCTGGGCAGTGAGGAAAGGTGCCAGCCATGTGGGCTGGGGGTGGAGAAAGTGCCTAATCATGAAATCCTAATTTATAACGTGTTGCTGTCCTTGGTCGAGCATTAATTTGGCTCAGAAACAGGAGAAGGTGTGGGTGACTGGTCTGAGGAGAGTTTCTGGACAGCTCGAACAAAAACAGAAGCATGCTCTTGCACGCAAAGTGGACTTTCTCAAGGGTGGTGATATTCTCTGGAGAACTGAACTAAGGGACCCTTTATTATGTATACTTCTGTGTATCTAAACTTTATACAGGGCTGGGTGCCATGGCTCATGCCTATAATCCCCACTTTAGGAGGCTGAGGCGGGAAGATCAGTTGAGCTCAGGAGTCTAAGAGCTGCCTGGACAACATAGACCTTGTCTCTACAAAAAAAAAAAAATTTTTTTAGGCCGGGTGCGGTGGCTCAAGCCTGTAATCCCAGCACTTTGGGAGGCTGAGGCAGGCAGATCACGAGGTCAGGAGTTCAAGACCAGCCAGACCAATATGGTGAAACCTTGTCTCTACTAAATACAAAACTTAGCCGGGTGTGGTGGCAGGTGCCTGTAGTCCCAGCTACTCAGGAGGCTGAGGCAGGAGAATTGTTTGAACCCGGGAGGCGGAGGTGATGGTGAGCCAAGAGCACACTATTGCACTCCAGCCTGAGCAATAGAGTGAGACTCCATCAAAAAAAAAAAGAAAGAAAAAAGAAAAAAGAAATTTAATTACCTGGACATGATGGTGTGCACCTGTGGCCCCAGCTACTCAGAAGGCTGAGGCGAGAGGATCCCCTGAGCTGGGGAAGTTGAGACTTCAGTGATCATGCCACTATACTCTAGCCTGGGCGACAGAGGGAGATCCTGCCTCAAAAAAGAAAAGAAAAGTAATTAGAGAAACTTTACACAAGGAACATGTATCCATTTTAGACCACATTTCCTAAGTCTAAGATGCCATTGATTGAAAGGCAATTATTTTCTGTACTTCCCTGAAAGCAAACTGCTACAATGTGTCATCTATTAAAAAGACACATCCGGCCAGGTGCGGTGGCATGTGCCTGTAGTCCCAGCTACTCCAGAGGCTGAGGTGGGAGGATCGCTTGAGCCCAGGAGTTCTGGGCTGTAGTGTGCTATGCCGATCGGGTGTCCGCACTAAGTTCAGCATCAATATGGTGACCTCCCAGGAGCAGGGGACCACCAGGTTGCCTAAGGAGGGGTGAACTGGCCCAGTTCGGAAACGGAGCAGGTCAAAACTCCCGTGCTGATCAGTAGTGGGATCGCGCCTGTGAATAGCCACTGCACTCCAGCCTGGGCAACATAGCGAGACCTCGTCTCTTTAAAAAAAAAAAAAAAAAAAAAAAGACACCTCCGAGTTTTTAAGATGTTGAAATGTGAAAAAAAAAAAAAGTTCATCTTAGAATTGACAGAATGAAGTAACTTTTTAAATTAAAAGACATTTTTGGCTGGGCGTGGTGTCTCACACCTGTAATCCCAGCACTTTGGGAGGCTGAGGTGGGTGGATCACCTGAGGTCTGGAGTTCGGGACCAGCCTGGCCAACGTGGTGAAACTCGTCTCTACTGAAAATACAGAAATTAGCCAGGCATGGTAGTGGGTACCTGTAATCCCAGCTACTCAGAAGGCTGAGGCAGGAGAATCACTTGAACCCAGGAGGTGGAGGTTTCAGCGAGTCAAGATCGAGCCACTGCACTCCAGCCTGGGCAACAGAGTGAAATGGAGGAAAAAAAAAATGATATTTTCCATTTATGGAAAAAAAAATTACTTAAATTGTTTTTGCATTCCACTCTCCCGCTCAGAATGATTTCCTCAAAAAAGCCGAGGGAATTGCATTTGAAGATGAGTTAATTTTTTTTTTTAATGTTTACATGCCAGTTTCATGCCAGGCCCTGTTCTTTCTCATCCCTGGCCCCATGGAGGCCTTATGGGAATGATAGGCCCATATAAAATTACCACTGATTGATTGAAAAGGAGTCATTTTACAAGGAAGGCAACTGAAGGTCAGATTGGTGTTCCTGATCATGAAGTTCAGTAAGTGAGGGAGAGGAGGTTCAAATTCAGCTGCTGAGCCCCGTCCCCCAATCTCACCACATGCCTCAGCTCTAAAGGTGGCCTGAGAAAGCAGCCAGGTTGGAACGTGAGCCTCCTACCAGAAGCCTTGGGAAGCACGGGGCGAAGGGCTGAGGTGCTGGCTCTGAGGCCCACCCTGCGAACGAACCCCACTCTGTCTGGTGCAAGGGAAACTGACTTCCTCTGTGCACACACGGCTCTGCCAATCTGAGTGACTCAGCCTCAAGATGACCTCACTGTCCTCAGTGGGCTGTTTGGCCGCCTGCTTCGTGTCACTGAGCCCCAGCACCCAGCACGTCTGATAGGATTTATGAGTATTTTCTCTGCCCCACTCCTCGAATGTGGTTAGGTTTGAAAAGGTCACCCCTCCCCTTGCTCTACCTCTCAGCTTTCTGTTGCCAGGCTGCCTCTGCCCCTCCAGCTGCTAAAAAAGGCCAAAGCTGTGAAAGCTGTTTGCTCCTGCCAAGCTCTGGCTGGACCAACCATCCAGGGAGAGCTGGGGGCTCAGCCTGGACTTTCCCAGTGCCTGGGACAGAGGCATGGCTGGTGGAAGATGTTGCTTGCCAGAAAATTGGTAGAGTAAGCTAAAATAGCAGTTCCAGGTCTGCGCTACAGCAAAGTATACTTTTCAGAAGGGGTCTCATACAAATTTAAAGTGACCACTTGTCAAAGATTGATTTAATTCATTAATGAGGAAACCGGCAACAGGACAAAGCTGGTTTAAGAGCTGATTTGAGAGAGTGGCTCTTTTAGTTCGCTAGGGCTGCCGTAAGAAATTATCACCAACTCAGTGGCTTAGAACAGCAGAAATCGATTCTTCCACAGTTCATGAAAACAGAAGTCCCAAATCAAGGTGTCAGAAAGGGTGGCTCCTCTGGGAGACACTGCGGGGAATCTGTCCACGCCTCTCCCCCAGCTTCTGGTGGTTGTGGGCTGTCCTTGGCGTTCCTGGCCTGCTGCTGCGTCACTCCAGTCTCCGCCTCTGTGGTCACATGGCTGTCTTCCTTGTGTATCTGTAGGGTCCAACTCTCTCTCCTTATAAGGACACCAGTGATTGGATTTAGAGTCATCCTAATCCAGCATGACCTCATTTTAACTTGATTACATCTGCCAAGTCTCTATTTCCAAATAAAGTCACATTCCCAGGTACTGGGGAATTAGGATTTAAACATACCTTTTTGTGGGGGACACAACTCACCTTTTAACACCTACGTTACCAAACTCATTTCTGATTACTCAGCATCACAGATCTCTGGCTTGATAGGGGCATTTGGGGTGCTGGAAATAACAGCACAAAGAACACAACTTTGACGTCAGCTTTGATCTGACCCTGGCGTTCTGGGATTCAGTGTCAGCCGGTTAAGGCTCAGTGAAAGGCAGGGCATCTCCATGTCAGAAGTCAGTACCAGCTGGATGTGGTGGCTCACACCTGTAATTCCAGCACTTTGGGAGGCTGGGTGGGAAGATCACCTGAGAACAGATCACGGGAGTTTGAGACCAGCCTGGCCAACATGGTGAAACCCTGTCTCTACTAAAAATACAAAACTAGACGGGCGTGGTGGCACATGCCTGTAATCAATCCCAGCTACTCGGGAGGCTGAGGCAGAGAAGAATCGTTTGAACCTGGGAAGCGGAGGTTGCAGTGAGCCAAGATCGTGCTACTACATTCCATCCTGGGCAACAAGAGCAAAACTCCTTGTGGGAAGTAGAAAAGTTCCTTTTAAAAGTTTTCTTGTTGCTGGTGAGTTGGCTCACGCTTATAATCCCAGCACTTTGGGAGGCTGAGGCGGGTGGATCGCGAGGTCAAGAGATCGAGACCATCCTGGTCAACATGGTGAAACCCCGTCTCTACTAAAAATACAAAAATTAGCTGGGCATGGTGGCACACGCCTGTAGTCCCAGCTACTCGGGAGGCTGAGGCAGGAGAATTGCTTGAACCCAGGAGGCAGAGGTTGCAGTGAGCCGAGATCACACCATTGCACTCCAGCCTGGGTAACAAGAGTGAAACTCCGTCTCAAAAAAAAAAAAAAAAGAAGTCAGTACCGTGTAGGGTATAAAGAGAGACATTCAGCTCCCAACTCTGTCCCCCACTATGTATGACTCTTGACATTTCTTCACCTCTCTGAGCGTCAGTTACCTCGTCTGTGAAATGGGAGTGATAACGACACACAGCCTGTAAGAGAGTGCTTAGAGCCGCATATGGGAAGCTCTGAATAAATGTTTGTTGCTGCTGATGATGATTATCCTAATCACTCTCACCTGCAGACTCAGCCTTGCTACTTTTTTGGTGAGAAAGGCTGTCCCTGCTGGACACACTGGAAAGTTTCTAGTCCCCAGAAAACATGGCAAGGGCAGTTCCTGATTAGGATAAAGGAAGCCTCTCTGATTGTCACATGCCCAGGTGACTTGCAGGCAGATGCCAGCCCCACCTCCTGTCCCCACTTCCCAGCTTGCCCTGCTTTTGTGAATGAGCTCTCTTCTGGCTGCTCATCCTGGGTCTAGTTTAGAAGGTAATTTCTCCAGGCACTTTTGAGTTGATGCAGGTGGCGGTTTCCTTCATAAGCACTTACAACCCGTGGTAAGCTTGGTAGGGCAGTTTGGGGCCCAGAAACAAACATTGGAGACAACAGCTTTCCCAGCTAGAACTAGAGTGGGCCTGGTGAGAAACGGAAGGCCTCCCTGAGCCCAGCACGGTGGTTAGAGCCCAAGCAGACACCAGGTCTGGCCTTCCACATCCCAGATGGGTGGAGCAAGACTATCAGCACTTAGTTGATCTTTGGGAAGTGAGGGGCTCCTGTCACCTGTGTCCGGGCTTCTCCCTTCTCAGGTGGACCACACACGGCCAGGCCAGGCCCTGAGTGGCAACTGTTTCTGCTGCTGCAGCTGCTTTTGACATGATTGTAGAATAAAGGTGGAGGCTGGTGGGACCGCCGCAGCCACTCCCTCCAAGCCTGATGCTAAGTTCATCTGAGAGTGCTCTGCATTGAACTGGGAGGGGCCAGGCCCTGACTCTCTAGGCCCCTTTACAGACACACCCTCCCTGGCTTTTGAGACTTCCCCTTTTCAGGTCTGGGAGAGAACAAGAGTTCACTCTGGGTTTTTGTTTTGTTTTGTTTTGTTTGAGATGAAGTCTCAATGGGGTTTCGCCATGTTGGCCAGGCTGGTCTTGAACTCCTGGCCTCAAGTGATCCACCTGCCTTGGCCTCCCAAAGTGCTGGGATTACTAGTGTGAGCCACCATGCCCAGCCTGAAGCATTGTTATATGGCATGTAACTATATATATGTTTTACTTATTTTGTTTATCTTTATTTTTTTGAGACAGTCCCGCCCAGGCTGGACTGCAGCAGCACAATACTGGCTCACTGCAACCTCCACCTCCAGTGCTCAAGCGATTCTTCCACCTCAGCCTCCTGAGTAGCTGCGATTGCAGGCACCCAACACCAAACTTGGCTATTTTTTGTGTTTTTGTAGAGACAGCAGTTTTGCCATGTTGCCCAGGCTGGTCTCAAACTCCTAACCTCAGGTGACCTGCCCACCTTGGCCTCCCAAAGTGCCAGGATTACAGGGGTGAGCCACCGCACCTGGCCATCTTTCTGGTTCGTTTTTTTGTTTTTTGCTTTTGCTTTTCTTGAGAGCTTGTTTGGAGGTTCTAGCAGGGGAGCGCAGCTACTCATATACCCTTGACCGAAGACCAGTCCTCCTCTGTCGGGGATGGTTGTCCTCTTCTACCGAGCACACAGCTTCGGGAGGGACACACATGGAACGGTGAGGGAGGAAGGGGACACCCGCCTAGCCAGCCAGATCAGCCAAATCAACCCTGGCAATCAATGGGGTGACAGATGTCGCAGCCAGATCGCCCTCACATCCACTTTTGCTTTTCTTTAAGGGAGTGGAGATTTCTAGGAAAGGCATAATTGGCTGGAAGTGCTGTTGCCGCGCTGCCCGTGGTAGTGCCCCAAGGCCCTGCCCGCCCCTTTCCTTTATTAAAAAAAAAAAAAAAAAAAAAGGAAAGCCATAATTATGGAGACAAAAAGCAGACCAGGATGAGAGTGGTGGCTCACACCTGTAATCCGAGCACTTTGGGAGGCCGAGGCACGTGGATCACTTGAGCCTAGGAGTTCCAGACAAGCCTGGGCAATATGGTAAAACCTCATCTCTACAAAAGACTAAAAAGAAAAAAAAAGCCAGGTACAGTGGCTCATGCCTATAATCCCAGCACTTTGGAAGGCAGGTGGATCACGAGGTCAGGAGATTGAGACCATTTCTGGCCAACATGGTGAAACACCGTCTCTACTAAAAAAAAATACAAAAATTATCCTGGTATGGTGGTGTGCACCTGTAGTCCCAGCTACTGGAGAGGCTGAGACAGAAGAATTGCTTGAACCCGGGAGGTGGAGGTTGCAGTGAGCCAAGATCGTGCCACTGCACTCCAGCCTGGTAACAGAGTGAGACTCCTTCTCAAAAAAAAAAAAAGGCAGGGCATGGTGGTGAATGCCTGTAGTCCCAGCTACTTGTGGGGCTGAGGCAGGAGAATGGCTTGAGCAGAGTAGTTTGAAGCTACAGTTAGTTGTGATTGTGCAGTGGCTTCCACCTGTAATCCAACCACTTTGGGAGGCCAAGGTGGGCAGATCATTTGAACTCAGGAGTTCCAGACCAGCCTGGCCAACATGGTGAAACCCCATCTGTACTAAAAATGCAAAAATTAGCCAGGTGGCCGGGCATGGTGGCTCACGCCTATAATACAAGCATTTTGGGAGGCCGAGGCAGGTGGATCATCTGAGGTCAGGAGTTGGAGACCAGCCTGACCAATCTGGAGAAAACGCATATCTACGAAAAATACAAAATCAGCCGGGCATGGTGGTACATGCCTGTAATCCCAGCTACTCGGGAGGCTGAGGCAGGAGAATCGCTTGAACCCAGCGGGCAGAGGTTGCAGTGAGCCAAGATCGTGCCATTGCACTCCAGGATGAGTGACGGAGTAAGACTCCATCTCAAAACAAAAAAACAAAAAAAACCCACAATGTTTCAGTCAATGACATACCTCACCTGCCAGGATGGTCCCATGAAATTATAATACTGTATTTTTATGTTGCTTTTTCTATGTTTAGATGTTTAAATGCGCAATTACTTGCCACTGTCTTACAGTTCTCTACAGTATCAAGTACAGTAACATTCGATACAGATCTGTAGCCCTGGAGCAATAGACTACACCATTTAGCCTAGGTGCGTAGTAGGTAAGACCATCTAGGTTTGTGTAAGTGCACTCTATGATGTTCACACAATGGGGAACTCACCAAATGACACATTTCTCAGAACTTATCCCTGTTATTAAGCGATGCATGACTGCATATATAAAATGAATTCTCTTAAAACCGCGATCAGTGAGAGATTACTATCTTTTAGATACTTTATAGGACATCCTCAGTGATTCTGAATTTGAAAAAGAAGAGGAAGTGGAGCTGAATTGGAAGCTTTGGTCTTTATGTGACCTAGGGTAGATTCATAGCCTCTTTGGGCCTCAGTTTCCCCATCTGTGATATCTGGATGCTCTCGGAGGAGATAAGGGATGCCAGGGTGATGGAGCCTCTGCTGTGGTTTCTGTGCCTGGCTCTAAAGGTGCCTTGGACCCTCCGGTCATAGCAGGCGCCACTGTGAGCTTTGTCTTTGCCACAGGAGCACCTCTGCCTTCCTGTCTTTGTGCAGAGAATTTCCTTCCTCCAGCCACATGGAGCAAACAGGCAGCCAGGAACAGTTGGAAAATCTGGATTGGCCTAGCCTCGTTTTCTCCAATCCTGACCCTTTCCTTTGACCCAGACCAGAAAAGCAGCCAAGACACTGCTCTGGAGAAAACTCCCATCATGGATGGAAATGGATGGAGCACCTGCTGGGCATTTACACACTTTGCATACATGTATGCAGCCCTAACAGGCAGCCTCAGCCCATTTTACAGAGAAGGAAACAGAGGCTCACACACAGAGACATTTGTTCAAGGCAACATAACTGGTAAGCACCGAGCTTCCTGCTCTTTCCACTAGAACCCCCTGCCTGGGAAGAGGCCAGGCACCTTGCTCAGGTGGAAGCTGGGCAAATTGGCTTATTTGGGAGTCACCTGACTTTCTTTCCTTCTGCCTCTCTCAATCGGGTTAGAACACCAGGACAGCTGAAATGCCACTCCTTCAGGAATACTTCTGCAAACCTCCACCCTTTCACCCAGCAAGTGCTGAGATCCACCTTCCTCTGGGTCCCAGCAGCAGAAACCCAGAGGCCTGAGACCCAGGGACTGTGAGTAGCTCCATTTGGAAGCATGGAAGGAATGAGGCCTTGGGAGTCAGAAGAAAACTTGGTGGCCTAGCGTGGTGGCTTATGCCTGCAGTCCCAGCATTTTGGAGGCTGAGGCAGTAAGATCACTTGAGCCCGGGAATTTGAGATTAGTTTAGGCAACATAGTGAGACACCCCCCCTTTTCTACAAAATTTTTTTTTAATTAGCCGACACTTGGGAGGCCGAGGTGGTGGATCACTGGAGGTCAGGGGTTCAAGATCAGCCTGGCCAACATGGTGAAACCCTGTCTCTACTAAAAATACAAAAATTAGACAGGCGTGGTGGCATGTGACTGTAATCCCAACTATTTGGGAGGCTGAGGCAGGAAAATCACCTGAACCCAGGAGATGGAGGTGGGAAAAAAAAAAAAATATATATATATATATATATATGTATATGTTAGCCAGGTGTAGTGGTGTGCACCTGTGATTCCAGCTACTTGGGAGGCTGAGGTGGGAGGATCCCTTGAGCCTGGGAGGTTGAGACTGTAGTGAGCTGTGATCCTGCCACTGTACTCCAGTCTGAGCAAGAGAGCAAGACCCTATCTTAAAATGAACAAAAATTAGAGGTTGGGCGTTGTGGCTCATGCCTGTAATCCAAGCACACTGGGAGGCCAAGGTGGGTGGATCACCTGAGGTCAGGAGTTCGAGACTAGCCTGGCCAACATAGTAAAACCTCATCTTGAAAAAAATTAGAAAAGAAGAAAATCTGGTGCTATAATCTGAACATTTGTCTCTCCCCAAAATTCCTATCCTAAGCCCCAAGGAGATGGTATTAGAAGGTGGGGCCTTTGGGAAGTGATGAGGTCATGAGGATAGAGTCCTCATGGATGGGATTAGTGCACTTAGCCTGTCCAGGGAGCTAACAGCCTTTTCCGCCTGTGAGGACGTAGCAAGCAAGTACTGCCTATGAGGAGGGGCCTCACCAGACACAGAATCTGCTGGGAACTTGGTCTTGGATTTCTAGCCTCCAGAACTGTAAGAAATAAATGTCTGCTGTTTATAAGCCTCCTGGTTTATGTTTCATTGTTATAGCAGCCCCAATAGACTAAGACACTCGGCCAGGTGGTAAGGATGGAGTTTTGCTCTGACGCCCAGGTTGCAGTGAGTGACCATCTCAGCTCACTGCAACCTCCACCTCCCAGGTGCAAATGATTCTGCTGCCTCAGCCTCCCTAGTAGCTGAGATTACAGGAACCTGACACCATGCCTGCCTAATTTTTTGTTGTTGTTGTTGTTGTTTTTGAGACGGAGGTCTCACTCTTGTCACCCAGGCTGGAGTGCAATGGCGTGATCTCAGCTCACCACAGCCTCTGCCTCCCAGGTTCAAGCGATTCTCCTGCCTCAGTCTCCTGAGTGGCTGGGATTACAGGCATGTGTGATTACATGCCCAGCTAATTTTGTATTTTTAGTTGGGATGGGGTTTCTCCATGTTGGTCAGGCTGGTCTTGACCTCCCGACCTCAGGTGATCTGCCTGCCTCAGCCTCCCAAAGTGCTGGGATTACAGGTGTGAGACACCGCACCTGACAATTTTTTGTATTTTTAGTAGAGACAGGGTTTCACCATGTTGGCCAGGCCAGTCTCAGACTCCTGAACTCAAGTGATCTACCTGTCTCGGCCTTCCAAAGTGCTGAGATTACACACTTGAGTCACCATGCCTGGCCTCACAGTAGGGTTCTGAACAAGGGTGGGACAAGCAGATGTGACTTAAAAGAGGGTGGCTTGGCTAGACATGGTGGTCACCGTACTCCAACCTGGGCAACAGAGCAAGACTCAGTCTCAAAAAAAAGGAAAAAAATAAAAGAGTGGCTCTAGTTGCGGGGTGGAGGATGGTCAGATCCCAATGGTGCTGGGTGGGAGTACAGGGGACCAGCCAGGAGGCTGCAGCCAGAGCGCCTTCCTGTGGGGCCTTCAGGGGAGGGCGTGGCACTAATCCTCCTTTCACCTTTTCTCCGCCCCTCCTTCCTCATTCTGTTTCTATCCCCTGGCCCATTTCCTGGGGCCCACAAGAGCCTGCCCATCTGATAAGCTCTGGGGAGTGCCCACTTCATGGCCTGCTGCTCCTGGCAGAGAGCCTTTAACTGGTTTCTTCTGGAGATGGCACACAGGACAGCATGCCTGCGGGGGCGCCGTGAGAAGGGGAGGTCCTGAACCCCCAGGGCAGGCTGGGGTGCGTGCAGAAGGCCAGGGGAGAGTCCTGCAAGAGCTACTTCTGGCTGACTCAGACCCTCCTGCCCTTCTTATCAGGCCTGAGAAGCGATAAGGGGCCAGTTCCTGGACTGTGGGTTCTAGACCTTTGTTTGGGGCCGCCAGGAAGTGACTTGGTTTTGCTGTGGCTTAAGGAGTGTGGTTGATTCACTAGGGTGGGTGGCTGGGAGTGCCTGTGGGAGCCCACAAACACT
This sequence comes from Aotus nancymaae, assembly GCF_030222135.1. Lineage (NCBI taxonomy): Eukaryota > Metazoa > Chordata > Mammalia > Primates > Aotidae > Aotus > Aotus nancymaae. Next base: position 32,487,009 of record NW_026988482.1, read on the forward strand.
GGGTCCTGCACCACCCATCACCAACAGGCCAGCCGCTGGGAGGCTGCCGTGGGAGTGTATCCAGCCTCCACACCCGCCTCCTGACAGCCGATTCCTCACCCCAGGGCGTCTCCTCTTTCTTTACTTTTCAAACAGAAAACACTTTCAGAATATTATTATTCCCCAAATGTGTCAGACACTAGAATGAGTGCTTTGCCTATCTCCTTTCATCTTCACCCCGGTAAAGACAACCCTCAGGGCTCATCGTGGGTGTTATCACCGTCCACATTTTGCAGAAGAGGAAACTGAGGCTCAGAGAGAGGAAGTAAATCGCTCCGGTTCACTCAGCTAGGAAGCCACAGATCAGGATTCAAATTCAGTCCAAAATTCATAATTCACTCCCTTGAAAAGCCAAAAGAGAGAGGACAGGGCCCGGCAGGGGTGGCTTCAGGAGGGTTGTGAGTCCCCTGGGAGCTGTGCAGAGCTTACATAGGGTGTTCAAAGGAGCCCAAACCAACCACTGCCCCAGAGATTCTACCAAGATGGAAATGGTTCCTCACCTGCGGGAAGGGACGAGAGGCTGGATCAGGTGTTCTCCACGGCCGGATATAAAGTGAGTAACCCGGCCGGGCGCGGTGGCTCAAGCCTGTAATCCCAGCCGTTTGGGAGGCCGAGGCGGGTGGATCACGAGGTCAAGAGATCGAGACCATCCTGGTCAACATTGTGAAACCCCGTCTCTACTAATACAAAAAAAAAAATTAGCTGGGCATGGTGGCGCGTGCCTGTAATCCCAGCTACTCAGGAGGCTGAGGCAGGAGAATTGCCTGAACCCAAGAGACGGAGGTTGCGGTGAGCCGAGATCGCGCCATCGCACTCCAGCCTGGGTAACGAGAGCGAAACTCCGTCTCAAAAAAAAAAAAAAAAAAGAGTAACCCGGGTTCATAAATGAGCTCCTCTTCCAGCCTCTTAACTGGGCAGCAGGGTGTGGTGCTCGGGGAGAAAAGAATAGGAAATTCCCAGCCCAGTGGGAGAGACCCTATTAGTCAAGACAGCAAAGCAATTCCAAAAAAGGGAAGTTTCTGACTCATGTAGCTGAGCCATGTATTGGTAACACTCTACCCCCTCAGCATTGATCAGTCAGCTGGGATGCTGCTTCTTCCATGGCTACCAAGGTGTCCACTAGATTCCTCAGGCCCACACCCCTCTGGCCCTAGAGGAAAGTCTCTGCCGAAGTCTCAGAGGAAGTCCTGATTGGTTTGAGTCACCTGCCATCCCTGAACCAATCACCATGGTCTGGAGAGGGAGTTTGCTATTGGCCAAGCCAGCACGGCCTACCTATCCTCTCAGTGGATCTTGCTGTGGGGCGAAGCCAGCCGCCCCACTTGGATTAGGTGGAAATGGAAGGGAAAGAGGTGGAGGCAGGCAAAAGCCATGAGACCCCAACCATCCAGGGGCTAGCTCCTCACCCAGCCAGCCTTTCCACACCCAGGCTCTGCTAGGCCATTCCTGTCAGGCCAAGAATGCTAGAGGTTCATCACCAGAAAGGACTGAGTTTAGGTCGGGGATATTGAACCTCGGCACTATTGATATTTGGGCTGATCATTATTTGCTGTTGGGGAGGGGGGTGCTGTCCTCTGCACTGTAGGGTGTTTAGCAGCATCCCTGGCCTCTACCCACTAAAAGCCAGTAGCAACTCCTCCCTTTTCCATTGTGACCATCAAAAATGTCTCCAGACCTTGCCATATGTCCCTGCGGGACAAAATCACCCATGATTGAGAACTATTAGTTTAGGCCCGGGCACGGTGGCTCACCCTTGTAATCCCAGCTCTTTGGAAGGCCAAGGCAGGCGGGTCACCTGAGGTCAGGAGTTTGAGACCAGCCCGACCAACATGGTGAAACCTCGTCTCTACTGGAAAAAAGCAAAAATTAGCCGGGTGTGGTGGCAGGCGCCTGTAATCCCAGCTACTCGGGAGGCTGAGGCAGGAGAATCGCTTGAACCCAGGAGGCGGAGGTTGTGGTGAGCCGAGATCACCCATTGCACTCCAGTCTGGGCGACAGAGCGAGACTCCGTCTCAAAAAAAAAAAAAAAAAAGGGTTTAGGTGATCCCAGAAGCAAATTTTGAGACGAGGATCTCAGGAGGAGTGTGGAAGTGAGACACAGAGAGAAGGCAGCCGATGCAAGGTGTGCTCATGAGCAGGCTATCACTGTGGGCAGCTGGGGCTTGATCCCACAGGGGAGCCCTGGGGAAGAATGGAACATGCATCTCCGTGTTGCCCAGACAGACAAGGGGGCACATCGGAAGCCGCTGGGGTAGAGGGGTGTTAATTCCAGGGCATGCGAAGCCTGCAGTGTGGCACAGAGAGGACCCTGGCCACTCAGATAAAGCAGGTGCTGTTAGCAGCGGAACGTATCCGAGTCACGTGGCACCAAAGTATGTTAGCGATGGTGAATCCGTAAGAGTCTGCAGCAACCTCAATTCTTGCCACCTCAGAAGAAAGAATTCCACTGAGGGGCATAAGGCAGAATGAGAGACCAAGGCAAGTTTTGGAACAGGAGTGAAAGTTTATTAAATAGCTTTAGAGCAGGAACGAAAGGAAGTAAAGTACACTTGGAAGAGGGCCAAGTGGGCGACTTGCGAGATCAAGTGCACACTCTGACCTTTGACTTGGGGGTAGTATACGTTAGCATTCCGCATGCGCAGTGGCCTGCCAGCGCTTGGGCGGGGCTGCATGCAGTGTGTTTACTGGGGTTGTACGCATGCTCACTTGAGGTTTTTTTCCTTTACCAGCCAAGGGTTCCTACAGGAAGGGCGGTCATACACCACTCAAACGCCACTATTTTGACTCTTAGTGCGCATGCTTGAGCCCACTCTCTCAACTTCTGAGATCCTATCTGGAAGCTGCTGCTCACCAGGTTCAGGTGTATCTATTGGGAGACTGCCTTTCTCTGGCGTCACCTGCAAGCAGTCATTATTTTAGAGAGACAGCTGCCTGACCATCGCGGGATGATCGTCTGACATTCATGGTGGGGGCCTCTCCTGCCGTGCTCATGTCTGCCTAGCTGCCTGCTGCAACACTGTCTGCTGAAATGTGGGCAGTGGGCACTGGGAGGGCCGGGGCAGATGGGAGCACATTCGACAACCCCCAGTGGTTTCCTGCTCCTTCTTTCTGGTTTTTTCCTTTCCAGCCAGTGTACCCATGCAAGGACCTGCCATGCCCTCAGACTCCTTCCGATGGATTCCTCCAAGGTCGCCATGGTTGGCATAATCTTTCTCACCACCCCAGCCCTGAGCCTGGGTTAGAATCCTGACCCTGCTATGTCTAAGCTGTGTGACCTCAGGCAGATTTCTTAACCTCTCCAGGCTTGGATTTCTCCTGCATAAAACAGGGCTGACGATACCTGACACATGCTTTAGGGGGTGCTGTGGTTTAAATGTTCCTGTCCCTGCCAAAATTCATGTTGCCACTTAATCCTCAGTTCAACAATAGAGAGGTACGCCTTTGGGAGGTAATTCGGCTTTGAGGACTCTGTCCTCCTGGAGGGATTCGGGGCGTATAAAAGGGTGGGAAGGAACCAGCTAGACCCTGTGCCCTTCTGCCCTCCACAGATGAGGGGATAGCAACGAGGCATTAGAGAGCAGCCCTCACCAGACACAGTAAGTGCTCAGTAAACACTGACAGGCTGAGAAAATCACCCCCACACACACCAGGTTTAGAAAATGGAAATGATAGCTCCAGTATTTCTGTTCACTCATTGAGTAGAAGGCAGGTGGGCTGGTGGTTGGCACTCATGCCACGGCAGGAACGACGGCTGCTGGTCTGGTCTCGGCTCTACTTTTCACTGTCTGGGTGACCTTGGGGAAGTTTCTTGACCTTTCTGTGCCTTAGTCTTCCCACTGGTAAAATGGAAATAGTAATGACATGTGAGTAGTCATTTCCTAGGTTAGAACGTAGAGCTCTTTGTCTGGAAGAACTCAGTGCTTGCTAGCTCGTCTCATTCTTGGTAGTTGGGTACTCATGACATGCCATGTTTGATTGACTCTAACGTGTTACTGATCACAAGAACACACCATTTTATGTGACGCCAAAAAAGAAAAAGACTGATAGAAAGCTCTTGTCACTTAGGATGATGTTTTTTTCTTCTCACTAAGAAAGTTCTTTTATCATATAACATATCATCTACATGTACATAAGAATAAAACTATGAAGAAATAATAAAAAAAAAGAAGAAAACTGTGGTGAAATAAGCAAACAAAGTTTTTTTTTTTTTTTTTTTTTTTTTTTGAGACAGAGTCTCGCTCTGTCTCCTAGGCTGGAGTGCAGTGGCACGATCTCGGCTCACTGCAACCTCTGCCTCCTGGGTTCAAGCAATTCTCCTGCCTCAGCCTCCTGAGTAGCTGGGATTACAGGTGCATGCCACCCACGCCCAGCTAATTTTTGTATTTTTAGTAGAGATGGGGTTTCACCATGTTGGTCAGGCTAGTCTCGAACTCCTGACCTGGTGATCTGCCTGCCTTGGCCTCCCAAAGTGCTGGGATTACAGGCATGAGCCACCGCACCCAGCCAAACCAAGATTTTTTTAGGGCCAGGCTCGGTGGCTCACGCCTGTAATCCCAGCACTTTGGGAGGCTGAGGCAGCAGACCACTTGAGGCAGGAGTTTGAGACCATCCTGGCCAACATGGTGAAACCCCATCTCTACTAAAAATACAAAAATTAGCTAGGCGTGGTGGCAGGTATCTGTAATCTCACCTACTTAGGAGGCTGAGGCAGGAGAATTGCTTGAACCTGGGAGTTGGAGGTTAAAGTGAGCTGCAACCGTGCCACTGCACTCCAGCCTGGGTTACAGAGCGACACTCCGTCTCAAAAAAAAAACAAAAAAAAAACCTGTTGAGCTCAAAGACCATATCTCTTCCCTTCCCTCCCTCCCTTCCTTTCTTCCTTCCCTTCCTTCCCTTTCTCTCTTTCCCTCTTTCTTTCTTGACAGAGTCCTACTCTGTCACCCAGGATGGAGTAAGGTGGCGCAATTATAGCTCACTGCAGTCTCAAACTCCTGGGTTCAAGCCATCCTCCTGCCTCAGCCTCCTTCCTGAATAGCTGAGACTATAGGTGCATGCCACCATGCCTGGCTAATTTTTAAAATTTTTGTAGAGACAGGATCTCGCTACATTGCCAAGCCTGGTCTTGAATTCCTGGCCTCAAGCGATCCTCCTGCCTCAGCCTCCCAAAGTGCTGGGATCACAGGCATGAGCCACGGTGCTCTGCCTCTTTCTTTTGTTAACACATCCATTTATTGAGCACATACTCTGGTACCAAGAACTGCCCCCAAAGAGAACTAGGAGCCATAAGAGGGAAGGCTGGGATAGGGGTGAGGTGGGGGTATGGAAGCTTAGAATGTGGGTCCCTGTTTCCTGAGCCCCACACCAAGGTCTCTCCTAATCATTTTTCTCTTGAGTGCTAGGGCAAAAAAAATAAAGTTGCTCCATGTGCCAGAGGGTCGACAGTGGGAGTGACTTTCCAGGCCACAGAACCAGGTAGGACGTGGGCAAGGTCCATGCCCTCAGCCTGCAGTTGTCTGCGTTATTCGCAGAGGCAGGACCGTCTAGGGCACGCTTGTGTCTTCCTGGCTCTTCCCCTGCCTGGGCCCAGTCCCAGCCCCAGGGAGATGGTAGAATCCATGGAATATATAAGAACTTCGAGTTTCAGCTGAGACAGGTCAGGGCTCAGGTCCCAATGCTGCCTATTTCCAGCTACCTGACCTTGGGCAAGTGACACAGCCTCCTTGTGTGCTTCCATTTCCCCATCTGTGAAATAGGGGTGATAATGTCATGACACTGATTTGGTTGTCATGAGTATTGAACCAGACAACCCATATAAAGGGCCCTGCCCATGGCAATGTCTACTACATATTGGCCCTTTTTATATTTCTAATTTAGGTGACCCCAGGCCTGGGTCTCCTGCTGGGTCCATCTGACTTCCACTCTCCGGCACCCCCAGGGTTTTCTGCCTCCATCCTGCTGACAGCCATCTGCTCTCCTCTGGCTGATTCAAGGTGATCTTTGGGTCTGCCCAGGGCCCTGCATAAGGTCCTGGGGTGGGCCTTCTGCTCTCTCCTGTTAGGAGACAGAGCATGAGGGTTTCCAGGCTTCCCATGAGACCCAGGACTACAGGAGTGAAATTCTGGTGGTGGGGTGGGTGATAGAAGGATGCTGCTTCTCACTCCTACCAGATGCTGGTCCTCATTAAAGACTTCATTAGAGGCCAGGCTCAGTGGCTCACGCCTGTAATCCCAGCAGTTTGGGAGGCTGAGGCAGGCTGATCACCCAACATTAGGAGTTCGAGATCAGCTGGCCAACATGGTAAAATGCTGTCTCTACTAAAAATACAAAAATTAGCATGGTAGCACACGCCTGTAGTCCCAGCTACTAGGGAGGCTGAGGCCGGAGAATCGCTTGAACCCAGGAGGTGGAGGTTGCAGTGAGCCAGGGTTGCACCACTGCACTCCAGCCTGGGTAACAAAGCAAGACCCTGTCTCAAAATAAAAAAAAATATTGATTAGAGCGAAGACTGTGCCTTTCACCCTCTGGAGGGGAAATAAGCTAGAGACACTATTGTCTAGAAAAGGACAGGGTATAAATAATGTGACATAGCCACAGGTGGCAAAGGGCCAATGCCAGGTACTCCAGAATCACCACCCCCTCATGAGGCTCTGGGTCTACAGGTAAGTGGGTGGCTCTGGGTCAAAGAGACATGGGTTCAATCCCTGACTCCTCCACTTGTTAGTCCCAGGACCATAGTCAAGCCTTAGTTTCTTCATCTGAAAAACAGAATTCTAATGGCAATAGTCTGGCAAAACCCAAGGTATTCATCGACATCCATAATCTCCTCTTCTTGGGCACCTGCCAGAATGTATTTCCCAGACCCTTGCTACATGCAGTGAGCATGTGCTGCCAATGGAAAGTGGGTTTGGGACTGTAATTGTAGCATTTTGGGAGGCCACAAAGTGGGGTGGATCACTTGAGCTCAGGAGTTCAAGACCGTCTGGGCAACGTGGTGAAACACCATCTACAAAAATTAGTTGGGCCTGTGGTCCCAGCTACTCAGGAGGATGAGACAGGAGGATCACTTGAGCGCTGGAGACGAAGGTGGCAGTGAGCTGAGAGTCCACCACAGCATTCCAGCCTCAGTGACAGAACAAGACTCTGTCTCTCTCCCTTTTTAAACTAATTTAATAGTTTTTTTGTTTGTTTGTTTTTTGAGACTGAGTCTCACTCTGTCACCCAGGCTGGAGTGCAGTGGTACAATCTCAGCTCACTGCCACCTCTGCCTCCTGGGTTCAAGCAATTCTCCTTCCTCAGCCTCCCGAGTAGCTGGGATTACAGGTGTGCGCCACCATGCCCGGCTAAATTTTGTATTTTTAGTGACCTCAGGTGATTTGCCCACCTTGGCCTTCCAAAGTGCTGGCATTACAGGATTGAGCCACCACCTGGCATAATAGTGTTTTTTAATGCACTGATTTTGCCTGAAGGAGATTGTGAATCAGGGAATTCAGCAGTAGACTCCTGGCTGTATGTTAGATTTACCTGGAGAGCTTTAAAAAAATACCGATCCCTAGGCTCCACTTCCAGAGATTCCAATTCAATTGTTTTGGGGTAGAGCTGAACATCAGGAGTTTTTTTTTTTTTTTTTTTTTTTTTTTGTTGTTTGTTGTTTTTTTTTTTTGAGATGGAGTTTCGCTCTTGTTACCCAGGCTGGAGTGCAATGGCTCAATCTCGGCTCACCGCAACCTCCGCCTCCTGAGTTCAGGCAATTCTCCTGCCTCAGCCTCCCGAGTAGCTAGGATTACAGGCACGCGCCACCGTGTCCAGCTAATTTTTTGTATTTTTAGTAGAGGTGGGGTTTCACCATGTTGGTCAGGCTGGTCTTGAACTCCCGACCTCAGGTGATCCACCTGCCTTGGCCTCCAAAGTGCTTGGATTACAGGTGTGAGCCACCATGCCTGGCCTCATCAGGAGCATTTAAAAAAATTTCTGGGCTGGGCCCTGTGGCTCATGCCTGTAATCCCAGCACTTTGGGAGGCTGAGGCAGGTGGATCACTTGAAGTTAGGAGTTTGAGACCAGCCTGGCCAACATGGAGAAACCCCGTTTCTACTTAAAATACAAAAATTAGCCAGGCGTAGTAGCAGGTGCCTGTAGTCCCAGCTACTTGGGAGGTTGAGGTATTAGAATCACTTGAACCCTGGAGGCGGATGTTGCAGTGAGCCAACATCCTGCCACTGCACTGCAGCCTGAACAACGGAGTGAGACCCTGTATAAAAAAAAAAAAAAATTTCTAGTGTGCCAGGTGCAGTGATTCATGCCTGTAATCCCAGCACTTTGGAAGACTGAGGTGGGTGAATAGCTTGAGCCTGTGAGTTCGAGACCAGTCTGGGCAACATGATGAAACCCTGTCTCTACAAAAAATACAGAACTTAGCTGGACATGGTGCACATACTTGTAGTCCCAGCTACTGGGGAGCTAAGGCAGGAGGACTGCTTGAGCCCCCTGCTCAAGATTGAGGCTGCAATGAGCGGTGATCGTGGCTCTGCTCTTCAGCCTCAGTAACAGAATGAGAACTTGTCTTCCAAAAAAAAAAAATCCCTGGCGATCCAATGCACAGCCAGGACTGAGAACCACTGATGTAATTAATCCCAGGGACTTTGCATGTGTTCCCTCTACCTGGAAGACTCTATGACCAGATCCTCCTAGAGCCAGCGTCTTCTTATCGATCAGGTCTTGCATTAAGCCCTCTTCTGAGGGCTGCCATAACAAATTACCACACATTTGGTGGTTTTTTTTTTCTTTTTTTTTTAAACAGGGGAAAGCGCGAACGCAGTCCCCCACGACCACAAATTATGCAGTCGAGTTTCCCATATTTGGGGAAATTGCTGGGGTCAACACATCCAGAGTGCAATGGATAAGCCTCGCCCTGGGAAAATCACTTTTGATGTGGCTGGCATGCTTCTGGAGTCTTGCGTCTCTTCTCCCTTGATTCGTCCCGTGGGGTAGACTGTTCATTTGCGCACTGGCCTGCCAGCACTTGGGAGGGGCCGCATGCGCAGTGTGCTTACTGAAGTTGTACGCCTACTCACTTGAGGCATTTTTCCCTTACCAGTCCTGCATTCCTAGAGAAAGGTTATATACCAGTTAAATGCCACCATTTTGCCTGTTAGTGCTCATGCTGGAGCCTGCTCTCCCAACTCCCTGAGATCTTATCAGGAAGCTGCTAATCACCAGTTTCAGGTGTTGTCTAACTACTGTGAGAAGGCCTTTCCCTGGCGCCAGCTGCAACCAATTACTATTTTAGAGAGGCAGTTTAATAAGTGTCGGACCATCACCTGATGGTTACCTGACATTCCTGGTGGGGGGCCCTCTCCTGCCCAGCTCACGTCTGCCTGACTACCTACTCTAACACTCAGAGAAGCCTTCCCTGATCACCCCTGTTAACCAGCCTTCACCAAGTCTATTGCCAGTGTTTCATAAGCCTCCCAGCATTGATTACTGCGTGGATTTACAGTATTTACTTATTTAAGAGTTTATTATTTGAGGCCAGGCACAGTGGCTTGTGCCTGTAATCCCAGCACTTTGGGAGGCTGAGACAGGTGGATCACCTGAGGTCAGGAGTTCGAAACCAGCCTGGGCAACATGATGAAACACTGTCCCTACTAAAAATACAAAAATTGGCTGGGTGCAGTGGCTCACACTTGTAATCCCAGCACTTTGAGAGGCTGACACAGGTGAATCACGAGGTCAGAAGTTCAAGATCAACCTGGCCAAGATGGTGAAACCCCATCTCTACTAAAAATACAAAAATTAGCTGGGCGCGGTGGCAGGTGCCTGTAATCCCAGCTACTCAGGAGGCTGAGACAGGAGAATTGCTTGAACCCAGGGGGTGGAGGTTGCAGTGAGCTGAGATCACGCCATTGCACTCCAGCCTGGGTGACAGAGTGAGACTCTGTCTCAAAACTAAATAAATAAAAAATACAAAAATTAGCTGGGCGTGGTAGTGGGCACCTGTAATCTCAACTACTTGGAAGGCTGTGGCAGGAGAATCGCTTGAACCCGGGAGGCAGAGGTTGCAGTGAGCCGAGATCATGCCACTACATTCCAGCCTGGGAGACAGAGCAGAACTCCCTCTAAAAAAAAAAAAGTTTATTATTCATCTCCCTCATTCCTCACTAAAAAGATAAACCCCAGCAGGGATCATATTCATGTTGCTGTCTGCCATAGCTCCCAGTCCCTAGTGCAGTGCCTGGCACATAAGGAGCACCCAATAAATGTGTGGTAGATGAATAAACAAAGTTCCCTCCTAGGAAGCCCAGAGCCAAAGTGGTGACCTGTCTTGAGTAAGTACAGGGGTCTCATAGTTCTGTTCTATTTCCAGCCTCACTCTTGGCCCCTTCTTACTCTTGTTTTCATTTCATTTCCTTTTTTAAAATTTAGTTTAATTAATTAATTTATTTTGAGACAGAGTCTTGCTCTGATGTCCAGATTGGAGTGTAGTGGTGCAATCTCAGCATCTCCCGGGTTCAAGTGATCCTCCTACCTCAGCCTCCCAAGTAGGTGGGATTACAGGCATGCACTACCACATCGGCTAACTTTTGTATTTTTGGTAGAGACGGGGTTTCACCATGTTGGTCAAGCTGGTCTCGAATTCCTAGCTTCAGGCGATCCACCCACTTTGACCTCCCAAAGTGCTGGGATTACCCAATAAATATGGTGCCCAGACATATTTACTGAGCCGTCAGTATATACCAGACACTGTTTTAGGCCTAGGGATACATCAGTGAACAAAGTAAAGGTTCCTGCCCTTGTAGAGTTTATAGTCTAATGAGGGCCATCAGAAGATAAGCAGTAAGAATAAATAAGTATACGGCACATTAGAAAGTCAAAATAAATGGCACAGTAGCTCATGCCTGTAATTTCAACACTTTGGGAGGCCGAGACAGGAGGATCACTTGAGCCCAGAAGTTTGAGGCTAGCTTGGGCAACATATCGACACCTGGTCTTTACTGAAAAAAAAAAATTATCTGGGAATGGTGGCATGCCTGTAGTCCCAGCTACTTGGGAGACTGAGGTGGGTGGATCCCTAGAGCTCAGGAGTTCCAGGCTGCAGTGAGCTGTGATTGCACCACTGCCCACCACTGCACTTTAGCCTGGGTGGAGAGCATAAAGGCAGGATATGACTGTGATTACAAGGGGATGGAGCTGTGATTTTAAAGTTCTCTAACGGAAAGGAGGCATTCTTTGAATCAGTTCATTGTATTGGGTGGGATGATAGGATGAGGTTACTCTGGTGTTAATATATATATAAGTTTGCCTCCAAGGTTCCTAGCTTGTAACTCCCATAGCCCCTATCAGAATGTCTTTTGTTAGAATGTTGGGTGTGCTGGGTGTCAGGGACAGGCCTCAGGAAATAGAATCTTTTTGACCTTCCCCTGCTCCCTTTTCATCTGCTCCAACGAAAGACTCCAGTCTTCCCCACCTTTCTCACTTGGGTCTTAAGACCCTCATTCCTGGCCGGGCGTGGTGGCTCACGCCTATAATCCCAGCACTTTGGGAGGCCAAGGCGGGCGGATCACCTGAGGTCGGAAGTTGGAGAGCAGTCTGACCAACATGGAGAAACCTCGTCTCTACAGAAAATATAAAATTAGCCGGGTTTGGTGGCGCAAGCCTGTAATCCCAGCTACTTGAGAGGCTGAGGCAGGAGAATCTCTTGAACCCAGGAGGCAGAGGTTGCGGTGAGCCAAGATTGCCATTGCACTCTAGCCTGGACAAGAGGAGTAAAACTCTGTCTCAAAAAAAAAAAAAAAGACTCTCATTCCAGAGAGGATCCTGCCCTACACCCTGGGGGTAGGAATGCTAAACTTCCATAAAAGCCCAAGAGGACTAGGTTTGGAGAACTTCTAGATAGTGAACACTGGGAAGGTCCTGGAGGGGGGTGCCCCAGGGAGAGCATGGGAGCCCCATACCCCTTCCCCTATAGCTGGCCCTACATGCTCTTCATCTGGACCCTTTGTAATATCCTTTATAATAAACCAGTAAAAGTTTTTCCCTGAGTTCTGTGAGCTCCAGCAAATTAATTGAACCCAAAGAAGGGGTTGTGGGAACCCCAACTTGAAGCTGGTCAGTCAGAGGATCCGGGGGCCCGGACTTTTGACTGACGTCTGAAACGGGGCCGGTCTTGGGGACCGAGCCGTCAATCTTTGGAATCTGATGCTATCTCCAGGTAGATGGTGTCAGAATTGAGGACACCCAGCTGGTGTCCACTGCCGAATTGCTTGCTTGCTTACTGGTGGGAAGAAATATTCTCTTATTTTGGGATTACAGAAGTCTTCTGTGTTGATTGTTGTGTTGGTGTGAGAGCAGGATAAAAACACAATTTAAACATTTTCCCTAAAACATGACATATGAAGATAGGCACATTTTTAAAGAGCTGCATGCTGATGTAGGGGTAAAATAACATAATGTCTAGGATTTGCTTTAAAATATTTCACACACACATACACACGATAAAGAAGAGAGAAAAGAAGGATAAATGAAGTAAATATAGCAAATCTTGTTGATGGTTGAATTTGAGTGATGGGTATATGCAAATTAAGTGAACCATTTTTTCTATTATTGTGTGTATTTAAATTTTTTCATAATAAATTTATTTTTAAAATTTTTTTGTTGTGATAAAATACCCATAATATAAAGTTTATCATTGTAACCCTTTTTGAATGTACAAATCAGTGGCATTCATATTATTGTGCAACCATAACCACTGTCCATCTCCAGGACTTTCTTTGGTCTTTTTAAATCAATACAGCCAATCAGGGCCGGGCATGGTGGCTCACACCTGTAATCCCAGCACTTTGGGAGGCCAAGGCAGGTGGATCACCTGAGGTCAGGAGTTTGAGACCAGCCTGGCCTACTAAAAATACAAAAATTAGCCAGTCTTGACAGCATTCGCCTGTAATCCCAGCTACTCGAGAGACTGAGGCAGGAGAATCGCTTGGACCTGGGAGGTAGAGGTGGCAGTGAGCTGAGTTCGGGCCACTGCAGTCCAGCCTGGCGACAGAGCAAGACTCCATCTCAAACAAACAACACAGCCAATCAAAGTTGTCTGTATCTACCTGGGGTGATGAGGGGCAGGGGTGGGACTGAGCAGAATAGTCATGCAAAATCTAAAAAGTCCCTAAAGTTGGAGAGGGATTGGCCCCCTAAAATTGACAGGATGCCCCCACCATCTTGGCTAAAGCTACCCCAATGTCTCTCTGGTCTCAGGCCATTAAGGTGATCAGGCCTGGATAGGAGGAGCCCGTGAAGTCATCTTGTCCAACCCCCCTGACTTGGGTCAGGACTGCACCCCATTCAGTTCAGAGGCTGACTCACCCCCAGCTACTCACTGGAAAGTTAGGCAGCTCCCTCCTCATCCTGCCTTCCAGGAAAGCCAGGCTTCCTGGAAGTCCAGAGGCTAGAGCTTGCCTCTTCCTGCCCAGGGTGGGATGAGGGGTGGGTCACTCTGACCTCATCACATTCTTGGATGGGGGAGCAGAGGAGCATGGCAAGCCACCCTCAGGTCCAACCTCCTGAAGCTTGCTGCTGTGATTTGTGGGCCAACTTCCAGGCAGGGAAGCCTTAAGAATGGAATGGGCTCCAGGAACACACTGTAGAAAGGGACCTGTCTGCCTCCATTTGGGGAGGAAAATAGAGCAAACCTAGGTTCAAATCCCTGCACTGCCATTTCCTACTGTGTGACCCTGAGCAAGTTATTTAAGCTGAGCACAGTCCTTTCCTGTGAAATGGGGATAACGATGACATCTAACTCACAGGGCTGTTTTGAGGATTAAATGAGGTACTTTGATCCTTTGCACAATTCCTAGGTGGTGGTTTTTGTTCAGTAAATATTAGCTCCCTGGAAAGCAAAAGCATTTAAAGACAAAGAGGGGTGGCATGGTGGCTCAGGCCTGTAACCCCAGCACTTTGGGAGGGAGAGGCAAGTGGATCACTTGAGGTCAGGAGTTCGAAACCAGCCTGGCCAACATGGTGAAACCCCATCGATACTAAAAATACAAAGAAAAAAGTAGCCAGGTATGGTGGCAGGCACCTGTAATCCCAGCTACTCAGGAGGCTAAGGCAGGAGAATCGCTTGAACCTGAGAGGCAGAGGTTGCAGTGAGCTGAGATAGCGCCATTGCACTCCAGCCCAGGAGACAGAGCGAGACTCTGTCTCAAAAACAAAAAATTATACAGGCGTGGTGGGTGTGCACCCATAATCCCAGCTACTCTTGAGGCTGAGGGACAAGAATTGATTGAACCTGGGAGGTGGAGGTTGCAGTGAGCCGAGACTGCGCCACTGCACTCCAGCCTGGGTGACAGAGCGAGACTCAGTCTCTGAATAAATAGGATATTTTTCCTTATGCAGTGGGGCATCTATCACCAGCTCCATCGAGACTAGTAGTGCCACAGCCGAGGCTCTCAAGGGAGGGGCAGTGTAGTGGGGGCTGAGGGCTCACGTAGCTAGTGGGCAAGGTACAGGCTTTGAGATACCAGCTCTGTTATAGACTGCAGGATGTTGGGCAAGTCACTTAATAACTTTCCATGTATCTCAGTTTCCTTCTCTGCACAATGGGGGAAATAATCATGGCAGCTTCACAGGGATATCATGAACATTAAATGGCTTCTTTTTATTTATTTTTTGAGACAGAGTTTTGCTTTTGTTGCCCAGGTTGGAGTACAGTGGCACGATCTAAGCTCACTACAACCTCCGCCTCCCAGGTTCAAGAGATTCTCCTGCCTCAGCCTCCTGAGTAGCTGGGATTACAGGCGTGCACCACCCTGCCCAGCTAATTTTTGTATTTTCAGTAGAGACGGGGTTTCACCATGTTGGCCAGGCTGGTCTTGAACTCCTGATCGCGTGATCTGCCCACCTTGGCCTCCCAAAGTGCTAGGATTACAGGCATGAGCCACCGTGCCCGGCCACATTAAATGACTTCTGTGTAAAACTCAGAGCACTGCCTGAAACATGGTATGTCCTACATGTGCATTGGCTCCAATCATCTGTGTTATTTGTGTCTATCCAGAGTCCTCTTCCTCCATTCCCAGTCATAACAATAATAACAGCAACAATAATATCAGCAGCCACTGTTGGTTATCCTCTCACCTTATAAATTATCTCAACAGGCATGGTGGCTCACACCTGTAATCCTAGCACTTTGGGAGGCTGAGGATCACTTGAGGACAGCAGTTCGAGACCAGCTTGGCCAACATGGCAAAATCTCGTCTCTACTAAAAACACAAAAATCAGCCAGATGTGGTAGCGCACAACTGTAATCCCTGCTATTCAGGAGGCTGAGGCAGGAGAATCGCTTGAACCTGGGAGGTAGAGGCTACAGTGAGCCGAGATTGCGCCACTGCACTCTAGCCTGGGCAACAGAGTGAGACTGTCTCAAAAATAAATAAAAATAAAAAATAAATTATCTCAACAAACCCATGACACCATCCTCACCCTATAGGTGGAGAAACTGAGGTTCAGGAATGCTGGGTGAGGTGCTCAAGATCACACTGGTCCAGCCAGGAGCTGAACTCAGGTCTCTCTGACTCAAGAGCCCACACTTGTAGCTGTTTACTATTATATATGGCACCTACGGAGCAGCTGCTCTGAGCTCAATACATAGACCCTCATAAAACAGTGAGACCCCGGTGGGGCGAGGTGGCTCATGTCTGTAATCCCAGCACTTTGGCAGGCCAAGGCAGGCAGATCATGAGGGCAGGAGATTGAGACCATCCTGGCTAACATGGAGAAACTCCGTTTCTAGTAAAATACAAAAATTAGCTGGGCATGGTGGTGCGTGCCTGTAATCCCAGCTACTCGGGAGGCTGAGGCAGGAGAATCACTTGAATCAGGGAGTTGGAGTTTGCAGTGAGCTGAAATCGCGCCACTGCACTCCAGCCTGGCGACAGAGTGAGACTCTGTCTCAGAAAACAAAACTAACAAACAAACAAGTAATGAGACCCTGAGGCAGTGGCCCACAAGACCCTGACTGGGTCATGTCAGTTTTGCTGAAAACGTTCAGAGAGAGTGAAGCTGGAACAGCCCAGGGAGGAGGTGGTCTAGCCTTGGACCTTGAAAAGGAGGTGGGACTTGGATTGGTGCATTGGGAGGGGTGTGGTTTCAGGTGGGGACAAAGGTGTGGAGGTAGGGTTGGGCAGGGCCTGGGTGAGGCCCCACTTAGAGGCAGTGTCTGGAATAAAGTCAGGGGCTGCGAGGGCAGCTGGCCAGCTTCCAAGTGGAATTCAGGCATAAATCAGGGCTGAGGCCCAGGCCAGGGGCCGAGCACCTCCTTTTTCTGTTAGCCTCATTTCCCTTCCTCAGGGAACCACAGAATGAGCTCTCAACTGGAAGCTATTGTCCCTGCCCCCTCAAAATCCCAGAGTTTGGAGACCCAAATGTTGAAAGGGAGTGATGGCTATCTGGGCCAGTGGCATGGGGGTAAAATAATTTACCAGGACAGTTGTAGGTAAAGACAGGCTGATTTATTGGAGACAGTAGGAAAATACGTTGCGAGGAGGCAGCGGGCAGCCTGCCTGAGAGAAGCCAGCTGCAAAGAGACAAAGGCTGGCTGGAGATTTTCTAGGATGGTGCTGACGCGGTGTGCTGAAGAGGGCTGTGGCAGCACCACGACACGAAGGTTGCAGTGAGCTCACCTGCAGGTGTCTGGTGACAGCTGGGCGCAGGAGGATGGTGAGTTATTTATTTGCACAGGAGGGCTGCGTCCTGGACCACGAAGGAAGCAGACTTGTAGCTCATCTGCTTTCCCCTTTTGCTTTCCCCGGTCCCACCAGCCTGACTCCCTTTCCCTCATCAGGACACCTCCACGCCCAGGAAATAACAGATCCCCCTGCGCAGACTCAGCCTATAGCCGGCAACAAGGGGAGTCGGAGGAGGCCTTGAACCTATTTTATTGGTATTTTTTCTTCTCCCAGCAAACACGCCCAGCCTGTGGCAGGCATGCAGGCATGCCCAGTACATGCTCTGTCCTTCCTCTCCTTATAGGCATGGAGTGGGACGCAGTCCCAACACAGACTCACTGTCCCTCTAACACCACCCTCACCCCCACCCCAGAAATGGAAGTTTCACTGAAGGTTTCTTAGGAATTTAAAAGGCAAGGTTCCTTCCCAGTTTAGCAAGACTTTCTGAAAAGCCCGCCTCCCATCCCAGCGATTTTTTTTTCCCCTGGGGCCCCAGCTTCAGCCATCCTCCCAAATCACAGCCTCCTCTCTGCCTCTCCAGATGAATCCCAGCCTGTGGCCTGTCGCCCTCCCGTTCTTACACTGAGTACCATTAGTAGGACTTGCCTGGTGCAGAATGAAAATGTGAGGCCCTTGTTCAGAAATTACCAAGAATATCAGCTGGGCATGGTGACTCACACCTGTAATCCCAGCATTTTAGGAGGCCAAGACTGGAGGATTGCTTGAGCCCAGCAGTTCAAGATCAGCCTGGGTGACAGAGCGAGACCTCATCTCTACAAATAATAAAAAACTTAGCCAGGCATGGTGGTGCTGCTGGTGGTCCCAGCTACTTACCCTTAAGCCCTCAGTAGGTTTGAGGTCTCCTATTTGAACTGATTGTACCTTCTGCAAAGTACTTTCACCTGTTCTTTACGAGCGAGAAGTTATCCCATTTTACAGCTGGGCAAACTGAGATTCAGAAACTCCCCACCTGGGCCAGGTGCGGTGGCTCATGCTGTAATCCCAATGCTTTGGGAGGCAGAGGCAGGAAAATCACTAGAGCCCAGGAATTCAAGGCTGCAGTGAGCTTTGATTGCACCACTGCACTCCAGCCTGGACAACAGAGAAAGACCTTGTCTCTGTTTTAAAAAGGAAAAGAAAAGAAATTCCTGGCCAGGTGCTGTGGCTCATGTTTATAATCCCAGCACATTGAGAGGCCAAGGCGGGCAGATCACCTGAGGTTGGGAGTTTGAGACCAGCCCTATAAACATGGAGAAACCCTGTCTCTACCAAAAATACAAAAAACTAACCGGGTGTGGTGGCACATGCCTGTAATCCCAGCTACTCAGGAGGCTGAGGCTGAAGAATTGCTTAAACCTGGGAGGTGGAGGTTGCAGTGAGCTGAGATCACACCACTGTGCTCCAGCCTGGGCAACAGAACGCGATTCCTGCTCAAAAAAAAAAAAAAAAAATCCCTCCCTGAGGTTGCACCTTGCTGGCTAGTAGCATAGGTGGTACTCCATCCTGGGCGACAGAGCGAGACTGGCTCAAAAATAATAATAATAATAATAATAAACAAACAAAAAAATTCCCTCCCTGAGCTGGCACCTTGCTGGCTAGTAGCATAGGTGGTACCAACTCTGGCCTCCAGACGTCCTCAGCCCGGAGCTCTTTCCACCACAGAAAGCACCCAGACATCATCCAAAGAGAACGCTCAGATGACGCAGACCTCAGTGCAGAGAACTCACAGGAAGGAAGGTCATTCTGAGGTCTGATGAGTCAGGGAGCACAGAGACATTCCTCACATTTTCACCAGCAGTTCTGCTGATAGAGGTCTCATGTGGGTCTGGTGTTCGTCTAGGGTTGGGTGGAGCTGTTTCAACGTGAGAAAAGGCTGTTACAATACAAATACAATAAAAGATGGTCATGCTGATTTAGCAGGAAGTAAGTGGAGCCAGAAAACCAAATTGGGGGTGAGGGTGGGGAAGAGGAATGGGGCTTTGCAGATGAATCCAGCAGCAAATAGGCCCATGCCTGGAAGGAAGTTAGAAAAATCAGGCAGGGAGGTACATTGCTGGTTGCTACACATATTGGTGTCACCTTATCCCTAGAGGACATGTGGGTAGTTTCTAAGAGAAACCATAAATGGGTCATAAAGGTAAGGCTGGGTCGGGTGTGGTGGCTCATACCTATAATCCCAGCACTTTGAGAGATTGAGATGGAAGGATCCCTTGAGCACAGGAGTTTGAGACTAGCCTGGGCAAAATGGCAAGAACATCTCTACAGAAATAAAAACATGCCTGTAGTCCCAGTTACTTGGGAGGCTGAGGTGGGAGGTCAAGGCGGCAGTGAGCTGTGTTCATGACACTGCACATCAGCCTGGGTGCAGAGCAAAACTCTGTCTCAGAAAAAAACTATTAGCCAGGTCTATTTATGAGAAAATTAGATCCAGTGATGAACTCATGTAGGGAACATTCTTTTTTTTTTTTTTTTGAGGCGGAGTTTCGCTCTTGTTACCCAGGCTGGAGTGCAATGGCGAGATCTCGGCTCACTGCAAACTACGCCTCCTGGGTTCAGGCAATTCTCCTGCCTCAGCCTCCTGAGTAGCTGGGATTACAGGCACGTGCCACTATGCCCAGCTAATTTTTTGTATTTTTAGTAGAGACGGGGTTTCACCGTGTTGACCAGGATGGTCTCGATCTTTTGACCTCGTGATCCACCCGCCTCGGCCTCCCAAAGTGCTGGGATTACAGGCGTGAGCCACCGCGCCCGGCCTTAGGGAACATTCTATAGGACATTCCATTGTCCTCAGTACTGTCAGAGTCATGAAACAAGGAGAGGCCTGGTGTGGTGGCTCATGCCCAGAGTCCCAACACTTTGGGAGGCCAAGGCAAGAAAATCACTTGAAATCAAGAATTGAAGTCCTGCCTGGGCAACAAAGCCAGACCCCGTCTCTACCAAACCAAACCAAACCAAACTGCTGGGCGTGATGGCGGGCACCTGTAATCCTAGCGACTCAGTAGGCTGAAGTGGGAGGATTGCTCAAGCCCAGGAGTTTGAGGCCGCAGTGAGCTAGATCATCCCACTGCATTCCAGCCTGGACAAAAGAGTGAGACCCTGTCTCAAATAAAAAATTTGATTTGTTTTGTTTTGTTTTGTTTTTGAGATGGAGTTTTGTTCTTGTCGCCCAGGCTGGAGTGTAATGGCACGATCTCGGCTCACTGCAACCTCTGCCTCCCGGGTTCCAGTGATTCTCCTGTCTCAGCCTTCTGAGTAGCTGGGACTACAGGCGCACACGACCACGCCTAGCTAATTTTTGTATTTTTAGTAGAGACGGGATTTCACTATGTTGGCCAGGATGGTCTCAAATTCCTGACCTTGTGATCCTGCCGCCTCGGCCTCCCAAAGTGCTGGCATTACAGGCATGAGCCACTGCCCCAGGCCAGAAATCTTTATTTTTCAAATGTTAATTACCTTTAAAAAAGAAAACCTATGCGAGTGGTAAAATGCAAAAATGCAAAAGATACCAAGGCATACATGGTGATAAGTCCTCCCATCTCTGTCCCCAGAAGTAGCAATGTTACCATTTTCTTATGAATCATTCCAGAGATATTTTATGCACAGACAGGCAAATATATGTACTTCCCTCCACCTTTTTCACACAAGGGCGGTACCCTGGCCATGCTGTTCTGCACCCAACCGCAGGGCTGCTTGGATTATGAGACTCTGTAAGCAGCCCAGTTCCAGATGTCTGACTACGAGGGGGTGGGTCAGTAAATGACATTCTGTACAACAAGGACCTGGCCACAGCTAGGAGTGGTGACACGGATAAATAGCTTCTGATCCCATGAAAAGTAAGATGTCAAATGACAATAAAACCGAATGCAGAGTACATAATACTTTCAATTAGGTGCAAGTTATCTTTCAGGAGAGGCCACAGGAAACTGTAAATCGCTGAGATAAAGTGGAAGGCGTGTGAGTATAATGTTTTCTTACATATAAAAGAAAAACTAAAAGATGGGACTGTGAGCTTTTGGGAGTGCAGGTTCTAGGATCATGAAGCCAACCACATATGGGTGGCAAAGACCCTGTCACCCTTTGCTGGTCAGGGAGGGAAGGGCCGTTTAACTTTCTAGAATCGTCTCCCTGGATTGAGGGTGTTTGCAGTTCATTGTTTTGTGGAAATAAGAGTAAAGCAAACACCCCACCCAGGGCAGGGACAGGATGTAGATTCCTCAGGCCTGAACCGTCAGACTCCCACACACTTGTGGATGCCCCACGCCTTGGTGCTACTCACAGCCTGTGGGATGAACGCTGTCCCTCTGCCTGGAACCTGTCCATCCATCCATCCATCTACCCACCCACTAGTTTATTTCCTCTATTCACTCAGCGTTTATTGTATGCTTGACCCCCTGTGCCAGGTGTAGGGACATGGCTGTGGTTGAGATGGATACAGATCCTCCGCATGGAGTGGAAGGTCTGGTACACAACTAACCAGGTGTGGGGCGTGCATCTGTGCTCCAGCAACGCCCTGCGATCTCCATGCACTTACCCTGGGGAGCAGGGCAGCTTTGTCGAGGAGGCAAAAACCAAGCTAAGTGAGAGTGAGCTAGGCTTGGGGGGCTTAGGGAAAAGAAGGGGACACTCCAGGTGAAGGGGACAAGAAAAGGTTCACAGACCGGTACCAGCATTCATTCACGAAGCCTTTTCCTCAGCTGCACTGTGTGCCTGGCTCCTGGCAGTCACAATTTCATTTTATCTCCACAGTAGCCCTTGGAGCAAAATAAAAATTATCATGCCCTTTTTAAACATGAGGATGCAGGCCACATATGGCGGCTCACGCCTATAATCTCAACACTTCGGGAGGCTGAGGTGGGAGGATCACTTGAGCCCAGGAGTTATGACCAGCCTGGGCAACAGAGTGAGACCTCATCTCTATTTTTATGTTAAAAAATTAAAAAAAAAAAAAAAAAAAAAGATCAGAATGCCGAAGTGGAGAGAAGCTGGGGGAACACAGCCCAGAAACAGCAAAGGCAGGACTTGGACAAGGAAATCTGGCCAGTCTGTGGTTTTAATCTCCATGATGTTCTGCCTGACAATAGAAGCTTTTTTTTTCATCCTCAGATCATCTCATTTGTGACTCTTTTTTTTTTTTTGAGACAGTAGTCTCACTCTGTTGCCCAGGCTAGAGTGCAGTGGTAAGATCTCGGCTCACTGCAACCTCTGCCTCCTGGGTTCAAGTGATTCTTCTGCCTCAGCCTCCCAAGTAGCTGGGATTACAGGCACTCACCATCACGCCTGGCTAATTTTTGTATTTTTAGTAGAGATGAGGTTTCACCATGTTGGCCAGGTTGTTCTTGAACTCCTGACCTTGTGATCCACCCGCCTCGGCCTCCCAAAGTACTGGGTACAAGTGTGAGCCACTGGGCCCAGCCTGATCAATGAATATTTCTTGAGCACCGCGTGCCAGGACATAGGGCCACAAGGTGGATCCAAAGAGCTGAGGCTCATGTATGGAATGCCTGGTGTATTCCAGACATTTGTGGATTTATCCTCCCTGCAAAATTGAGCACCTCAAGAATAAGGCTGAGTTCCCCTGCTTTTTTGTCTCTCCCCAGAGCCCAGCCCAAGGCCTGACATACAGAAGCCACTCAAACATTGCAGATAAGACATAGTAGCATGGGCTAGACTCTACATATTGTATATTGAATACCCCTGCCCATCGCTGGAAACCATGTATATGTCCCTGAAACCCTCCATCCACAGCTTCATGGTCTGTCAAACAAGAGTTCTTTCTTTCTTTCTTTTTTTAAGGTGGATTCTCACTCTTTTGCCCAGGGTAGAGTGCAGTGGTGCGATCTTGGCTCACTGCAGCCTCTGCCTCCTGGGTTCAAGCGATTCTCCTGCCTCAGCCTCCCGAGTAGCTGGGACTACAGGCATATGCCACCTCCCCTGGCTAATTTTTTGTATTTTTAATAGAGATGGGGTTTCAACATGTTGGCCAGGATGGTCTTGATTGCCTGACCTTGTGATCTGCCCACCTCAGCCTCCCAGAGTGCTGGGATTACAGGCGTGAGCCACCACGCCTGGCAAACAAGCATTCTTTCAACGTGAATATTTTTAGAGCACCCATGTTCTGTGCTGGGAACAACAACGGAGCAGTGCCTGGCTCAAAGTTTCAAGGGAAGCGTCTGAGAAGTTACTAGAATGTTGTAATCCATCACAGCAGGATGATTTGCTCTGATGGGGACCATACAGGGTACGAGGCGAGCGCAGTAGGGCTGTTATGAGGATGAATGGTACAACACATATCAGACAGAGAAGTTGCTGGTTTCCTGTGTGCCAGGCACTGTGTGAGTGCTTTGCAGGAACTAACTTATTTGGGCCTTACAACTTCATCAGGTGGGTCTCTATGATCAGCCCATTTACTGAGAGGAAGGCAGTGGAGGCTCAGAGAGGTCAGATAACTTGCAAAGGCACACAGCTAGGCTGGATGCAGTGGCTCATGCCTGTAATCCTACTATTTTGGGAGGCGGAAGCAGTTGGATCACCTGAGTTAAGGAATTCCAGACCAGCCTGGCCAACATGGCGAAACTCCATCTCCACTAAAAGTACAAAAGTTAGGCCAGGTGTGGTTGCTCACGCCTGTAATCCCAGCACTTTGGGAGGCTGAGGTGGGCGGATCACCTGAGGTTGGGAGTTTGAGATCAGCCTGACCAACATGGAGAAACTACTAAAAATATAAAATTAGCTGAGTGTGGTGGCACATGCCTGTAATCCCAGCTACTCTAGAGGCTGAGGCAGGAGAATCGCTTGAACCCGGGAGGCAGAGATTGCAGTGAGCCGAGATTGCACCATTGCACTCCAGCCTGGGCAACAGGAGCAAAACTATGTCTCAAAAAAAAAAAAAAAAATTAGCTGGTCATGATGTTGCATGCCTATAATCCCAGCTACTTCAGTGGATAAGGCATGAGAATCACTTGAACCTCGAACGCAAAGGTTCCAGTGAGCTGAGATTGTGCCACTGCAATCCAGTCTGGGCGACACAGTGAGACTCTGTCTCAAACAAAACAAAACAAAAGATCACACAGCTAGCAGAGCTGGGACTAGGATGCAGGCTGATAGGCTCTTGACCGTAGGGGCTCCTGGATCAGGGAGACTGGAAGGCGACACAGAATTCTCTTCCTCTGCCTCACAGAGGACAAATGAGGTCATGTGTACCTATCACGGGGGCAGGGAGGTCGAAGGGTTCAAGGAGGCCCTTAAGGAAAGAAGGCCTGTTTTTGGAACTTCAAATGAAGTCAAAGTCTGTCCCAAATCTCAGGCTCTCAGCAGCTGGCCACATTCTGTCAGCAGGGTTCCCCCAGGGTGTAGAGGAGAGTGAGGAAGTGCTGGGGAGCAGGGTGACTGGGGGAGCACTACCCCAGAGTTCCATCCTCGTGTCCAAACCAACCCTGTTGCCGTGGGTTTTCTGAAAGTTTTCTGAACCAGAAGCGACCTTTGCCCCTCACTGCCTCGGGAAGATGCGGGTAAGGCCTCTTGAGTTCTGGCTGTGCAGGGTAGCTGACCTTTCCCTGTCTCTGGGGATCTCTCTCCACTTCCCTTTTTGTGTCCACCCTACAGGCTGAGCATTATTCATGCCCAAAATATCTCAGAAAACCACAACAGCCCTGCCCTCCACCCAGGACTACGGTCTCCTGGACTGTGTTCTTTTATTTATTTGTTAATATTTTTCTGAGATGGAGTTTCACTCTCGTTGCCCAGGCTGGAGTGCAGTTGTGCGATCTAAGCTCACTGCAACCTCCGCCTCCTGGGTTCACGCAATTCTCCTGCCTCAGCCTCCCGAGTAGCTGGGATTACAGGCGTGTGCCACCACGCCTGGCTAATTTTGTATTTTTAGTCTACTAAAAATACTAAAAACCCTACAACAGGGTTTCTCCATGTTGGTCAGGCTGGTCTTGAACTCCTGACCTCAGGTGATCTGCCCACCTCGGCCTCCCAAAGTGCTGGGATTACAGGCATGAGCCACCGCGCCTAGCCAGCCTGTGTCCTTTTGAAAGGTCATTTCCTTCCTGCCCTGCACCACTTGCCCTCCATGGCCCTTCATGGATGGCCCTTCTGCTTCCCTGCACAAAGCAGAGATGTGACTGGTGTTCCCAGCTGCTTAGCCCCAACCAAGCACTTGTCCACAGACACCATTTCCCTCTCAGGCCCTGAGGTGCTGGACTCCAGAGCCGGCCTCCCAGGCACCTGCCATGAAAACCTCACCTGGACCGGTGGGACTCTGTTAATCTCTCCACCTCAGCCTGCCCTAGACAACACCTATATCTTGGAGAAAGGAAATGAAACTGGTTTAAAACCTCTCCCAACTGTTCCAAGAGGCCCAGATGGCTCAGGCCCCATTTCCAGGACAGAAGGAGCCAGACTCTTCTTTGGATGTCCCTCTGTGTATAGTCATATGAGATGCTGGTCCCAATGATCAAGGCTCCCAGGCAGGGATGGCCCTGTGTGATGTCTGCAGCACACTTGATGCCCACCCAGGCCCCTTCAGCCTGCACCACTCACTTTAGCTGCCAGCAGCCATGACTTTCCTTCCCTTCCCTTCCCTTCCCTTCTCTTCCCCTTCTCCTTCCCCTTCCTCTCCCCCTCCCCCTCCTCTCTTCTCTCCTTCCTTCCTTCCTTCTTTCCTTCCTTCCTTCCTTCCTTTTCCAACAGGGTCTCACTTTGTTACCCAGGCTGGAGTGCAGTGGCAGGAACACGATTCACTGTATCCTCGACTTCCCAGGTTCAAACGATCCTCTTGCCTCAGCCCCCAAGTAGCTGGGACTATAGGAGCACACCACCACACTCAGCTCATTTTTGTATTTTTTGTAGAGGAGGGGTTTCGCCATGTTGCCCAGGCCGGTCTTGAACTCCTGGCCTCATGAGGTCTGCCCACCTTAGTCTCCCAAAATGCCGAGATTACAGGCCTGATCCATCACATCTGGCCATGCAGCTGTGACTTTCTCTGATCGCCAGAGGGTTGTGAGTAAAAGGCCCCTCCTCAATAGCCCTCAACCAATGAGTAACGGTAGATGCGGGCCCAGCCCTTTAGGTGCCTTGGAGGGTACACTCTACCTGGGCCTCACGGTTCCCTGCAGGGTGGAGCTCCAGCTGCCCGCAGAAGCAGCCTACTCATGAATGCACCTTTTGTGGGTTTCCTCTCCTTCCAGCCTCACCTCCCACCTCCCTTGCCAGCACTGCTTGGAATCACTTCCCAAATAAATGACTTCCATTTGAATCCTGGACTTGAGAATGCTTTTGTGGAAACCCAAACTAAGACAATATCAAATTGCCAACATTTATTGAGCACTGTCTCTGTGCTAAGCACCGTGCTCAGCACTTCACAAGCCTTAACTCATTTAATCCAGTGACAGCCAGCACTACGATGTAGACATCGTTATCATTTCCATTTTACAGACGCAGAAACTGACTCAGAGCGTGGGCTTGAGGCCAAGGGCCTCTTCCACTCCTCCCGTCCTCCATCAGCCTGAATTGCTTTCACTTCCTCAAAATGCGGGGCTCCCTCACCTCCTGATCTCTGCACTCTGGGGCACAGGGAGGTTAAATCACTTGGTGACACAGCAATTTAGAGGTTGAGCTACCCTGATTCAAGTCCCCATATCCAGACTCAGAGCCCACATACTTTGCCACTGTGATAAGCAAAATATTGGCTCCTCAAGGTGTCCAAGTCCTAATCCCTGTAATCTGTAAATGTGACCTTACATGGCAAAAGAGACTTCACAGATGTGATTCAGTTAGAGCCCTTGAAATGGGGACAGTATCCTGGATTATCCAGATGGGCCCATGCAATCATAGCAGGCCCTGGAAAAGGAACTCCTCCTCACGTCCGTCTTTCAGACAGAAGAAGATAGGACAACAAAGCAGAGAACAGAGAGAAAGAGATTTGAAGCTGCTGCACTGCTGGCTTTGGAGATGGAAGAAAAGGGCCATGAGCCAAGAGATGTATGTGGCTTTTGGAAGCAGGTAAGACGAGGATAGCCCCCAGGGCCTCCAGAAGGAGCCAGCCCCCAGCCCTGCTGACGCCTTGACTATAGCCTAGTGAAACTGATTTCTGACTGCTGACGTCCAGAACAGTAAGAGAATACGGTTGTTAGGCTGGGCGCGGTGGCTCGCACCTGTAATCCCAGCACTTTGGGAGGCCGAGGCGGGTGGATCACCTGAGGTCAGGAGTTCGAGACCAGCCCGACCAATATGGTGAAACCCTGTCTCTAAAAAAAAAAAAAAAGAGAGAATACAGTTTTTTTGTTTGTTTGGAGACAGAGTCCTGCTCTGTCACCCAAGCTGGTGTGCAGTGGGGCGATCTCAGCTCCCTGAAGCCTCCACCTCTCAGGCTCAAGTGATCCTCCCACCTTACCCTCTCCAATAGCTGGGATCACAGGTGCGCACCACCACGCCCAGCTATTTTTTTTTTGAATAGATGAGGTCTCACTATGTTGCCAGGGTTGGTCTCAAACTCCTGAGCTCAAAGAATCCTTCTGCCTCACCTCCCAAAGTGCTGGGAATTCAGGTATAAAATCACCCCCATACCTGACCCACTTGTTTTCTTTTTTGGTTTTGTTTTGTTTTTGTTGTTGTTGAGACAGAGTCTTGCTCTGTCACCCAGGCTGAAGTGCAATGGCGCAATCTCAGCTCACTCCAACCTCTGCCTCCCCTGTTAAAGTGATTCTTGTGCCTCAGCCTCCTGAGTAGCTGGGACTACAGGTGTGCACCGCC
The DNA here is from genome assembly GCF_030222135.1 of Aotus nancymaae. Classification (NCBI taxonomy): domain Eukaryota; kingdom Metazoa; phylum Chordata; class Mammalia; order Primates; family Aotidae; genus Aotus; species Aotus nancymaae. The sequence continues at coordinate 32,514,516 of NW_026988482.1, forward strand.
ATGCCAGCTAATTTTTCTTTTTTCTCTTTTTTTAGAGACAGAGTCTCATTCTGTCACCCAGGCTGGAGTGCAATGGTGCTATCTCGGCTCACTGCAACCTCCACCTCCTGGGGTCAAGTGATTATCCTGCCTCAGCCTCCTGAGTAGCAGGGACTACAGGTGCGTGCCACCATGCCCGGCTAATTTTTTTTTTTTTTTGTATTTTTTTTAATAGAGACAGGGTTTTACTGTGTTAGCCAAGATGGAAAATTTTCTATTTTTAAGTAAAGACAGGGTTTCACCATGTTGGCCAGGCTGGTCTCAAACTCCTGACCTCAAGTGATCCACCTGCCTTGGCCTCCCAAAGTGCTGGGATTACAGGTGTGAGCCATCACGGCTGGCCTAGTTGTGTTCTTTCATGTTACAAAATTTGTGGTAATTTGTTAAAGCAGCCACAGCAAACTAACACAACCACAGAGCCAACCCCCACAGCCTGGTCAGGTGCAGCGCGATTCCAGACAACAGCAATGAGGAGGCCGGCCTCGTGGAGCTGACGCCTGGCAGGCAGCATTACTAAGCAACAGGTGTCCCGAGTGCGTGGACTTGAGGCCCCTCCTGGCTATCTCCCAGCTGTGTGATTTGGGCCAAGTAACTCGATCTCACCTCACCTGCCTGATGAGATAACAGGATTTTGTGAGGTTTATATATGGCTCTTGGAACAGTGTCTGGCACAGAGTAATTTACAGGGGCTCAGTAAATCTGTCATTTATGCCTCCCCGTGTCAGCGGCTAGTGGCTGGCCACACCTGTTGTGGTGGAGTGAGCCTGGGATCCAGGGCTGACCAACGGGAGGCCCAAGTCTCCTGGACTGGGAGATCAGCCATGTTCACCAGAACCAACTCACATCGACTGGGACTCTGGCTGGAAGTTCTGGGAAAGAGGTGCTCTCTCCCTGCTGGGATCTTGTGGGGCTTCTTGAGGACCTCAGCCTGGAGAAGATGGGGGGCATTTTTGTCACCACATGGGACAGCCTGCCTGAGAAGGAAGCCAACAGGAGGGAAGGCGGAGACCAGGATGGAGCAGGGCAGCTCTCGATATCACCAAGGCCCTAGATCCAGACATGCCTGAACCACCCCTTGGACTGTCTGGTTCCAGGAACCAATCACTACCCCTTTTTGCTTTAGGAGTTTTATCGGGATTCCTGCCACTCGAAACCAGGAGAGTCCTGACTGATAGATGGGGGCCCAGTGAACGTGCACTGATTGAGTGACTGAGTGAACATTCAGCGCTCTGGCACCGTCCTGAGCCTGGTAAGTGCCCCGCCTTCCCGTGGGACCACAGGGACTTGTGGGGATTCCTCATTTGGTTTGGGAAGGTGCTGTCTTCATGCTATCCCCTTGCAGGGCTTGGCGTTGAAGTCTAGGTTCCTCCGAGAGAAGGCAGAGGTTCTGTGCACCTGGCCCAGGAGGCCAAATCCCTGTGTTCTTCTCCCTGACCCAAACTTCCCCCAACAGCGAGGTCTCAGCTCCACTTGGAAAGAAGTGATGGAAAAGAGGCTTTTGACTGCTACAGTCCAAAGCAACAGCCTGGGAAATACGGGCCCTTGTTAGTCCTGTTTTACAGATGAAGACACTGAGGCCAGAGAGCCGAAGTGACCTGTCTTCAGAGCCAGGGCCCACCAAACAGAACTCAGCTCTATCCTTGCTCCCTCCTCCTCAGCTGTTTTCCATCTGGTGCTGGCGTTTGTTTTCCTGGCTTTCTTGCCCTGTCATATTTGGATACTCTCATTTCTTCTAATTACTCGCTACTTGTTCTAAGGTCCGAGAAGAATGCCTGGGAGTTGGCTGGAGCTGGGGTCGTGTCTCTGCTTTATGCTGTCAAGCTGAATGTCCTTGGGCTAACGTCTTCTCTCTGGGCCTCGGTTCTTTCAACCGCGGTCGTGGAGATGGCAAAACCTGATCTTAGCATTTTTTGAGGACTAAGGGAATTAATACACGTAAAATATTTATGTTGTTGTTTCTTGAGATGAAGTCTCACTCTGTCGCCCAAGCTGGAGGGCAGTGGTGCGAACTCGGCTCACTGTAACCTCCACCTCCCAGTTCAAGCGATTCTCTTGCCTTAGCGTCCCAAATAGGCCCTTTCGAAGCACTCAGTAAATGGCAGCTTTTATTATTATCTGAAAAATTAACTTCTTTAAGAAATTATACTGTGTAGTATCTCTTGAAATGAAATAGGGAGAAATGTCCCCAAAATAATGAAATAACACAACTTCAAAAACTGCATTTTCACCAACCTAAATTCTCATGTTTTGCTTTGAAACATTGAATATGGGTTTTTTTTGTTTGTTTTTTGTTTTTGTTTTTTGAGACGGAGTTTCGCTCTCATTACCCAGGCTGGAGTGCAATGCCGCGATCTCGGCTCACCGCAACCTCTGCCTCCTGGGTTCACGCAATTCTCCTGCCTCAGTCTCCTGAGTAGCTGGGATTACAGGCACGCACCACCATGCCCAGCTAATTTTTTGTATTTTTAGTAGAGACGGGGTTTCACCGTGTTGACCAGGATGGTCTCGATCTCTTGACCTCGTGATCCACCCGCCTCGGCCTCCCAAAGTGCTGGGATTACAGGCGTGAGCCACCGCGCCCGGCCTGTTTTTTTTGTTTTTAAGACGAGTTTCGTTCTTGTTGCCCAGGCTGGAGTGCAGTGGTACAATTTTGGCTTGCCACAACCTCCACCTCCTGGGATCAAGCGATTCTTCTGCCTCAGCCTCTGCATGCGCCACCACGCCTGACTAATTTTGTATGTTTTTTAGTAGAGACAGGGTTTCACCATGTTGGTCAGGCTGGTCTCAAATTCCTGACCTCAGGTGAAGTGATCCGTTTACCTCAGCCTCCCAAAGTGCTGGGATTACAGGTGTGAGCCACTGCTCCGGGCCAGAAACATTGAAGTCTTTACTCACGTAGGCAGAAGAGCCAGGGCAGAGGTGAGAGGGCTGGGGGAGATGTTTCCTGCTTCTCACCATAGTGGACACACCAAGTCAACCTTCCCGCTGAGAACACTTGCACACGGCCCATAAAGCTGAGCTGAAATTTGAAGTTGCCCTCAGGCTTTGAGGTGGGACTCTAACAGCCACGATTAATGCATTCAAGGAATTACATGACAAGAATGTCAGCAGAAAACTAGAAACCAGAAAAAAGAATCAAATGGAAATTGCAGAACTGAACAATATGATCCTAAAGTTAACATTTGCAGTTACTAAAATGACTCTGAGCCACACTGCCCAGGTTGAAGTCTCTCTGCTATGTACAATGCCACGCCTGTTTCTTTCTTTTTTTAAAAATTGAGGTAAAACTCACATAACACAATGAATCATTTTGAAATGTATAATTTGGCCGGGTGCGGTGGCTCATGCCTGTAATTCTAGCACTTTGCGGGGCTGAGGCGGCGGATCCCGTGAGGCCAGGAGTTCAAGACCAACCTGACCAACATGGTGAAACCCTGTCTCTACTAAAAATACAAAAGTTAGCCGGGTGTGGTGGCGCATACCTGTAATCCCAGCTACTCTGGAGGCTGAGGTGGGAGGATCACTTGAACCCAGGAGGCAGAGGTTGCAGTGAGCCGAGATCATGCCACTGCACTCCAGCCTGGGTGACAGAGCAAGACTCTGTCTCAAATAATAATAATAATTTAAAAAATAAAATGTACAGTTTGGTGGTGTTTAGTGTATTCACCATGTTGTATAACCACCAGTTCTCTCCAGTTTCCAAACTTTTCATCACCCACAGAACACCCCGCACCCATTTAGGACTCTCCAATCCTCCTCCCTGCGACCCTTGGTCACCTTGAATCTGCTTTCCATCTCTTTGGAATTGCCTATTACAGATATATCATATGAAGTAAACACACAATATGTGACTTTTTGTGTTTGGCTTTCTTCACTTAGCATATTGTTTTCAGGTTCATCCGTGTTGTAGCATGTATCAGTATTTCATTCCTTTTCGTGGCTGATTAATATTTCATTGTAGAGCTATAGCATGTTTTGTTTATCCATCCATTGATGAACTTTTGGGTCGTTTCTATGTTTTGGCTAGTATGAATGATGTTGCTATAAACATTCATGTACAAGTTTCTGTGTGCACATACGTTTTCATTTCTTGGGTATAAACCTGGGTGTGGAGTAAGTCTTTGTTCATTTCTTTTCTTTTTTTTTGAGATGGAGTCTCACTCTGTCACCTAGGCTGGAGTGCAATGGTGTGATCTTAGCTAACTCCAACCTCCACCTCTGTTGCCCAGGCTGAAATGTAATGGCACCATCTCAGCTCACTGCAACCTCCACCTCCTGGGTTCAAGTGATTCTCCTGCCTCAGCCTCCCGAGTAGCTGGGATTATAGGCATGCACCACCACGCCTGACTAATTTTTGTATTTTTAGTAGAGACAGGGTTTCTCCATGTTGGTCAGGCTGGTCTCGAACTCCTGACCTCGTGATCCACCTGCCTCAGCCTCCCAAAGTACTGGGATTACAGGCATGAGCCACTGCACCTCAAGTCTTTGTCTCTTAAGGTCTTGCTGCAGTTTCCTTGTCTGTAAAATAGAGCTGGTGGTGGTACCTAATTTATAGGGTTACATGAGGCAATGCAAAGTGCTTAGCTTGTTAAACGGTTGCTGTAAATCCAAACTGTGACTCAGGCTGGGCGTGGTGGCTCACACCTGTAATCCCAGCACTTTGGGAGGGTGAGGCAGGCGGATCACCTGAGGTTGGGAGCTCGAGACCAGCCTGACTAACATGGAGAAACCCCGTCTGTACTAAAAATACAAAATTAGTCAGGTGTGGTGGCGCATGCCTAAAATCTCAGCTACTTAGGAGGCTGAGGCAGCAGAATCTTTTGAACTCGGGAGGCGGAGGTTGCAGCGAGCCAAGATCTCGCCACTGCACTCCAGTCTGGACAGCAGAGCGAGACTCCATCTCAAAAAAAAAAAAAAAAAAAAAGGATTTATGACCCATTTAGGTTGTATTTGTTGACATGTCTGTCTCTCACAGTGGATTGCAGGTTCCTGGAGGGCAGGGGCTTTCTGCGGGCTGCACCCTCCAGGGCCTGGCATCCTGCCTGGCATAGAGCAGACATCCAATCACTGTCTCTGGAGTATTTGGAGGCGACTCTTTCCCATGCATGGCCTTGCCTTTCCTTAGGCTCTAACAGGGACATGAGAAACACAAATATTATTGCTCTTTTTCAGCCACTGAGGGAAATGAGGTTCCCTGAGATTGAATAACTTGATTCATGTCACAGGACGAAAGAGAAGTAGACCCTGACCTCCAATCTAAAACTTCAAGCAAGGGTTCATTCATTCAACATCAATATTTCCTGAGCACCTGCCGAATGCCAGGGGTGTTGTAGGCAGTGGTATTTTCATCAGCTACTTGGGAAGGCAGAATATAAACAAGATAAATAAGGTATATAGTGTATACAGGTGATAGACTACACACCAGAAAATGATATGTACCAGGGAG